>NC_140511.1:17038552-17638552 GCF_964339955.1 Pipistrellus hanaki
CACAGGGTAATTTGTACGGAGGCAACATTTCAAGCAGACTAGTGACATTTTTAAAAAGTAATACTATTTTGGGAAACTGCTTGGCATTATCTACTAATGTTAAGCATGAGTATATCCTGGATTCTGTACGCCATGCTTAGTTATATATAGAAAATAAATGTGTTCACACATGCCCTAAAAAGACAGGCACAAGGAGATTTATGGCATCATTATGTACAACAAACACTAGAATCAATCCAAATAATCGCAACAGTAAATCCTGGCATATTCACACACGGGATATCATGGAGACCGTGAACGCCAAACACATGAAACCAAATGAATGACTCTTACAAATAAACTCTTAAATAAATAACCTGGATACAGAAGAAGAATACTTATAGTAGCCATTCTCCAAAAATGCCCCTATAACCAGGCCTCTAGGAATTCACACATTTATATGGTCGACCACAGCAGTGAATATGAGTTCTCTTATGACTGACTTTAACCAAAAATGTGGTGAAGGTGACATTTGTTGTCGAAAGCCTAAATTTTAAGAAGGCTCAGCGGTTTCCAGTTTTGTGTGTTTGGGAACTCTGAGCCCCATGTAATGCAGAATCAGCTGCCCTGCAGGAGAAACTGCGGGAAGATGCCACGCGGAGAAGAGGGGTCTTGGGGCAGCCTGGAGAGGAGGATGCGGTATCCCAGCTGTGCTGGTGCCATTGGACTGTAAGCACCCGAGGGAGCAGAGCAAGAGCCACCCACTTGGTCTAGCAAACACGCAGACCATGAGAGACAATATTAGTACATTGTGTTTTATTTTATTTTATTTTTTCCATCACCATTTATCCCTTCTATGCCCTCTTCCACCTTTACCCTTCCTCCTGCAAAAAAACACAGTTTTCCATTTCTATGGGTTCTCTCTCTTTTTTACTCTATCCCTCCACCCTCCACAAACATCCCCTCCCCTACCAAAGCTGTCTTCCTATTCTCTAATTATGAGTCTCTCTATTTTGCTTGCTAATTAGTTTGTTCATTAGATTCCACATATGAGTAAAATCATGTGGTACTTGTCTTAGATATCTGACTGGCTTATTTCACTTAACATAATGTTCTCTAGGTCCATCCAGTTGTCGAAAGGGTACAATTTTCTTCCTTTTTATAGCAGAGTAGTATCCTATCCATTATAAACCACTAAGTGGATGGTTTGTTGGACAACAATACATATTCAAAACACAAACTCAAAGTGGGGTGCTGCTGTAACAAAACCCTAAACATGTGTCATTCACCTTGGAAAAGGGCAGCATAGCTGAGGCCAAAGGCCTCAAGGTTATGGTCATAAGAGGCTCTAAGGACAGGGAAGGAATTTTCAATGGAGGCTGCAGTAACTGTGACCCACATAATGGGAGGACAAATAGTTTGTCAACACTGTCATCTGCAGTAATATAGAAAATATACCTAATAAACTGTAGATTTGGCTAAGGAAATTTTCAGCATAATATTAGAAGCACAAATGTCATTTAGCTGCACTTACTAAGATAACAATATATATCTATGTCTATATCTATATCTATATCTATCTATATATTTAAGAAAAGATAAACTAAAATAGGGACTGTTCTGTGTTTTCTAGCAGATAAAGGAAACATTTCCAAGTCTGGACCTTCTGGGTCCCTGGCAAAGATTCTCAAAGTGAGAAATGGCTTTAGAAAAAATATCACATTCAGTGTCTCTCAGGTAAAATGTGGTTTTAGGATCAAGATCTTAAGATTCTTTGTTAAGTTCTCAAAGAACTCAGCTGGTCCCTTATAGACACTTTCAGCTAGAAGTAAGGGCTTTACATTGCAAGGAATAGCACCTAACTCTTGACCCAATGGGGATAGGGACCTTTTTGAGGAGATAGATGGATCTGGCTTTTGTCTAATAGAAGAAATTATATTTGGAATCACAAGAAAGTTGACTATGCTTTAAAGAAACTATACATATTGTACTGAAAAGGTGAGAGGATACTCAAAATGATAAAAAGGCTTGTGGGCCCCTACATCATAAGAAGCAGGCTGAGAAAGCTATGAAATAGGTTACTCCTTACAAAAATAAAGACTGACTCAGAGGCTGGAGCCAAAAGCTTTGCCGGGGAGCCAAAAGGCATGGGTAATGACTTCCGGGGAACAGGATGTTTCTTTGTCAGAAGGAGGCAACATGCTCCTGGCTGCAGCTGGGATTTGTTAGGACACAGTGACTGCTATTTGTCTCCTGTTTCTCTTCCTCCTTTGAACCTAAGTGTCAATTGTGATTCTCTTGTCACTCTCTCACCACCATCTGTTGGGAAAGGGGACATTTAAGATCCCTTTGTTCACATGTCTTCATATTGAAAGGACTCAGACCCAAAAAGGTTTAGCCACACTGGGACCTACTTTAAAGGACAAGATCCCAGAATCCAAACTTTAGTCCAAATTTCAAATATGGCTCCCTGGTGAAATCTTCCCAACATTCATATTCTTGTTCAGTAATTTTCAGGACCTCTTTCTCTCATTATTCCTTTTGCTACCATCTTGTAAATGGTTTGTAGATGTAATATCTTCCTTAGTCTGTCTAAAAGTACTTATTTGAGTCACCATTATTTAAAAGGATACTCCACTCTGTTACCTTGAATTAAGTCTTGTTTTACTCATAGTCATTGTTTTTCTCCCTCCCCCCACAATTAATTTTCTTTCATGTTGTAATCTTTCCTCAAATAACAGGTAATGTTAGGTTGTCCATTTATATTTAAGGATTATACAGTAACAAGCTGCCTAAAAACATGGATGGAGCTTGTCAAACAGCAAGACTTCATTTTAAGATCACAGTTGTTCCCAGCTCAAGACATTTGGACTTGTTGCTCCTTCTACCTGGGAACTCTTTTGTAGGATATTGCCCGCCCCGTTTCATCTGGTCATCCAAGTGTCCCTCCAAATGCCCCATATCCCATAAGGCCTTCTCTGAGAAAGTACTTAATGTTTCCTGCCACTATCACCTCACATATATAACCTCTGTCTCTCTACATTATATTCTTATTAGGATTGATTACCACTTTATATGATCTTGTTGGCTTGTAAATTTTGTTTATTTGCTTGGCTGTCTCTTGCACTGACATATAGATCTGTGAGAACAGTGATCTCATTTGCTTTCTTCACCACAATGCTCTCAATACTCAGAACAAGGCAATGTGTGCTACATGGTTGTTGTTGTTTTTTTAAGATTTTTTTTATTGAATTTTAGAGAGAAAGGAAAGGAGAGGGAGAGAGAAAAACATCAATGTCAAAGTGAAACATCCATGGGCTGCCTCCTGCATGCTCCCCACTGGGGATTGAGCCCCCAACCTGTGCATGTGCCCTGTCTGGGAATTGAACTAGCAACCTTTTGCTGCATAGGATGATGCCCAACCAACTGCACCATACCAATCAGGGAGTGTGTTCTTAATAAATATTTGTTGAGAGAATTAGTGATTAAAAACAAAGCCAGACATTTTGACTGGGGCATCTCACATATCTTTTTAAACTTCTGCCTTACAATAATGCCTCTCAATATCATAATGCAACTGTAAGAACATGAGTATAAAATGTCATTAATAGATACTGTTGACACCTGCTATAAAATTCTCTCCTTATGGCACCACTACTGGATCACAGAAATCCAGACTGAGGAGACTATTTTCAGCAGATTTTGTAAAAGAAAGATTATTTCATGCTACAGGATGAAATCTCTAAGATAGAGCAGAATGAGGCATTGAAAAGAAGAGCATGAAAATTAGGTCAGAATACCTGGTCGTGAGTCAGAATTTTGACACTTATTAGTTGTGTGACCTTATTCAAGTAGCCTAAATTCTCTGAACCAGTATCCGTACATGTAAATTGAGATTAATAATGCACACACAAACTTCACATAGTGCAGGTCTTGAAGTAGAGACTTAGTGGATAATCTCTTTCTTCCTATACTATCCTATAAATAAATGGCTAATATGCAAATTGACCAAACAGTGGAATGAGCAGTCACCATTAGATGCACTGACCACCAGGGAGCAGACACTCAACACATGGTGGTCGCAGTGGTGGCTGGAGCCTCTCTCGCCTCCACAGCAGTGCTAAGGATGTCCCACAGCTGGCTTAGGCCCACCCCCCATGTCAGTCAGACATCTCCTGAGGGCTCCTTGACTACAAGAGAGCTCAAAGGCCATGCTGAGGGACCCCCCTGAGTGCACAAATTTTATGCACGGGACCTCTAGTAATTTATAATTAGAGAGCAATTCTTTTGTGTTTAATGTTAATCCCTTCTGCTCTTTGTTCTCTATGTGTTAACAATAGCTGCCTGTCAAAAATATTGCTTCAAGAGTTTTATACTACAACATTTAGGGCTATTTGTTCTATTTCTATGACAAATACCATTGGAATTTTGATAGGGATTGTATTGACTCTGGAGATTGTTTTGGGTAGGTTTTTTTATTCTTTATGAAGCATTTGTGAATGGAATTGCTTTCTTACTTTCCCTTTCTGATTGTTCATTTATTGGTATATAAAAATACAACTGATTTCAGGATGCTTATTTTGTATTACGCTACTTTGCTGAATATTTTAATAATATTCTTCCAATCCATGACCACAGAATATCTTTTTATTTGATGTTGTCTTTTTCATTTTTTTAAATCCATGTCTTATAGTTTCCTATATAATTTTAAATTAAAAGTTTCCTTAATTTATCTTTCTGATATTTCATTATTAGTATATACTGATTTTTTTATCTTGCAATTTTGTGGAATTCATTTATTGTTCAACCAGTTTTTTTTTGGTGGTCTTTGGGGTTTTCTATGTATAATATGTCATCTGCAAATAGTGACAGTTTCACTTCTTCCTTTTCAGCTTGGATGCCTTTTATTTGTATAGCCACATTTGAATAACATAAATAGACATTGAGGACATTATGCTAAGCAAACTAAGTCAGACAGAGAAAGACAAATACTGAGTTATCTCACTTTTATGTGAAATATAAAATTTAAAAAGCAAACAACTTTCTCCCTTCCTCAAAAAAACAAGCTCATGGATACAGAGATACAGATAACAGACTGGTGGTTGCCAGAAGCAGGGGGTGGGTAAAATAGATAAAGTGACTCAAAAGGTACAAAGTTTTGATTGGAGAATAAATGTCATGAATGTAATGTACAGTATGGTGAAGATAGCTAATAATATTGTACTGAAAGTTGCTAAGAGAGTAAATCTTAAAAATTCACATCATTAGAAAAAAAATTTTGTAACTAGTATGCTAACAAATGTGTTATTATGGTGAACATTTATATATATATATATATATATATATATATATATATATATATTTTTTTTTTTTTTCAAATGTCAAATTATGTAATGTTTTATGTTAATTATACCACAATAAAAATTTTATATTAATAAACCAAATCTTATTGGAATACAGCCATGCCCATTCTTTTCCATATTATCTACGATATGGCCGCATTTATGCTTTAATAACAGAGTTGAGTAGTTGTAAAAAAGACTACACAAGGGCTTAAAATATTTACTTCCAGCTCTGTTGAAATAAATTATTGACCCTTGTTCTAATCCATTGTCAAGCTAACTTTTAAGAAAATATAAGTTATAAAACAGAATTTTTCTTTTTTAAATGTAGCTTTCTCTCTAAAAAAAATTAAAAAAGGCAAAAGTGTATGTCTTAGGTCATTGACATACAAAAGAATTCTCCTTTAAAAACCAATTTGAAAAAATCTTCAATTTTTCCTATCCATAAACATGGTGCATACTGCCACTTATTTGTATCTTCTTCAATTTCTTTCTTCAGTATCTTATAATTTTCACATGGTTGGTTACATTCATTCCTAGTTTTTTTTGTTTTTATTCTTTATGAAGCAATTGTGAATGGGATTGCTTTCTTACTTTCCGTTTCTGATTGTTCATTTATTGGTATATAAAAATGCAACTGATTTCTGGATACTAATTTTGTATTTTGTTACTTCACTGAATTAATTTACCAATTCTAGTATTTTTTTGACGGAATCTTTAGGGTTCTCTATATACAGTATCATGTCATCTGCAAATAATGACAGTCTTATTTCTTCCCTTACACTTCGGATGCCTTTCACTGCTTCTTCTTTGACTGGTGTGGTAGGACTTCCAGTCCTATGTTGAATAAGAGTAGATGAGTGGATAAAAAAAAGCTGTGGTATATTTACAAAATGGAATATTACTCAGCCATAAAAAAGAACGAAATCTTACTTTGGGGGACAGAATGGATAGACCTGGAGAGCATTATTCTAAGTGAAATGAGCTAGTCAAAGAAGACATGTACCATATGTGAAATCTAATTAACAAAATTGAGACAGACTCATATGGAAAACTGGCTGACAGCTGTCAAAGGTTAGAGAGATTGAGCAAAAAAGAGGAAAAAAATCATGGACAGGGATAACAGTGTGGTGATTATGTGGGGAGGAGGGTATAAGGGGCGGTAAATAGGGATGGATAGAGACTTGGGGTGATGACTGCACAATACAGTGCACCGATGACGTGCTATGGAATTGTGCATCTGAAACCTATATAATTATTACCAGTGTTATCCCAACAAATTTAATTAAAAGGAGAGAAAAATCTTTAATATTACAGTTATTCAAGGGAAGAAATCTATTCTATATAAAACAGAGGTTCACAACTGGGACTAATCTTTCCCACCCCCCCACCCCCATCTCCACCCCTACCCCCACTCCCACCCCCACCACCACCACCACTTGTGGATGTTTGGCAATGCCTGTAGGTAATTTTGCTACAGATGGGCATCAGAGTGCTATTGGCATCTAGTGGATAGAGGCCAAGGATGTTGCTAAACATTCTATAATGCACAGAATAGGCCCCAACAACCAGAACTATTTGGCATTATTAATGGGGCCCAGGCAGAGGTTGAAAAACCTTGCTCTAAAATGAGTTATTTACATGATGAATAGCTCCTTTGGAATCTGCCATTATTTCTATACTAGAGGCTCAAAATTCATGCAAGGGGCTCAGCCCCCTCTACCTTGGCCCCCTGCCCGCCTAGTTGTGCTTCAGTACCAACTTGATTTTTTCTTAAACACACTATCCTATAATCATTATATAAAACGGTATCATTACTTGAGTCTGTTGCCTTTTTTAATGTTATTGATATTAATCAAATACAGTGTTTAATAGCCCAAAGTTATTTAAGTTCCTGTTAACATCTCCTTCCCATTTTTAATTACACACACAAATAGCGCTTGTGGGTTATATAGAGTTTGGGCTAGTCTACAGTATTAGTCAGGGTTCTCCAAAGAAGCAGAGCAGATAGGAGATAGACTATCCCTCTATTGTATATTTATCTCTCTATGTAGCTATCAATCAATCAAGAGAGAAAGAAAGATTTTTTTTATAAGAAATTGACTCATGTGATTATGGAGGCTGAGAAGACCCAAGATCAAAGGCCCCCAAACCAGGAGAGCTGACAGTATGAGTTCCAGTCTTGGCCCGAAGGCTGAATGGAGCTTATGTCCTAACTCAAGACTGTTAGGCAGAGAGCACACATCCTTTCTTGCTCAGTCTTGTGTTCTATTTTGCCCTTCAAGAAAGCGGATGAGGGCTGTACATGTTGGTGTGGGCACTCTGTGTATCCAGTCTATTGGTTCAAATGTTAATCCCACCCAAAAACGTTCTCACAGACACACTCAGAGTAATGTTTAATCCAACATCTGGGCACCCTGTAATCCAGGCAAGTTTATACAAAAAATCAACAATTACATCTATATTCACAATAAACCCTCGGGGTTAAAATTAATGTTACTAATAAACTATGGAGTATAAATGCAAGTATGTGAGTTCAAAATTTAAACTGATTCTCATGTCAATAGCAAGCTAAGTAGGACAATACTCCCCTTATAACAAACACTTGAGAAAACATTTTTAAATCTTCTAAAATAGAGGTGAAGATTTTTGACAATAGCTTATTTTCACTAATTGACATTTTAGTTTTTCATGTCTAGGACTGGTTTAATCTAAAGAAATGAATCATCGGTATTAGAATTTTGGATTATAGAGCCATTGGGGTGAGGTTTGCTGTTGGCCATCTGCCCTGGTCGGCATTAAGCTTTGGCTTCCATCCCTGCTTCTGTATCTCACATGTCTTCTCAATGATGGGCAGAATAGGTAGGAATGAGATTAGTTTCATAGATTATAGCTCTGCAGTGCCACTTTCCATTAATTACTCAAGACCCTGCTCCCAATCCAAGACTGGGATTTTATAATCATTTCTGAAGGCAAAATGGAGAGAATATAAAGTTATCCAAGAACTTGCTTGTAAGCAGAGCTACAGAAATTCAGGTTCATTTTTATTACACAGAAACAGGGGGCAAAATGCATTGCCATAGTGAAGTCTAGAAAGCCTTCATTTGTCAAGAATATAAGAAAACAGCTTGGAGAATAGTTCTGCAAAGATTATAAAACATACCCTTTAACACCCACATAAGCTTCACTGTGTCAGATGACAAACCACTTTACACCACTGTGCCAGATGACAAGGACTCAGGTAACAGATGCAATTAGTGGCTGGTTTGAATGGAAAGAACAGCTCACTTTCAATTCCTTTTGCTATAGAAATATCCTGTTAAATCCAATATGATTAAAAGTTATTTTGGAAAATAATTAAATGCAGCTAATTGCAGCCAGCCGCCAACATCCATTATTTCCTCTTTAAAAGTAATATTTATATAAATATCCCAAATTATGATAAAGAAGAGTCTAGATTCTAAAATAGATAGCAAGCACATGATTCAAATTAATTCACCAAACAGATTACATAGACCAAATAAGAGCAGGGATCTAAAATAATTTCTTAGAGATTTCTATATAGACTGGCTAGGGCAGTGGTCAGCAAATCGCAGCTTGCGAGCCACATGTGGCTCTTTGGCCCCTTGAGTGTGGCTCTTCCACAAAATACCACAGCCTGGGCAGGTCTGTTTTGAAGAAGTGGCATTAGAAGAAGTTTAAGTTAAAAAAATTTGGCTCTCAAAAGAAATTTCAATCTTTGTACTGTTGATATTTGGCTCTGTTTACTAATGAGTTTGCCTACCACTGAGATAGGGAACACTTATGAGAAAAACAATCTTGACACAATAAAATAGGAAGGGAGACCTGGAAAATGCATTCAACTTAACTTTGTCATTTAAGTATATTATGTGGTTCAAATAATACACTTTATGTGTTAGTGACGCATGAACACAGTATTGGAAAGAAGTGTGTAGGGAATGTCTTAAACATACTAACAACCAAATGGAGGTTAATAATCTTTCAAGGAAAAATATTTAAGAACTAGAGGCCAAGTGCATGAAAATTCATGCACTTGCGGGGGGTGTCCATCAGCCTGGCCTGCACCCTCTCACAATCCAGAGTCCATAGGTCTGGCCTGAGATCAGAGCCTTTCGGGGCTTTCCTTCCCTTCGTTGCAGGCAGCTAGCCCCACCCCCATTGCTGCCACTGCTTGTCATCTGTGCAGTGCTGCCTACCCCCTTTCCCCCCCATTCCCTGCCAACGATGGCCTCCCTCTGTAGGTGACAGACTGGGGTGCAATGGCTTGGCTGGCCTGGGCCTCCCTCTTTCTTTGCTGGGGGGTGGGGTCAACCCTGCAAGGGGTCATCTGCCTACCTGATCACCCCTAACTGCTCGCCTACCTATCTGATCACCCCTAATGGCTGGTCTGCTTACCAGATCACCCCTAACCACTCTGCCTGTCTGCTTGATTGCCCCTAATCATTTGCTTGGGGATGGGGCCAGCCCAGTGTGGGCTGTCTGCCTATCTGATCTCCTCTAACCACTGGCCTGCCTATCTGATCACTCCTAAATCTCTTTGGCACCTGCCTGCCTGATTGCCCCTTAGTGCTTGTTTGGGGAAAGGGCCAACACTGACTTCCAGTTGGTCAGCCTCTGGTTGTTACTGGTTACGGCCCAGGGTTTTTATATATTAGGTTTGTCTTTAGCCCTGGCCAGTGTGGCTCTCAGTTGGTTGGGTGTCAATCCATTCACTGCCTGGGTTGTGTGCTCTGTCCCCAGTGGGGACATGTAAGAGGAATGTTTATGTTTCCTCTTACATCACTGTTTTTCTCTCTCCCTCTCCCTTCCTCTCTCTTTAAAAATCAATAAAAAGTCTTAAAAATAAAGAATTATTTCTAGATCTGGTTGTTATTTCTTTGTATTTTAATAATTCCAGGGACAGCAAATATTAAAGCTATAAGAATTTCTTTAAAATATGAGCTAGATTTATTAAAATAAGTAAAAATTATCAATGTGAGATATTGCCCTCAAAACACAGCAGTAATATTCCTAATGAAGAGATATAAAAGAAAAAAGAAAAAAGAAAAAAATAGACAAATCTAAAATAGGTCACTTTAACATACTTTCCTCAATCTTAGAAAGTTCAAATATATAACAAAATAGTACTTGTATAAAAAAAAATTTTTTTAACTCCTGAGGTGGCTCTTCTAGTGGAATATAAAACCTGAAATACCTATAATGGAGAGTATACTTTTCTTTTGAGTATATATGGAACAAATGTTTGGACACAGGAATATTCAGGAATAGACACATCAAGAAAATGAGTAAGCCATCCATTGACTGGGAGAAAAATGCGCATGTATATCTAACAATAAACTTATAGCCACAATATATAAAGAACTGATAACTCAATTATTATTTTTAAAATTTATTTATTCTATTCTATTCTATTTTATTTTTTGTATCACCATTCATCCCTTCTATGCCTTCTTCCATCTTCCTCCTCTCACAGCACATTGTTGTCCATGGCTGAGCATTCTCTCCCTCTTTTTTTTTTTTTTCTTTTTTGCTCAATCTCTCCAAGCCACACCCACTCCTCCCAAAAGTACTTCCCAAAGGAAAGCCCAATAAGCACATGAAATAGTTTCTAAAATATTATCAGGAAAATGCATACTAAAACCACAGTGAGACATCACTGCACACCCACTCAAATAGCTACTATTAATAGAACTGACAACATCAAGTGTTGATGAGGGTGCAGGGAAATCAGGACACTCGTACATTGTTAGCAGGATGTAATAGTCTAAAACCAACTTGGAAAACTATTTTTACATTTAAGCATACATCTATCCTCTTTTAAAGAGGTTTTTGGCTATTGTGAATAAAATGGTTGTAAGCATTCTGGGCAAGTCTTTCTGTGGACATGTATTTTCTGTTCTCTGGAGTAAATGTCTAGAACGGAATTACCTGGGCTTATGTACTCATCAAATCTCTTGGAATTGCACAATTTAAGACCTACATATTTCACTGTGTATAAATTATATGTAAAAAAATCAAAATTATAGATGAAGCTAGTCTGGCAAAACTTGTTGAATCTGGCTGATTGTTAAATGGGTTGTCATTATACTATGTTTTGTGAGTTTTTTGTTTGTTTGTTTGTTTTTGTTTTTGTATGTCTGAAATACCCTATATAATAAAAGCCCAGTGACCAAATGGTGGAACAACCAGGGCCCACTGCCCCAGCTGGCCCTGCCCCCGAACAGCTCCCAACACTCCTAAATCACTGTTCGGCTCTCTACTGCATGTACATTTAGTGAAAGCACAAGAAAATAATTATCAGTCCCTTCTGTCTCCAACCAGAGTCTCCAGAGGGCTCTGCTAATACTGCAGCCAAAGTGTGGAATTCTCCCTTCATGGCCCTCAGCCCCAGGAGACCTCCCAAGTTAGCCAAAAAGGCGACCTAAACATTAACAGGATCGTGGACCTTTGCTGAGGAATGTAGAGAGGCCCAGTGGGGATTTTGTGAAATTCCAATGCCTTGAAGACTGGGTGAGCTTTCATTCTCTCTTTAAAGGGGAAGAGGACCCACAGGTTGCCAGGAGCAACAGCGAAGGGTAGGCACATTCAGGAACAGAAAAACTCTTAAACAAACAGACAGGAAGATCATATTGGGGAACTGAGGGCAGAGCCCTGGGAAGAATGCAAAAATCATTAAAGGGCCATCATCCATCTTGATATGTTTGCAAACCACACATAAACAACTTCATCTCGTGGTATGTGAAATGCAGAAGAGTTCTGTTGTGGTTTTCCTTTTGTCATCCTAAACGTATAATTAGATCCAGCTGGGGGAAAGGTATAGCTTCCAGCATGAGACCCAACAGCTGGCCCTGCCCAACGGACCCCCATCTGGGTGAGCCTGCTGGACCCCACCCGTGCACGAATCCGTGCACCGGGCCTCTAGGTTAAAATAAATATTAAAAAGATTCAATCTCATTGCTACCTTTTATTACTCAACATGCATCAAACACTAATGAAGATAAATTTCAAAATGGAATGTCATGCAATTCTTCATCTCTATTGAAAGAAGCTGAGAATCCTGTATCCAAATTACTGGAGAATTGAACTTCCCTTAACCTGTCCCCTGAGAATGTTAATACACTCTGAAACATGGATTTGACTTTTTGGATCCTCTGGTCATGACAATGTCAGTAGGTGGTTTGTACTTCCCATAATCTCTATTGATACCACAATTCCCTCAAAAGGTTATATTGATAGTAATGGTGAACATAATAACAGTGTTAAAAGAAGATGTAGATCTCTATCTACAATAAAAGCAACGCATAAACAGTGTGCTTGTATACAAATATTGTTTCAAAACAAATCTGTTAGTCCTTCCTTCCTAGATATTGCTAATCCTGACCTCTCTTTCCAGAGCTTCCATGGAAAATAAAATATTC
The DNA here is from genome assembly GCF_964339955.1 of Pipistrellus hanaki. NCBI lineage: Eukaryota > Metazoa > Chordata > Mammalia > Chiroptera > Vespertilionidae > Pipistrellus > Pipistrellus hanaki. Next base: position 17,051,313 of record NC_140511.1, read on the forward strand.
CATTTTCTCTTTAGTCCTTTCTATCATGCAAAGGTTTCTATTCCTTCTGAAAATAAAAATTCCAGTGCTGGATAAGGGAAGTGATGAAGGGAAACTGAAATATGGTAGCAATCATACTTGGGTAAAAACTACTGTTTGAATTTTAACCCTACTATTCTGACTTTGACCTTCACTTACTTGCTTTGTTCATCGAGCAATGGGCTTAGGGAGGATGAGTTCAAGTTCTGGGCAAGGTTACAGGCAGAACTTTCTTTTTCATTAAAGAGCCAGCCCTATGCACACTTAGTGGTTATCTCAATGCTGGCCTCGAAAACAATGCTGTTCTATCCAATTAAAAAAGTGCACCTGGCATGGTATTGAGACTGTGGGCATATCTGGTCTCTGGCCTGCAAGGCCAGACAGCTACGTTTATCTTCATCATTCTTCAAACGGGCTAAAGCAAACTAGAAAGCAACATTTTATCTAGGAAGAACAGCAGAAAATTCCAAACAACAGTTTGTTGTAGAATGGGGGTTTTCCTTCTCAGAACCTTTAAAAATAACTACCTGCCCCCAAAGCCTCGCAGTCGTGTAGGGTCTGCCTTCGTGTGGTACTCTTGCGGCTGCCCTGGCCAGTTCAATAAATTCTCATTTGCTTTTTTAAATAAATTATCAGCCTCCGGTGGTCTTATTTTGAACCCAGGGTTCAACCCCACAACAGAAACCATCCTTTTACTCAACTCCAGATACTCAACATTTCCTTTTGATATCAGCACTTTGGAATTCAGTAAATCCTTTAAAAAAAAAAAGTGTTTAAATGGTGCTTACAAACTGTACCCAAGCTCCTCGAAATGCATTTCTCTTTGCACACACTGTTCTGGTGGGTGGGTGCTGAGATTTGGGTTCACATGGAGTCCTTTACCTGAATACAGAACATTGGCTTTGAACAAAAAAGTCTTAGAGATTCCTTTATCACAGGGTATTTTCAAAAGCTTCCTTGAGCAGTCTTCTTCCTTTATACATATTTGACATTTCCAGCCTCTTCCTTGAACATCTTTCTGGAAAGTTCTTGTTCCTTTTGGTTCCCTTTGAAGATATACAATTTATCTGAGTTATAGAATGTCAGATTCTGTCTTAAACCAGTTCTTCAGGAAAGCATTGCTTTTCTGGATTTTAGAATGAAAGTCACACTTCCAGTTTCTCAACTTTCTGTCATTTCGTTAGAGAAAGCTAGCCCCTTGCCTTTCCTTCATGTATCAATATATATACTTACCAAAGAGTTGTGGAAATTTAAAAAAAAAACTTATGAGTTCATATGTTCAGATCCTGAACCCTAGCTGCAAATGGATGGCATTCACATGTCTATTCAGGTCCTTTGACATTTTTTAATTGGATTGTGTTTGGTGTTTTTTGGTGTTGAGTTGTATGAGTTCTTTATAAAATTTGAATCTTAACCTACTATCATATGTGTCATTGGCAAATATCTTCTCCCATTTGATAGGTTGTCTTTTTGTTTTGCTGTTAGTTTCCTTTGCTGTGCAAAAACTTTTTAGTTTGATGTAGTCCCATTTGTTTATACTTTTGAAAAATATATTTTTAAAATTGATTTCAGAGAGGAAGGGAGAGGAAGAGAGGTATAGAAACATCAATGATGAGAGAAAAATCATTCATCGACTGCCTCCTGCACACCCCCTCACTGGGGATGGAGCCAGCAACCCGAGCATATGCCCTGATCAGAATGGAACCTGGGACCCTTCAGTTCACAGCCAAACCGGCTAGGGCTGTTTATATATTTTTTAAAATTCCCTTATGGCCCTAGCCGGTTTGGCTTGGTGGATAGAGTGTCGGCCTGCGGAATGAAAGAGTCCCAGATTCTATTCTGGTCAAGGGCACATGCCCAGGTTGCAGGTGCGGTCCTTAGAGAAAGGGGGGTGAGGGGGGAGGCAGCCAATCAATGATTCTTTCTCATCATTCATGTATCTATCTCTCCCTCTTCCTTCCTCTCTGAAATCATTAAAAATATATTTTTTAAAAAGTATTTAAAAAAAAATTCCTTAGGGAGGAGATATATTTTAAAAACATTAAACTTTCTACATCAGTTATTGTTACTGGAGGAAACAGGCTCTTCTGTGGTGTCCTGGGGAAAGAATTTCAGGAACACTCAGAGAGCAGGAGTTTTAAGAGATAGCGGCAATATTTACAGAGTGACTACACTCTCAGAGAGCCAGAGTGGGCAGACTGCCCTGAGTGAGGTCTTTGTTCAATTTTCCTTGGTTTGGGAAAGAGCAGGCTCTCTTTCAAACTGTGCAATCTCTTTCCTGGATTTTCCCTGCTTGTGCCCCCCTTCACCCCCCTTATATCGTCACCATTTTGGCTCCTCCTGTGGGTGTCTCATAGTTCTGCCTCCTCCTTTGCATGGACTTAAGAAAACGCACTCCCTTGCTATTTTCTTCCCTCCAACCTCCATAAATCCCACTTCAGACTCCCAGGGTGACCAAAAAGCCATCCTTCCTGCCCAATGGGATGCTTTGCTCGGTTTGGCAGAACAATGTTCCTTACTCCCTGGGGTCCTTGTAAAGATGTTTCTTTCCCTACTTAATCAGATAACTGGTTCCACTCACTCTCTCCTCTATTGTTAATATCTAACTAGCTGCCTACGCAAACATTATATTATGTCTGTTAAAACGTAAGAGTAAGCTCAACAGAAACAGAGAGAAGTTGTAAAACTGCCAAGCATGGAAAGAGAGAAAAAGAGGGGAGGGGACTAAAACAACCTCAGTCAATACAAAGGAACAGGAAGAGAATGAAACTGCTAGTATGTGACAGGGACAAAGTGAGCGTGCAGCACACCTCAAGAGGAAGGCACCGGAGCATGGAGCCAGGCTTTCTGTTTACTTGTGTTTGTGTTGTTAAAGTATCCTGTTTAATGAGACCCTCCTGACTTAACCACCTCTCCCCACACAACACAGGGCTTCTACAGTCAGTGCCCATTCACATGTTCCTTTTACTGTTGCCTCCAGTTCATGCTACTTGCTTCATTAAGATGTCTACTGCATCCTTAATTTATATTGGGTCGGCAACTAAGTAATTGCGGATTTTAAAAAGAAAATTAAAGACAATTTTTTCATGGAACTAAATAACTTTATTCTGTAATGTATTGCCCATTTTTATCAATGACCTTTTGCCATCTTTCAGGCAGCATCATAATCCCACGTTCAAAAAACTTCTGGTTTTTATTAGCAAAAAACTGAATCAGGTACGATTTGACATCATCATCATTATTGAAATTTTTACCATTCAAGGAGTTTTGTAAAGATCGAAACAAAAAGTAATCAGATGGTGCAAGGTCAGGACTATATGGTGGATGTGGCAAAACATCCCAACCAAGCTCCATTAATTTTTGCCGAGTGACCAAAGATGTGTGTGGCCTTGCATTGTCATGATGGAATACAACACCTTTTCGATTTGTCAATTCGGGCCGCTTTTCTTCAACTGCATTGTTTAATTTCGTTAGTTGTTCAATGTAGACATCAGAATTGATCGTTCGGTTGGGTGATAAGAGTTCAAAGTAGACAATTCCTTTGTAATCCCACCAAACTGATAACAAAACCTTCTTTTGATGAATATCAGCTTTTGATGTTGTTTGAGTTGGTTCACCTGGCCTGCTCCACGATCTTTTCCACTTGATATTGTTGTAAACAACCCATTTTTCATCGCCAGTTATCAGTCGTTTTAAAAATGGATCATTTTCATTACGTTTCTTTAGCAAATCGCAGCTGCTAATGCATTGCGTTAACTGTGATTCTTTCAGTTCGTGAGGAACCCATGTATCGAGTTTTTGAACATAGCCAAGTTGTTTTAAGTGATTTTCAATGCATGTATGTGATACATGAAGCTTCTCTGCAATCTCACGTGTTGTACTGTGACAGTCCGAATTGATTATTGCTTTGATTAGGACGTCATCAACTTCAACTGGACGACCAGAGCGTTTTTCATCTTTGAGTGAAAAATCACCAGAACGAAATTTGGCAAACCAATTTTGACACTGCCGTTCTTTTAAGGCTTCGTCACCATAAACAGCACATAACTTTTTATGAGCTTGCGATGCGTTTTTCCCTTTGCGAAAATAAAAAAGCAAAATATGACGAAAATGTTCCTTTTGATTTTCCATTTTTCAACGAACGCCAAAGGAAAACTACAAAACAGATCAAAAAACTTTTTTTACTGATTAACAGCTGAATAGCCAACTATCAAATAACAAAATGTGTTTTACATTTGTACTACGTCTGCAAACCTAAAAATTCAACTGAAGCCATATATGTGTGAAACCCGCAATTACTTAGCTGCCGACCCAATAGTTCTTTTTTAGAAGGTTTATTTTTCAAGTTTTCTCTTCCATCACAGTGCTGAAGATAGAAGCCTTCCCCTATTATTATTATTATTATTATTATTATTATTATTATTATTTTGTAGAATTCTATTCACCCTTCAGATCTCAGCTCTGAATTACATTATTGTGCAATTCTGATTAATCTCCCCCACACACACACACAATTTATTTAGCTCCACTACTAAATGAAACATGTATATTTTGCTTTTTTCATGATCGTTATAGGAACCAGCACAGTTCCAGGTACAACACTTATATTCAATAAATATTTGATAACTGAATGAATATGAAAAACCTGGAGAAGAACAATAAAAAATTAACATATCATTCAAGTGTTGGACTGTACGTAGGCTCTGAAATATAAAATGAAGAAAATTGGACCTGATTTTAAGAATAAAAGTGCTAAAAGGAAAAACAAGGTCCCCCTTTAAGCATTGGAGAAATACTGAGGACACTACATTTGATGGTTAGCTCTAAAGTTTACCAGGTTATTTTAGAAGTGTGGCTCATCCGCTGTTTGTTTTTATTTCAATGACAGATGACAATGCTTACCTTGTAAGGCTGCTATGAGGACCAAGCTAAATAAAGACTACAAAGTGGTACCTAGAACATATTCTGGATTTACTAATAACCATAGACCTTCTACATCTGCAAAACTTAAACAGATAATTTATTTTGATGAGAAAAAAAAAATTAGACTTGTCCCAAGAAATCCTTCCTGAGTACAAAAATGTACAAGAATGGGCCAGTGAGTTTGGGGTAAGTTGTTGCTTCTGCTGGATACCTGCCTGTGGGGCCACTGGGATTATGAGCAGAGGGTTTGAGTCATGTGGTCCTGAGGTGTGTGTGGGGGTGTGGCTTCGGTGGCCATGACTCTTCCCTACCTCTGTGTGCTGATTCATTGCACTTGGCCAGGGAGAGCAGCACAGTTTCTTAGGAGATTCCCTTTCCCCTCAATTGGCTGAAAGGCTTGTTCTGCATTTACAAGTGTTACTCAGCCAATAGCAGGTATTTAAATCACTCTCTCACATTAGCACTAATATGCTGTTACAGGATCTTAATTAGGCATCTTGATAATGAAGTGCTTCACCTGTGATCTGAAGAAAACTCAGCCTTCTAGCCATAGGGGAACAGCTTCGTTCCCGCAAGCTCAGTATTCCCATGGCGCATGAACTTCCTTCCAGAGAGAGCACACAGGACTCTTCCCAGGTGAAAGATGATGAGCAAAGGGGAGACAGAGAGACAGAGAGAGAGAACCTTTAAAAAAAAAAAACCTGTTTAAATTAAGATTTTAATATCACTTCACCTGGTAGGTTCTATCCCAAAGTCCCTGACCTCCATGCAGTTAATGGTGTCAGAGAGGTATGGTTTTGCAGTGGCATTCAATCTCACCTTACATTTCGTCTGCTGAGAGAGCTGACTTTATGCATGCACAGAACAGAAGGCTACTTGCGTGATATGATTGAAAAGACATCAGAAATGATCCTTCATCCTGAAATGTCAGCCTCGATGCCACATTTCACCCTGCAGTTGATTCCTACTTTGAAAATGAAATGCAAATACCTTTAATACAGATGCCCCTGGACTTACAAGGGGTCATTCCCAATGAACCCATCGTAAATTGAAAATATCACATGCCAAAAATGCATTTAATACACCTAACCTACCAAACACCACAGCTTAGCGTAGCCTACTTTAAATGTGCTCAGAACACGCGCATTAGTCTGCAGTTGGATAAAACCATCGCCCTGCCACTGCCCAGCATCACGAGAGACTGTCTTAGCACGTACTGCTAGCCTGGGAAAAGATCAAAATTCAAAATATCCAAAGCTCAAGTTCCACTGACTGCATCACTTTCTCATCATTGTAAGCTCCAAAAATCATTAAGTAGAACCACTATAAGGCAGGGGCCATACGTACACTGAATAGGTTGCGTATTGTAGATGGCCCACAGGAGATTAAATAAACCTGAAATATTTTGCATCGTTAACCTGCTAACCGAGTGGGACCTATAAATACGTCAAAAGTAAACAATATCGGGAACGGGTAGGACGTATGATTACGTCCTGGAAATATATGTTGCGCCCTGAGAGGGACGGTCTATATTTTTTGTAATCTTTATCATTGTTTGTAAAATTTATAATTTTTTAATTCGATGTTTCCATTTTTTTTGTTGGTATTCTTTTCTATTTTTTGTAATTTTGTATTTTCCTTTCTGCTTTATATATAAATATATGAAAAAAAATACACATATATAATTTATTTTAATTAAGTATAAATAAAAAAATAATAATATGAAATTACGTCCTCTGGGCATGACGTACTGACACGTCCTAGTGAAAGAGTACGTGCCCATTACAGGTTGCGTAATTAAAAAGGGAACTCGCCGGTTAACAGGTTTAAGGAGACCTCCCTGAATCCACTCTAGCCCTTTCCCATTGAATAATAGTCATTAAAAGCAACATAGATGTTCCTTATTGCCATAGGGCAGTGGTCGGCAAACTGTGGCTCGGAGCCACATGCGGCTCTTTGGCCCTTGAGTGTGGCTTTTCCATAAAATACCATGGCCTGGGCGAGTCTATTTTGAAGAAGTGGCGTTAGAAGAAGTTTAAAAAATTTGGCTCTGAAAATAAATTTCAGTCTTTGCACTGTTGATATTTGGCTCTGTTGACTAATGAGTTTGCCCACCACTGCTAGGGTCACAGTGTAATTTGCTCCATTTTTAAACCAGGTGTGCTTAAAGCACAGCGCTCCTCAGGTCCAAGTCGTTACTTTAGATCTGTTTCAGGCTTCGCACCCACACAGAACATTCTCTACAGGAAAAGAGAGGGGCTTCTCTTCTTTAACGACAAAACAAAAGTACTGCCAAAGCCACTTCCTGTCCAGGAGGGAGGCCAGTGTGGATCCAAGCCAATGCACACAGGAGGGAGGAATCGCAGATACACAGCTTGTGTTTACCACACCTGAAGCCCAAATGCGTAGTTTCACAAGCCAACATGACCTCCTTACCTAAAAAAACCCAAACAAAACAAAACATTGGGTCAAGTCTACTTGCCAGCATACCCATCTAAAAAGGCAGAACTTGCTTTTTAATTATCGGTTATTAATGAATAATGGTTGTGTCCTCTTCTAGTTTCCCAAGGCTGCCATAACCTCACTCCAATAGTACCCCCAGGGCAGTGCAGGGGCCTGGGGAGCAGGGAGGGCGGATTGCGTAAAGGAAGAGGTAAGTGTTGTCATTCTGGCCAAAACTGGTTTGGCTCAGTGGATAGAGCGTTGGTCTGCGGACTGAAAGGTCCCGTGTTCGATTCCGGTCAAGGGCATGTACCTTGGTTGTGGGTACATCCCCAGTAGGGGGTGTGCAAGAGGCAACTGGAAAATGTTTCTCTCTCATCGACGTTTCTAGCTCTTGATCTCTCTCCCTTCCTCTCTGTAAAAAATCAATAATAATAATAATAATAATAATAATAATATATATATATATATATTTAAATCAATCTTTATTGTTCATATTATTACAAAGGTTCCTCATTTCTTCCCCCCTCCACCAGGTTCCCACCCCACCCTCTGCCCCCTTCCCACCCCCCATTGTCCTCATCCATAGGTGCACAGTTTATGTTCAGTCTCTTCCCACATCCACCACTCCCCCTTTCCCCCCTCCACCAGGTTCCCACCCCACCCTCTGCCCCCTTCCCACCCCCCATTGTCCTCATCCATAGGTGCACAGTTTATGTTCAGTCTCTTCCCGCATCCACCACTCCCCCTTTCCCCTCCCATATCGCCGACTCTACTACAATCAACAGCTAATATTGTTCATCAGGTTTTTCAATCTCCTTTTTTGTTGTTGTTGTTGTTTTTAATTAATAAACTTTTACACTTCTAAGAATAAATTTTAAAATTTTTTTAAAAAAGAGTTCCTATTATAAATTGCATTCTTAAAAAAAAAAAAAAAAAAAAAAAAGTAGTCATTCTGAGGAATTCCCTGGGTAAGCTAGAGCAAAGGGCAGGTATTCTTGCAAAGTACCATGTATAAAAAGAAAAAAAAAATCTACTGTCAACAATAACTTCAATACAGCTACATTAGATTTTCTGTTCATCTCCAAATTAAAAACAGCTTTTCAAATTGGATGGGTCTGGCTTCATGACACATTTCCTTTCTTTTATGAACAAAGAAAAGTTATTATACAAAGTGCTCTGCTGGGCCGGCGCTCCTGAGGGCTTGTCTGGAGAGGAGATAATTGCACGTGCAGTATCCGTGAGGCAAGAGCGGAGACGCCTCTGGAGATGGTGAAGTTCCTGAAGCAGACACTGCAGGATTTGGTGACAGCAAACACAGGTTATCTGTTCCATCGATGCCACAGACTTATCTGATGTGACTGCAACTCGACAAACTCAGTGACATTTTAAATGCCAATCCTCTCTCTAAAGTTTATGGGCAAAAGGTCAGATTTATCATCTCGGCTGTGAAGCAGCACTCCGTGTGGTCCAGGTCTCACATGGGGCTGAGCAGGGAGCTGCTTTTGCTTTGACGTTTTACATTTCTTCCTATAAGATCTCACTTATTTTCCAGGGCCAGGCTGGAGAGCAGACGCCATTGTTTTCTCATTTTTCAATTTTCGTGAGTCTGTGCCCTTGAGTCCACCTACATCTCTTCCTTCTCTTTAGCATATGAATACATTTCTTACGTAAACCATCTTGAAACCGTTATAATTGACTAGTTATGAATAATTGGAAAGGAGCAAAGGGAAGGCCAGGTAATATAGGCATGCCATTTGTGCCAGGGAGCTGCAGTTTATTTTTTTATTTTTTTAAAATATATTTTATTGATTTTACACAGAGAGAAACTGAGAAGGACAGAGAGTTAGAAACGTCGATGAGAGAGAAACATCGACCAGCTGCCTCTTGCACACCCCCCACTGGGGATGTGCCCGCAACCAAGGTACATGCCCTTGACAGGAATCGAACCCAGGACCCTTCAGTCTGCAGGCCAACGCTCTATCCACTGAGCCAAACCGGTCCCGGCGGGAGCTGCAGTTTAACACTCTCCAGGCCTGTTCCCTGCAGATCCTGGGGGGAAGAGCTGGGCAAAGGAAGAATAGACAGATTCCTAGTAAGGCCTGGATGGCATGTCTGTCAATCACACCTAGGTACAGGTCATTGGCCAGAGTAGGCAGGGCCACTGCAAGCATGGGAAGATTGAGATACTTAACCTCCTAAACAAAGCAGTTTTCCCCTCTTGTGTGTCAGGCTCCTGGCTCTCTTGTTGTAGGGGGCACGCTCCCTTGTGTTCATCCACATAGTCCACAGCCATGTGGACCCCACACAATGGACTGATGGACTGCAACTAGGCTAGCGTGGTACCAGGTTCAACTCCACCATGGACCAGAAGCTCTGGGCACTGCCTTTGCTTCTAGCTCTGCTGAATCCCCAGCTGCATCTCTTCCAGGATTGCCTTAAGGGAAATGGGACTTTGCAAACCGAAGCATATAATTCCATGCAAATGAAAATCACTCATCTTCCTGTGTGAGTCTTAGAAAATTCTTTTTCTCAAGGTATTGTAAGGACCTGAACCCCAGCACTTAGTGGGGAGAGAGATTCCCACACTTCCATCAGTGGACACCTCACTTCCACCAATAAAAACTTCATGCAAATGGCCCTGATCAGTTTGGTTCAGCTGCTAGAGCATCGGCCTGTGGACTGAAGGGTCCTGGGTTTGATTCTAGTCAAGGGCATGTACCAGTTGAGGGCACATCCCCAGTGGGGGTTGTGCAGGAGGCAGCTGATGGATGATTCTCTCTCATCGATGTTTCTAGCTCTCTATCTCTCTCCCTTCCTCTCTGTAAAAAAAAAAAAAAATCAATAAAATATATTTTTAAAAATTTAATGCAAATGAAAGCTAAGCTCATTCATCCAGTTTCTTCTTAAGCTTAGCTAGGACACCCTATAACATATCTATAATAATAAAAGCATAATATGCTAATTAGACCAGACAGCAGTACGACCTTCCAGATATTCTGGATGAAGCCACAATGGTGGGGGCTGAGGCAGAGGTGGTTAGGGGCAATTAGGCAGGCAAGAGAGTGGCTAAGGGTGATCAGGCAGGCAGACAGAGTGGTTAGGGACAATCAAGCAGGCAGGCAAGCAGTTAGGGACATCAGGCAGGTGGGTAGAGTGGTTAGGGGCAATCGAGCAGACAGGCAGAGGTGGTTAGGGGTTGATCAGGCAGGCAGGTGAGCAGTTAGGGGCAATCAGGCAGGCAGAGTGGTTAAGGGCGATCAGGCAGGCAGGCAGGCCAGTGGTTAGGAGCCAGATTGTGAGAGGGATGTCCAACTGCTGGTTTAGAAGGGTCTCTGATTGCGAGAAGCTGAGTTGAGGGACCCCTCCCCATGTATGAATTTCATGCACCAGGCCTCTAGTTTAGTATAAATGAGGAAGTAGACATTTAAACTTCATCCAGCAGAAATGCATTAAAATATTAGAGTCAAGAACTTGGTGATATGGTGTGTAGCATAATAAAATATGTTTAAATTTTGATTAAGATCCAAATACCTTTGTGGGAGAGTGAATAGGAGCACAAGCTTAGCTGTATTCTGATTTATGTAGTTCCAGTTACTTCTTACTAACCAACACTCATTAGCTGCACAGAAGGCACCACATAAATATTAAAGATTGTAAGTTAAAGACAGCCAACACTGTAAACTTAGCCTTTGGAAGGAGATGTAATTGATATAGTCTTGCATGATCATTTGTTTGTTACAACAACAAACTTCATGAGAAATCCTGAGACTGAGGCCCCCCGAAGCACTAATGGTGTTGAAGAGGTTTTCTCAGAATTCACTTAAATTTAGCAGATTCCTTGCCATTCATTTGTAATTTGGCAACAGAACATGTGACCTTTAAGTTGGTGCTTCAAGCATTCTGCATTGAGAAACAAAGGCTAATTAGTCACAGGTCCATTATCAAATAACATTTGAAAATGTAAAGCCATCACCTTCTTTGAAGTGTGAGCAACAGATAAGTTACACAGTAAAATAAGAAAATTGATCAATTCCAAAATAGCCTCATCTTATTGTAAAAAGACACTTAGGCCTGTCTCCCATGTTGGGTTTTAGAAAGAGCTGAGAGAGTTTTCCTCCAATGGAAATCTAGGCTGAGCGAAGCACAGCTATCAAATGGAGTAAGTGTATTTCCTGATAGCTTCCTAGCTAATAAATCATAGACTGGGATGAGTCTCAGGTTGGCAGAATTTCCAATGTCATACACTTAAACTACCACAACTTCTGCTTACTTCATTGCACATATGGTTCTCTTGTTCTGGCCACTGCAATTCTATTTAAATTAATGTAGGAATTCCCTATTTTGGCACTTCGTATATGCCAGCTTTTCTAATCAACAAGATGGATAGCCCCTTCTCACATGTGTGGCACATACATGCGATGGGCTTCGTCTCCTGAGGAGTTTCTGCACCTTCAATTCTCTTATTGAATCACTAGAGGCCCTGTGCATGAAGATTCGTGCAAGAATGGGCCTTCCTTCCCCTGGCTGCTGGCACGCCTTTGCTCTGGCCAGAGGTGCCTTTTCGCTCCTGCCAGGAGCTGCCTTTCCACCTTCCCATGCTGCCTAGAGGCCGGGAGCAGTTGGGATGATGCAGAACACCTGCATTGTCTCACCCCACCCCCAGCCATTAGACACCTGAGTATGCAAATTAACCCACCATCCTCGTTAATTAACTCACTCCTAACTGGCTAGTGGGCATCACAAAGGTACTGTCAATTTGCATCTTACTCTTTTATTAGCATAGATGATAGTGATGACACTTTAAAAGGAGTTCCCTCCTTATTGGTAGAGCTCTCTCAGCAATATTTTATTTGGGGGATTTTTTTTCAGATACTAATCATTAATTTCTTTAGAATGTCTCTGTCCATGAGAATTAGAGAAGCAAGACAGCCTCATAGCTAATATCATGAGCATGGTTTCTAAGAGATTCCAGGTCTCTTCTATAGAGAGACACATGTTCAAGCCTGGGCTAATTTAGAATATTTAGTTTAGGCATTTAGAATACAATAATAAAAAAATCTCTAAGTAAAATATAATTATGGCAGAAGTTGTTAGCTCTCCATCAGATCCTTATATTTTCCAGGATACACAATTGGAGAGCATTTCCCATGTTCCCTTGCAGTTAGGAATAGCTGTGTGACCGAGCCTAGAGGTGGGAATGTGAATGAAAGGAATACACTGTTCCTTTGCCTGGCCTGTAAAACCCTATTAGGCAGAGCCACCGTCAGACTGGGTTCTTAATAATAACATGAAGTAGATTTACACCAACTTGGAACATTTCTGTCCTGATATGTAGTGAGAAATATACATCAATGGCATGAGATCTTGGATTTTTTTTTTAACTGCATCCTATTCTGTCCTTACCAATGTACAGAATATAAAACCTTGCAGGCAAGACGGGGGTCTGTAACATTGAAAAGAGGAGGGCGTAATACTAGGTGAGGGAAAATGGTAAGTAAAACTGTTGACCTTGCCTAACTTGGAAGGCAGACTAACAGTCCGCACCTCTAGAGCAAGTAGTTGTGAGAGCCAGGACACTAGTGCATTATGCCAGAACACTAGTGCATAGTGCTAACAATGGCTTCCTCTTGCCATATTGGCGAGGTGTTAAGAGAAAGAACTGAGTTTTAGACAAACCTGGGTGGTTTGCTCACAAAATTTTGGAGAATGCTAATAAATGACTTTTGTACTTCACAAAAAGGAGACCAGCCTGAAAAAGTGAAAGAATTCTGAAGCTAGCAATTGAGACCCATGCAGATTTCTCAGTGTAACAGAGACTCGGTCCCACAGCATAGATCAGATTAAGAGTTCTGCCTTCCCTCCCATAGCTGCCAATAGATCAAGAGACAACCATGAAGAAATAGCAATAAGGCAAGATAAGAACTTTGCCTCGGAGAGAAACGTGTATGGTTGAGACCAAGTGGTTTTGGGGGAGAGGGCCGAGAAAATAAAGATGGCTTGATTTTATAAACACTGTATACACTGCTGAAATATGGGGACATGAAATTAAACTGGTCTCCTCATAGGTATGTACTGCATCCAAACTAACTGTTGGATGGGGCACTTACAAGCACTCAGTGGGCTTCTCAGCTAGGGCATTTTACTGTCACTATTAAATGTCAGCTGACATTTCTCTAAACCTGTACTACTGAGTAAAGAAAACTACTGACATTTAATAGTGACAGTAAAATGCCCTAGCTGGTTTGTCTCAGAGGATAGAGCATCAGCCTGGGGACTGATGGGTCCCATGTCAAGTGCACACACCCAGGTTGCAGGCTTGATACTAGTGGGAGGTGTGCAGGAGGCAGCCAATCAATGATTATCTCTCATCATTGATGTTTCTATCTCTTTCTTCCTTCTTCTCTGAAATTGATAAAAATATATTTTGAAAAATAATGACAGTAAAATGATCCTTTTTTTTCTATCCTTTCCTGAAAGCAACTGTCTGGCCAGACAGGCGACTCAAGCCTTTTCTGTGTCATATATATTCAGAGAGAATAAAACTACAGAAGGATGACCTGTGCAGTTTGATTTTGTAAGATAATTAAGGAGTACTGTACTTCATAGTAGAAAAATAATTAAACATTGGCCTTGCCTAATATTTTGTCAAAAGTATTCTCATAGACCATAATAATGCACTGAAATTACTCCACTCATTCATTTGTTTCCTATTTTTTCCACTTACCATTCAGTCATACTATTATTGTCATTCATGGTGTGAAAAAACACACTAAAAAGAATCTATAGACTTGTTCTTTTTGGAATCATTTATTGATTTAAATATTTTACGTGACAATTTGGGTTTATACAGTAAATAAATGCATGACTCAAACAGATAGCTTTATAATGAATTATGTAAATATAACACACAACTGTTATTTCTACTTTGTTATGTAAGAAACCCAGGTTTTTGCCACTCATTTTCATATATAAATTTACCTTGTTCTGCAGTGTGTAAATACAAAGACATTTTGCATAATGAAGCATGCTATTTACATTGTGCATGATTTAGCATGATTATAAACAAACATAGTCAAATAAGTAAAAAGTGGTTAACATGAAAAACAAAGAAGTTACAGTAGATGTTTATAATCCTAATAAGTGTCTTAAAATTCTGGTGAAATGAGACACATTTTATCATTTCTCTATAACCTGTACTACTGAGTAAAGAAAACTACTTTAAAATAGAATATGAAACACTAAATGAAACTTTAAAAAAAATTAATGATACAGGCTTAAGAGATGCATTCATCCTTTTAGAAATGAAAAATAGCTTGACATTTCAAAATATGTTTCATTTAACCATGCCCTACAGATATATTAGTATATTTATCTAGTGTTATTTTGATGATATTGTAGTTTAAGTTTGTGATAACTAGATTTTTTAAAAGAAATGATTTACAAAGTATAATCTGATAGCAAAATAGCAGATATACAATATTATTTACATCGCAAACCAAACCAAAAATTTAGACCCGTGAAATTACAGCAAGTGATTTGGACAAAATATTAAAATAATTCATGTGTGTCTGGTTAAGTAAATCCTACCCCATGCAGAAGAAGTGAAAGACAGCCCGGCATTTTTAATAAGTGCATTGGGAATCCTATTTATTATTATATGGTGCTAGAATGTTGGACGGAAATGCATTGGCTGTTCGTCTTATGCATTGAAATGAGCAGGCAAGGTTTATTGTTTTGTTTTTTAATCTAAACTACTGTTTGGGATATTAGACCCTTTGGTTTTGTAAAATGGCTACTCACAGTCGAAGAGTCAGAATTCAGGTAGGTTGACTTTGAAATGAAGAACGATATGTATTATTTCTGGAATGCACTTAATCGGTACATTTTAAAAGCGTAATGAGACAGTTTTGTCACTTGATTACCAATGTTATTATGTAGTTACAGGCAGCTGTTATAAAACTTTAGAGCTTTTCCAAGGCAAAACTCTCAGAAATATATATTTTTTAAATAATGGTATAATCTGTCTAGCCAACTCTTAAAAAAAAAAAAAAGCTTTCTTTCCAGGAACCACTTTTTTCTATTTGAACCTAACCTGACTTCCCTAGTAGGTGATGTGATCCAGTTTCCACACAGAGTAATTTCTGCTTATCTCCAGGTTCTGAAAGGAGACAACAATTAGTAGCTTGTGAATTTTGCCAATCCTGGCCTTACATATCAATTCAGCGGGCAGGAGGAAAATGGAGGGGGAACAATGGGACTTTGGATCAGAGCTATTCAAATTCATCTTAAATTCTTCTGCTTTTCTCAACCACATCTTTTCTATTTTTACATTTATTATTAAAATGTTTCCCTCAATAAATAAAAATGGTAAAGTTATTCAATGCCATATTTCACAATTTGAACAAGTATGTAGATTATCTATCATTTCAAGACAAAAGCTTTCTTAATGAAAATCACAGGAGGAAAGCAATTGGCATTTTCATAACAGTCAATTTATATGGTAGCTGCCTGATCCCCCCCCCAACCCCCATACAATTTAAAATAATCAGTGTTAAATACATAAAAACCAATGAACACAGAAATCCTTCCCTTTTGAAGTTTTAAAATTTTCTGAAGTTTTCATATCCCTATCTTTGACTACCTGACATGTTAGCAGAGGAACCCTGAGGTGTGTAACAAAGAAGTCCAAAGGAGAGTAAGAGCCAAATTCACAGGGACTGGACTTAGTGAAGCACATCCTGGAGAGAAAAAGGCTATATTATTTCTATATGCTTCTCTGTTACTGAACACAAACTTACATCATGGAGACACATTAAGTAGTTTGAATGTAATGTTAGTACACTAACATAAAAGTATGGATAAGATTAAGTTTTTAGTTTTGGAGGTTAAAGATTCTTTAACTCTTGTTCAAGACTTGTCCAAATTATTGTAGTGTTTTTAAAGGGTACTTAAACATGGAAGGACATGCTCTTCCATATTCCTCATTTTTATTATTTTAAATAAAATATTTTATTTCTTTTTCCTCGTGAATCAAACACTGCTAGAAACGATTGGATTTCTCTTTTTGAATTGAGATTTATAAATGATCGACCCCTGGATGCATCATAAAATGATCTAACTCATGTCTTTTTGTATTTAAGAACTTGAGAATTAGTTGATTCTAGCAAGTAAGTCAAAATTATGGTTATAAGTAGCTATATGTGAAAATCTCAAACGCATGGGATTAGAGGAGGGAGGAAGGGAAGAAAAAAATACAAAATAAAAAAAGATAGAGAGAGAGGGGCTAGGATACTGACTTTGAGGACCTAATTAGCTTGCTGCACATAGTATCTATACATATAGCTCACTCATTTCACATTCAGCAGCTGTCTTATTCAGAAATAATATTCAATTCTGTTAATATTCAAGTTATGGCCACAGTTGATATTTGGATTCTTGCATGGGTTCTCATTGTTATAAAGGCTATACTAATGTTTAATTTGATCATATAGCCGATATGGATTGAAGACAAATTTTCCCAACAGAAAATAAATTCTATCCTTGTGGGCATATGTAATGCAAGGAGTTATTTTTGTCTCTTAAAACTTTCATTTTGATTAGCATATTTCTTAAGTTTCTTATTTGTTTCATCACAGTTTGAATTTTCATCACATGCTGAATTTTATAATGTTCTGTTAACTATGAATACTGTGTTTAAATATCTATAGAGTTGACCCTTGAGCAATGTGGGGGGTTAGGACTACTGGACTGCCATGTAGCTGAACATTCACATTTAACTTTGATTTCCCCAAACTCAGTGGGCATTTGAGAAGGACTGGTTCTAGGACCTCAGCAGATACCAAAATCCATGGATTCTCAAGTCCCTTATATAAAACTAGAGGTGACATTTGTGCACTGGGTGGTGTCCCTCAGCCCAGCCTGTGCCCTCTCACAGTCCAGGACCCCTCAGCGGACATCCCCTGAGGGGACCCTAGTGCTGCCATCGAGGCAGGAGAGGCTCCTGCCATCCCACTGTGCTCGCCAGCTATGAGCCTGGCTTCTGGCTGAGTGGCGCTCTCCCTGTGGGAGCGCACTGACTACCAGGGGGCAGCTCCTGCATTGAGTGTCTTCCCCCTGGTGGTCAGTGCGCATCATAGCGACTGGTTGTTAAGTCTATTTGCATATTAGCCTTTTATTATAGAGGATGGCATAGAACATTGCACACAATTGGCTCTCTGATCCTCAGATTCCCAACTGCAGACTGAAAATACTGTTTTCGATCTGCAGTTGGTTAAACCCACACATGCACAATCTGGAGATTAAATGACTAACTATTGAAAAAAATCCCATGTATAATTGGATCTGCACAGATCAAACTTGTATTGTTCAAGGGTCAACTAAATTCAGTTGACCTTGCCATCTATTTTCAGCTTTGTTCTAGATCAGCAGGTTTGGCTATAGGCAAAGTTTGATTTTTCTGCCTCTTTTTCATCTTCCCCATTGGTGTCTCTTTGTTGCAATCCAGTTGAACTGAGCTACAGTACTTCACATATGCTCACAAAATGGAACAGCTCCTACAGTCAGGTGCTCATTTGCATTTTAGCAGGAGAATTCTTTTAGACAGGAAAAATGAAGTGTTTTTAAGGATCAAAAGAAAGAGCAATGGGTAACTATTATTCCAGGTCATTGAATTACATAATAAATGAAAATAACTGATTTTACAAGTGCCTGGTGACACACTTGAAACAAATGAAAAACATAGGAGTAATAATTTTAACTGCCATCCACTAATAATTATCTTTGCACAACAAAAGCAAAAATTAAAGAATTTTTTTTTTTTTTTAGAAAACTACCTGAATTACTGTAGATAATTATAGAGTCATCTAGTTTACCTTGACCTTCTTGGTTAAAATGAGATCTACATAAGAATTAATTTCTTCTTCTTGATAATAAATTATAGTCAAATAATATAAAAGCAATTTATGTGAGACGCCAAGGTTAGGTTTTGATTTCAACAAGGTAATTTATAGGATCTTGGGTTCATGTTAATAAAAAACTATCTGCTAACTTCAATATTTTGCTTCTATGATGCTTTGAACTGAAAATAAAAAGCTATAAAAAAGAGAGAAGCCTTTTAAGTGACTATACACAAATATATTGATACACATTACCCCTGTCTCAAAAGAACACTATACTCTCTTGCTAGCCATGAAAGTTAGTGACATTGGTCATAAATCATGCTTTTGGGGAAGCAATAATAGAATTGAGGTTTTATTGTGTAGGGCTGATATAAAATATATATGTTATTCAAATGACTTGTACTTAAAAGAGTTTTGAATTAGATTTTATTTTGCGAAGTTTGAGATGCTTTGCTCTATATCCTAACGTGAACAAGTAGTATTTAATAGCTATTCTTAACCCTTATATTATTAAAAACAGTTTGTACCCAGCCAGTGTGGCTCAGGGGTTTAGCATTGACCTATGAACCAAGAGGTCACAATTCTAGTCCCAGTCAGGGCACATGCCTGGGTTGCAAACTCAATCCCCAATGTGGGGCGTGCAGGAGGCAGCCTATCAAAGGTTCTCTCTCATCATTGCTGTTTCAATCTCTCTCTCCATTTCTCCTCCTTTCTCTGAAATCAATAAAAACATATTAAAAAATAAAAAAATAAAAGTTTATTATTTTAGGTAAAAGAATGTTAACAAATTTGCAAACTATGCCTCAATGCCACAATTTTTAAGTTTGTCTTATTTATGACATCATCTACATCTTTTTTTTTCCACAAGCAAAGAACATGGAGGAAAAATAATTTAATTGCAATTTATAATTATATGTTATCTTCAGGGAGTAAAACCTCGAGGGATACATCAACAAAATTACTTTCTTTTCTCAATGTCAAACAATTTGATATAATTAGAAAACTTTCAAGTCTCTAGCATTCCAACTTTTGGATATGAGTCAGTCTACTCCTCTAAAACAGCAAATCTTTATCCTACATTATTTTTCTAGCTGTTCATGTTTATTTCATCCTTTTAACATGTATGTTCTAATCAATCTCTGCTTGAATTCACCAATTACTTGTACATGAAACATCTTTGAATGACAATAAGAGATTCCCTAAGCACTTTAATATTGGAAGACAGAGTCACCTTCATCTCTCCCACAGCATGCCACCAAATGCCGGGGGCGCCTCTCTGCCTGGCTCCGACCCTCTGACCACCCCGAATGTGAATGCGATGGATAGGCTGTGGGGTCATAAAGGCTCCCACCTACTCTGAAGCTGAGCTCTTGTTTTGCTAGCAGCTAAAACCCCGGTTGAGAACATTGTGAAGAATGACATGGAGTATAGTCTAGCCCAAGGAAGGATTTCATAGATCTTAGGACTCGGAACAAATATTTCTCATTCTTTCTGATTACATTTTCAAACTAGGGAAAGCTATTTAAAAAAAATAATTTTAGGATTTTAAAAAGGATGTATAAAAGCAAATTGTGTTTTCCTCGCTGAACATTAGCTCAGCCAGGCATGCTATAGAGTGGGGGGGTTGGGAGGGGAAGGAGAAGGGAAGGAGGGAGGAGGGTTTTGTTTTCCTATCAGTTGCACACCTATAGTCTGTTCCTTTGTGCTAATTTTAACAGCTCTCCCATGACATACGGCGGAGCTGGTATCTGGCTTTCTCTGTCTCTTCAGCCCAGATGCTCTGACACTTTCATTTACCTTCATCAGCGCAACGCGGTAGTGCTATCTGCCACCTTCAGAGAGTTTCTGTTCACAGCTCTTCCAGTCCACGGTCCCAGTTCCCCTGACACGTGCAGCTGCTGCGAGGCTGACGGGACCCTAAGGACACTGAGAACAGCCTGGGGAGTTTTCTCTTTGCTTTTTAACACGAGAATGGCGACCAGTCCAACAAATCATCTGGCTCTCATTCAGCCACACGTGCCTATAATGGAAACCGCCTCTCCTTTGATGTTACCTACACCTTCATGCAATTACATCTCTTTGCTCAATCTCATCCAGAGGCCCTCCCCATCCCAGCCCTTCCATCTGTCCCTGTCCGGAGCCTGATGGATAACTAACTGCCAGACAACATAACAGGAGAAATTCTCTTTAAAAAGTAAGGTGGTGTGAGAAGCCATTTTGTACACTTCTGATTTTTACCCCAACTAATACATTATTGCCCAACTTATATTTAATTACATGTTGTAGACTGCAGCAAAAATAAGTTAGTAGAATCCCTTCTTTATCTCCAAATAGTGAAAAGGCCACAGAAGACTGAATAGAAACCGATTGCTTTTTAAAACATGTATCAAAAGAATCAGAAACAAGTTATCACTTAGACTTGCCATTTCTTTCTCTTTTTTCTTGTGTCTTCTGCTTTCAGGTAATAAGCAATACCACTTAAGTCTAATATTAAGAATGATCTTAGTTACTGAATAAATTAACTGAGAGGAAAAATTCAATGTAACTTAATAGTTTCAAATAAACAATTTGTCATTATAATAATGAAAAGCATGCTTATTAAGAGTTAAGCATTGAATGATATACAAAAATACAACTGTCAAAACTGTCTCAGTGAATCAACAACCCTGATTGATTTTATGGGGTAATTTTCTAAATTGTAAATAAAGGATGCTAACTTAAGTTTTGGTATGGGTATTAGGAATTTAAAATACTAGCAAACCCACCCACACACAATTCCAATTGTGTTCAGATTTGTGATTAGAAGAGAGTTTACTCAGTGAGGCAATAATAGGAGCAATAATAGTCATAGAGGCTTAAGAATGGATTTAAACTTATATTATTTTGCTAAATAATAATCTGTTGCTTAGAATATTCCTGGTGTAACAAGTTTACCATTGGCTTTTAGCTGTAATCCCCACACATTATTCTTAGTAAAGGAAAGGCAATTTAACTATAAAAGGACCGAAAGCTTTCATACCATCATCAAAATAGCTGAGAGGAGCAGGTTATTTTCAATATAATTACATAATTTTCTTATGTTTAGTAATTATACTACAAATGACTTTCAACCACATTCTGAAGCCAAAATACTGTTATACTTACAGAACACTTGCTATCGTAGGAAACAGTGGTAATAACCTCTTTTTATCTTTTATCCTTCATCTTCTAAGACTCTATCAAACTTACATTTGGATTAATTAACTTGTCCCAAGACCCATCTATATTTTTGCAAAGCCTACATGCTCTATCAACTCAACCAACTTCTGTTCCTCTTTTACTCATGTATCCATCCTTAACTGCTCCTCAGCATTATGTACTACAAAGACTGGAAACCTGGGCAACATTGCATATGTACACATCTCTAGAGAGAAATGTTAGTATAGGTATTTTTAAAATTATACAACAGAAATAATCTTACAGGCGTCTATTAATTACTTTATGGCCTGTGTACACTGAATGTCTTCTGAGATAGACTGAGCACGGCACTTCTCAGAAGTACCTTTTATCTGGGGAATCACCTCTTCTCATCCTGCTGTAGTAGAATGTGGCGAATATCTTTTAAAAGTTCACACCAGCTTTGTTATTGCTTATATAAAACATGTCTCCATTTCCCTAAAAGTTCTATGGAGTGCACAAAATTGCACGTTTCATATGGCATCAACACCATGGCTTAAGTTATTGCTTGAAAGGTTGTTAACAAGGTATTGCTAGGGAATATTTTTAGATGAATGTACAGCTCAATGTGAAAAGTACAGAGTGAGACTAAGTATTATGTTGACTTTTCTTAATGTAAACATCAAAGCATTCAAAAACAGACTGTTACTTCGACATTTGTTTCCCTATCCAAAGGTTCATGCTGGATACAAATATTGGTGGTGAGGATCAGCAAATATTGTGATATACTGCACAGTTCAGGCAGCAATTAAGAAAATGGTGCCATATCTAGTATGCCTAATAGCCCTATAGTGAGCAATATTCATCCCTCATGCTTATCAGTGTTGATTTCTGTCTCTAATAAGCTCAAAGACTCATACTTAAGAAGCAGAGAACAAATTTGAAACCACAGCTAAAATTAAAACTTGTGAAACAAACAATGCTATGAAGCTCAGAGTATATAGCTTTCAAAATAATATATTGCTATGTCAGTCAACCTGTAGTTATTCCTAGTGATTGGGATTATTTGAGTATTCTTCAATGATCTCCAAATCTGGCTACATATTAGCATTCCCTAGAGTGGTTTTCTATCTACAGATTCCTAAAACCTACTGAATTCAAATCTCTGAAGGCAAAGCCCTGTACTTTGTATTCCTAATCACTTCCTAAGTAATTCTTTTGAAGACAGCCAAATACTGCCAAGTTCATGAGTTGAGCCATTAAACAGCATTGTTTTTAATAAGGAAGGGGTGGCAACAAGACATCTGAATGGAACTGTGTGTTCTGACCACAACATATTAGGAATAAAAACACAAATTTTACTTCTCTACCTCCAAAATCCTCCAAAAATGTTACTCCTTTTCATCTTGAAATGGCTACACTCAGCACACACACACACACACACACACACACACACACACACGGTGGGGCAAAAGTAGGTTTACAGTGTTGGGTACACAAAACACAGAATTTATTTTTGCATTATTATTTATTACTTATTAATCATTGTATTATTTCCCTTATGAACAAGAGTAACCTACTTTTGCCCCACCCTGTATACAAATGACTTCTTCTAATGAAAGGAAGAAGGGAGGAGAGACTAGATGGAGGAAACAGAGTAAGCACAATAATCCTTAGGTTTCAATGATTTGGATCAAGTGTGAGGAAGGAATTTTGCACACTATCTCAATGTGTTCTGACAAAATTTATGATCATTTATATATGATATCAGTGTCTGTTCTTCAGCCACCACCATGAGGATCCTATAATTGAGTCTGCAGCTGGGGTTCATGTACACTTTTAATAATAAAATCCATTCAGTCATTTCAACACAATGTATGTATGTGTGCTAAATCAGCTGAGTGTGGATTGAGTATATTCGTGTCAGAGCTACCCATAAAGAATCATCATTCAGAATGGAATACGTATGTTACATTTTCACAATTCAGGCTCTCATGCATCCTGTTTTTCAGGCTGTGTCTAATAAGGTGTGTTTATAAAAGTCTCTGCAATGATTCTTTTTGTAATGAAGATCTGCACTCTCATAACAGAAATGTCCAGTTTAATATGGGACTTTGTTGTTGGTCTTGAGCATCAGGTATTGCTGGCCGAGAGGCACCGGGTGCCACCCAAAGCTGTGGCTGGGTCATTCATTCCGAATGGACACTCAGTGGCTGCAGTGAGTGCTCAGCAGGTTGTATTCAGAAGAAAAAGCAGGAGAGAAGCTCAGATGTCAGCATGCCCCAGACCCCTGGGGGTAGTTAGTTTCCTTCAGAAGTGCACTATTGCCTGGGCCTGACATGGTGTGAATCTTCCTCTCAGCCCGAAACGCCTCAGAAACTTTTTCTGTGGCCGCGTTAGGCTCAGAGGTACAGAGAAGTGTGTGATGGGACCAGGCGTGAGGGGCTGGGATGGTTTTCAGTGATGCGTGGAGTAAAAGAGGGTCTGGGCACGGACTATGTGTGAGACAATAGTAGCCTACATGTGGGAGCTTTACTCTCTGCTCAGTGCCCTCAGCGCGTCAGGAACCCCAAGGAGCCTTCATGAAATATATTTAATGATGGTAATAATCTTGTGCTCCTCTCTTGATACTTCACAACTTCAAGTACCCTATTTCAATTGGTAGCAGTATGATTCTGTAAAAAACAGAGCCTTGTGGTTTTCCAAATTCTCTGTGGCTTTGCCTTTTGTATGGATCAGATTAATTTTGC
This sequence comes from Pipistrellus hanaki, assembly GCF_964339955.1. NCBI lineage: Eukaryota > Metazoa > Chordata > Mammalia > Chiroptera > Vespertilionidae > Pipistrellus > Pipistrellus hanaki. Next base: position 17,075,503 of record NC_140511.1, read on the forward strand.
TTTATGCTGGAACTCTTGGGAGGCATTTGCAAAATGAAACACCTTCTGCACTTGTACATGAATGCTGCTGCTTAGGCTGTTGTGCTGTTTTGCTCTGTTCTTCTTGGAGAGGCACACACTTTCGCATTTTCATAATAAAACACTACGTCCTTGACACCATTGTCACAGGAACCAAGTGTGAGACCATGAGAGTCACATGTGAAGTGCCGACTGCATGAACCTGCTCTCCAGTCTCAGCCAGCGGCAGGTCACATCTCACGGGGTAACATCTAGTCAGGTGCTCAAAGGAAACCTCATCTAATTTAACATGTAAGAGAACTGATGAATATCCAGGCGGATTTTAACAGTTGGGTCCTTCTTCACATCACACAACACTGCATTTCTCCAGGCTCTGAGTATTATTCTCTAATTATGGCTGATATTACCTATTGAGGGTCACAAAGCACGCACTGTGCAGTGTGTTTGGGGTACCTGTGGCGGTTTCTCACTTTGTTAGGTAACAGATTTGTTTGCAAACAATGGCATTCTCTCCATCAAAGGGATACCGTACTGGGTGCTGATGAAAGCTTTGGCACTGATGGCTGGTCATAAAGTGACTTCTTCCAATGCACTGCTTGAAAGAACACTAAAACAGGTGCCACATTATATTTGAAGTATCCCTTTTAAAGTGGGTTAAAGCCATTTACTCAATTTAATACAACTTGATTTCTGTGGGACATGCATGTAAATTACTTTTAGTCTGGAAATACCAACTGCCATCCATTGTTACAGCCACAATTCCTAACAGAATGCATGTGGAGTGTATTATGTAGAACAAAGTATGATGCTTTTTCACAGCTTCTAAATTCTATGACTACAGCTAGTTTGAACAGCCATTTCAAACAACCCTGACAAACACACAGCAACAGTGCACAGGAACTATAATGATCAATTGTGCTAAATTGGCAAAATGGTAACAGATTAGACCATTGCTTGGGACGATAGCTTGAAAGATATATCTATAGATTATATTGTATGAAAACTGTAGCTTACATTGTGTCTGTGACAGTTAATAGATTTTTGGCATTTTCTTCATTGTGACATTTGTGACAAAGTAAACAGCAACTTCTCTAAGTAAAATCATATACAATAAGAAAGAGTTTGTTATTCTTCTGACAAACTGAATGCATCTAGAATTTTAGTTTGGAGCCCTAGTTCCATTAACAGATAATAAACTGGATTTCCAGCGATGCTTTTAAAATATGCTTCTCACAGGTGATCATATCATGTTTCCCCGAAAATAAGACATCCTCCAAAAATAAGACCTAGCGCATGGAAAGATAAGACATCCCCTGAAAATAAGACCTAGCGCATCTTTGGGAGCAAAAATTAATATAAGACACTGTCTTATTTTCGGGGAAACAGTGTAGTTTAGAGAGAATAGCCATATGTTTAGAAGAGTTGCTTAGACATCTTTGGGAGCAAAAATTAATATAAGACACTGTCTTATTTTTGGGGAAACAGTGTAGTTTAGAGGGAATAGCCATATGTTTAGAAGAGTTGCTTAGACAAACCTTTCCAAGAAGCAGGGAAATAGACTGGAGTCTTCATGGAATGCATTTTGGTTACTGCCAAATGGTTACATTCGGTTACTGCTAATGGTTACAGAATGCATTTTGCTTACTGCCAAAACATGCATTGATTTGCCTTATCATGATATAAGCTCTAAGTTACTGTGCAGAATAAGCATACATGGTTCAATGAGCTGGGTTCCCTCTGCATGTCCCTGTGCTGTGAGCAGCCCAACATACATAGCTAAGGGGTCCTGTCCTCGACAGGAGGACCAGGGTGCTCCCGTTCCCCAGCAAGGACCGAGGTTCCCCTGCCTGTTCTGTGCACTGACTGGATGGTTGGCCCCGTCCCCTCTGAAGGAAGTGCGTTCATCTCCCAGTGCCCTGCAGAATTCTTTTGTGAGTGATCACTCCCAGGAGAGCACCCTGCCCTCAGCCTACACAGCCTCCCATAAACACCTGTGCCTTCTTGCCCCATGTGGTTGAGAACAGAGGCCTGGACTCAGGGAAGAGAAGGCCAGGCCAGGATTCAGAGTGCGCTGGCCCAGGTCCTGTCCCACAGGAAGAGGGTTACATGCATGTTATCATAAGCCTCAGGGCGAGGACAGAGCTCAACAAGTATGCAAGTGATTGCCTTATATCAAATACTTTGCACACTTATAAATGCTTTCTAGCGACCCACTGAGAGAACTTAAAAACACTAAATCAGCCTCCTAGACTACATTGGACACTAGTTACTATGCTCCTTTGCTGAGTTATGCTGTAAGCAAATCATAATGCAGCCCAGGTCACTGACCAGAAGAAGAAACATATTGCCTTCAGTAGACACAAGCGACTAATGAGTGTATGCACTGTAGTAAGAAAATGGACACTCTAAGGTTTTAAAGGAAAAAATACTTACAGCTCATTAACCTCAATAGGAACTTAGGTTTTATATCTGATCCAAAATAGAAAATCTCTGGACACACCATGGTCCTAATTTCTGGTGAGTCTGTAATAATATTTTCATGCAGAGCTAATTATTGGGAACTGGTCTTCATTTTAGCAGGTCATGTGATGGAAGCCTATTGGTAACTATGGTGATTACTAAGTGAAAGGTTAGGCCTGCTTCACTGTTTTGAAGGTGATTCACTGAATTTAGAAGCCAACTCAATCCAACTGAAGATGGACGTATTTTTAAATCTTAAAACCATTAAATACAGGTATTCCCCCCCCCCCCCCCTGATTTTATTATACAGGAAGAAACAAAGTTGTTGGCAAAAATGTTCTCACTAAGGGCAGTATCTAGGAATTCACGCCTAAGAGTGGCCTTAGGAGTCACCATCATGAAGGGGGTGGGGGAGTATGAGCATGTCACTTAGTAGGACGCTATTTTTAGAGGGCAGTTCAGCTACAATAACTACCTGTGCCTGTGAATGCTAAGGTGAAAAGCGATCAATGAAGAGATCATTTTATTTGGACTGATACTTGTTAGAAGATGGTAAAGAGGATCTTTCTTTAATCTTAGCTACTATTAGGAAATTCCATTTGCTCTGGGTTCCATGTTACATTAACTAAGTCTACGGGATATATTTATTAAGCAGATGCACAATCCTTTCTCAGCATCCGAAATCCTTCGTTATATGTGTTCTCGGTCTAAGTACTAATGACTCTAGGTAAGTAAAATGATATTCAATGAGTAGGTTAGTGTTACATTACATACCAACTATACAGTACCAGACTCAGAACATCTAATAATGCTGTGTGAAAGGTAATTATCTAGAAGATACATGTATAAAAATAGGCAATATCCCTAAAATAGTTTTGCCGAGTTACAGTTTTTCCTGCTGGGAAGCTGACCACGCTGCCATGATATATGTATGAAATGTCTATTCAGAAAAACAAAAAGTTAGAAAAGATCCTTCACAGACCACCTCACTAAATGTAGGAATATATACCAAAACTGGCTGTCAAAAGTGATACAAATATATAGGGGAAGATATCTGTATGTGTGACAAACAAGCAAACATGAACTCTTATTGATCGGTTAGTTTGGAAAGGAGACCCATACTTGTAATTAAAATACATGTGTGACCAAAAACACTTCCATGGACGGACACGCGTTGTTTACCCCCCTCCCACCCTCCAGTTTTTTTTAATGGACAGTCATCACCCGCCTTCTCTAGGATTATTGCCTGACATCACAGAAATTCCGCTGCGTGTTCCTAACGAAGCAGAGAAAGAGAACCCCTCTCCACCCGCCCGCCGAGCCCCGGGTCCCGGGCTTGTGCTTTTGGAGGAGTCTTTGATCTGTGGCACGTCTCAGAGGCTGGTCTCCCGGAGGAACATGGTGCCGATGTTGTAGGAAACCTTTTTGATCCTCGACGAGGAGAGAGAAGGCTTTGGCGGCTTGGGACCAGTCCTTACCTCCAGGAAATAGCAGATCCCGGGAATTTCCTTTGGAAAGTTGTCGGGGAGATCTTCCCGGGACCGAGGAATGAATGTGAAACTTTCTTCCCGTTTTAACAATCTAAGGAGAAAATATAGATAATGTGAATCCGGATAAGCGAGGGAAATGTACATGCATGGGCAGACATGGGAAAGACTCAGGAATAACTGTGCTCCAATCAATAACTGTGCCCCTGCTAATGCCCCAATTCTTTGTATGGGTGTGGCCTTCATGGGATTCCTAACACTAGGGAATGTTATGTCTTAGGAAAGATCCCTTCAAGTTATCATAATAATAATAAACACAACGCTGGTCCTGGTACTACTTGAAAATATCTGTTCAATTTTGATTTTTTCCCCTCTAAACAAACTGAGGAAGCTGCATAATACATGTTTTTATTCAAACACAAAGGATTTACACTCTATGTTTTTAAAATCTGCCCAGATTCTATTCCTTTTATGTTTAGTAGACACTTGCTAAGCTTTCAATGTGTGTCCTGTGTCCTGACATGTAAACCAAACATATAACTTTGTAGAACAATATTCATGATTCCAGGTATCTCTGACATATGCTGATTCCTGGCAATACACATATCTAACCTCACTAGCATATCTGTCCAACAGCTGACTTCTTCCCTTACAGTCACACTTAGAGACTCTTTGCTAGTACCCGGACACTGCTTTTACTCTGTCCAGTTCCATGAAAGGTTCAGTTTGATACTCATGCCTAAAGATCTGGCCCGGCGATTCCATTTAATTCACCAACTCTTAGGGGCTGCTTCTTATTGCCTGAGAAAAACCTTTTAGACACTTCAGAATATAATGGTAAGTAGAACACAGCCAAAGAAGCTCAAAGCTTTGCCAACAGAGATAGAAACAGGGAATAAAAGAAGCAGAAAATAATTACTGAACAAACACACAAAACCACAGTAACATAAAAGTCATATAAAAGAGAATGGGATAGATACCCCAAGAAAAGTAGATAGTAAAGGTACTACAGTTTAGAAGAGAAAAAACATTTGTAGCAGAAGCCCATAAAGTCTTCCTAGGAGAGACAGCACTTCAAGATGCAAAGACTTCCAACAAGTACATGTGGAGTACAACAGTTCAAAGGTTTAGGAGCAAGAAAATCAGGATCAGGATCAACACATTTCCAACCATTTGAAACCACCACAGAATAAGGTCAGAATGAGAGCTACAGCCGAAGCAGTAAGTTAAGACAAAGCTTTGAAATCCTAAACTAAAAGTTTAGACTTTATTTGGAAGGCATAGTGGAGCCAAGCCCATCACCTTTTTCCTGAAAACAATGCATCCTCCTACGACAGATTAATGTTAACAAGTTATGCAATGGAAGAGGTGGGTTGAGGAAAGGAACCACTGTGACAGAGAGAAGGCAATGTCAAAAGAGGCAGCAAGAGGGAAGGAGAACAAAGGTTGTGTGAAATTGAAGAGCATTGCACAAGTAATGATAATCATTTATTCACTGTGGGGGGAAAAGAACACATAATCATTCCTTCTCAAACTTTCTTAATGGACAAAACATATTCTTTGAAAATAACAGTTGCTGGTACCTAGAATTCTTCTAATATGAACATTTCTTATAATATGAATCACAGTATTTTGCTTTGTAAGTAATTTTTAAAAACAGTTCTATTTCACAATTTACTTAAAAATAGGATATGATGCCGAAGCCGGTTTGGCTCAGTGGTAGAGCGTCAGTCTGCGGACTGAAAGGTCCCGGGTTTGATTCCGGTCAAGGGCATGTATTATACATTGGTTGCAGGCACATCCCCGGTGGGGGGTGTGCAGGACACAGCTGGTCGATGTTTCTCTCTCATCGACGTTTCTAGCTCTCTATCCCTCTCCCTTCCTCTCTGTAAAAAATCAATAAAATATATTTTTTTAAAAATAGGATATGATGGTAATATTAACTTGGGATACAGGAAAATGAGGCTTATTCTAACATTTCAAAATTCTTTCAAATGCCTTATCTCATCACATCCACATAACATAGCTCTATGCCAAAACCAGGCATGCTCTTCTCTGATAAATAGATGGAGGGTGAAGGTTGAGTCCAGAATAAATCACAGTGATTTGCTCATGGAAGTAATAAGACAGTGGTGATACTGGAACTGGAACCTGGATCTGTTAATGCCTAGTCAAGCTTAGCCCTACAGAAAATAATGAGGCTGCACTCAGATAGATTTCCACCACAAAACTAACCTGACCTTTATGAACACTGAAGGGCGGCGATATCCAGCTTATTTCCAATAGGACGATCTGAATGAGTTGCCGGAGGGCTGTGTGGGAGGCCAGGGGAGGCATTTCACACAGCCTGCCTGGTGACGATAGGAGTCATGGTGCTGAATAAATGATCAAATGTGTGTGCGGGGATCAGGGATTTAGACCCGGGTCACCACACAGCCTGTGATCCCCTCTGAAATGATAGAGTAAGCCCAAGTCCCTGGGCTGGCTTTCAAGCTTGGCCTAACAACCCATTTCTTCAGCAACTCAGGACTGATATGGAAGCTTACCTTCTTCATAAATCTAAATTAATCCCCAGCCGTAATCCCCAGCTGGTTGACAGGCAAGGTGGGGAGTCTCAGCCACATGTTCAGTGTTTGGAAGCCACACAAATCCTAGTTTACCTGCCTGTCACCCTTCCTCCTCGCAACAGAGTTTTTCTACAAATTGATTTTCGAGATGAAAATTCACTGCTGCTTTGGGTCCATGAATGTCCCCCAAGCACGGGAGGGGAGCGGGGTACCACAGAGGTGGGTGGGTCCGCTCCCTCACACTGCAGAAAGAAAGCTGCTCGACTCACTGGGCTCTTGCGTGCCCATTTTCCCTTTTTCTCCAACAATCCATTTTTGTTGTTGTCTTTTGGTGTGGCCCACTTGTTTATTTGATCTTCCTCTTTCACGTTAAAGGCACTCATCAATTGACTAACACACTTGAAAGTCTATTTAAGTGTGAGGCATTAAAATTCGTTTGCAAGTTTTACAGGTGGAAAGATTTTGTGGCATTATGGGTTTCCTCTGACCACTTGTAAGTACATGCTGGAGGAGGGCTACATTTCTTTTCTGTCTTCACTATCAGCTTACTATTGTTTCAGAAGAGATCAATGAAACATTCAGGTAGCCAATAGGCTGTGGTAAATTAGAAGTCTTTGTTGCTAATTATTCATCCAAATGCATCTTTTGCTAAGGAATGCTTTTGGACTCTATAATGGCATTAGATGTTATGTCTTTGAGTATTGGAGACTGTTGACAGCTCTGAAGAAATTTAAAAGAGAAAGATTCCTGCCGAAACCAGTTTGGCTCAGTGAATAGAGCATCAGACTGCGGACTGAAAGGTCCTAGGTTCGATTCCGGTCAAGGGCATGTACCTTGGTTGCGGGCACATCCCCGGTAGGGGGTGTGCAGGAGGCAACTGATCGATGTTTCTCTTTCATCGATGTTTCTAGCTCTCAGTCCCTCTACTTTCCTCTCTGTAAAAAAATCAATAAAATATAAAAAAATTAAAAAAAATTCTAAAAAAAAGAAAAAGAAAAAAAAAAGATAAAGATTCCTGTGTTTTCTAAGTGTTCTGGTATTCCCTCATTTTTTTATATGCACTTTCTTCTTCCTACCTGAGGAGAAAAGAACTAATCTGCTCTGTATCTCTGCTCTGTGTGCTTCGCTGCTCCAGCACCTGATGCGGTTTGAAGATAAGCCCCATGAAATGATAGTTATGAGTCAGGGAGGCAGCATAAAACCCCATGAAATTCAGTGACTCATTCCCTGGAAATAAAACTGCCATCCAAATAAGAAAAAGAAGAATCGAGCTCACTGTGAAGCAAAAGAGAAGAAGGATCTCACCAAATGTTTATGCATTTTAAGGTTACAAAACGTATGCACATTTTAAGTTGCAGATTTGGTGTCAGTTTTGTAAGATTGTCATTTGGTCTGTAAGTTTGAAAATTCAAGTTAACACATACGTTTTCAAAAAGAGATACTTTCCCTCGATGCATCCTGAAAAGTGTAAGGCACTATTGTGACAGCCTGGCTGATTTCTTTCTGCAACCGCCCTGATATTAATGGCAAAGCATGTTTACCGTGGGGTCCACAGTCTGAATGCCTGGGACTTGCTGGAATGACCATTCTGGCCCTCGTTTCCCATTTCAGTGTCAAAACTAACGCCTCTTCAATTCTTGAATTTTGGAATGCTGAATAGCTAAAAATGATTTCACGCCACTGGTTTCGGTGGCTACTATCAATTTTGGCCTTAAAAGCCTCAAAGCTCCACCGAACAGACTAAATACCAAATAGATTTGAAATTTAAAACCCTCACTCAAAATTTTTACATGTCAACAGCCAGAACTTAAAAAAGAGATGACAAATGAAAGATTACAAAAGATACCTATAATCAGCTCTTGTAAATTAAATAATGCCTCACATAATTTTCACTGCTTGAACCAAAATTCTTTCTTTAAAAACAAGGTCATTATCATGCTGGTCTTTCTGCATAAAAGACAAAGGGTGGAGTAAAAAAGATGGAAGGAAGCCCATTTATTTTTGGAGATGGATGGTCCTTCACTGATTTCAATATAAATAAATAAAATTAGGACCAGAGTCAGTTTTAGGAAATTCTGCGTTCTATAGTTTAGGTATTCCTGAACCAACAGCAGCAGAATTAGCTGAGAACACAAGGAGTTGTAATGACTCCAGTGCAAAGAAGGCAGATCAGCCTGAGGAAACATTTAGGGGCCAGAAAACGAAAGGCAAAATCTTTTCCTTTAAAGAAAACATTCTTCTTGAATAATGTTTACAGCACACACTCCTTATAAATTCCCTTGATAGGATGTTTCTCAAAAACACTAATTTTTGTGGAGAACAACTATGGAAAGTTAGTAAATTGGGATGAGACAGGTGAAGAGGTTAGAGGGTAAACTAAGTAAATCTGGTCTCTTACATTTTAGGGTCACCTTTTCCAGCCTGAACAGGTGGCCTAATAGCAAATCAGCTAATGGAACTGATAAAGTCACCTAACATTTTGATCTAATTTATTATCAACATTTTTTACAGCTCTAAAATTTATTGGGGTTTAGAATTTATTTTAGTTTTAGACTTGCAACTCTGAAAACATCTCAAGTAAGATCCCCAGATAAAACACTGCTCTGTTGGCAATATCATAAAAGCTGGTTATAGAGCAATTTTGATTCAGTAGTGGGTGACTAATGCATGGCAATCTTTAATCAGAGATGAAAATGATTCTAGAATGTAGCATTTAGAGCAGAAATTTCTCCAAGTGCACAGAGCATTACACACAAAAGAACAGTGAGAGGAACTGACGGATAAAATATTCAGTCTCTGTCAAGGGTATCACTTAGTAAGTCATATAAATGTCTAACCATTGTGCTGTGCATCTGATACCAAGACTGAATGTAATTTACTAATTTAAAATTAAAATTATATTAAGTTCCAATTGAGACCACTTTCAATGCTCCAGTTTAGGGGTGTCGAACTCAATCAGAGAAGGGGCCAAAATCTAAAATCCAGCCTAAATCGCGGGCCGAATGGTTTACTGAACAGTCATAAACTGACAATGTCATAAACTGACAGCGGAGTGCAGTGATGACAGCGCGGTGCGGGCCACATTGCAAGGCCTGGCAGGCTGGATTTGGCCCGCGGGCCTTGTGTTTGACACATGTGCTCTAGTTGATAAATGACTTCTCCAACATTACTCTATTTTATTAAATAGTGAAATGAAATGTACTCTGTCCTGGCTGGGTGGCTCAGTTGGTTGGAGCATCATCCTATACACCACAAGGTTGCAGGTTCAATTCCTGCTCAGGACATATGCCTAGGTTGGAGTTTCAATCCCTGATAGAGGTGCATAAGGGAGGTAACCAATTGGTGTTTCTCTCTCTTTCTCTCTCCATAAAATAAATAAAAACATATTGATGGGTGAGGATTTAAAAAAAAAAAAAAGCATTCTCATAATGTAATTCATGACCTTTTCTTTGGATGGTACATTGCTTTGTTTTGAGGGAAATTGAAACATACTTCTTTACTTAATGTAACAATACAATAACAAATCCAATATACTATATGATATGTTGTCACCATAATTATATAAATGATGTAATTTATATCAATTATAATGATATAAACTTTTTCTAATTCCTTTAAAAAACAATACACATAAATAAGAAAAAGGAAGAAATAGAAATTGGTTTAGCAGTCTGATTACATGTTAAGCCCAAAGCCAGAATTTTGAGAGAAAAAGATAAGTTCATAAGGAATTATTTTTTTTTAAATGAGTAACAATAGAAAAATGGCTTTCCAGTTTCAAGGCTCAGCACTGACAACACAATAAGTAGAATGTATACATGTTTTTGCCCTGTCAGCCCAGTAATTATTTCCTTTTTGAATATATATTTTTATTGATGTCAGAGAGGAAGGAAGAGGGAGAGAGAGAATCATTGATTGACCAGCTGCCTCCTGCACGCTCCACAGTGAGGATGGAGCCCACAACCTGCCCTATCCGGGAATCGAACTGTGACCTCCTGGTCGATGCTCAACAACTTAGCAACACCGGCTGGGCTGTAATTACTTCCTTAAAGGTGTTCATACTCCATTGGTTTTCCTTCTATTTCCACTGCCACAGTTCTAGTTCTTGACCATACCTCAGGCCTGGCATAACACTGTCTCTTCCTCACAGTCCCGTTTCCTCTAATTTTCCTTATTCTGCTTCCTGTGGAACATCACCTCCGATTATGTTTTCCTTTCATCATGTTGTTTCCAGACTCGAAAACATTCAACGGGTCTCCAATAGCATGTAAGGCCCACTGTTGTCTAAGCTGGAAATAAATTCTCAATTTCACTGGATGTTAGGACTGCAATAACCTTTTTGTGTTGTTAATCCTCAACCAAGGACATTTTTCCATTAATTTTTAGAGGGAGGGGAAAGAAGGGAAGGGAAGAGAAGAGAAGGGGAGGGGAGGGGAGAGAAGGGAAGGGAAGGGGAGGGGAGGGGAGGGGAGGGGAGGGAAGGGGAGGGGAGGGGAGGGGAGGGGAGGGAAGGGAGAGATGGAGAGAGAGAGAAACATCAATGTGAGAGAAACACATCGATTTGTTGCTTTCCACACACACACCCTGACCAGGCCAGGGATTGAGCCTGCAACCTAGGTAAGTGCCCTTCACTGGAATAGAATCCAGGAACCTTTGTTCAGCAGGTGGATACTCTATCCACTGAGCCAAACTGGTTAGAGCTATAATAATATTTTAAATAAACTTTTTATTTTGAAATAATTTCATATTTACAGAAGCATTACAAGGATACTATATACTGCTGAGATCCCCTGAATTTTTGAGTTGGTTTCCCCTCATATAAACCTTCTACATAATCTGGTATACTTGTCAAAACTAAATAAATTAATAAAATTATATTATTACTATGTAAATTACAGATTCTATTCAGATTTCATTGCTTTTCAAATTGATGTCCTTTTTTCTCCTCCAGGATTTACGGTAAATTTTGTATAAGTAGCCTAGACCCAATTGCTTTCTAACTCCTGGGAAACAGAGGATGAGATTACTCCTGTGACTTATTTAGAGTCATAAACTAATTAGTGGCAGAGCAGTAGTGTGAGCTACAGTCTCTTGATATCTTTTATTGGTCATTCGTTCATTTAATTAGCCAGTAGTGATTTGCAATGTTTTCTGAATTATGGGTCACTTTGGAAATCTACTGAAAGCATCAGAGGAAACTTCTCTCCATGGAGTTCTTATGTGAGTAAGCACACAGCATGTCAGGAAACTCATGAACACGCTAAACCTAAGACTTCCTAAAATGCTACACAAAACCCCAACACTTCAACAACACTAGTTTATCTCTCTTCTACTCTGGATTTGAAAATCAAATTTTACTTTAGTTGTTCCATAGTCAACAAATGTCTAAAAGTTACTTTTCTACTTGGCCTTTTTAGCTAAAATTTGAACGTCTAAAAAATTCAGAAAATGTCTTTTATCATTTGTTGGTTGCAAAATAAACACTGACCTCCAGGTCAGCGGAAATGGTGCCATTTTTAAAGGAGAAAGAGAAAGGAAAATGTGGGTGGGTTTTCCCTCTTGATTTAGATTACCCTCAATGATCTTAGTAAATTTTCACTTTACAGGAATTTAGATAATGTGGGGAATTTAGTTGAACTTGGAATTATTTATAAACATACTTATGGCCAAGAAAGGAGCTATTTATAAAAGTAAAAATTCATTTTTTTTTGTGTGTGCAATTAACAGGTGTTTCCCATGTAAGATCTATTAATATGATTCAGATCAGTGCCTTTAAATTATGAAAACTAAGTTAGGTAACTAACTTTCTAGTATTACTGTCATGGGATAAAAAGAAAAAGCCTTCATACATAGCATGGAATGGGCCCTACTGCAGAACCAGAAATACCCTATATTCAATCTCTGGCCTAATCATACGGGCCAAACCTATGCCAAATAATAAACCAAACCATGAGGAAGGAAAAGTCACCATTGTCAGGCACTCTGTTTCATTTCCAATCTCTGAAATAATAAAATGCTATTAAATAAGTGCCAGTATTTCTTTATTTTTGCATTGATTCTGACAACTACTTTAAGTCCTGTAGAACTGACTGAGCAAATGGGTATGTATGTACAATTTTTACTATAAAAATAACTACAACATTGCATTCTGATCCTCAAATACGTCACCATTATGACCTAAAAGGTGTTAGTAAATACATGGAATGACTGAGGGGGAATATTTTAAAGATCAAAAAACTAGGCCAGATTTATGTTTTCAAATTAGGAAGGCTTATGATTTCCAATATTTAAAATTATATTTTTTTCTGGGGGAAAATGATATTTGATACAGCAGGGAGACAAAGAAAGAACAAAATGAAAATGTCTAAATGAGTTAAATATCTTATTCAATTTTGCTGGATGGGACTTTTATTGGCACAGTGAGAAAGATAATATTAATGTTGCTGTCTGTAATTGGAAAAATGAAAATATAACTTGAGGCACAGCTCAAGTTTTCCTTTTCAGAAAATTATTAAGTCATTTGTCTCTACTGATTATTTTTCTTTTGTAAAATATCATGTTTACTGTTTTGGTGCTTCTATTGTACAAACTATAAGAAGATCAATAAAGTCATGTAAAAGACTAATAGGACCACCTTTTAATCAGCCTAAATACTTAAAAAAAAAAAAAAAATCAAGTCAAGTCACTAGTGCAGATGAACATTTTGATTTTTTAAAAGACTAAAAACTAGAGGTGAACTACTAGACAGAAATTTCCAGAAGTTTATTGGATGTCTTTTCCCATATTAAGTATTTATAGGAAGAAGAGTATTTACAGTATAGTATCTCAGTCATCTATACTAATAAAAGAGAAAGATGCAAATTGACCATGCTTCCACGATGCCCACCAGCCAATCAGGAGTGAGTATGCAAATTAACCCAACAAAGATGGCGGGTCAATTTGCATATGCAGGCACGAAGTAAAGACTGAAGGCTCCGCCTGAGCAAAAACTGAAGATTGAAGACTGAAGACTCTGCTGCAGCCTAGGTCCTGGGTGCTGGCAGCCAGGGGAAGGAAGGCCTATTGCATAAATCTTCATGCAATGGGCCTCTAGTCTATATATATATAAAAGCCTAATATGCTAAATGTCCAACCCATTGGTCAACCATTTGGTCAACGCTCGATCAGTCACTATGATGTGCACTGACAGGGGGCAGACACTCCAACCCATAGGTTAGCTTGCTACTGGGGTCTAGCCTATTGGGACTGGGTGAGATGAGCCAGACATGCCCTGGAGTCCTCCTGGGTCCTCCCCAGCTGGCTAGCCCCCATTAGCCCGGATCTGGAATGGGCAAGATGGCCCTGATCGCCAACCAGGCCGGGGGACCCCCACCAGTGCACGAATTTGTGCACTGAGCCCCTAGTGTATAATAATTATATTGACAAAAGGACAGAAGCAGATTTTCCAGCTATTTCTTTTAACTAGTATGAATAACTAACTTTTACGTGCAAAGAATATACTCACGTTATTTCACCTTTGGATTCAGAGTTACAGATACTGATATGGTTAGAAATATGGAGACACCAGGCAAATATTTTTAGGAAGAACATACCTCTTCCTATTACCCTGAGTATGAAAAATAAAACCTGGCATTTTTATATATTCAGAGTAGGGAACAAAAATTAGCGGAAATTTGGTCCTGTCAAAAACTCCCAGGCTTAGAAAATGTCCCTGGGTTCAAATAGCCCATAACCTCTATTGATACTTCTCTTTTACAGGATCAATACACTAAAAATATGATCACGTTTTATGAGTGCAATAATTGTGTCACGGCTGGTGTGCCGATGATAACCTTTTTGGCAATTATACATGGAGTAGGTAGATGACATGGTTGGATCAATGTCTCCATGGAGGTTTTGAAAGGGCTGAATGTCCTGCAAGCAGATGAACAGAATCTCCCTTGCTCTGATCCCGCTTGCTCCTTGCTGCTCTCTCTTTTTGAAAAAATAAAAATTTTTATTGGTTTTAGAGAGGAAAGGAGAGAAAGAGAAAGATAGAATCATCAATGATGTGAGACAATCATTGATTGTCTGCCTACTGGGGATTGAGCTCACAACCTGGGCATGTGCCCTTGGCTGGAATTGAACCCGGGACCCTTCAGTTCACAGGTTGATGCTCTATTTCACCGAGCCAAACCAGCTAGGGCCTTACTGCTCCCTTCACTGTTCTCTCACAGAGGAAACCCTCACAGGCTGGCAAATTATATTCAAAATTATTGTTCCTTTCCATTATGTATGCACCCCCAAAGTCAGTTTGGCAATGAATAAGAACTCAGGCTCTAGCAGAGTAAGGCAGCTATGAATTTAAATTCTGACTCACACCCTTATTTAACTGTGTGTTATTGGTGACTTATTTAACCCTCCTAAGTCTCAGTTTCTCCTCTGAAAAATAAAGATAGCAACAGTCTTTAATAAGCAGTTTGGCAGTGAAGATTACTGTATATTTTTCCATGTATAAGATGCCTCCCGCTTTTCCGACCCCAAATTAATAAATCAATATATTAAATTTTGCTGGTTTTCTTCTTTTTTCCTCTTAAGGAGTTTTTCTTCTATTTTCTCCACAGTCTGATCAGATACTCAGAGAGAGGAGGACCAAATTGTCTCTCTGCAGCTCTATTTCCATGCTCTTTTGCATAGGCAGTTACATTCAGTTTGAAGTTTGCAGAGTAAGACAATCACTTACTGGTATTTGTCTTTTTGTTTTTTGACACCTTTATGGGCTCAGAACACTCTGGTCCTTGTTGCATTTGCACACTCCCCTCCAATTACGACATCAGCTGACTTCAGCAACAATAAAGCTGTGACTGAAGGAAGCATGTTGGACAAGGTATGGGCAGCTATGCACCCACGCAGCTGACTCCTGTGAATAAGATGCCCCTTCATTTTCAGTCTAAGGATTTTATAGAAAAAAATAGCATCTTATACATGGAAGAATATGGTAAATGTAATGAGGAGAAATTGCTTAGAGAAAACAAGTAATTCACTAAACGTTTGCTATTGCTATCATGACATTTTAGAGGTAAAAGATATGTGAGAGATCATCTTGGTCTTCCTCATTGTAGACATGAGGAGACCAAGCTCAGAAACATTAACTGGTTTGCCAAAAATTTCACAGCAAGTAAATATCTGAGTCAAGATGAGATTCAGTTCTCCTGATTCCTAAACTAGGAATTTATATACCAAACTCAAGCACAAACAATGCTGTTTTGGAACTTTAAGCTTGGTTCTTATTGTCTAAAGATAGCTATAAGCTAACTACCGTATTACAACTTCTTGTATGCCCCGTGTTCTTAGAGATTATATGGGAGTAGCTACATCTGAGAGCAGATTGCAAAGTGAGGATACTGCAGTCAGCTTTGTAAAAATTCCATGTTTTTCAGGACTGCTTCTAAATCTCTTCCTCAAGCCAAGGACTTCACAGCTTTTAAAAATATATATATTCTTTTTATTGATTTCAGAGAGAAGGAAGAGGGAAGTAATGAATAAGAACTCGGGCTCTAGTAGAGTAAGGCAGCTATGAATTTGAATTCTGTGATAGAAACATCAGTGATGAGAGAGAATCACAGATTGGCTGCCTTCTGCAGCCCACACTGGGGATTGAACCCACAACCCTGGCATGTGCCCTGAACAGGAATCTAACTGTGACCTCTAGGTTCACTGGTCGATGCTCAACCACTGAGCTACATTGGTAGGCTGCGGGAAACAAATCAGTTTAACTAAAAGAGATGTTGACAGGAAGCCAGGAAGGCTGGTCAACAACCTTAATTGCTCTAACCACTCACCCCTTAGTTGAGACATTGTTAGTTGAAGACGCCTCCACCTTGTTTGTCCCATGTAAGATTCTGTTATTTCCTGCCTAAAATGTTTTCCCCAAAGCCTCAATAAAAGGGATGGCAGGGCCAGAGCAGGAGTAGTTCTCCCACTAGAGTTAGACTACCGCCTAGCCCCCTATATAGTCAAATTGAATGTCTTCAAGTCTTTTCATTTGTGTGCGAACCTTCTCCAGAACTCCAACCCTGAATTGGAACCCTTTCCACTAGGGACATGAAAGGGATTTCTACAGTAGGCTCTACTGCTTCTTCTTTCTTTTTTTTTTTTTTTTTAATATTTTATTGATTTTTTACAGAGAGGAAGGGAGAGAGATAGAGAGCTAGAAACGTCGATTAGAGAGAAACATTGACCAGCTGCCTCTTGCACACCCGCCACTGGGGATGTGCCCGCAATCAATGCATATGTCCCTGACCGGAATCGAACCTGGGACTTTTCAGTCCGCAGACCGACGCTCTACCATTGAGCCAAACCGGTTTTGGCTCTACTGCTTCTTAAATATAGAAATGTAATTTAGTCATTGATATGGACTAATGTTTGTATCCTCTCAAAACTCATCCATTGGAAACCCTACCCCCAGATGTTATGGTACTAGAAGGTGGGGCCTTTGGGTGCAAGTTACAATTAGAGAAAGCCATGAGGATGGGGCACTCATGAATGGAATCAGTGCTCTTTTATAAGAGTCATTATAGAGCTTGCTTCTTCTCCCTCTCTCCTCTGAGTGAGGATACAAAGAGAAGTCAACGCTCTGCAAGCCATAGAGGGCTCCCCTGACTCTGCTGGCACCATGACTTCCAATTTCCAGCCTCCACAACTTAAAAGATTTCTGTGGTTCGTACTTTGTCAAAGCAGCATGAAATGACCGGGACAGTCCTGCAGCAGGTATCCCTTTTCAGGAATCTACACCTTTGGTTCCCTCCCCCAAAATCCTCTAGAAACCAAAGCATTCATCTTGCAAAAGTTCTTTTCTTTCTCAGATTTTTTTTCTTTTCACATAATGGATACCTTAAAAAATATGTTAAATTCACAAGCTTTTCTCATTTTATAGTTGATCTATTTCTGTACTCTTCAGAATGCCTAATTTTTCCTTCACTGTGGAAAACCCATCTTCTGTAGAAACCCAATTGCCTCTAACCACTGCAATACCCTGTTTCCCCGAAAATAAGACAGTGTCTTATATTAATTTTTTCTCCCAAAGTTGCGCTAGGTCTTATTTTCAGGGTATGTCTTACCTTTCCATGCGCTAGGTCTTATTTTAGGAGGATGTCTTATTTTCGGGGAAACATGGGTATAAACAGCTCGCCCTGGCAGAGGATTAACAGTGGAGCAGGATAGGGGAGTGGCTAAGTGCAAAGTGTAAGTAGGGTTGTACCACCGCTCCAGGCAGATCTTACCCCTCAGATTTCCCCCTTGTTGTAAGCAGAATAGAATCCCTGGTACCTGTTAGCAAAGATGAATTAGGTTGCTAAGCAGCTGACTTTAAAAGAGGGAAATTATCCTGGATTATCCAATGGAGCCAATATAATCACAGGGAATTTAAAAGCAGCTAAGAAGGAAAAAGAGTCAGAAAAAGAGATGGGAGCAGTGTCAGAGAAATGCTTTACTATTGGCTTTATTATTTTTCTTTCTTTTTAAATTTAATTTGTTGGGGTGACATTGATTAGTAAAAATATGTAGGTTTCAGGCGCACAGAAAGGAAACTGGGAAAGAGGGATGCTTGTGGCCTCTAAAATCTGGAAGAGGCAAGGAAACAGGTTAAAGAATGCAGCCCTGCTGAAACCGGTTTGGCTCAGTGGATAGACTCGTAGGGGTGTCGAACTCAATCAGAGAAGGGGCCAAAATCTAAAATCCAGCCTAAATCGCGGGCCGAATGGTTTACTGAACAGTCATAAACTGACAATGTCATAAACTGACAGCGGAGTGCAGTGATGACAGCGTGGTGCGGGCCACATTGCAAGGCCTGGCGGGCTGGATTTGGCCCGCGGGCCTGATAGAGCATCAGCCTGCGGACTGAAGGGCCTTGGGTTTGATTCCGGTCAAGGGCATATACCTTGGTTGTGGGCATATCCCCAGTAAGGGGTGTACAAGAGGCAGCTGATTGATGATTCTCTCTCATCGATGTTTCTAACTATCCCTCTCTCTTCCTCTCTATAAAAAATCAATAAAATATATTAAAAACAAAACAAAACAAACAAACCAAAAACCAAAAACCAAAAAAGAATGCAGCCCTGCTGGGCACAGGGGCACCCAAAAAAACAGCAAGATAATAAATTTGTGTCATTTAAGTCACACTATTTATGTTAACCTAATTAACATATATGCAATCATGTACTGCTACTTAAATTTGAGTATTTGCCAAGAAAACAGTTTATATCACAGAATTATGACTTAGTCGTCAGTAAGATGACTCAGCTAATAAAAACTTGTAGCAATAAGGTGATTACTAGCTGGGTACTGAGTCATAGCTCAAAATGTCTTTGCCCAAATTACTAAACCCACACCTTTGGGATTGCCAGATAAGGTCTGAAATGCACTGTTACACATAATTCAACGTGGCTGAGCTCATTAAATATGAGACTCAAGTGCAGGAATAAGATAGAAAAGAACAGGCTGATGCAATAAATGGATGTCCACTGTGTTCCAAGTACTAGGAGATTTATAAACATCATGTTTACTACTAAATTAAGTTGTTAAATTTCACAAGCACTAAGTTTTAAAGCCTGGATTCCAACCGAGGCACTCTGCTTCTGGAGCTTGTGTACTTATCCAATACCTCATCCTTCTCCATTGCACATCCTCTGATGTGGTGAGCTGTTTATAATGCAGTGGTCAGAAGGCAATTTGATTTTAACAGAAGGGGCCTTCCACAGTGAATGAAAAATAGGCATTCTGAAGAGTCCAGAAATAGATCAACTATAAAACGAGAGAAGCAAAAATCTTTTAAGTGTAAGGAAAATTTCATATCATAGTAATTAAAGATTCTTTCTACATTTTTTAGCTTGTGATAACAAGGAAATACAAGTAATGATTTGCTCAGGCAAATCATTTGATTATTCATGCCATTTACAAATTTCTGAAACTCTCCTTAAGATAAGCAATTATTTCATTTCACAGATCAGTAGCTTGATGCTAAATGACAATTGCTCGTAATGTGTGCATTATTTTTAAGTTTGGATGAGTGGGAACATCACATTATTGAACAGAAATGAAAACATCAAACATGGAAAATTCAAAAGTCATTAAATATTTCTTTTTTTCCAGCAATAAAGTGCTCTAGGTGAAGAGGAACTGGTCCTTGTTCATTACTGGAAAAATGAAGGCCATTCATATAAAAGTTATGGCTCTGATTTTAAAATCTTCATTTCTTATATCCAAATTACTTTTGAAATAAACAACAGCTCATCATTTCAATTCTAATGACCTATAGGAAACTCAATTATTGATATCATCTGAAAGTAAAGTAGCAAACTTATATAATAACAGGTAAGTAATGTTCATGGGAACACACTTTTTAATAATTAAAAAAAATTTAAAAACCTTGTCCTCATTAATAGAGGAATAGATGAATAAAATTAAAATATGATGTAGTCTTACTCTGAAATAGTGTAGTAATTAAAATGTTGAGCTACAGGAACATGTCTCCATATGGATAAATCGAAAAATATGAAATGTAAAAAAGTTAGAGAAAGGTTCATACAGTGACATATAACTTACGCAAATTAAAACAGGAAAAATAAAATTTTATTGTCTATGTGTATATATGAGAAAGGTCTTTGAAACACACCAAATTTACTAGGGTATTTGTCACAATGAAATGGAGGAAATCCAAGGGAAATGTTTTATTTATTTTTATTGAATAATAACTAGAGCAAATACAATAAAGTATTAAGCCAACTACTTAAATATTTTGGGCAAAATGTATTTGAAATAAATTATTCAGAAAATTATTTCAATTTATCATAATAACCAAATAATTCACTCTCCCCAAATTTAAGATAATCAGATAGTCTTACTAAAACGGAATTCAGTATAAACCTCTCTGAAGATTTCAAGATGACAAGACTATATTGGATGTTCTACAAATTTAATTCAGGAAATAAAACTAAGTTTTAAGCTCACGAGAGCTTGAAATTTCCAGTTTTATTTCACAAATTCTTATCTGCACTTAAGAAAGTGCAATTTTGTCTCCTGATAGAGACTCTCCCTCAGGAGTCAATTGTGGCACTTCACTGTGAGCTTCCTGGTGTAGGTTCATAAATCACCTGTGCCATGTGGAACCTAACAATTTTACAGCTGAACTATACAGACTTGGGTAGATGGAAGAAACAGAAAATACTTAAGCACAAAAAGATCCAGAATATGAAAACCCAATTACTAAAATCACATACTGGTAGCCATATTTAATTTGCTAGAAACTTAATCAGGAGCCAGCATGTTTTTAATGGCATCCCAGATAAAAATGGATGTTCAAAGACATCGAATCCAACCACTCTTCTGAAACACAGCAAGACAAGTTGAAAGCAAGTGTTGGGTCTTGAAGATCTCAGTAATCAAGGAAATGGGGAAATGGTTATTCCTCTCAATCGCTAGATTACTACTCCTCCCCACCTCCTAATCTGTTCTTCTTTCTGTAACATTAGTGATCTTTTTAAAGTACAAATCTGGTCAAGCCACTCCTTTGCTTAAAACTCTTCATTATGCTAAGTGAAATAAGCCAGCCAGAGAAAGACAACTACCATATGATTTCACTCATATGTGGAATCTAATGAACAAACTAACTACCAAGCAAAATAGAGACAGACTCATAGATAGAGAGCAGGCAGACAGCTCTGGTGTGTCCGTGGAGGAAGAGGGGTAGAGGGGAGGAGAGGGTATTGGGAGGGTGTGGAGGGATTGAGCAAATAAGAAAAAAGAGAAGTCATGGACCTGATCAACAGTATGGTGAATGCAAGGTGGAAGTGAAGGAGGGAATAGTGCGGATAAATAGTGATGGAAAAAACAAAAGAAATAAATAAGTAAAAAAAAAAAGTCACTTTGGAACAAAACAAAACAAAAAAACCTAAAACAACAACAACAATAAAAACCTACAAAAACTCTCCAATGTCTGCTGCTGCTCTAAGGGTTAGGTTGAAACCCTTTAAGTTGACTTACTCTCTTTCTCCTCATTTTAGTCCACTCCTTCTCGTACTTTAATATTCTAATCAGGGCTTCTTGACCTCCAATAGAATTATTTAACTAATTGTTTACTTGGGCACATTCAACATTAGTCCATGGTCTCCTTCTCAAGGGCAGAGATCAAACTTATGAGGTTCGTTATTATAACATTAGTGCCTACCGTAGTGCTTGGAATATAGTATTTGTTAAAATAAGAAAAGGAGGAAAGAACACAGGGAAGAGCAAGGAAAAGGGCTGAGGATAGACTACATGTAAAAATTGGTTCATAAATCATTAGGAAGAATTACATGATTTGGTACCAGTCAGATCAACTCTCCCTACATGGCATCTCAATGTGTCTATCTTTGTTTCCATTGTTGTTTTTAAGTTATAATCAAATTTTGTTACCTATATATTCAGATTTTCTGCTTGAGGTTTTGTTTTTTGTTTTTTGTTTCATTTTGTTTTTCTGTAGCCATGTTAATATCAAGTATCAATGATCACCTTGGCCGTGTGGTTCAGTTGGTTGGGCTTCGTCCCAAAGTTGCAGGTTTGATTCCCGATCAGGGCACATGCCCAGGTTGTGGGCTTGATCCCAGTAGGTGGGGAATGGAGGTGCAGGAGACAACTAATCCGTATTTCTCTCTCTCTCTTGCCCTTCCTCTCTTTAAAAAAAAAAATCAATACAAATATATATATTTTTTAAAAGGCAATGATCACTATATCTGCTTTACAGTTTTACAATAATTTCTAAGTTACCCAAATCATGGCACTATTTAAACAGCTTGCACACAAAGCCTAGCAGGAAATGAAAGTCTAACAGGGATGAGATAGTCATACTCCTTTGTTATTCTAGAGAAGTCCATCTTATTAATGCATTCACTCATTAGTTCAATAAATGTTTATAGAGTGCTTCGATGTGCTAAACGTTGGTAAATTCCGGTGTATAATGATGAGCCAAACAGACGTGGCCACTGCCCATATGGAACTTACTACGTAGTGGCTAAGATGACATCTACCAGGCACAAAATGAGGATGAATGCAGCTGTCAAAAAGTGCAGAATTATGAAATAGGACCTTTATGAGAAATAGAGTCTGAAGTTTTGCTCTTTACCCAGTATATAGTGCACTGGAGAGAGTCCTTGTTTCTATTCATATTCAAAAAAAAAAAAACAGACAAGCCACCTTCTCTATCATACTCCTTTAATTTTCATAAACATTGAGGAGCATTTTGAAAATATTAGAATTTCTAGTGTAATCTCCCCCTTTAACCTTAACCCTTAACCTTTGCTCTCATGTCTTTTAAGCAGGTGTACCTCAGAAGAACAGAGACGGTGGGAAATGACAAATGTATTTACCTCTCACTCAGGTGAAGTTTCCCGTGAACTCTCTCAGGATGCAAAGAAAAGTTGGTGTCACTGGGCAGATATACTGATATTATCTTGGATAATGACAGAACCAATGGTCTTACAAATGACAGGATGTGAGCCCAAGGCAGTGTCAAAGACCAGGGGAGGAAACCAGAACACTTACTGGTAAGTGGTGGGGCTGACATTGATGCGCCGAGGGTGACTTCCCGATTCGAATTTGCTTGCCAGAGTGACGTTATTTCCAAACAGGCAATATCGTGGCATTCTCACCCCAACAACTCCAGCCAGCACAGAGCCCGAATGAATGCCTATCCTCATCTAAAAAAGAAAAAGAAAAAGGACATATTATGTTTTCATTTGGTATGCAATTATTTTAATGAGAAGTACTGCTAATTGTGCATTCAGTTAAACAATGAACTCCTCAAAGGCCTTGGTTGTTATTATGAGCCCAATATCTGGATAAACATGGATGCTGTGAAATAAATGAATAAGTGGACTTATTAAAACCTATTTAATTTGCTAC
The DNA here is from genome assembly GCF_964339955.1 of Pipistrellus hanaki. Taxonomy (NCBI): domain Eukaryota; kingdom Metazoa; phylum Chordata; class Mammalia; order Chiroptera; family Vespertilionidae; genus Pipistrellus; species Pipistrellus hanaki. Next base: position 17,098,949 of record NC_140511.1, read on the forward strand.
ATAAATCCAGTTATGTTACAAGTTAAATCAGGTTTCATTGGTACATTAAATGCTCTTTACATGAAAAATGTATTATTCTCCTTCCAGTTATTTATTCTCACATAAAACCCTATTTCCCCTTCATAGCCTTAAACATGATTATAAATTAAATATTTATATTTATATTTATTCTATTTCAATGTTGGATTTTTCCTGTGAGAGAAGAATCCATATGTATTGCCTTATTGCTGAATATTCAACACCTAGTTCTGTACCAAGAGCAAAGTAGACACTTAATAGTAAGTGGTGAAAGTTGAATAAATTGCCTAAATTCCCCAACATTGTATTAAAATGGGGTTATAGAGCATTCAACTCTGGTGTCTGTCAATAAGAGTCGACTGAAACCCTAAAGAGTAAAATAAGTGTTATATATTTTATTCTCTGAGAAAATATTAGTCTGGTCCACACCTTGAAGGAGCCCTCAATATACACTTAAATAAGTTTCAGTATTGAAGTTGTATTCTCATGATCTACCCCAAATAGCCAAAGCTAACGGCGACCAAATAGGGGAGTGTGAGTAACTCTGGGAAATGAGGAGATCTGATCCCTAGTTGTCCACGAGGTAGGCAGTGTCAGCGTTTCCATACCACGTGTGCGATTGCTGCTGTAGCTGTGAGGATAAAATGCTACTCTCAGACTCACCCTGCTCATCAGACTGGAGACTTCTGCAAGTATGAATTCATAATAAGACAGGTTAAAACCAATGTGAGCTAGCTGAGGTCCTAATAACCACATAATCTACTCTTTAAAAAATGATTCTAAAATGTATTTAGAAATTCAATATATTAGGAGGAACCAAGATATACTTAAGAAGAATAAGTTGAAGTATTTGCCCTATGAGATACCAAGTATTTGTATAAACATCTAATTAGTACACAGATATTTATAATATTGATGCATAGAGACATAGACTAGTAAATAAATTGCCCCCCCCCAAACTCCAATGCATATATTTGTGATTGATATATGGCACAGTTGGCATTTCAAATTAGTGAGAAAAACATGACATTTCCATTAGGACAGTGCTCGGCAAACTGCAGCTCACAGACTGCTGTTTGCCGCTCTGTTAACTAATGAGTTTACCAACCACTGGACTAGACTAAATGTTACCGTGTAGTTGAAAAGTTTGAGGATTAGGCAATTGTGGCATATTGTGTGCAAAGAGGTAAAGGGTAGTATATTAGGATATTCTGTCGCAACTGTGTCTTCATGCAGAAAAATAACCTGAATACAATAAAGATCTTAATGTAAAAGGTACAATGCAACAGCTTTAAAAACAACTATTCAATTACTGTATAAAATAAGTGCTGTATATTACATTCTCTGAGAATCTGATAAATATTAGTCTGGCCCATGCCTTGAAGGAGCCCTCACAGTGCAGTTAAGAAACACTTAATTTGAGGGTTTTTCAAGTTGATCTACACCAAAATAACCAAATCTGCAGTATCAGTTAAAACCTAAAATATAGACACCTAAAACTACAGGCTTTTCTTAGTCACTTAGTAACTTCATTATTGAAAACTTATTTAAGGTGAATGGTCCAGATTGCCAGGCAGCTAGCTCTGTTCCCCTTGGTCAGTCAGGCAGCAAGTTCTTATCACTGTGTTCCTCTTCATATCTTATCATATATAGGGTGTCCCCTCAAAATGTATACACAATTTTAATCGGATAACTCAATTTTCACTCCTTTTCAGGTTTAAGTGACTTGAAATAATGTGTGAAGCCAGACTAAAATTTATCCTAAAGTACCACTAGATTTTGTTTATATGGGGACACATAAAAGATAAAGTTTATGGTACAAAACTGGCAATAAATGATGAATTAGGGCCACAATAATATCAAAGGAAATGATTCTTGATGTTTGTGATTCTATAGCTTTGAATTATCAGAGGTGCCTGGACAGAATGGTCATCAGTTTAAAACAGGCATTGATAAAAAAAATAATTATTCGTTTTTGTAGATTCTTTCAAATTTTGAAAATGAGCCATGTTAATCATCCATGTGTATACATTTTGGGGGAACTTTCCAGTTTGTTTTTTAGAAAACTTGAAACTGGGTCAGGAGCATCCTCATGCTCCAACTCATGATGTGATAAGATAGACAACAGAAGTCCAGGGTGTGGGTATTGAAGTTAGCTTTTAAGGTAATCTTCATTCTTTTGTTTAGATCCATATTTCTATCTAATATAATTTTCCTTCTGCCTAAAAGACTTCCTCAAACTTTTTTTTTTTTTACCTGTAAGTCTACAAGTCTACTTTAATGAATTCTTTCAGTTTTTATATGTTTGAAAAAATTTTTATTTTGCTTGCCCGGCCCAGGCTTGGGCTCCTCCCCAGCTGCCTACTGCTTAGCACACTACTCCATCCCTCGAGGGATGTCAGACTGCTGGTTTTGCCCAATCCCTGCAGGCCTGTGAGAGGGCACAGGCCAGGCTGAGGGATCCCACCAGTGCACGAATCCATGCACTGGACCTCTAGTTTGTTTATAAAAATCCACTTAAAAGTGTTTTCTGAGAAAAAAAAATTTAAATTATTTTGAAAAGTTACAAAACTAAAAGAAACTTCAAATATACACCAAATAAATTGTATATCAAACATCATAACCAAGCATAAGGAGACAATTACTAAAGGTAATGTAGATTCCTAGATGGAATCTTGGATCCTAAAAAAGGAACAGTAGGAAAAAATTTGAGAACACCTGAAGAAAATATAAACTTTAATTCATAATAATATAACCATAATGGTTCATTAATTATAAAAATAGTACCACTTTTTAGCGAAAACTGGATATGGAGTATTTCGGGACACTGTACTAAATATTTTCACAATTATTCTGAAAATACAAAACTGTTATAAAATATAAAAATTATTTTAAAATGTAAATCATATGCTCCTCCATCAACAAAAAGACAATTTACACATGTTTCTTATCTCAAAATGTTTCTTAGTTTTAATTTCGACAGTAAAAACTAACTCAAAGGGTTGTTATATGGAATAAAAGAACTGAAAGTGATAATAAAAAGTTAATGATTCATGAATATTGAAAGAAATGAACCAACCAACCAAAGAGCAATAATCCTAAATCCTTTGGTACATACCCTAAATCCTGTTGTATATTACTGTTGTTACCAACATTTGTTCCATTTGGACATTAGGTGGCGCTCATGCTCATTTTACTGAGCAGGTTGGCTCCCCAATATCAGCAATTCTCAGTTCAATATGTGTATGGAAGATCTGGCCCAATATTAATTTGGGAGAGGGTAAATTGTGTAAACAAAATTAACCCTCATAATAAGGCTTAAATAAATCTTGAGTTTGGTGGCAAATTTTAAAAAATGAATAAAACTGGATATTAAGAAATCATTAAACATGATTTACTAATGGTAGACCTCAAAGCATTCATGGATCACCTGAACTTGTTGTGTGTATGTTGTATTCACAGTGTTATCAGCTTTGCAAATGAGCCAATGGTTTACCGAATATTTTAGAACCATTACTTTAATTCCCTTTCAGTTTCAAATAATTTCTGTATCTTCAACATCTACCACTGAATTTTGCATTTAGTAATTTATTAAATATATGATTATGTGACTTGATCAGAAGAATGAAAGGAAATTCTATGCTGAGAAAAAATGTCTATGTTTCTTTCCTCTAAATACTTGCAGCACTATATTTTTACCTTTCAAGTCATTGGCTACTCATTCATGTTTTGTGTCCCTTATCAATGTTTGCAAACTAAAGATACCTCAAATCAATGTTTCATACCCAATACTACTTCTGCTTATCGCATTAGTCTAATAATTCATAAATCAACAACAAAACATATCTTTAGATCCTTCCAAATCTGACTAAACTTAGATGAAATTAGTTAATGGCTCCAAAATATAAAAATAAAAAGCATAGTCACTGGGGCTAAAACCACTCCTCAAAACTTAAAATTGCTCTTTCTGCTTCAGTCCAGCCATGACATTTTTATTTTGATGGTGTCCTGTATTACAAAATAAAAGAATAATAGATTCTCACAAATCAATGAATCCAAGGATTAGAATAAGTCATCTGATTTCACTTAGGCACTGTTTCAACCAAACTTTGAGAAGCACTTGAAGTTTGAAATTGAAGGTTTTGTATTATTTATTTGTAATTACCATGCTATTGATCTCATCCAAGCAAAGAAAATATAAAAAAGTAGAAAACATTCTTCTTCAAAAAGAGAATTTGATAAATGAAGAATCTGTACAAAGTAATCATCAAAGACCAATTCTCTGTGTGTGCTCTACACAATGTCAATTTTTAAAAAAATATATTTTATTGATTTTGTACAGAGAGGAAGGGAGATAGAGAGTTAGAAACATCGATGAGAGAGAGTCATTGATCAGTGCCTCTTGCACACCCCCTACTGGGGATATGCCCTCAACCAAGGTACATGCCCTTGACCGGAATCAAACCCCGGACCTTTCAGTCCCCAAGCCAACACTCTATCCATTGAGCCAAACCGGTTTCGGCCACAATGTCAATTTTAAGGAATCTCTTAGCACATAGAACTCCTACAACCATGAGTGTGTCCTGACTTATTGTGTTTTGGCCCCATTCTCCTGACACAAGAATTTCAGAATAAGAAATGTGTAGTTTTAACCAAATAAATCTCTTTATTTAAAATAAATTTCTGAAAAAAATAAAAATAAATGTCTGATTACTTTGTCTATAAATGAATGACTTCATAAAACTATTAGGATATATACCATTATTTTGATATATTTTATAATGTTACCAAATCACCTGCAGATCTCTAAACACACCAATCTACTTTATTCCCCAGGGCTTTCTAGTGCTGTGTGCCTGCTCAGACTGCCTCTACCACTTCTCTGGGGTAATCGCCATCATTTCCATAGACCCACCATCTCTGCTCCATGCCAGTGCCTAAGTTGTTCCCCCTGCTTTCCTGATTTCTTGATCTGTCTTGATGGCTTCTCAACTTTTAGACTACAATCAGAAGTCCCTTTCTCCAGGAAGTCTTTCATCAGGAAGTTAGTGCCCCTGGTGTGAATTGTATTCACTGTAATTCCTTTCTCCTGTTACTACACTTTATTTATTTATTTTTCCATTATCTGTCTCCTCTGTTTGGTACTCAACTCTGGAAGAACATGAAGAGCATCTATGTTATTATTATAGCCCCAGCCCCTACCAGAACTTTCCTGAACACAGTGATGAGCCAATAAATACTGAAGTAAAATATGAATGTGAAGCACCTCTTTAAAAAGTCTCAGAATATAAACTACTATGCCTTCTGAATTAGATTTCTAAATATATTTTGTTTTCTTCAACTGTTCTTCATACAAAATAATATTAAAAAATTATTTTAACTGAAGGATAATTTACCAGAAACTTGCCTAAGTTATGTCTCCATTGCCTTTTACTCTAGCAAGTTAAAAATAAACAAATGAACCCTTGCCAATTTTTCAGTGGTTAGAGCATCGGCCCTCAGACAGAGGGTCATGGGTTCAATTCCTGGTCAAGGGAACGTGCCTCAGGTGCTGTTTCGATCCAACCCATTTGGGGCCTATAGGGAAGGCAACTAATCATGTATCTCTCTCACATTGATGTTTCTCTTTCACTTTTCCCCCTTCTCCCTCCCTTCTACTCTCTCTAAAAATATCAATGGAAAAAAATTTTCCTCAGGTAAGGATTAAAAACACACACACAAATGAACAAAACAAACCAGCTGGGTCAGGTTAAGGAGTGAATCCAAGCAATAACACCTGCCCAGGAAACTACCTACGAGCGGCCAGTGAGAGCTATACACCAGGAGCAGAGTGTGGCCAATAGCAACCTGTGTGTCTAACTATGATTTCAATTTGAGTGGTGTACATAGGAGGACATATATATATTCTGCATTTACCAAAATTATACCAAATACTTTCATCTTAAAGATGTATTTTTAAGATATTTCAAGTAGGTAAGGGTATTATCAAAATAAAAATCCAATCATGGTAGAATATTATTTTTTAGTATAAAGTAACACATTTCAATTTATAACTATTTTCTGTCACGATATTAGTGAAGAGTCTGTTCTCAATGAAGTGTTTCTGAGCACTTTGAATCAAATAATGGAAATGGTAAGATGTCAATTTACTTTAGGAACTTAAAAGGTAGCTGGTGACAGACATCTCCACCTTTAAATCAATGCCTGCCTCTCCCGTGACTATCACAATGGCCGACTGGGTCCTTAGCTTCTTACACCAGATCATGTCTGTCTGCCTTTTATATAGTCACACAGGCACTGTGGAGTCCTTTCAGGGGCAAAAGGCAAAGGAAACAAAGCTCACCCAGTATAATTCCCAGTCTTTGTCAGTAGTTTGACAAGAGACAACCAGGGATTTCCATTACTGTATATGGGCTGTAGATGTGATTTTGAAAGCCATAAATAGTTTGAGACTCAGTCATGTCTACCTTATTTATTGTGATAACCCCTCATCTTTTCACATGCACATAGGTGATTGATAAATGTACTCTGTAGACTAGGTAAACAAGTTAAACAATTATAATTGGCAAACTATATTTCTGATTCAGAATATTAGTATGGGCTACATGGAGAATGATTTTAGATGTATAGCTAAGCAAGAAACATGATAAGCTAAAAAAAAACACACAAAAAAAAACACTTTTTAGTGAAATTTGAGTGGCACTGCTGATGGAAAGGAGAAAGCTTATTAGAGAGATATGTAGGTGGTAATTTGACAGGACTTGGTGACTTCCCGGATGTCAAGGCTAAAAGAAAGGAGTTATAAAGGAGGATTCCCAAAGCTCTGCAGTAGTGTGATGCGTGTCATGGATTGAAATAAGGGCAAAAGAAGAAAAAATAAGTTCCTTTCAGGTGGGTGAAGATGTGGGAGACTGAGTTAATTTTGGGTGGGAAATTTAAATGTAAGTTAAATTTGAATTGGGAGCTATCAGCTCCTAAGTGGTTCTAAAAGCCATGGCTGTGGCTAGGGGGCATAAAAAGAGTTGAGTGATTTTGGAAATATAAAGGATTGATAATCCTTCTAACAGGTATGAATTGGTGTCTCATTATAGTTTTTATTTGCATTTCTCTAAGAGCTAGTGAAGCTGAGCATCTTTTCATGTAACTGTTGGCCATTTGTATGTCTTCTTGGGAGAAGTGTCTGTTGAGATCCTATGCCCATTTTTAAAAAACATGATTGTTTGTTTGGTGTTGAGATGTATGAATTCTTTATATATTTTGGATATTAACCCATTGTCAGAGCTGTGGTTTGAAAATATCATCTCCCATTTTGTTGGTTGCATTTTGTTGTTGTTGTTGTTTACTTTTGCTGTGCAGAAGCTTTTTAGCTTGCTATAGTCCCATTCATTTATTTTTGCCTTGGGGGTTCAACAAGATGATTAATAACATGTATTGGACAGCTTATGGAGAAAAAGGAACCCTCATTCATGGCTGGTTGAAATGTAAACTGGTATATCCACTATGGAAAACGGTATGGAAACTCTTCAAAAAATTAAAAATAGAGTTACCATATGGCCCAACAATCCCTTTTCTGGGTACCTACTGAAAAACTTGAAGACATTTGTTCACAAATATATATGCACCCCTGTGTTTATTGCAGCATTATTCACAGTAGCCAAAACATGGAGACAACCAAAGTATCCTTTGATAGAGGATTTAATAAAGATGTGGTACATATACACAATGTAACACTACTCAGCCATAAGGAAAGATGAAATACTGCCATTTGAGACAACATGGGTGGACCTTGAGAATATTATGCTAAGCAAAATAAGTCAGTCAGAAAAATCTACGAACCATATGATTTCACTCATGTGGGATATAAAACTGAAACTCAGAGACACAGACAACAATATGGTGGTTACCAGAGAGAAGGGGTTGGAGGAGTGAAAAGGAAAAGAGGGCCAAATATATGGTGACAGACGATGATTTGACTTTTGGTGGTGGAGCGCAATGCAGCATACATATCCTGTACACTTGAAGCCTATATGATCTTGTTGACCAATGTCAGCCCAATAAATTTGACAAAAAAAGAAAATAAATAAAAGATTGACAATCAAAGTAAAACCAAGGATCTGAAGCCAGGGCAAGGGTCTGAAATGATAGAGCAGACAGGTAAAGGCCGAAGCGCAGATCAAAATGGAGGGGCAAAACCAGAAAGTAGGAGCTACCTGAGAAGTCAAGTGATTAAGTTTAAAGCAATGAAAACAAGGAGACTTTAACAATGAAACAAGCCATTTTAGGACAAAAGTGAGTCCCCTAGCAGAGCCTGCAAGAGATCTGGAGGAAGAAAACAGCAGGCAAGAAGGACATGCACGTTATGGTGAGCCAAGTGTCAGAGGCCCATCCTGAAATGGGAAGCTAAATTCCAGAGATGTCCTGAAAGACACAGCCCATCATGCTGAGTTCCCTTCTCACAGTCCCCTGAACCAGACTCGTTGAGTCTAGCAAACGGAATCCAGCTGCTGGCATTTTTCCACATCTGCAAGATGAGAACATGGATTGGATGACATGAGTGTCTCAGTTAGATAACTTAGTCTCTTGATCTTGGAAGGAAACCACAGACATTCTTAATTTCTTAGCCTCTGAAGCATTTTCAATCTATTAAAACACAGCACAGAGGTCACATTTTTGAGTTGTTCCTTTGCCCCAGTCATTTAAGAAGAATTCAACAACAAGAAGAAAACTATAAAACACTTACTGAAAAATATCTCAGATTTATTAAAAAGAAAAACAACTTGTGTTCAGAGTCTAGATTTTGAACACTGAAATCCCTGAGGAAGTGTCCTGTTTATTCTACCTCCTAAGTCTCTTTTTGAATGGCTCTCTTCTCCATCCCCACAGTCTGTACTTCAGCATGGGCTCTCAGTCTCTCACCTGGACTATCGCACTAATCAACTTGTCTACCTGCCTCTAGTTCCTTCTTGACCTTCCAGTATATAGCTGCCAGATGGTACTTTCTAAAACATTCTAAGACATTCACCTGAACATATTTCTCTCCCCAGTTAGAATGTCTCATTGGTTCCTAACTTCCTATTGAACATCCAGACTCATAAGCACGGAATTCGTAATTCTTAATGGCCTGGATCCTTGCCAGTGTCCCGTCTCCTCTAACACTCCTCCTTCGTATGAATTTCTGCTCTTAAAACACCACATGCTTTGTTGTTTTCTAAATTCAATGGACATTTTCACACGTCTGGGATTCTGTACATGCTATTTCTTCTATGTGTACTGTCCTCCTTACCATAGTCTTCTGACAAATTCCTACTCAGTCTATTAACCTTCCGTACATACTTCATATTTCCCCCTAACCTAGTCTTCCCTCCTCCGACCCTTCACCTGCCACAGTTCATCATCCCATCATCTCTGCTACATCGGTTTCTTGCACATTCCTCTATTTTAGTGTGTGTAAATAACAGTAGACTACTGAAATTCTACTGAAGAGATGAAGAGGACCCCTCTTTGTAAATAAAACAACACAAAACACAAAAAAACACTACCCTTTGAAACCCTAAATTCACAATGCCACAACAAGTAATTTCTCCTAAAAAATGTTTATCCAAGAATGAGCCATAACACAAGCCATGTGGATGTTCAAATAGTGAAGAGCCATATAAACTCACTGACTAGTCTCTGTCCAAGCCTCATGGCATAAGTGACTTAAATGCATGTCAAAAGGCAAAAATATTACTTATTATATTCTTATAACTACTTGAGTTCACTTGTAAATTGTTGAAAATGAGATTGCAAATTTTATAAATACCAAGGATCAATATTATGGCACTTACTTGTTTATACATTTACTACCACATCTAAATTTACATTCCATGAGAGGAGGCTCTATGTCTATTTATCTTTGTTTGAGAACTTGTAAATGTTCAATAAATGTTTAATGAATAAACAAACCAGATACCTGAAATCCAATTGCAATGTTAAAACAATCACAAATGTATTGCCTTTCCCACTGCTCTTGAGAATAAGATGTGACAACATTTCCCTATTTATAAAAAATATAATTTCTAGAGGAAAAGACTTAACTTCATTCAATATTGATCTATTTCACTTACTTATTTACAAAACAAATACTTGTTGAGTTCTTAATATATGCTACACACTTTTCTATGTGTTGAGAATACAGGAATAAATACCACATATGAAATCTCGGCTTTTATGGTGTTTACATTCTAATGGAGCCACATAATAAGCAAATAAACAATAATAAAAAACCACCACAAATTTATACTTTGAAAAATGCCTCTGTTCTTTTTAAAACCGGAGAAGCTGGATGTGGTGCCCGAAGTGAGGAAGATGCAGTGGTGGGGTCAGTTCTGTCCTGCTGCCATCACACACTGCTGACCTGAGCTTTGCAATTTCAGATTTGGGCTATATTTCAAAACCCATATTGTTCCTGACTGGTTTGCATAAAAAGCATTACCAACTGAATAATTTTTCATTTATGTGGGCTGTGTGTGACTTTGCAAATGAGAAATTCTGCCAATACACCGAGAGGTATATTTTAGAAAGGTCTTACTTTTGTCACAGGGACCAGGTCTTGGCTGAGAAAACAAAAGGGAAAAATTTACAGCCATTTAGTGGAACCTGCTCCTTAGAAGTTCAGTAAAACTTAATTGAGGACAATTTTCTGCAATGACACAAGCCCGCATATTATTGTAAAATCGCCAGGGGAAAGGACAAAATATCTCTTTTTGTAAATTTAAGAGGTTCCATACCATGCCGAGGTCACCACAATTAATTGTGATGGGACAGGAAGACTGAAAATACCGCGAGACTTTCTCACAACTATTCTTGTTTGAAAAAATGTCCCCTGTACATGTCCTTCAAGATCCATGTGCTCTTTTTTTGAACCCTTCTCTCAAGACATTTAGTTTTTTCTTCCTCAGTTTTCACTGTACTCCACATATACTTCAACCAGTTCAGTGATCACACTGTACTTTATTTTTCATAAACCTGCTTTCCATTCTAGATTATAACCTTCTGGTGTCCATGTATACCTTTAATTCCCAGAAGTTATCTTTTTTATTGGATGGAATGAATGAAGAATTATATTCTTTTTTTCTATATTGGCATAACCAAGCATACTATTCTAAACTGATAAGAAAAAGGACTCCTTAAGTGGCTAAACAACTCTCTTTAATTAAGATGGTATATTTTTACACTCACATTCATCAATTTTATGCAGATAAAGTTAGTTTTGAAACACATCATCCACTTTATTGAACTTGTTTACTATGACAAAATAGAATATTTAATGAATATTTATAAGATATTTAAATATCAATATTATAGTTGCATTTTATACTGCCAATAATATATTTACATAACTAAGAAGAAGGAAAAGAAAGAAGGGGGAAAGGAGGAATACAGGAGAGAAAGAGGAGAAGCAGCAGCATTATTATTTTCTTGAAGAAAAAAAATAAAAAATAAAAATGTTATTACTAACAATGAAATGTTTAATGAGTTTAGACTTGGTAAAAAAAAAAAAAAAAAATTATTGGGAGCAGGAAATTCTTCAACCTCTATCTTTAGGATGGACAATTTGTATCACACCAGAAAGTAAGAAATGGAAAGCAACTGACTCGTTTGTGAACAATGCAAAGAATACAGAAATTATTTCTTACCCAAATGATAAGGAAGCCCAAGATAGGATAAAAGATAGTAGAAATACGATTAGAAGAAAATATAGTCTAGATTTTATAAAAACAAAGTCATTAATTTCCTTTCTCATTTATCTGCTACAAAAACATGTGTAGAAATTCAGACCCTTAGATGAAAATAACATATGAATGAAAAATCAGATTTAGAATAATCACAGACACTTATAATCTAAGATTATCCGTTAAGCTTTCTTTTAATGTTTTTTTTTTTTTTACTTATTTCCCAGAAAATTAACTTAACTAGCAAACATATTTCTGATCAAGTTTGCGAAAAGTACTTGTTTTTTAAATCACTGTTTTTAAACTCCTGGTTGCAACCTTTCAGTGATCTGTTAGGTTAAGTGTTTTAATCTTTTGTTTTAATTAGCTGTACCTTATACACACATATAAACTTTATGTGTACTCTGGGTCAAGGCATAAACGTATTTTATATGAGTTGTATTAAAAAACAAATAAAAGCAATCATTTTAAGGGACATGAATACGTTAATTATAACAGAAATGTTTCAAGACCTTTGAGCAAGATTAATTCAAGGTATTAATAAATGAATTGAATGTGTATGATATGTTGACAGAGAGCTATAAGTAATTGTTCCTCAGCAAGTTAACACCCCAATCACTGGCCAAGGCACCATTCTCTTTCTACTGTACCTCAAGTCTCACCATTTCTATATTTCACTGAGTTTTACTGATATATAATTGACACATAACATTGTATAAAATTATGTGTCAATATATAATTGACACATAACATTGACAAATTGCAAAATGATTGTCACCATAGTATGCTCCCATCTCTATCTCATGACCTAGTTACCAATTTTTTTTTTTTGTCATGAGAGCGTTTAGGATCTAATCTCTTAGCAACTTTCAAGTATATGACAGAGTATCATTAGCTATAATCACAATGCCATACATTCGATCCCCAAACTAGCTCATCTTAGAACTGAAAGTTTTATCCTTTGAGCAATAGTTCCCTATTCCCAGTAGTACTTAAGACTGAAAATGTGAGATGAGTTTTGAAGTCTAGTTTATGATATTAGCTACTTAGTGGAATGAAGCTACAGAAGTAGTGGCTCTGCGAGGACAGGAGACACAGAACATTCATAATGAGGGAAGCAATGGAGAGGGAGAGGGAAAACAGCTGGGGAACTGGTCGGGGCAGAAGGAGTAGCTTGGACAGGGAGCCTGGTCCTCTACAGCCAGAAGACAGAGTGAGGAAGCTGAGTCAGGGGAGGAAGGACACTTGGCAATGGGATGCCCATACTTGGTTACCGGGAGGAATGGGGTATATACCTTAGAAATTTATCAGTCTTCTCCTTGGAGAATGCCTTCACCAACTGGAAGAGTATTCCTCTAACTCTTGGTGAATGAAATATTTGGCCCTATGTAGACTGTACACTATAAATGTCATTCATAACATATAGGGTTCACTTTATTTCCTAGACAAATAAACCCAAATTCTTCTTAATCAGTAGAACAAAAAACAAAAAAAACAACAAACAAAAACAAAAACAAAAGAAGGCACATTTAAGATTGTATATAACTTTTCAAATGTGCTTTTTAACTAACCACCTTCAGAAGAACATAAAGCAGGTATTTATTATGCCAAGAGAGGTGACAGGATCCACACCATTTCACAAACCAGCAATTATTGGAGCAAGAACTAAAACCTTTATCTTTGCACTCCAAATCTTTTTCTCTTTTATTACACTGACCTGCTTTTCCATTTAAGACAGGACAAAAGAATCCAAAATTAAAGATACACTTCAATTACCTCATGATTTTGCCCTTGGCCTGCCATGGCCTTAGGGCATACTAAGAATATCCTGTAAAACTGAGGATATTGTTCTGGAGTTTTTTCATTTATTTATTCTCTTCCTCAATAAATGAAAAAAAAATATTGTATCTCATAGAGAGAGCCTAAGGGTCTATAAATTACAAGATGCATGAAAGGAAAGGAAAGGAAAAAATAAGCAATAAACCATAGCATAATCTTTCAAATCTCTTAGAATTTCCTTTGATTAATATTTAATTACTAAAGTATTTATTTATACTTATTTAGATATAGATTTTATATCATATTCACTCTATGCAGAAAAAGAAAATATGAGCTGTCACTATTTTGCTTGTTAGTTCATTTTGTTTACTAGGTAGAGAATAGCCTGACAGCTCTCAGGGAAAGGGAAGCTATAAGGTGTAGTAAAAAGATTAAGAAAGAAAAGAGAAAAAATTCATGGACATACAAAAAAAAGTCTGTATTTTTCTTTTAAAAGAAAGAAGAAAAATATGAGCAAAACAATTACGTGAAGTTATTCCTAAACATTCCTCATTTTCAGACTCTTCTAAATCATTTTTTAAATTAGAGTCATTTTTCCCCCCATCTATGCCATAGTTTGACGTCTTAAGAAATGTCACTCTTCAGCAAGTTTTGATGCTGAAACTTCTGCATTTTAACAGAAGACACAAAATAATGTTTGCAAACAATCACTAGGACTTGTGGTCTTCAAACAATCCTTAGCCAGTTTTTAGAATGAAATACCTAGATTTGCACCATGTACCCATACCACCAAAAATAATAACAACTTCACATGTGCACAGGCAAAGGAGCTACCTCAGCCTGGCTGAATGTTTTGTATGACACCATTATTTATAAGACATATCCTAGGTTCAGTGATACTAAATAGGAGGAGAAAAACAGTATATTTTGTGATTAATTAGATAAAACATTCTCTTTGCATTGTCTCTTTACTTTCCCTTTAAAAATGATTAGTGAGAGAGATGGATTAAGATACTAAACCACTCCAGTTCCTTCCAGGGAATCAACCAAAAGAAGATAAATATTCAAAATTAGTTAACCAAGAGTGGCCAAACATAATAGATAACACTTAATGAATACTGCAGGGTGCTAAACATGATCATTTATATCATTTCTAATCCTCACAGCTCTGCGTGGAAAGCTTTGTTATCTATCTTTGTTATATATATTTATACGTCGGGAAACTTAAACTCAGGGAGGCTGAGCAACTTGCCCACAATAAAAAAGACGCACACACCAGAGCCTTATTTCAAATGCTCCCAAGACACTTCACTGCCTCATCTACAATTCTCATCTCTTACTTTCCTATGCGGTTACCTCGATCTATATAAAATTTCTCCTTTGGAAACCGACTCACCCCCCTCCTCCACTTCCTTCATTCCCCTCTCCCTTTTTTCTGTGTCCACTTTTTCTTACTCATCAGACACTTTAGAATGAACAAGATGCCCTAATTCTCAGAAGACATGCTATGAGAATTCTACTCTTCTCTCTCTAGTCCCTGTTGGAGTTACCCCTGGTGTCATCTTACCTTTTCTCCAGGAGCCACACCCAAAAACTAGTCCTCTAAGTTCCCTTGTAGCATCTCTAGTCTGTCATTAAGCAGCACTCCTCTTCATCTTTCCTCATGGAGAGGGGCCTTCCTGGCTGGAAGTAGGCATGGGTGCTAGGAGGGGCTTTCAATGTTTTCATGAGAGATTTTTAGTTTCTAAGGTTGGCCATAGGGAAGTGATGTTATTAGATAGTATTTGAGGAGACTAGTTCAGCAGCCTTTCTTGTCATCGGGCCTTTACTGACATTGCTTTCTGTACCTGAAATATTAATACTCCTGTCATCGTCCTCCAATGATGGTCCAATATATTTTCTTCCATGAATCCTCCCTAGGATGCTCTGTCAGATAGGATTACTCACTCTTCCCTTTACACCCCTCTGTGGATCTTATCACATTATGTTAGAGTTACCTTCATGTCGAGCTACATGACCTCAGAGCAGAAAGTACGCCTCCGTTAACTCTAGTGCTCTTTATGGCAATTCTGTCTGACAGAAATATAATGCAGGCCACAAAAATGTGAGCCACATTGAAACTTAAAATTCTCCAGTAGCCGTATTAAAATAAGAAACATGTGATATTAATTTAGTAACATTTTATTCAACCTACTATACCCAAAATATTACCATTTCAAACTGAAATCAACTTGAAAATTATTGAGACTTTTCTATGCCTTGTTTTTTGTAGAAAGTGTTGGGAATCGGATTGGACTGGCCCTATGTAGAGTGTTCACTGGCCATGGTGGCTCAGGGCTACCTCAGTGGACAGTGCAGCTTGGGAACCTCAACTGGAGCTTGAACACGAGGAGGGAGGTCTCACATTTTTACTGAGTGAAAAGTCCATTCAATGAAAAGATCAGCAAGCTGTGATGCTAATTGTACATCACGGGAGAAGGAAGAAGGAGAAATAGAAAATACTCATAGAAACAGCCTCAAATACTCAGATATGGTCTGCGAGTAGACTAATTGGAAATAGGAGGTTTCAAAAGACCATGGTAAAAGGTGATACATTCTATAGCACTTTCAAATTACTCTGACATTTGTAGCAATGTCAGATTTCTGAAGGAAAGAAATGTCATGCCTTTGCCAAAAGTGCGGTACTTCTAGCGCCACTCACATATAGGCATTTAGAAAAAAATGTATGATAGTGATAATGATGAGACAACAAATACACATAACCTCTCCATTTTGCAGACACTAGTAATTACCCTTACTATGATAGATTTTACCACTAAATAAAATGTTACAATCAAGGGCACTGATTTCTTTTACTAGTAATCCTTAATCTAGATAATTGCTTCATGAATTTGATTAATATTCATCTCCACACAGTGCATATAGTTAAAGAGACAAGGCAGAATAAAGTTATGACATTTGAATATGTAACAAGGCTGCTCATTTTCTTCTCTCAGGGTAATTTATCCTTTGATAAAATGAAATGACCCAACTACAGTTTAGCATTTCTTACTTAGCAATTACTGTCTTTCAACTGAGTGCCATTTGAGTTATTTTATCACAATTCACGATGTTATCAAAATACATTTAACAAACTCAAATAAGTAGGAAAAAAACAGGCACATAAAATTTCAAAATGAATTTCAGTAGGTAAAGAAATATTTAAGATGTTTTAAATTTCAGAAAAGCCCTTTTTATGAAGATCTAATTGTGGTTTTGTTTGGTATTTATTAGTCTGAGAGTTTTGATAAGGAAAGATAAATAAAAGTATAAATACATTCATTGATATTTGATAGGTCCCTTTTTTGTTGTTGTTTTTTAAACATATATTTGTATTGATTACAGAGAGAAAGGGAGAAGGAGAGAGAGATAGAAACATTAATGATGAGAGAGGAAATCATTGATCAGCTCCCTCCTGCACGCCCCCTACTAGCGATTGAACCCACAACCCAGGCATGTGCCTTTGTCTGGAATTGAACTTGGGACCCTTTAGTCTGCAGGCCAATGCTCTATCTACTGAGCCAAATGGGAGTAGAGTGATAATTTCATAGTATCACACCGTTACATTGCTACCACTCACACTAAGATCCGGGGAGCAGTCTTATGTTCCTTCATGTACCTCATCTAATCAATAATAACTTCTGTTAATTTAGGTTCATATGTATTTTCGAACCCTGCTCCATCTTCTCTAATATTAATGCCTTAGTTCAGGCCTGCTCCATCTTTTACAGGATTTCTACGACAATCTCCTCATTGATCTTTCTGCTTCCAAGCTTGTCCTTTCAAATCCGTAAGCCACAAATCAACTAGATTTGTCCTTTCCCTGCTGGAAAAAAGTCATGCTCTTCCACAAATGTGGTTTCTGCCTCATACGGCTCACCTCATGCCCTTGACTGCCCTCCAGACCGCACTGGTGCTCTTATTGACAGCAGGTTGGGACTGGGTCCTCCTTGGTCTTCCTTGTGTTATCCATGTACTAAGTTTTCACTCATATATAATTATGTGTTTATATGTCTGTCTTTCCCACTAAGTTTTGATCTCATTGAGGTCAGGGAAAGTAATTTGTTTTTTAAAACTATAGTTCTTCACATAATACGGTATATGCCATATTCTTGAATAGAGAACTTAATTCCTAGTGTTTCAAACCTTAGATGCACTCAGTAAATCTTAATCCAGATAAGTTAAATCTATGCACATGCCCTGAGTTGGATAAAAAGTTCCAGAATTTAATATAATATTCTGAAAACGAAAAGGTTCCCTGTTTTGTAAGTCTTTGGTTTAAGAATCCACCCCAATCCTAGATGAATCAGGTTCTAAATTAGAAATTAGGTCAGAAATGAACTGCCAAGAAAACCATAGGTGTACCATAGGCATCATTATTAAGTGATGACTATACCTACCTGCCATCCATTACTGCGTTAAGTGAAGAGAATACAGCTTGCTATCACTCAGAACTGAAAGGGTATTGAAAGACAAAGGAGTTGAGGAGTGTGTGAGAGCCTTTGGAAACTTCCATTTGGCAGAGACTTCCTGTGTGCTTAAGATGAATGTTTTTGTGTTTCTTTGTTTTGTTAATTATCAGAGCTTTTGCTTTCTTGAAGAATGTAGCTTTCATCTTGAAGAAATTTAAATCCCTGAATCTAAATTCTCTTCTTGAAGAATTCGTCTTGTACACACTTTCCTCACCCTTACATTTTTGGGAAGACAAGTTTATGGAAGGTAATGAGCAGGAAGGTTTTCTTGTCATGTCATGTAATGAGCTTGTTTTAGGAGACGCTTGGAGAGCAATTGCAAGATTGTATCACTGCATGAAAACAGAGCCTTCTAGGGTATCCCTAACATTTAAACATGGTAGCTTGCCATCCCAGAATGGTCAGGGCAGGGGCCGAGCTCATTCTATATATGGTACATGGAAAGCAGCACATTATATATTCATCAAAATCCACATTTCAGTGGGTACTTACATTGTCCTTAAACTGCTGTGTTTTTAATTATACTTCCACTTTGACATTTCCAAAAAGGTTGTCTAATCAAATACTTTGTTGTTGCTTTTAAACTCCTGAGTACAAACTGATTTGTATAAACTACGTAAAATGCTAAAACACTGTTAATCATAAAGGAAAATAATAAATTGTATTAGATTTAGGAGTGAGAAAAACAAGTTAAATTCACCATGTGTTAGTAGAGTACATAAGAAAGGAAATAAAATGTTGAATATTTGGAAAACATTTACCCCTTCTAAATAGACCACAGTAAGTGTGACTAACAGTTACTACAATACAGTATTCAGATTGAAAATTAATTACTCTTGTATTTTTATTTAATGGCATCTGCACTTAAAAAAAGTATTACTAAACCCCTTAACTATACACACAAATATACACCCAAAATAATTGAGGAATGTTTTGTTTAATAGATTCTTGCCTTTTTCAAATAATAAGATATTGATTAGCCATTTTATCTTATAATTATGTATTACATCTCTCAGTAAATTTCACCCCATTTTAAACAATGAAATCCTATCAAATCTTTATTATAATTAACATCTGTTGGACATATCAATATTTCAGTGGTTTGATATTTTAATATTCAAATGTTTTTTATGACATGGCATAAACATTAAGCATGTTTATTCCACAGCAATAAGCACTAATGAATACTTCCTCTTTAACTACTTGCCCATCTGTACACAATAGATATCCAATAAAGAATGACTAACCATAAGTAATGCCTGCCCTAATATGCAACACAGCTACTCTCTCAGAATACACTATATTTGCAATGTGAGCCCCTCACAATCACTGTGATGTCTTGCCACTGAAATCTGGGAGCACATCAGTGCCAGCCACCTAAGAGATGATTAATATTGGGGAGCAGTAAGCTATGGGGAGAAGCTTTGTACTAAACCTGAAACAAACATGAAATGCAAAAGGATCCTGAGATTACACTAGCCAGCGCTAACTGCAGCAAGATGCCACTGGCTGTGGTTACATGCTTGTACCTATGCAGAATGTACACCCTAAGTCTCTGCATGTATGTACATGGAATGAGACAACAGGAGACAAAGCAGTTTAATTTCTGGCTCTGCCATACATTATCATGGACTGGGGCAACTCACTTCATTCATCTGAGCCTATTTTACCTGTAAAAATGGGAATGCACGGCATACTTTATAGGGTTGCTGTGAAGACTTAATTAACATTATGTAATCTCTAACATAATGCTTGTCCTGAAGTAGATACTGAATAAACTACCAGTATTTCTACTACTAAAACAATGGTGATGTTTGAATGAATGAATGCAGGTTATAACCAGGGAAGTAAGGCAATAGCCAAAAGGCTTATCTATATTTACCTAAATTATCTGTTTGCCTTCTCCCTAGAGGTGAAGCCCCTCTCCCTTTCAGTACGCAGCTCCATTCAGCTTTAACACTGACCCCAAAACTGCTGAATGGGCCCCTCTGGAGCCCAAGATCTCACATTAAAATGCAAGGGAGTCAAAGGACAAAGATTATGAATCAATATTGTGAGATTTTTAATTTGCATATACAAATAGCCATGATTGTGTTTTATAACTAATATCACCGAAGTTGACGACAATGATACAATAAAGGAATTATTCAGGAGAGGAAGGTCTGTTGTTTGAAAGGATCAGAAAGTTTTCCAAGGGAATATAGAAAGATGAAAAAGCATCATAGGAAAAGAAACGCGGAGGGCACCAGAAGAAACAAACGATACTGGTCAAAACCCATTTTGCAAACTAACAGGTATGAATAACCACTGGCTTTCAAGACACCAAAAATGTTTTATGAAATAATATATTTGAGAAGTATCTTATATAATAAAAGCCTAATATGCAAATTGTCCCCTCCACCGGGAGTTCGACCAGGGGGCAGGGTGGGCCAGCCAATGGCAGGAAGGGAGGCCCTGGCTGTTGGTGGTGGTGGCAGGCAGTGTCAGGGTAAGGGAGGTCCCAGCTGGGAGCCACAAGGGACCCTACCCATGCACGAATTTAGTGCACAGGGCCTCTAGCTGGTTTAATAAAAGTTAAACAATATCTTAACTTTGAGGCTTTTCAGAATCTCTAAAATTTTAATGTGCTCTGTGAATCTTCATGGTAAAGGCAGCATTTCCCAGTTACTTCATCACGAACCCTTCATTTCATATGACACCCATGAACATTACCTGAGACAGGTTTACAGGCATGTGGGGTGGGGTGAGGGCTCCCAGGAGGGGCTGTATACACCAGCCAAGGTGCTGTTCCCGTGTGTGAAGGACTTTGTGGAAAGGTTATAGCTGCTGTGAGGGTTCTTATCACCCTACCTGTTCACCTACCCTGTAGTTTTAACAATGCCCTTCTACCCTAGCCGGTTTGGCTCAGTGAATAGAGCTTCGGCCTCCAGGTTCGATTCCGGTCAAGGGCATGCACTTTGGTTGCGGGCACATCCCCAGAAGGGGTGTGCAGGAGGCAGCTGATGGATGTTTCTCTCATTGATGCTTCTAAACTCTCTATCCCTCTCCCTTCCTCTCTGTTAAAAAATCAATAAAATATATTTAAAAAAACAAAAACAAAAACAAAAATCAATTCCCTTCCGTTAGACTGTGTCCTAGCAGCACTGTCTGTGGGTCTGTCCCTGTGCAGTGATGTCCTTGAACCTCACAGCTGACAGGAAGAGGCAGCCAAAGCTCAGAGATGGTTGGTGGGATTTCCTAAATTCTTAAGCTCTCATTTCCGCCAAAAAAAATGAAGAAGTAAAAAGAACAAAGTATTCCTTAAAAACACACACATTTGATTTTGAGGGCAAGGTGGGTGGTTTAATTATTATGATACACCTTCAGAACATAAAAAGTACAGGTAATTTTCTCTTTTCTAAAAGGTGATTATGATAATAGAGCTCTGCTCTTGGGAGACTAAAAGCTTTTTCTCTGTGAAAGGAGAAAAGAAGCTTAAAAATGACAACTGTCAAAACAATAAACCTGAAACAAACATGAAATGCAAAAGGATCCTAAGATTATACTACCCAGCACTAACTGCAGCAACATGCCACTGGCTGTGGATACATGTGTGAAACTATGTAGAATGTACACACTAAGTCTCTGCATGTATGTACATGGAATGAGGCAACAGGGGACAAAGCAGCGGAGGGGAAAACAGGACCCAGCACCTCCTGATCCAGCCCTTCTGTGTCCCATCCTGTTCGTACTCCTAAGGGTCGCGATGCTTTTACCCATTTATAGACTCTCAAATGCTGACAGATGAAATTCAGAACCGTGGAACATGGTTTTTAAGAATTTAGTCAATTCTCTTTTAACTGAACTTGAGAGTATTCAATTCTATAACATGAGAGGCGCGATGCACGAAATTCGTGCAAGGGCCTTGCAGGCCCCGCCCCTGTGGTGGCTGCCTCTGCCTCGGCCTCAGCTTTGTTGGGTCTAATTAGCATATTACGCTTTTATTATTATAGATGTTATCTTACAACCTCTTGGTTCCTTAGTTTAATTACCTTTTTCAGCCAGTGATTTTCCAAACTCCAGGTTTTGAAAATAATTTAAGAAATTATGAATAGCATTTTTAAATTAAAAAGAACAGAACAGAATAACATAGCATAGTATAGAATAGAAAATATCCGGTTGCTTTGTACGCATAAAGGGTAAATATTAGTTCATTAATTTTTGCCTCTGTATGCCCAGTAGAATCATGATATAATGGTTTCTTACTTTTGTTCATAAGAAAAATTGAAATTTATTATTTTAGATAATAGGTGGGTGTCAGGTTCTCATTTGTCTGTGGGATAAATCACATTACATGCACCAGGCTTATCATTCTCCCCTGGTGTCCCACTCTGCAGCTTCTGGGCCCACCTCTGAGTTCACCCACAGCTGTTTTGGATAGTTCTAGAAGGCCTTGGACTCACTCTGTATTGATAATCTCTTGCCTAAGCACATCAAAGGTTTCTCTAATGTTGAAGAGTCCTCTGGGATTAGTGCAGCCTGGAAGGGAGAGAGTTAATGTCCTGGGATGTTAACCTTAAACCCATATAGGCTAGCATGTCTGTAAGGAACATGTACTTGTTTCACCTATAACTCTTTTTAAAAAATATATATATATTTTTATTGATTTTTAACAGAGAGAAAGAGAGAGGGATAGAGAGTTAGAAACATCGATGAGATAGAATCATCGATCAGCTGCCTCTTGCACATCCCCTACTGGGGATGTGCCTGCAACCAATCATTTTACACTAACATTGTACTATGAAAGGATTCAAAAATACTCACCAAATAAGAGAAATGTATATGCCATAAATGTAAAACTCCTCAAAATCCATATGCAAAAATATCATGCAAGCTATGATGAATTTTTAAATATATGGACAATAATAACTACTGTTAATAAGGATGTATAACTATTGCAACCCTCAAACATTGCTGGTCAGAATGTAAATTGTGCAGCTGTTTTGGGAAACAATTTAGCAGTTCCTCAAAAAGTTAAACAGGATTGTATTGCCAGCAATTGTATTCCTAGGTACATACCCGAGAGAATTGAAAATGAGTGTTCACTTAAAAGCTTGTACATGGATTTTCATAGCAGAAGTATTTATCGTAGCAAAAAACAAAACAAAACAAAAAAACCCCCACACATGCACAAAAAAAGATCAATCGATTGGTAAATGGGCAAACAAAATGTGGTCTATCCTTGTACATTATTTAGTCATAAAAATGAATAAAATGCTGATACTTGCTACAACATGGATGAATCTTGAAAAACCATGCTAAGGGGGCGGGGGGAGTCACAAAAGGCCACATCGTGTGTGATGAAATTCACCAGAATAGGTAAATCCATAGAGACAGAAAGATTAGCAGTTGTCAGAAGCTAGGGGGAGGGGAGGGGAATGGGAAGTGACTGCTAATGAGTACAGTGCTTCTTTCTGAGGTGATGAAAATGTGCTGGAATTAGATAATAGTGGTGGTTGAACAAATTTAATGTGATAATTATATATACTGAAAACCACTTAATTGTACACTTTATAAAAGTGAATTTAATAATATGTTAACTAAATATCACTTTAAAAAACATGGTATTGAAGTCCCCCTCTGTCTTACACCATAACAGAAGGACATGAGAGCAGAATGCCATCTGGAACACAGACCCCAAAGCTGCAGGTCTTCAGAAACGCGTGTCAGCCCTGAAAGTGGGTGACGAAATCTCATCTATTCACGTGACTTAGATGATATTCAACATAGCACAGCCACATGTAAACACCCAGCAATAAATATACCAGTAATAACAACATAATACAATATTAAATATTTCAATAAGCTACCATAAAACCAAAATTCCAAATCTTTATACAGGAAGGACTCATCTTTGCTGCAATTAGAAAATATAGTACCAATTCAAATTGCATAAAAATACAGTAAGACCTTACCAGGAATAAAATGAATTAAGCAGCAGTATACATAGTTGCCAAATAAGAATGAAATATTTTACTTACACCAATCACTTCAAAACCCTTCACCACAAGGCATTTTTTTTTAAATGTAGTAGTTTAAGCATCATAGTGGAAGTAGAAAAATTTCTATATTTTATCTTAAGTATGTTCTCAACCAGAAAGGCAATTTCCTTTTTTATTTTTTCTCCATATATTTCTTTCTTTTCCTTTGGGAAATATTTTTCAAGGTGCCCCTGGATTACAAGAATAGAAACATACCTGATAGGTCCTACTTGTCAATCAAGTTGACAATTATAAGATAAAGTTAGCTATTCTGCTGAAGTTTAACTTTTAAGTGTGAATTTTTAGCTCTGGAATTTAATCATGTGAGTTCCTCTGAAATGAAAAGATGCCTAGTTAATTATCTCTGTGTGCCACAGCATATTAATTCATGTCTCCCCTTTCACGATGCTACCCTGATAGGAAAGCATTGCTACGGAAAATATTTGAATAGCCCAATCATTAGTGCATTTTGTACTTTTCACAGCAAAGGCTTGATAATGACAATTCTAATAATAATTAATGAGAGGAAGGGCTCATTATTCAATCTTCGGTAACCTCAGTGAATTTTGGAAGTTGTCTCTAGAATCACTACATTAAAATGTACATGTCAAAGGAATGAATATGTTCAATTTCTGAAGTCTCATTAGCGTAGGCAGTAAAGGATGTACAGTAGAATCGGATCTGATCGTTTTAATTAAGCCCCGTTTGTGAAGACTCTCTTTTGAAGTTTTATTCTCCATTGGTCAGTGTCGCTCATCTACTTATCAGATACATCACTTTTCTATTCCATTACAGATTCCCTTCCTGGGAAAGGACATGAGTGGTTTCCAGTATGTCTGACTACTGACAGGAATGGCACTACTTTACAAGCCAGGTTCCTGAGCTATGGTTAATAGACCATATGCAACATCCACAGAATTTTCTGATTAATTTTAAAGAGTAAAATTCTATCTTTTGAATTTAAAATATAAAGATAATATTGTGTTCCCTAAATACTATCATAATGGGCTTACTTATAGAATAAAATTATATGCTAAATTGTAGTTTTATACACCTACTGAGCTCCTGGTATCAAGCACACAGTCATTCCTTGATACATATTTTAGATATAAAAGCAATGTGTGGTAAACTAAAGAAAGGAATAAATAAGTTTATATTAGGACATCACTTTCCCTACTTGTTAGAATGAATACTCTGCATTAAGGCATCCATTTTATCTAAATTGCACAAGTACTAATTAATTGCTTGCACTATAATATATAAAGATCAATAAGACATAGTGCTGGAGATGAAAGTTCTAATACACAGGATATACATAAACAATTTATTTGCAACAGCTGGGTGTGACAAAAGTTATAAATTTCCTAAAGAAAAAACCAAATAATTATCATTAAAAAGAATGTGAGTATTGAGGATAACATAATAGGAATTGAGCTAGCCAAGGAAGGATGAATAAAATAGGAGAACAAACAAACACAAACACAAGACAAATAAAATAATAACATGGCTAAAATAAAGAGATAGCATTATACAGAATGGTAATTAGTCTGGTATGTTTAATGCCATAATATTATGGTGGGATGTTATTTGTTTAATTAGATGTCAGCTCGAAAAGGTAGCTGGGGGACAGATTAAAGGTACTGCTCAGTCCTTATTTTACAGGCAATAGAGAGCCAACAGAGTGGCTGTTTGGACATAAACAGAGAAGAAGAATTTAGCATAGGAAGAGAGGGAAGCTTTAAATGAAGACAATTTTTGTTAATAGTAGAGAAAATTTTTATTTTATTTTATTGATTTTTTACGAGAGGAAGAGAGAGGGATAGAGAGCCAGAAACATCGATGAGAGAGAAACATCAATCAGCTGCCTCCTGCACCCCCCCCGCCCCCCCCCCCGTCACATTGGGGATGTGCCTGCAACCAAGGTACATGTCCTTGACCGGAATCTTACCCTGGACCCTTGAGTCTGCAGGCCAATGCTCTATCCACTGCACCAAACTGGTCTCGGCAATAGTAGAGAAAATTTTTGTTGACACATGGGGGGCAGTTGAGAGGAGAGATGAAAGAGGCAAAGAAAAAATACAAAAAGCAAACTTGCCCTAGCTGGTTTGGCTCCGTGAATAGAGTGTTGGACTGTGGACTGAAGGGTCCCAGGTTTGATTCCAGTCAAGGGCCATTGCCCGTGTTGCAGGATCAATCCCCAGTTGGGGGTGTGTAGGAGGCAGCCAATCAATGATTCTCTGTCATCACTGATGTTTCTTTCTCTTCTATCTCTCTCTCCCTCTACTTTCCTCTCTGAAATCAATGTAAATAAAAAAATAAAAATAAATAAAAACACACTTGAGAAAAGGACTATGTTAAGGCCTATATACCTACGGATTAGTATTGAACTCAAAATCTATTTTGTTTGATTGCCTTTAACTGTCTGCTAATGATACTAGTCATCACAATAATCACACCTGTCCTTTGGGGTTTTCTGTATAGTCCAACTGTTTGTAATTAGTGAACATGAATAAAGAACTGTTAATACTCTCTTAGCGGCTTATGTATGTTATACAAAATGTCAAGTACAAAAAAATGAGACTAATGGCAAACTTCGGATCATGCTACTTCAAAGAAAAAAAGAAAAAAGAGCTATGTTGGACAGGGGTGTGGAAGAAAAGTTGGGTTGTTCACAATAATGTTTTCTATCATTTCATTTAATTAGGAAAGAAAGGGTCTATTGAGATTAAAGTGGTAAGGTTAAGAGACAATTTAAGGCCAGTAAAAATTATTTGCAGCTGACACAGCTACAGCAGCTAGGGTATAGTAAAACAACATCCCTGAAAATCTAGGGACCAGTAGAGTTACAAAGCTATGCCGTTATGATGGGTATTTAATTACCATGATTATGTCATTTTCTCCATTAATGTTCATTAATTCCAGACCAAAGATTTTCTATTTAAGTAGTCTGGTATGATGAAATATAAGGACAAGTAAAACTAGAGGGCTGTTAGGAGCAATGTTAAGTGAGACGAGAGGATGGAATCCTGGCTAGATAAGGTATTATCTGCATTGGATGGAGTCCTCCCTCAGCCCAAATTCATATGCTCAAATCCTAACCTACAGGACCTCAGAGTATAATCCTGTTTGGATATAGTTTCTTTGCAGATGAAATTGGTTAAGATGAGGGCATACTGCAGTAGGGTGAACCCCTAATTCAATATGACTGCTATCCATACAAAAAGGAGAAATTCGGACAGAGACAGGTTTGCATGCAGGGAGAATTCCATCGGAAGACGCCAAGTAATTGCCAGAAGCTAGGAGAGCGATCCTTCCCTTGTCCCTTCAGAGGACTTTGGGGCCCTGCCAAACCCTTTCTATTGGCATAAGTCACCTAGTTTGCAATACTTTGTTATGGTGGCCATAGCAAATGGATACAGAAGACAGTCAAAAGATAAACAATAGACTGAAAACCCAAGTATGGATAAGGCCTGAAGGTCAGTGATTGTGAAAAAGGTGGAACAGGAAATGGCAGAAGAATAGAGGATGTGATTAGGGAAGGACATTAAGTGTTTCAATTCTAGAGTTGAGACAGTTCTAAGCTGTTAAGTTCTGGGGCATGGCTGTGTGTGAATACCTGAATTGGGATGTAACAACAATGCTAATATAGAACTATCATTTATAAAAAAGTTATGAGCATACATTTTTATAATATTCATTATTATTCCTTAGAATAGCTTCTTAACAAGTTAACAGTATCTATAACTTCAAATCTGGGCAAAGTGTAAAAATAATTACTCTAGTTTCTTTGACATGTTTGAAGATGGCAACAATAAGAAATAATAAAAAATGTTCATTCTTGAAAACATATCAAAACACCCTATTATTTTCAAAAAGAAATACTTTGTTAGAGATGAGATGCAAAAGGCTTGGGGATTCAAAAGGGTACTCATTTACATATTGATGTTTCTTCTTCTCATACTAACAACTGACCCAGTTTAGCAGTGGGAAATGCTGAAGGTTAGAAGAAAAAAATTTACTTGTGAACTTTGACCGAATTTTAGTGAATACTTGTCTCAAAATCATCAAGGGGTTCTAGCAGAAGGATGACTCAGGAACAGTGAAAATACAATTAATAGTGTTTGAAATACTTCAAAGGAAACAGTAAAAACAGTAATACCCTGTTAATAGAGAAATGACACACAAGAGGTCAAATAATTAGACTTCTGCCACAGATTTGTGCAGTGTTTCCTACTTCTTTCATCTAATTACCTCAGAAACACCCTTCCCAAATGGTATTTCTTCTAGCACAATGAACAGTTGCTGGAAAAAACAGAAATTATTTCAAAATTATTTCTCCTTCTGGTTGGCCTTATCTTCTCCACTAGCTTCCTTGGTTAAGTTTCAAATGTTGATATTTCATTGCTAAATAGTTACATATATTTTTATACTTGTTTTATTGTATGTTGGAATGAAAGAATTGTCCTCTAAATTTTTTAAATATTAAAATTACCAATGGTTAGTTACTCATAACTGCATTTCCTAAGTTCCTATATAATTACCCTTCTGTAATTTATCTCTGGTTAGTGGTGGCTAAATTAGAATATAAGAAAAAAAGAAAGGGCATTTTAGCCCCAGTTCAGTAAAGCTGGAAGCTTAATTTAAAATCATAATTGCATTACTGGACAGCACAGCAAATCATAAGACATCAGAGTCTTCAGACAAATACATTTGGCTCAAGAATCTGGCATTAACTGGCCATAACAATGCCATAAAGCTGGATAGTAACATGTCTTCCTGAGACATTTTTTGAATTAAAATACTAATCTACTTGAACACCCTAATAACTTTTCCTTCCTGAAAAAGGATTAATCATTTTAGAGCAAATTTTTGAAGGCATAAACAGTCTTTAAAACACCAAACATAAAAGGTAATCTATGCCATAATATTTATGGCTGATATATTTTGCTGAGACTTCTGAAAAAGTCTATATTTTTAAAATGTGGTATGACTTCTGCTTTCCTGGGTATGTCTTTTTCAATGATAAGATGAGGATTTTCACAAATTAAAGTTAAAAAAAATAAGAGAAATTAAGAATTATAGATAATAATGTTTGGATATAATTTGTAATAATAACATAGTTAGATAGGGAAAACTGGTTTCAATATAGCATAGGATACTCCATTGCATGGAGTAAGACATCACACTATACCATAGCCTTATTATACATACTCACAATACCAGCACAATGAAGCTATTCCACTTTATTTTATTTTACTTTTGGTAGCAAATTACTAATTTCTACTTTGACTAGTAAAGGTTAAATATGAGCATGAGATACATTTAGTATGTTTCAAAAAGAAGATTCTGAATATGAAAATTTACAGAAAGAGAAACATGAGAAAATAAGACAAAAAGAATGGAGACTACTACAAATTTATACAAACACCAAAAGTCAGTGTACCAGGGAAATTACATGGCAAAAACTTCGCAAATATAAAAGGACTTTGACTTGCACACCCAAGGATCAGAGAGGAAAAGCAATATAATGCAAAGATATAATAGCTATCAATGCCATAAGAACCAAATGAAACCCTCTATTTATCAATGCTCAGGGATTATCATAAAGAAATTACTTTCTGTAAATTCAAGTCCTTGATCTATTTTCTATATAATGTAGTTAAACTGATTCTGATATTTTATATCCACTTGTTCCTCTGAACGTGTTTTAATTGGCATTGGTTCCTTCCCATTTAAAATGTACAGTGATGACTTGTGACTCATTAATCAGAAACTTGCTCATATTAATATCTGCCAGTACAGTTTTCTTTTGTGACCATTATTTCTAACCACCCTAATATTCCTGGCCAAATGCTTGTCAGCACAATTGTGTCCAAAAAAAGTTGATGCTCCCACCAATTTTTAGCTGAGAAAATCTTTTCCTTATTCAGTTTTAGTCCCTGCCTGCTGATCATGCCTCATAAATAGAATACATAGGAGAGAGCTTGTGCTTACTTTATTTTTAAACTATATTTATGAGTTTTTAAAGGACAGATACAGGTAAAGAAGGAAAAAAATAGTCCTCCATGATGGGCATTGTCTGTGTAACACCCGCTCATAGTAAAAATGAATCCAGACAGTAATTTGCGCACATAGGGAAAATTTAAACAAATCTAAAACTTCCAGGTTAAAAGTAAAAATAAAAGCTCTTCTTCTAAATTAACTAGTGCATTATTCATCATATTTTTGGAGTAATTAATTCTTAGATAGTCCATAGAAAAATGGCAATCACTTTTCTGAAACTGAGAGAACGGGCACCTGAGGGTGGAAGGGAAACGGAGAGGAGGCAGAGAACAAGGCTCAGGTCTATGGCTGAGGCCGGGTGAGGGATGGGCCCTGTGTTTTCCCTCTTCCATGTCTGTGCCTTTTCTTAGGTGAGCAGCCACACACGCTGAAATAATGGAACATAGACTATTGACTGCTTGACAAAGCTTTCAGATAAACCAATAATCAGGACAAACAGGTTGAATGGAATCCTGGAGTCTGAAAATCTGGGCGGCTGATTGAATTTCTAACTGAATGGATTTAAGTGACCAGATGTGTTGGGACTGTGAAGAGAGAATTTTGACTTAATGAGAACCAAGAAAAAAGCAGATTAGTATTTGGCACTCCTGCAGTTAGTCTGCAACTCAATTATGTAGTTTTGCACAGGAGAGAAATTCAGTAAATGCTTGCTGGCTGAGTGATCAAACCATTTTACTATATTTTTCACTTCCAATCAGTGCTTTGGTTATTACAAATATAAAAGTGATCTTGGATAGCTTATTATGCAAAAGGATCAACTGATACCATCTGGAAAATAATATGTCCTAAAGAACAGGGTTTCTTTTAAGCTCTCGTTGATGATTTTAAATCTCTGTTTTCCTGGAGAAGACAGAGATTCCTACTTTTATAAGAAGCTGATATTATAGAAAGTTATATTTTAATAGTATTCCCAACTAAATATTTTTCTTCATAGATTTTGAAAGATTTTATAAAATTACCAACTTGGGGCTTCTAATCTTGAATGCAGACAAAATTATCCTCATTATTTCAACATCTCCATGTGATACCATTATAATAACCTGGTTCTTATTTAACAGGAAAGGAGCAAAGGGGAGATTTGGTAATATAGGCATGACATTTATACAGCTTTGCCAGAAAGCGTCAGGTAACATTCTCCAAGTCTGCTCCCCACAGATCAATGGGGGAAGGAACTAGATGACAGACACATGCCCAGTAAGGTCTGGGTGACATGGAAAGATACTGTCAGTCACACCTGGGAGCGAGTCAGTGGCCAGAATAGACATGGCCACTGCAAGGGCATTAAACCTAAAATACTTAACTCCTGCTGAAACCGGTTTGGCTCAGTGGCTAGAGCATCAGCCTGCAGACTGAAAGGTCCCAGGTTCAATTCCAGTCAAGAGCATGTAAACTTGGTTGAGGGCACATCCCCAGTAGGGGGTGTGCAGGAGGCAGCTGATCCATGTTTCTCTCTCATCGATGTTTCTAGCTCTCTATCCCTCTCTCCTCCTCTCTGTAAAAACATCAGTAAAATATATTTTAAAAAGAAAAAAAAATACTTTCCCAAACAGAAACATTAAAAGAAAACCCATACACATTCTTTTGAACACTTTGAATATATAAAATTTTGTTTGTCAATTATATTTCAATAAAGCCAAGAGAGAGAAAAATAAAGGCAATGAGACTTTGAAAACCAAGAGCTATAACTCTACACAAATAAAACCCACTCATTCTCCCATGCAAGTCTTAGAAAATGCCTTTCTAAAACTATCGCGAGAATCTCACTCCCACTAGAGATGGAGGAATTCTGCCCAACCAATCCTCCAGCAACACATGTACAGTAGAGCCCATAGAGTCTGCCTCAAGTTATTGTACTGCTATTCCATCTAAACATCCCTTCCATTTTTTTTTCTGATGTAATTTGGTTATTTATTTATTTATGTATTTATTAAATGCACACCACTTTCTTAAAAAAGAGAAGGATTTTTTCCAAGTGAGATTAAAGTTATTACCTTAGTTATAAGATTAGGAATTATATGTTGCAATTATATTGTATAAGGTAGTATAAAGTAATAGTTAAGCGCATGGACTTTGATTTGAATTCCAATTCTGAATCTACTCATAGTCTTATTTACCTACTTGCCTTTTTTGACAATGAGTCTCAACCTTCTGAGTCTTGGTTTTATCATTTGTAAATAAAGATAACAACTGATTCATGGTCCATGCTATTTTAAGACATATATTAACGTGCAGTGCATACATGAGTCCTCACCCCATCTGTGGTTTCACTTTCCCAGATTTTAGTAATCCGCAGTCCACTGAAAACATTAAATTTAAAATTCCAAAAATAAACAGTTCATAAGTTTTAAATTGCAAGCTGTTCCGACCAGCAAAATGAAATTTTATGTTGTCACACTCCATCCCACCTGGAATGTGAATCATCTCTTTGTCCAGCATATCCACACTGTATATGCAACCCACCCACTAGCCACTCAGTAGTCATTTATGTTACCAAATTAACTGGTATGGTATCTCAATGCTTGTGTTCAAGTCACCTTATTTTACTTAATGACCCCATAGCATTTCAGATATGCCAAGGAGAACTCGTAAAGTGCTTTCATTAGGTGAAAAGGTGAAAGTTTTTTATTTAATAAGGAAAGAAAAAAAATCATATGCTGAGATTGCTAAGATCTACAGTAAAAACAAATTTTCTATCCATGAAATTGTCTAATTTATAGACTAAACTTTATCATAGATGTATATGTACAGAGAAACATAATAAATATAGGGTATATATATATATATATATATATATATATATATATATATATATAATCTCACAAGTATTGAAATATGCTTAGCATACACACATAATACTGTAAGTAAATTAACCACGTGTGTGTGTGTGTGTGTGTGTGTGTGTGTAGAAAGAGAGAATGGAGAGAGAACAAGTGAGAGAAAGAGAGTGTGTACACATTCTAGCTTAGCACAATACCTGGAACACAGTAGACATATATGAGAAGCAACTGTTATTAAATATTCAGTTAACAATTCTATTCTGGGTATTCTGGTGAACTACTGACCAATATGGTATAACGAAAGCTTAAAGATTTTTGTTTGTTTTTTTCAAGCAGATACATACATATTCAAATTTAGTTCTGCAATTGACTAGCTGCATAATCTTGGTCAAGTTATATAAGCTTCTGAATCCCAAATTCTTCAAATGTAAAATAAGATGAATAAAACTTACTTTGCATGGTTTGGGGGGAGTACAGGAATAAAAGAGAAAAAGTTTATAAAACACCTGGCACAAATCTGATATATAGATGATGCAGGATATATATTATTTTACCCTGATATTGGCATATATCTTTAACCCCTTGAGGTCTTATTTCTTGAACTTTAAAATATGTAAGAACTGCTTATGTGGCTATCACAGGGTTATTGTGTAGAATAAAGGAGATGACATATAAACTATCAAACCAACAACTAGCACGGTTTTTGGTATTCAATGTCTTTCAACTCCACTTCCCTAGATATATACCAAGTCTGCAAAGTCACCAAAATACTGTAGATCTGAATGTACAACACCTTAAATATTCTAAGAATAATTTAAGTCTCAGCCAACTGTTTCTAAAAACCTAAACAAAACAAAAAATCCGTCACTATTAAAACAGAAACATTACTGAGAGAAATCCAAGTGCCTATCTCCACTTGCTAACCATGTCAGTGATTGACAGGTGTTGATTCCATAAAATGTAATTTCTGGGAGTGTCAGGGCCATATTACATTTGCTTACCTTATGTCCCCAGGGCCTAACCTTTTGTCTAGAAAACAGTAAGTATCCCCAAAACCTCTGTTGAACAAAGGGGTAAAAGTCACTCCTAGCACGTTTCCAGCCAGGATCACGCAGAAGCAGGCCTCCTCTCAGTTGGAACAACAAACTGCCTTCAAAGTAAAAGCCTTTCATCCTTTGAAACATTCAGTGCATAGTCTGAGCCTATGTTCTTATCACCCTGCTGACTGTCTGATCATTTGACCATCAAAATAACTCTGTTTCTTCAACTTCAGCATGTCTCCCACTGGAAACTATATACATGTATTTTGGACATCACTGTCAAAATTATATTTCCTTAAAGAGTGAGGCATGAATTAATGAGGTTTTATTGATTTGTGTTTTTATGGTTGGTTTAACCTTTTAACAAACACAGAAAGGGCAAGTTATAAAGCAGAATAATTTCTTAGAATTGAGTCTAAATGTAAATTTGATCTTGTAACATTGGCACATAAGGTGACAATTTCTGATGTAGTAGGAGGCATTACAAATGTGCAGAAATCAAATGAGCCATTAGGAAAAAGCATGAGTTGCTAGGAAACCACTCTCCAAATAAGGAATATTATAGTAGTGACCCAGACAATTACCATATGGCTGACATGACTTCAACACAATGCTTAACAGATTTTTAAAATCACTTGTGACATTGAATTGTTCATTCCATATTTGCAACGCAGCTGATTAAAGAGTTGCCTTTTAATGACTCAAAAATTTAATTGTAGGGACACAAAAAAAATACAAAATCAAATTGAATTAATAACAATGAAAAATGCTTCCTAGGGCTTGCCAAGTCTCTCTTATGTATTTAAGACACATGTATATAATTGGTACTTGGTATTTCCTAACTTTGCTTCATAGAATGAAGTCCATTTAATTATTTTTAAAAATCTACTTTTGCATTACCATGTGTTTCTATATTCAGAGGGGAAAAGAGGACTTTAAGAATATGTAACAGCCCAGCCAGTGTGACTCAATGGTTGAGCTTCAACCTATGAACCAGGAGGTCACAGTTCAATTACTGGTTGTGGGCTCCATTCCCAGTAGAAGGTGTACAGGAGGCAGCTGATCAATGATTCTCTCTCATCGCTGATGTTTCTATCCCTCTTTCCCTACTTCTCTGGAATCAATAAAATTTTTTTTAAAAAAATGCACAACAGCCCTGGCCAGTGTTGCTTAGTGTATAGAATATTGGCCTAAGCACCAAAGGGTCATGGGTTCAATTCCAGGTCAAGGTTATATATATACCTGGGTTGCAGGTTTGATCCCGCCCCAGTTGAGGCACCTGTGGGGAAACAACCATCAATGTGTCTCTCATTTTAGTTCCCCCCATCACCTCTCTCTCTCCTTCCCTTCCTCCCTTCCAATCTGTAGGAAAAAAGAATACAAAACAAAATATACGCTGTGGTTATGGTTGGTTGATTATCTTTTGTGTGCTAATTTTCAGAGGTCAATTTACTTTGTGTAATTTCAGAAAACGAATAAAGTTACTCTGAAGTAATTTTTAAATTTTTATTTGGAGCTAGATATGAGATTTTGAGACAGAATAACCAAAGACATAAAACCTAACAGTGTGGTTAGTGTGCAGATAGCACATTACCGTTTCACAAATTAAGCTCTTGCTAATTTTGCATCATTTTTGGTATTGTCAGATTGAGGCTACTAATGTTGACATATGTGCATATGACAATTAGTCATAAAAGAGGTTAAGTCAAACTTGCAGTAAAAGATAAGAGCTCTCTTGTTCAATAATGCCAGAAAAAGGGACCTTACTCCAAAAGATAATGGGCTGACCCATCCCCAAAATGGGTTTGGGAAATCATGTCTAAAGTCTCTTTATGAGTGAGAAATGGCAAGGCAGAGATTCTGATTCTTTACTAAAACTCAGGTAAATAAAAACATGAGCTACCTAACTACTTGGAGCCTTACACTTCTAAAGCACACCACACAGAATCAAATGAAAATGAATGCCTTTTCTAATATAATGTGTAGCCCTTTGTTAGGACATTGTAAAATACTCTGGCGGGGGGGGGGGGCACTCTCTGGAGATAGGCTAAATAAATGAAATAGATTATAACCTCCTTAAGGTTATTTACCCCCTAGTGATATTACTTAACAGAGAAACTTCATAAAATGTTTAAACCATGCCTCCACTGATAACGCATTTCTCTTCTGAAAATGGGGAGGTGTGAAGATGGCTGCACAAAACCAAACTGAGCAATTTTGTATTTTACACACACAACTTCATGCAAATCGACTTGGCTTTTCCTCATTGCTTGGTTTCCTTTCACTGGTGTATTATTTCTGTTTTTTGTTTGTTTTTTATGTAGCAAAATTATGCAAATACATTCATGAGGAACTGCATGGAAAATCTGTGTGACAAATATAACAAAACTTTTCAGCAAAGTCAGCACTTTTTGAAATGTGTGCCTGATAAGTAATTTTTTGATAGACTGAATATACAATTAAAAGTCTGTGACGATATTAGGATTAGTCATGATAAAAGATAAAAGTGAAAATAAATTAGCAATGGAATTCTATCTCATTAATATATACATTGCTGTATAGTATTGTGTATTAAATCATTAGGCTGACATCTTACAGAAAGATTGTAATATAAGGCATTAAGGGTGCTCTGTTTAGTATCAAGCCAGGACACCAATTCTATCATTAAAACAAATATTTTACTCAATACATAAGAACACTTAACTAGAATTTCAGACACAATCTTTAAAATCAAAGAATGCCCTATAGAAAAAAAGTAATGTCATTATTATAAAAATATGTAGCTTCTGCCTTACAATCTACAATAAAAAATGAAAAGGGGGGAAATAAACAGGAAAAAAAGCAATGGAATATGATGGCTAACAGATGCCTGCTACTCCACCTGGTGAACTTAATTGTCAAAACAGTGATGGGATAAAACTCACTACCTTCCCACATACATAACTTAACCTATTTTTTAAAAATTAATCATTTTGGGTGGAATATCTCTAAAATAGATTGCTTATTTCCATTCTCTTAAAAAGAACATCTAATATAAATTTAAATATTCTTGAAGACTAAAGCTATGAAATCTTACTTCTTAGGCAATTAATTACTAAAAAAGCACTGGAGAAACTTGAACATTAGAAAATTTACTTTGCATGCTTTTACTTAATGTCTGCAGTGTCTGGCAATTAGGAGCTCTGGCTATTTGCTTTTACTTCGCTCACTTATAAAGTGGAGCTGATGGCAACACTCATCTCCTGGAATCACTGCGTGACTTGAAAGAGTGGAGAGAACTGGGAATCGTGACTGCCTGGCACACCTTTAAGTGCTCCCACCGAAGTTCCGTACTGTTCTACAGTAGCTAGTTTAAACACAGTGAAGTTACGTACTGTTCTGCAGTAGCTAGTTTAAACACAGTGAAATGTTCCCGTCTTCTCCATTTAAAGATAATTTCATCGTGACTGAGTTGAAAATAGGCATAAATGTAGATTAGTGAGGGTGACTCACTGTGAGTGAGAAAAAACACGTATAAAAACTATACATCACTTAAAACTGCCATTTCTAGTCAGAGCAGGTTATATAATTTGAACACCCTCTGCCAGTGGGCTCACGAAGCCATGAAAATGTGCTGCAGCAAGACCTGGGCGAAGAGGCACCAGAGGACAGGGGGGCACTAGTTAGAGCATGCTTTTCCGCTATGGGCATCTTCTGACTTCAGAAGTGACTGGGAGGATGAGAAAATGAACTGTACTTAAAAAAAAAAAACACAAAAAAACTTTATTGTTGACAGTATTACATATGTCCCCCTATTCACCCATTAATCCCTTCTAGCACTTCCAGGCCTTCTCTACATTGTTGTCTGTGTCCATGGGATATGCATATATGCATACAAGGTCTTTGGTTGATCTCTTCCCACCTGCCTTCTCTGAGATTCTGCAGTCTAGATTCATGCTTCTTTGTCTCTAGATTTACTTTGTTCATCAGTTTATTTTGTTCATTAGATTCTACATATAAGTGAGATCATATGATAGTGTCTTTTTCTGACGGGCTCATTTCACTTAGCATAATGCTCTCCAGGTCCCTCCATGCTGTCTGGAAGGGTGAGAGATCTTTTTTTTATAACTGTGCTAGAGGCCCGGTGCACTGGGGAAGTAGGGGTCGCCCTCAGCCTGGCCTGAGCCCTCTCCCAGTCTGGGACCCCTTCGGAGATGTCTTCCTGCCAGCTGAGGGGACTGGGCCTAACTGGGCAATCAGACATCCCTCTCAGTCTGGGACCCCTCCTTGCCATCCGCCTGCAGTGGGGGTGGGAGAGGCTTACGCCATCTCAGATGCACTTGCCTGCCATGAGCCCGGCTTCTGGCTGCCCTGTGGGAGCACACTGACCACCCAGGGATAGGTCCTGCGTTGAGCTTCTGCCCCCTGGTGGTCAGTGCGCATCATAGCGATGGATTGTTCCACCATTTGATCAATTTGCATATTAGGATTTTATCATATAAGACTAGAGGCCCAGGAGACAAAATTCATGCTGGGAGGAGGGGTCCCTCAATCCGGCCTGCAGCCTCTCACAATCCGGGATCCCTTGGGGGAATGTCTGACTGCCAGTTTAGGCCCAAATCCTGCCTCTGGATCAGGCCTAAACTGGCAGTTGGACATCCCTTTTGCAATCCTGGACCACTGGTTCCTAACCACTCACCTGCCTGCCTGATCACCCCTAACCACTCACCTGCTTGCCTGATCATCCCTAACCACTCTGCCTGCCAGCCTGCCTGATTGCCCCTAACTGCCTCTGCTTCAGCCCCCGCTACCATAGCTTCATCTGGTAGGACGTCCAGAATGACATCTGGAAGGTCATTTGGCTTTCCAGTCTAATTAGCTTATTATGCTTTTATTATTATAGATAGTATTCCATGGTATAAATGTACCACAGATTTTTAAAATCCACTCATCTACTGATGTGCACTTGGGCTGTTTCCAGATCTTCAACAACTATAAATTGCACTGCTATGAATATAGGGGTATATATATTCTTTCTGATTGGTGTTTTAGATTTCTTAGGATATATTCCTGGAAGCTGGATTACTGGGTCAAATGGCAGTTCAATATTTATTTTTTTACTTTTTTTTTTTTTGCCTTTATCATTTTATTGTTAAGTATTATACAGCAGTTTTCTTAAAAACAGTTTATAATTGCTGTGATTTTTAATTATGTAACAAAGTGTGTCAGAATATTTGGTGTTCACCATTCTTATTATTTTTTTTTAATCCTCACTCGAGGATATTTTTTTTCTTTTTTTAATCTTTTTTTAAAATTTTTTAATTAAATTATTATCTGTGTACATATTTTACCATTGCCCCCCCCCCTCCCATACATACCCACCCTCCTCAGAGTTTTGTGTCCATTGGTTGTACTTTATTTTTTTACTTTTGACAGCATCACAGGATGACAGGGACAAACATTAGCAGTCTTAGCTAACCCTACATACTTTGAGAGGAGACCCTGAAAGGCTACACCACAGGTATAAGGGCAATACCATCAACGTAAGGTGAATCAGAAGTATATTTCCCCTCACAGTGTTTATTGATTGAGCTCTAAGCAATTCCCCAACCAAAAGCACATGCAAAATTTCCTACAGGAGAGTAACATCATTCTGGGTCACATATCATTTCTATAATTTTTGATACATAATCTCTAGCATTCGAAACATAAAATAATTAGGCACACATGAGTCACACATGACTAAAAATTAA
Organism: Pipistrellus hanaki; assembly: GCF_964339955.1. Taxonomy (NCBI): domain Eukaryota; kingdom Metazoa; phylum Chordata; class Mammalia; order Chiroptera; family Vespertilionidae; genus Pipistrellus; species Pipistrellus hanaki. Next base: position 17,138,603 of record NC_140511.1, read on the forward strand.
GTGAATAAACAAGCTATACAATAAACCACATGGGATCTAGAGAATGGATTTATCAAACTAAGAGTTTAAATTAACTATGGCTAAAATATTTAAGGAAATAAAAACAATATAAAATTTTTCAGATAAATAAATACTTAAAAAATTATAAACTGCTATAAGCAACATTAAGTATCAAATATATTGGTTTAATATATCATTTTCATAAATGATTGAGGAAAGTATTTGTGAGTTAGAAAGTAGAGCTGAAGAGGATATGTAAACTTAAGCTCTGATAATTAAAAACAAGCAAAATAAAAAAGAGATTCTGTTGTAACCTTATCTACTGGTAAACTGTCAGTGAAACATACTTTAAACATATTATTTTTTATAAAAATAAACTTATTTCTATGCCCAAATAGATTCACTATTAGAATAGGTCTATTAGTAAGTAGATTTAGGCACAAATTTTAGAAGTAATACTATGTAATATTTTTGGATATTATTGCTACAATAAAACAATCCTATCTAATAAAAGAGCAATATGCAAATTAACCATCACTCTGCTATGCCCATAAACCATACTCACCAGTCACACCCATAAGCCAATCAGGAGCTATTTATGCATATAAACCCAACCAAAATGACTATGGCCACAGAGAGCAGGAGGGAGGCTTGGGTTTCCCCAGTGATGGAAGAAGTCAAGCTTTCATCACACCCTGGCCAGCCCAGGCCTCCACTTAAGACTATAAAGTTTCAATTATAGAAGATAAAAAAATCCCAACAGAAATGGCGGCTGCCATGGAGCAAGCAAAAGGCTTGGCTCCGCTCCAGGCTACAAAGTTTCAATTGTAGAAGATAAATAAACCCCAGATACCAGGACCTCTGCTGGGTGGTGTGGCTGACCTGCAAACCACCATAGGCCCTTTGCCCAGGTTGCTCCAAGCCCCAAAGAACCCCCACCCTGATCTGGGACATCCTTCAGTGCAAACCAGCTGGCCCCCACCCATGTACCAGCCTCTATCCTATCTAATAAAAGAATAATATGCAGATTGACCATCAGTCCAACTCACAAGATGGCTGGCCACATGTGGTCAAAGATCCTGCCCCCATGTGGACACAAGATTGCCACTACAAGATAGCCAGCAAGGGAGGGCAGTTGGGAGGGACCAGGCCTGCAAGGGAGGGCAATTAGGGGTGACCAAGCCAGCAGAGGAGGGAAGCTGGGGGTGACCAGACCTGCAGGAAAGGGCAGTTGGGAGGGACCCAGGCTTGTAAGGGGGGGCAGTTGGGGGCAATCAAGCCTGCAGGGAAGGGAAGTTGGGTGTGACCAGGCTTGCAGAAAAGGGCAGTTGAAGGGGACCCAGGCCTGCAGTGGAAGGCAGTAGGGAGGGAACCAGGCCTGCAAGGGAGAGTAGTTGGAGGAAACCAGGCTTATAGGGGAGGACAGTAGGCAGGGACCCAGGCCTGCAGGGGAGAGCAGTTGGGGAAGACCATGCCTACAGGGGAGGGCATTTAGGGGCAAACAGGCTGGTAGGGGAGCAGTTAGGCATCCATCAGGGTGGCAGGGGAGTGGTTAGGGGGTGATCAGGTTGGCAGGCAGAAGCAGTTAGGGGCAATCATGAAGGCATACAGGTGAGCAGTTGGGAGCCAGCAGTCCTGGATTGTGAGAGGAATGTCCCAGATCGGAGAGGGTGCAGGCTGGGCTAAGGTCAACCCCCCTCCAGGCAGGAATTTCATGTACCAGGCCTCTAGTGATTTAATAAAATGCCAGTATGTGTATTATCTAGGAGATTAAAAGTAAATTAAAATGGACCCTGGCTGGGTACTCAGTTGGATAGAACATCATTTCAATGTGCCAAGGTTGCAGGTTTAATCCCTGGTCAGGGTACATACAAGAAGCAACCAGTGGATGCATAGATAAGTGGAACAATTGATTCTCTCCATTCATCTTTCTCAAAAATATAAATAAAATTATTTTTAAAAAGTAAATTAAAATGTGTTTATTGGATAAACATGAGAAACAAGGATAAATGGGTTCAGTAACTTGATAGTGAGTTCATATAATGCCTTTGCAGTTCTTTCTGACTACTTAGGTTTATCATCTAGATATAGATTCTAGAGGTAGAACCTTCAAATAAGTATACACACTTCAAGATGAAAAGTATTAATTAGAATTTTATAAATAAATATTTATCAAGAATCACAGGGAATTAATACAAGTTATCAAATATTTTTTTTTTAAATACAGTCTTTGGCTCTACTCTCATGATGTTAACTAAATATTACTATCTTTGCAAAGAGTAAATCCCTTCAAATATTAAAATAATAACAACTTTACAAGTTGTTACTTTATAAATAACAAACTACTTTTAAATTAACTGGAAAATATTTATTTCATAATCTCAAAAATCCTGTAAACTTATTAGAAGACTTAATTGAAGCATTAAAAAACTAGAATTGAATTGAATGTGTATTGTACATTAATAGTCCTGCCTTTGAACTAAGCAATTAAGAGAAATTCATAGCATTTCCCTGATTTGCAATTGAGATTGCTAAACACATTAGTATTACAACATGACTATACAATGTTATTTTAAACTCCATTTCACAATCTCTATAATTGCCTCATTATATAAAATGTACTGTTCTCTGAACTAATGGAGAAAATTTGCATTTGTATACTCATGTGATGAAATTCAATAAAAATAATTTTTTAAAAATGAAATCTAGACATAAAACTTAGATGTCTGGATACGAACAGTTTTCAAAAGCTTTAAATCATGAAAATGCTACTTGACTTTCTGCTATATGTTTAATCACATAGTCTAGTCAGCCCTCAACCCAGCTTCCCTGTCCTTATTACCTTTTTTTTTTAATACCAAAAAGCACAGTGGTAAATCTTTTGTCATTTTAATCTAAGAGTTGTTAAATTATTAGTAAAAGTTAGTCTTTCCGCACTAAAAATTCCATTCAAAACACTTTGATAAGATTAGGTTCACAAGTTAATGAATAGCATGAAGTTAGATAATTTTCTAGTGAAATCACCATAGAGCTAGTTCAAACAAAAGAGAGAGAATGTGAAGCTGATTTTACTTCTCTTCAGTTGTGTATATTTTAAGATATAAGAAAACCAGATTTTCTCTAGAGTGGGAAAAATGGAATAGGCAGATTGCAGCATTAGAATAAACATCATATTGAGAAAATAGAAAAAATATTCTTAGTCACTATTTTTAAAAGCAACTTTAATTAAAGTCACTTTGGGTTAAATTTTAGAATTTATTATCTAAACAGACCATATTTGTGTATTATGCTTTATAAATTCAGTCTAGAATATCCTGAGTTTCATTATAGTTCTTATAGAAAGATAACTGGCTTGAAGTGAAGCAATGAAATGCTATATTCTGTGTGTGTGTGTGTGTGTGTGTGTGTGTGTGTGTGTGTTTAGTTGAAAAAATTGATTTAAGGATATTATCAATCATTTGCAAGCAATTATAATAGATAATTCAGTTTCTTATTTCCCAGCATGACAGGTGCCTCTCAAAAATGGCATATAACAATTATCAATCTATTTTTCAAAATTCACGAGGTTTGGTAGTTTTCTTTTGAGCAAGTATTACAACTCAAATAGCTAAAATTTTAAATAGCCTAAAACTTGGACATTTTGAAGTAAACAATCAACTGATCGCATATCAATTCCAGTGTAACACCCAAATATTTTTAATGAATGTTTATCTCAATAAGTTTAGAAATGTTCCCATGGCACCAAGTTAGAACCCAATTCAAAATCAAATTAATGTACCAACAGAAAACAACCACAAACCCTGAGATAATATAAAATAATAATGAAGCTAAATTCATTAAGGTGGTTTTAATAGTTTGAATTCCTCTTCTGCATTCTTATTAAATCTTTATGGACATGTTCTCTCCTGGATTTCATAAGGCTCTCTGGTTCATGACACAGAGCTAACGGTGACTCAGACAAATAACAAAATAGATGCACATATTGTAAAACACAGCTCCCTGGTTTTGTTCTTTGCTCACTTAAATTTGCTCTGACAAGGATGAATCAATACAAATGTACCTCCTGCAAAAGAACATCCAACATAGAAAAACCATCCCAAATGATAACACTGCCCGGCTGGTAGTCTTGAAAATTGAAGAGCTGGCACAAATGCAACGCAGAATGTGTCTATTTGCAGTTTGCAGCTGATCTGAGACAGCTTCCCTGCCTATTTCTCCTGACAGAGATAGAAGTGTCATCCTATACTTGATTAACTAGATAATTATGTCCTGACTTGAACTAGTCATTTTTTTTAATGCTCCATGATTTTCTGTTTGCACCACCGGTGGGAGTTTTCTCTTCACACTTTTAAAATGATCACTTGTAAACATATATGTGCACACTAAAGAGTAGTAATAAAAGGAGTAATTTCACACTATAAACCCCCATGTCCACTTTCCCTATTGCCTCCTTCCTCTTGTCATCAAGCCCTTTCCCTTTGAATTAAGCACCGTCATGAATTTTGTATTTATCATTCCCTTTCTTTCCTTTACACTTTTTTCCATCAATGCAGGTATTTCTATACAGCACAAGTTTTCAAATTTTCCCAGTTTTAAAATTTAATTAAGTACAATAAAACTACAGCTTTCCTCTATGACTTGCTTCTTTTGATCAATAGTATGCTTTTGACATTCATCCATGTTGATGTTAATAACTGAAGTAATTAATTTCCCCAACTGTATAGTATCCCAAGGCCTAAGTATATCCATCCATTAGGTGGATATTTCAGTTATTTCCAGTTAGAGATTATTATGAAAAGTATTGCTGTAAATAATCTTTGTGTAACTTCTACACGTGCAAATGTAGACATTCCCTGGGGCAGATGTCTAGGAGAGCGACTGCTGGGTTGTAGAAACGGCACAAAGTAAACTTTATTGGTTAATGCCAAGGACATTATACCATTTATACTCCCACCAGCTGTGCGTGAGGTTTGCTTCAGCTCCGCTCCACAGCCTCACCAACAGTGGCACTGTCAGACTTTCGAAGTTGTGCCACACTAGTAGCAAAAAGAAATTACTCTTTGCAAAAGAAATTTTGCTTTTCAAGTCAAAAAATCTAAATTATAAATTTATAGTTTCACTAGAGGCCTGATGAACGAAATCATGCAAGGGGCCCAGCCCTCACAGCCCTGGCTTTGTCCAGAAGGTCGTTCAGCTGTCTAGCCTAATTAGCATATTATATTTTTATTATTATAGTGTTATCTTTGACATTTAACCCATCCAGAATTGCTTTATGTGCATACTCATGAACTAGGTATTCAATTTTAGGAATTTTTTTTTTTACGTGGATAACCAATTATCCCAAACCATTTATTGAATAGCCCATCCTCTGATAAATGTCACCATTGTCATTTAGCAAATCCTCTTTTTCTCTGATGTACTGCAGTCTCATTAAGAGATGTTTAGTTTTTGGGTTCCTGATTTATCTTTTGTAGACTTCTTTAGAATTACTGTGTCTGAAAATTGATTAATGTCTTTAAATAGTTCCAAAATTTTTTCCTTTTAGCATTGCCTCTATTAAGTCCATTTAGAACCTCAATTGAACATATATTACATCTTCTCACTCTCCTCCACAACTCTTTCATTTTACATTTTATATTCTCTGATTCATATTTTACCATTTTTAAGTCTCAGAACTTAACATGAATAATTTCTTCAGTTCTGACTTTAAGTGTACTAATTTTTGCTTCAGCTATGTTTAATCTGCTTTTAAATTCATCCACTGAGCTTTCTAAAAAAATACAACATTATGTCGACTCCATACACATTCTCTGGTTCTTTGGTTCTTTTTCAAATCCACTGTTTCTGCCTCACATTTTAAAACTTCACTTTTATTTCTTTTATTACATTAAATATTGTAATATTTATTCTGCCTGAAAATTATGATATCTGACAACACTCCAGTTCTATTTTTCTCATCTTGCCTATAGTTTTCCAGAATATGTGTGTTTTTGCTTATTTGTTTTATTTTGTTTTGTTTTGAGTGTCAGCCACTGATTTTCCAGAGCATGTTGTCTGTGGAAATTCTCTGAAGATGAGATTGAAGTTGTCTTCCTCCAGGGAGGAAATAGTGCTTCGCACTCTCCCTGCTAATGACAGAGCCCTTCAATTAAGTTCACGACTTACATTTTGTTCAATCTGCAGCCACGTGTGATTGGCACATTTCTCTCTTTTCTATAACTTCAGTATTGTCCGTAGTAATCTTTAAACAACATTTAAAAACCAATTAACCCTCCATTTTAATAATTCAATCAGAAGGGACACTCAGATTAATTCGCCATAATGCCAGAACTAGAAATGTACTTATATTTTAATACTTTATTTTCTCTAATTTTTTTAACTCATACTTAGTGAGCTGTTAAAAGGAGCTGCCTTAACTTCAAGGTGACTCCTCCAAACACAAGGTTTCTGGTTTATAAGGGTTCAGACAACAACACATCTGGGATCCAGCTATGCAAACGACAGCTGGCAAAACGTCAGCTCTGTGACCTAACCCATCCTCACAGGCGGTTACCAGACTTCAGGGAGCCATCGGTACCAAAAAGAGCACAACTCACCAAAGGTCACATTTTCCATTTCTAAAGTTTCCTCAGTTCCTGGGCTCCAACCTTCAAGCTCTGTCACATAAAAATTGCAGAAGGAACCCCGAGGCCCGAGGCTGCCTGAGGGATACCTGTACACCCCTCACAGGAAGTTGTCCAGGTCCATTGTCATACATTTTTTGTTTCTCATTTGTTTGGATGATTTCTCCAACTCTGATTGTGACCATCGTCCATGCTTGGGTTTGGTAACCTGGACACTGAAAACAAGTTCTTCCCCTTGGTCTAATCCTTTAGCTCCTTTTTTTCCCCTCCATAGTAATCTGCTTTCCACACACCTTTTCCTGTGTTAGGCCGCATTCCATTTGTCCTGGTGCTGGCTGTGAGTCATCCCTAGCTAGTCCTCCTCTTCCTTGAGCCACTTCCCTAGATCTATGTTACAGAATGTGGGGTGCAGAAGAGAATGCCTTGCTCCCTTCTGTTAAGCACGCACTACTATTCAAAGCATCCTGTGGAGAGAGCTACCTGAATGGGCCTCCCGTCGGGGGTCAGCACCTCCTCCGAAAGCTCCATCATCTTCAGGGCCATGAGTGCGATGGGCTTGGCGTGGCAGAGGCTCTTTCTATGCAGGCCTGCGGCAACACAGTAGGCGTCACCTATGGTTTCCACCTGCAGCGATCAGACAAATGAAAGGCAGACATGTGATAAAGGGCCCGGATAGAAATGACCGGTTATCTGCAATCACAAATGTTGCTGGAAAACATGTCAGCAAAACACCGACAAATTAAGCAATTAGACCACTGAGAATAATCAGAGCGGAGTTTGCAAACAGCATCAGTCAAATGCGGGCATCTCATGCCAGGGCTGCTCATCACCATTATCACCCTGGATGATCCCGGAAATGGAGAACAACTGGGACATAAAACAATATTCTCTGCAAAAAAAGAATCGTCGGTGTTTTACCCAGACAGTTTCCAAAGAATGACGTTTTCCAAAGCCGCCCCCTATCTTCCTCAAATTTCCAATAGTGGCTATATTTGAGATGAGTAACTACTGAGCACAACCCCATGCATGGCCTCATCATTAAAGAGTTAGCAGGCACTGTGAGAGTCTTTCTGACCCGGTTCTAATTCTGTTGTCATCCATTTTGAATTGCCATTGCTTTTGTTCAATGTTAACTCTTGACCGCAGGTTAAAATCCCCAAATTTCCAAAGCATTAGAAGAGGCATAAAAATTAGGCACAGCTTATTTTCAGAGGAAAGTTCACTAGTTATCCAACGTAAATATGATGGAAAAATCCTCAAGTGTCCTAATATTTAAATTAGAGAAGAGAAATGAAATATTGTATAAAATGCTCAATTCCAATATCATATTTTCTCCGAAGCCCTCCATGGCCCTCTATTAGTTCCTAGTAGAACAAATCCTTTCTTCTATTCTGTTTCAGCACTTTCCACACCACTTTGCTAAAGTTTTAATCATAGGCTATAATCAATACCTATCTATGTATAATCAATATATACCTCTGGTTATGATGTAAGCTCTTTAAAAATGGGACACCTGTTTTGTTTGTTTGTTTTTAATCTCTGCATTCACAGGGATTTTTATTGTGTTAAAATGTAGGTATTTAACAAATGTCCACCAAATGAATAAATTAATCTACCATGTTTACCATGATTATAACAACAATCTAATTGTTTTCTCATTTCACTTATTTTTTTCATGTGCATCATATAGATCTGTGTAGGGGAAAAAAATGCCTTTAAAATGACCAGACATGCTTCTATCCTAAATATACTAAGAATTAAAATATATTCCATTAGTTAACATTTAATAGCCATAATTAAGTTTCATGTGAATATATTCCAATACTATAGATGTATTAAAAGATGTACTGTACTGCATTAAATTATGTAACCATTGATTTAGACAATATGATGAGAAAACTTAAGAAGCCTAAGAAGCCAAAATTATCACTAAGTTATCAGAATCTTTTCAGGAAATACACATAAAAAATGATTCCAATACCCTCAGACCTATGATGAAGTTCAAAATTTCCACTTCAAGATGTTTTCTGATGCCAGAAAAAATGGAAATAAAATCATACAAGAACAGAAAGACAATATAATGTGAGTTGGCAAAAGTTTTATTCCAAAGACTAGGACACTAGTATATTCCTCCCAAAGAATTTCCACTGAGAAAGACACCCAACAAACAATAAAAGTTAATATGGGTCATTTATAATTTCTTCCTTAGAAACACAAAAGCCTTCGCTAATCCTCACATTTATCTCATCCTTTTGTATTTCTACACAATTTTAAAATCCAGAGCACTGTTAACCATGTACTTTGAAACTAACTTCTGATTTGCGGGTATTAGAAAACACAGTCAGTTTATTTGTATAAACTGAATTGTGTCAGAGTCACTCTGAGCATGTGTATTCCTAGAGCATGATCTTTTCTTGAAATCCCTTCTGTCATCATTTTCCTCGGTAGCATCATCTCCATTGTCTTTTCAGCAAACGTTCATGGAGTGCCACTAAATGTGCATTTCCAAAAATTGTACCAAAAGAATAAAGATTAGTTACATGTTGCACTTTTCCCCATGGGAATATGTAACATAATAGTGCAGATAAAATGAACCAGTATGCTACTAATTGATACAAAACATAAATCTGGTTAAATAGAAGATAAATATGTGCACAACATAAATATAACAAATTCACATTAAAACTCATACATATCGTGTAAGATTTTATAGCATTTATTTTCCAAATATGTGAAGTCAGAATAGGGATCAGAAATAACAGGATCAAGAAAGAGTCAATAAATAGACACAAAAAAGTACGGCCCTTAGTGAAATGTAACGTTCTCACAATTATTCATAATCACCCACAATAAAATTTTTAAAAAAATCTAAAAGATGTTTCCACCATGCTAGGCTGGATTGTGCTGCAATAACAAAACAACCTCCAAACCTGAAATAACAAGGGTTTGTTTCTGACTCCTGCTGCATCTTCATGGGGTGAAAAGCTTGGGCCAGAGGAGAGAGAGAAACACCTTGCTACGTCTCTTCACTCAGGGGGACACGGCTATCAGAGCCTCCTCACCTGGAGCTCGTTGTCATGACAGAGGAAAGAAAGCTCTGACAAATGATACACTAGCTTTTAAAGCTGTGCCTGGGTGTCACATATATTGCTTCTTCTCAAGACTTATTCACCGAAGAAAGTCACATGGCTGTCTGCTTGACATAAAGAGGATGGGAAAATGCTACCAACCTTGTGCCCGTGGAAGCGCAGGAATAGCACTAGCGAATAATGAGTGTACGGGGAATAGTTTAAAAGTTTTCATATACCCAGGTGTCTGTAAAGTACGGGCAGTATATCTTGTGTGATGTTTTTCTTTTTCCTTGCAGATGCATTCAGCATCTTCACCTGAAAATCTTGGCTGAAATACTACCACCGTAGGAATGCAGCATTCCATGAAAGGTCCGTTCTTTTCTCTTCTCTAAAAAAGCATCACTGTCGGGTCTATACATGTTCAGCAGAATTAAGTATATGTGAAAATCCTAGTGCCTTCTATTCGAAATCGTTAGTTGATTTTGCTTCATGAGGAGCTGCGGAAATGAAAGCATTATGTATCGATTCCAATTGATTTTGAGGATGTTTCCTTCAGTTAAACCAAAGTAAGAAAAATAAAAATAAAAATGGACACTATGAACATATTACAAAAAAGCTGCCATAAAGTTGACTATGTTTTGAATTCCTTTATAATGGCTTCAGTGTTTTTTAAATAAAAGTTTAAATTCAACGGATCACCTAAAATAGTGCATTTCCTTTATTTCCAGTATCTCCAACCTGCTCTTAAATAAGAATGAAAATAAGGATGGTTAAACTATGCATGGAGATGGGAAAGACAGTGCTATGCAAACGTCTGCAAACTTTATATTCTTTCCTGAACATGGAAGAGGAGGTTTAAATACTAAAATTATTATGGAAAAATGTTGTCCCACAATTATTTTTATAGCTGACTTTATCAATTTTAAAGAAGTGGCCTATCTCGATATATCTTCTTCACAACCCCTTAATGTAAAAATTCTCTCTTTTGACAATCTCTTATTGTCAAAATTTATTTCAGAAATAAACTTTAAAAAAAATTTAAATATATTTTATTGAATTTTTTTTATAGAGAGGAGGCAATGAGAGAGAAACATCGATCAGTAGCCTCCTGCACACCTCCTACTGGGGATGTGCCTGCAACCAAGGTACATGCCCTTGACCGGAATCAAATCTGGGACCAATCAGTCCGAAGGCTGACACTCTATCCACTGAGTCAAACTGGTTATTGTAAAAATAAACTTCTTATGAATTCACTCTGTTTACCGTATTTTCCGGTGTATAAGACGACCCCCTAATTTTTACAATTAAAACATAGGTTTAGGCCTATATTCGCTGTATAAGACTACCCCCCACTTCCGAGGCAACACCAGTACTTTTTTTAATAGACTGCCTCTCTGACTCTGGCCAATCCAAGCAGGCGTTTTATGCATGCAAATTATACATGTTCTGTACCCAAAGCTACACTGTGTTCTAGTAAAAAGCCTGCTAGGGCGGTGGTATAGTGCCATCCTAGATTTCCAAGTGAGGTGCTTTCTATCCATCCTCTTTTCTCTGTTCCCTCTGCTGAGACCTGAATTCAGACCACTGAAAAAGCCCTGTTGACTTTTTTCCTTTCAAAAGTCGTCTTATACGCCGGAAAATACGGTATTTACTTTAGTTTTATTTATTTATTTGTGCATTCATTTATTTATATCTTTATTGTTGACAGTATTACATATTTCTCCTTTTCCCCCCATTGACCTCACCACTCCACCCTACCCCAGGCCTTCACCACTTTATTGTCTGTGTCCATGGTTCATGCTGTATAAGCATATGAATTCATTGGTTGATCTCTTCCCTCCTCCCTTCCCAACTTCTCCTGCCTTCCCTCTGAGGTTTGACTGTCTTTTCAATGTTTCTATGTCTCTGGTTTCTCTTTATGTTCATCAGTTAATGTTGCTCATCATATTCCACATATCAGTGACATCATGTGACACTTATCTATCTCTGACTGGCTTATTTCGCTTAGCATAATGCTCTCTGGTCCATCCATGCTTTGCAAAATGTAAGAGTTCTTTCTTTTTTACAGCTGCATAGAATTCCACTGTACAGATGAACCACGGTTTTTTAATCTACTCATCTTCTGATGAGCACTTAGGCTGTTTCCAAATCTTAGCTATTATAAATTTCCCTATTAAAATACCAATGGCATATTTCACAGATATAGGACAAATACTTCAAAAATTTACTTGGAATTAAAAAAAAAAAGAGTTCGAATAGCCACAGCAATCTTGAGAAAGAAGAACAAAGTGGGAAGGATCATAATACCAAATATCAAGTTATAATACAAAGCCACTGTACACAGAACATCCTGGTACTGCCACAAGAACAGGCATCTAGACCAATGGAACAGAACAGAGACTCCAGAAAACAACCCAAGCCATTTATGGTCAATTAATATTTGAAAAGGGAGGCAAGAGCATACAATGGAGTCAAGACAGTCCCTTCAATAAATGTTGTTGGGAAAATTGGACAGATACATGCAAAAAAAAATGAAACTAGACTACCAATTTATACCATATATAAAAATAAACTCAAAATGGATAAAAAATTTCAATGTAAGATGAGAAACCATGAAAATCCTAGAAGAAACCATTAGCAGCAAAATCTCAGACATCTCTTGAAGCAATTTGTTTACAGATACATCTCCCAGGGCAATGGAAACTAAGGAGAAAACAAATCAATGGGACTACATCAAAATAATAAGCTTCTGCACAGCACAAGAAACCATCAACAAAACAACAAGAGAGCCCACAGCATAGGATAACATATTTGCCAATGATATATCTGACAAGGGTTTAACCTCCAAAATTTATAGGGAACTCATACAACTTAACAAAAGGAAGATAAATAATCCAATTAAATAATGAGCAAAGAATCCAAATAAACAGTCCTCCAGGGTGGACATACAGAAGGTCAGAATGCTCATTATCAACAAATCAACAATGACAAAGTGTTGGCCAGGATGTAGATAAAAGAAAACTCTGGTGCACTGCTGGTGGGAATGCAGACTGGTGCAGCCTCTGTGGAGAACAATTTGGCGTTTCCTCAAAAAATTAAAAATGGAACTAGCATTTGACCTAGTGATCCCACTAGTAGGAATATATCCTGAGAAATCAGAAACACTCATTATATGCACCCCTATGGTCATATTGACTTTAGTTTTAGATTGATCATGTAAAATAATTTATTTTAGCAGTAAAAGAATATCATTCCTGTAACATTCTTCATCCTTCCTTCCAGGCTAATGTTCAAGAATTAGCTAAGAGGTTTCTTGGAAATTTGGGCACAGTGGGGAGAGAAGAGCGTGTTTGTTGTAGGGAGACTGTGGTATTGAAGCAAGGATTGGAACAGCCTAAAAGAACACTGCATGCAATGAGGCAATTAATCACCCCTGTGCCTTGGGACTCATGATACCTCAGTCCTTCAGTCCTACAACCCCTAGTCTGTCTTCCTTTGAACTTCCTATGATTTGTGAAAGACAGCTTAGGTAGAAGTAATAAGAGCAGAGGGTCAGAAAACACTGTCAGTCTACCTTACTGGACAACCTCTCTCTCCCTCTGGATATTACCAAGAGGAGAAGCAAATTACAAAGTCTGCTTTTCTACTTGTTATGCTTCTGTTTTTGCTTCTAATGTCTTTGGAAACAAAAAGAGAGGGAGAGGGATGAAGGAAGAGAGGAAGGGGACAGGAGATGAGTTGGAATAAGATGTAGGTAGACAGGTGAAGCCTAAAGATGACAAATGTCTTTATTTGTCTCCTAGCACCTCACAGAGCACTTGGTCACTTGATCATAATTATGTGAAAGGGGCTCACAAGTGTGCTATGTTCTTCATGGGCTCATTGGAAGTGGCCAAGAACACTTGGTTCTCAGAAGGGGTACCATAGTCACCCTTGCTGAGTGGAGGGAGCCACACATGTCACCTGTCTGACATTAGGTATGGTTCCTGTGTGACAGGAAAAGAGAGCTCAGTCTTCCAATGATTGGCAAAGAGTTGGTGTCCACAAGCAGTTCTGCAGAGACCAGATGCTGGGGCTGCTGGTGGTCTGGACACAGATGATCAAAAATCCTGGCCAGAAAAGGTTGAGCATAGGATAAGCCTTCGTGAAGACTATCAGTAGTAGAAAACAGGAAAAAACTGAACGTGGGTAGATTTAGAAGTCCCTTACTTTTTGCCCTTCACCTCATATAGGCTTAGCAACTCTCCACTGTTTATGTCTGTTTTTCCTGATAAATGTGCTCCTGGACAAAGATAAAAATCCAGGTGGTGGCGGCCAAGCAGAGGTCTTAGGGCCATGGAATGTCCACTGGACATACTGAAAATGAGTAGCTGCCACAGACAGCAAACATGAACCCAGTATTTCATTGTTCTTGAGTTTGCAATTAACACATACACACACACACACACACACACACACACACACACACACACACACACACACATATATATATATATATATATATATATATATATATATATATATATATATATGAGAGTCGAACAATAATTGGCTGCCTCCTATATACCCCCTACTAGGGAATCAAGCCCACAACCTGGGCATGTACTCTGACTTGGAATTGAACCAGCAGCCTTTTGGTACATGGGAAAATGCCCAACCAACTGAACCACACTGGCCAGGGTGAGGTTGCAATTCTTGAAGTAGTACTTATCCTCTTCAAGTATGACTTATAAATTTATTCCTCAAAACAGGTAGGAAGGTCCTGACACAGAGAAAGCTTCAAGCAATGCAGACAAAGCCAATGTAGTCTTCAGCATCATTTTCTTGGCTTGAACAAAGGGGTAGCCATGGCCATTGATGCTGCATTCTTGACGGTAAAATTACTGAAGGCTTAGAGGAGCCAAGGTGTAGTGAAGCCAGCACATACACTTCACTGCTGGCCAAACAGAGCTCCAACTGCTGATGGCAGGTAATCTGGCACAGGGACAATTTCCAAGGTAGAATTAATCACACTAGTGCCCACATGGCTTGACTACCTTCTCAAACTGCCCTGATGAAATAGTCTGAGTTCATATCTCAGAGCAGGTAGTAGTGCAGGGCTTGGGCTACAGATCCCCTTAATAACAACAATCTTAGCAGATTCTGGAAGGCTGTCATCTGAAAACCAGATGAAGAAGCTACAGGTGATGTCCTTGAACTTATAGCTTGTCCTGAGAAGTCTGGACTCTTTAATTCCTAGTTGATATGAACCTCAGGAAATCTTCATGGTAGTCAATAAGCATGGATGTTGGAGAGTTTATTCCAAAAGGTGGTGTCCCAGAATGTGGGTACATTTTAATTGATGAATCTTGAACCTTCACTCAAGTGCCACTGCATTTGCCCAAACATGGGTTCCAGCTGGAGGAGGGCCCTGCCAGCCTGAGCATTCACTGTCCCTAATTCCAGACTGAAGGAAGTCCTCAAGGACACCATCTTCAGTGGCCAGAGCCTTACCACCTCCTTTACCTCTAACATTTTGTTTTCTTTCACAACTTCTATCCCTCTCCCCATGGACATCACTCCATCATCTTCTCTTGTACCTCTCCCTCCTCAACCTTTTCTTTTTCCAGGATCCCTGTCTCTCTGCCTACTTTTCATCCACAACTTCCATTACTGTCCTAATCTCTTCAGCTGACATTGAGAAGATGGCACATATGTCAGTCTTTAACTTTTTGGACAAACCCCCACCCCAGCTAATGCCTGAGACTTCTATTCCTCTGTGAACCAGATCTCTGTCGGGCATTCCACCCAACATTAACAGGATGTGGTGGGGGGCCTCCCTCCTGAATGCAGATCACTCACCAGTGCCAGAAATTCCAGAGAAATTGAGGTGATGACTGGCAGGATGGGGTAGCCTGAATATTGCCACAACCCTGTGACCCAACTCTAAAAAAGGGGGCATAGGGTCAGAATACCAAGTAAGAGTTTTATCAATTGTTTTAAATTATATCAAATTTCTACATTTTTGGGAAACTATAAAATTATTTCCCAGGAATTGTCCTCTCAGAAAGCTTTTCAAATGCAATACTCAGGACCACTTGTGTTAAGAATCACCCAAAAGTACTTGGTAAAAATTAGATCCCCATGCCCCAACTAAACTAAACTCCCAGGCATGTTATGATTCTCAAAATGTGAAGACTCCTGGTATATGATGTGAGTTAAAAATATTATAATACAACATTCATCTAAATAGTCACTTCTTTTAAGAGCCAATGAGCTTTCAGAAAAGAGAAAAGCACTTCTATCCTTATCTCCAGCCATTCCCATATATGCCTCTCTCTTTCACCTTACCAATAGGGACAATAAACTTCTCAGATATGGCCTTATTTGTCAGAACCTCGGATTACAACTTCTAGCGCCCCCCCCCCCATACACCCCAAATGCTGAGAATCACCTAGCACAGTAGATATTCAATGATCCAAGGAGTTTGTTGAGTTTAATTAAATACATCCAAGTGAATTGTGCATACCAGTTTAGCAATTCAAATGAAAACTTTAAAAATTTACTAACAAAGCTTAAAAAATCTTCATTCTTTAGAAATAAAATCTATCTAATTACACTCACTTTAGTTGATGTTTCTGACCCAAATACTACTTCTTTTAAGGAAGTCTCTGTAGTGCTCAGCTGATACAGCATTGAAAAGGAGGTCACGGATATAAATAGAACAGTGATTCGGCCTGGGAACTATTCCCAAATGAGGAAAATAGAATCCAAATGACTGCCTATCAAAGAAAGCTCCTTTCCTGATAAAACTCTCAGTATATCTATCAAAGTACATTTCAGATCTGCCCAGGAATCTCAATCATAAAGAAAATACTGTTGCCAGGCTCCAAGTTGTTTATCATGAAGATTACTGAATACTGAGGCATATTAGCAAAGAAAAATATATTAAAATACCCAGTCAAAATTCCTTTCTAAATTCTCAAGTTAGATGTGGGAGACTGAACAGTTCTTTCTACTGTACAGTAAACTGTCTTTTAAGATCTTCACTAATATGACTCCAATGCCCACTTTTATTCACCACTATGGACTTTAATCTAGTCCATGCCCTAATCACAATGAATAACTCAATGTTCTTTACAAACTTCCTATACTTTCCACCCCCCATTTATAGTCAAAGTTAGTACTCGAAATCCATCCATTCGCTCTTTATAAAAATAAGTATTGAGTCTATTTACATTCAAGAACAACATTTTTGGGGATTCCTGATTTACCAGAATTTTAAACATTTTCCCAGAATATGGTGAATTTCTGCTATAATTTTTAGCAAACATATAGTGAATTCTAAACAATATTAGTTGCCAAAACAGTGAAGTGTCAAGACTTATTATATAACTATAGTAATCAAGACAGTGTGGTATTGGTGGAATAATAATCAAATTCATCAGAGGAACAGAATAGAGATCCCATATAGACCCCCATAAAAAGGTCAACTGACCTTTGAAAAAGGTAGCAAAGCAACATATGAAGCAAAGATAGTCTCTACAACAAATGATGCTGGGACAACTGGATATCCACATGCCAAAAAAAAAAAAAATAGAGGATATAGACACAGACCCTCCATCCTTCACAAAAATGAACTCAACATGATCACAGACCTAAATATAAAATGGAAAACTATATAACTCCTAGAAGATAACATAAAAGAAAGCCTTGATCACCTTGGGTATTATGATGCCTTTTTAGATACAATAACAAAGACACAATCTATAAAAGAAAAATCTAGTAAGCTAAGCTTTATTAAAATTAAAAACTTCTGTACTATGAAAGACAATATCAAGAGAAAGAGAAGACAAGCCACAGATTGGGAAAACATACTTGGAAAAGACACATCTGACAAAGGACCATTATACAAAATATTTAAAGAACTATTAAAATTCAACAATTAAAAAAAAATCTGATTTTTAAAAATGAATCAGAGACCTTAACAGACACGACACCAGACACCAAAGAATGTATAGAGATGGAAAAAAAATAATATGAAAAGATCTTCACATCATATGTCATCAGGGAAACACATATTAAAACAACACTGAGATAGACCACTATGCATCTATTAAAATGGCCAAAATCCAGAACATGAATGCTGATATAGATGTGAAGCAACAGGAACTCTCATTCATTGCTGCTGGAAATGCAAAAAGGTACAGTCTATTTGGAAGACATTTTGGTGGTTTCTTACACAACTAAACATATCCTTACCATATGATCCAGCAATTATGTTCCTTGGTGTTTACCTAAAGGTGTTGAAAATTTATGTCCACACAAAAACCTACACACAGATGTTTACAGCAGCTTTGTATAAAATTGCCAAAACTTGGAAGCAATCAAGATAACTTTTCAGTACATGAATGGATAAATAAATTTTGCTATATCCAGGCAAAAAATATTATTTGGAACTAAAGAGAAATGAACTATCAAGCCATAGAAACATATCAAGACATAGAGACTTAAACGCATATTACTAAGTGAAAGAAGCAAATCTGGAAAAGCTACATGCTGTGTGATTCCAGCTATATAAAATCCTGGGAAAAGTAACACTGTGAGGAGAGTAAGTAGACCAATGGTTGCCTGTGATTGAAGGAATGGGATGAACAGGTGGATCAGAGATAACTTTCAGGGCAGTGAAAATAATCTGTATGATATTATAATGATGGATATGTACCATTATACATTTGTCTTAACCCACAGACTGTGAAATATGAGAGCGAGACCCAAGATAAACTATGAATTTCTAGGGTTGTGTCAAAGTAGCTTTATCTTTGGTAAAAATGTACCATTCTGCTGAGTGATGCTGCTAATTCAGAAGACTATGGTGGTAGAATGGGAAATCTCTGTTCCTTTCTCTCGATTTTATTGTAAACATAAAACTGTATTAGGGAAAATGAAGTGGTTTGTTTTTTTTTCCTTTAAAGTAGATAGTACAGCCCAGTTAATAAATCAACTGGAAATATTAAAAATTCACTGTTTAAATGAACATAATCTAACATCAATAAATCCTAATGGTCTCAGGTATCTATGGAATTACTTTCTTTTATCCAGATTAATTACAGTTTAGAAAACAAGCTTTCCCCCAACCCCTGTTCCATGAGCCAAATTTGTCACGTTTCCACATCCATCTTTCAAGTCATTTCTTTTCTGAAAGTATCCCCCATCCTTCAGCAGGATATCATCTTTGGCTCTTTTGGAACCTCAATAAAACTTGGCTTCTACACTTCTTATACTGCAGTCATTGTGTTTATACTTTTTTAATTATTATTACCATCCTGTCTAAGTGGCTAAGTCATTTAACTTTAAAGGCAAGGACAATATGTTGGTTATCTTTTTTAAGTCCCACAGGGACTAGCATAGTGCTAGTATAGCAGACGCTTTAAGAACTATGACTGAGTCAAATTGTATTACAAACATCTCTATCAAGAGCTAGGTCAATAGAGATAATGTATAAATTACCTTTAAAAATCAGTCATTGTTAAATGAGTCCAAAATACATCTATTCTATCAATTCAGATGAAGTCTACATAATGCCAAAATAAGAACATATTCCAGTGATTGGGTAATTTACATAAACAATGGCATGAGAGTATTTCACTAAGTAGACAAAATTGACCAGTTCACTGAGGGTTCCAATATTGACTCAAGCCTCTTGCACCTTGCCAGCCCAGGTAAGGTATGTATTTAAATTATGGCAAAACTAACTATCTTGATGCTCTATTTTTGTCTAACAACTATCCAAACCTATACCCCACCTCATTTCAAAGTGATTTTTATAAAGCAAATCTACTTGCACCACACTGCCATTCGAAATTCTTTAATGACTTCACAATTGCTGGATCAGTCCTCTGATGAACACCAAAACCCTTGAAATGGCTAAAACATGTGCAGATCTTAGCTCCTAATTACTTCTGTAACATTTTTCTTGTGCTAATCTGAATGTCTCCATTTCTTTAGTTGGGAGACCTCCCAGAGAAGCCTTAGGGAACAGAAAAGGGCTGAGCAATGCTTACCTCACTGCCTATCAGCATTGTGAGCTCAAACAGGCTGTTTAACCTTTTAAAATCTCATTTTATTCTTCTGTGAAGGGGACATAGTATCTATTTTGAAAAGTTGCTGAAAAGATTAAAGAAGATAATTTTATAACCCTCTAATAATAATTATCATTTTAATGAACCATTAGCTATGAATTATTTAATTATTTAATGGCTATCCCCAATGCTGTTACAAGCAACTAACAATATGAAACATGACTGTCTTATCTGCCATTTTGCACCTATGTTCCATTTAGTACTTAGAACACAGACAATAATATATCATATAATTATTTGTTAAATATAAAATAAATCAATAAACATATAAAGAATTTAGCATGGTCTCTGGCACATATTAGGCACACAACAAATATTAGCCCAACTACAGACTGAGTGTGTCCCCAAAAAAGTCATATGTTGAAATCTAATCCCCAATGTGATGTTTGGTTGTAGGACTTTGGGAGGCGATTAGGGACCTTTGTGAGGGATCCACCCTCATGAATGAGATTAGTCCTTCTTAAAGAGACCCCAGAGAGCTCCTTGTCCCTTCAGCCACATGAAGACACTGCAGGAAGACAGCCATCAATAAAGCAGGAAGTAGGACCTTACTAGACACCTAATGTTGGACTTCCCAGCCTCCAGAACTATGATAAATAAGTTTCTGTTGTTTAAAGCCACCTACTGGATGGTCTTTTTGTTTTAGAAGCCTGAACGGACTAAAACAATCTCCTTTCCTCCCTTCAGAGCAAATTCCTCAAGACGCTCTCTCTAGCCTTAGTCTTCTCTCATATGAAGGTCTCCAGATGTGTCACCCGCAACAAAAATGTGAGACCAATACCACTGTTTCCAGTTTATGGAAGTAAAAGCTGGGCACAGATGGGTCATGTGACTTAAGTAAAAAGGACAGAATAAAAATGAGCACTTCAGGCTTAATATCTAATACCCTTCCCCCTATATTTCACTGGCATTGATTGCACTGACATAGGCAACTTCAACAGTCCTCGACTGGCTTCTTCCTCAGGGTCAAAGGCCCTTCTTTCATCAGAGGTCTGAAACAGACCCTACAGTTCCTAAGGCAGTGATAAGTGGAAAAGGGAGACGCATACAGTCTTATTTTTATGACAACAGGAAAAAAAAATTCTGTACAATAACAAACTTTGAAAATCACAGGAATACATTTTAGAATATTCCCTTACATTATTTTAAGGACAGCATTATTTTAATAGTTAGCTTTCATAGATTTCAACACATAGGCACATACACACTGACCCCACCACCACACACAACCCCCTGGATCAACAGTTTAAGAAGAATTTTTCTTCAGTGATTTCTTAGTTTTCCAGCTTACTCAAAGCCATGTTAACAGTTCAAAGCTTGACAAATGCATCAAAATGTATATACATTCACCACCAAATACTCAAATTTAAGATAGTTACCTGATCATTTCTTCCATTTAAAAATGTTTATAAAATAAATATATACCCAAATTATTTCAAATTTACCAAACGCGAACAACCTATTAATAGGGAGTCAGCAGAACTCATTTGCACTTTGGGGACATTTTCTTAGCCAATTGAATACAGCACCAATATTGAGTATTTAGAATCTAGAAACTCATAGAATGAAATGACCTACTGAGAAGTTCTCCTGTCAGCCCCATCAAAAGATTGTGGCTTGTGTTGTAATCACTCCAGTGACCAGATCATGCAGCTGCAGCCAATATGTCTCATTGTTGGGACACTGACATTCATAAGGACCTTCCATCGGGCTGAAATTTCTAACTTCTGCATAAATATCCTCTTTATTCTCCTGAAGCCAGAGAGAAGAAATCTTCATGAAGGCCACACATACCAAAGAGTAGTGCAGATTTGTTGAATGTCTTTAAAAAAGAATAAGTTATATTCTTAACTCTAGGCTAAAATTCAAATTGCAATTTAAAAATTCAAACTCACCCTCCAACTATTATGTCAAGGGCCTCTTGTTCATAATAAAGGTCTTTTGTTATTAGCTTTCTTCTCCCTGTGAACAATCCTGTGACATACTTTTGTTCTCATTTTAAAGCTATAAAATTTGCCTGGTGATTGTCAAAGTTACAGGATACCAATTTATGAAGTATACATACATAAATGCTAGAACAATCTTTGGTCTTAGTTCTGCCTCTAACTAATTAGGGACACTAGCTATCTGATTCATAAATGGTTTCTACCATTGTCTTCTAAAATACAAGCTTTTAGCTGAATCAGAACTAAATTTCAATAATATCTCTGCCATTTACTACACCGATGTTCAAAAAGGACATAAGAGCACCATTTCTCAGAGCTCTCCTGGAAAATAAATATCACAATTAAGGCATCTTACACTGTGTCTGGAACACAGTTTGTATTGAGTAAATATGAATTCCATTCCTTTAGTTCCATTTTGCATTAAGGAATCTGTACCCTTTCAATCACTGTTGTTAATTGGTAAACAGAGGGAGGATTGTGTAGTTTCTCCTACAGCACAGGATTCATTAAAGGTTTAGTGAAAAAGAGAATAGAAACTATCAAATTAAATAGGATTTGCTGATGGCATTGATGTATCCTATCTATACAAATCAGGTAAGTGTAAGTGAGAAGTCTCTCCTCTAGATCAATTTCTGTTTTCGTAAACTCACACAATAGTCAGGCATGATAAACTCTGATGGGAACTTAACTGACATATTCCCATTCGGAGGCATGCCAGAAATCCTCTGCTAAAAGACCTCAGGGGAAAATAAATTGTTACTTAATGGCAATAATTCTCTATGAAGAAAAGTTGGAATTTTAAGTGGATTTTGAAAATAAACATATTGAAGCAATTAACTATGTGGTAAAACTCGCAAAAGGAACACAAATAAAAGCTAGTTTGTCATACTATTCTGGGAAAGGTGTTACTGACAAACAGTTTAGCTCAGAACATCCTTAAAGTTTACGGACCCACAAAAGTTAGACATTCTGTAACGACGTAAACTGCATAAGGCATCATTGTGTATATTCACCCTCCTAGACATCGGAAATTCAAGCAGCGTGGACCTCATACACTGAGAAAACTTGCTGGAGACGTGCATCATAAATTCCCAGAACTGATGCACATTTCCCTGGTGCCTGATTGCATGCAGGCTGATATAACAAAACACCACAGACCAGGTGGCTTAAAAACAGAAATTTCATTCTGACAATTTTAGAAGCTGGGAAATTCTAGTTCAAGGTACAGGCCAGTTTGGTTCCATTCGCTGGTGAGGACCCCTTGCAGATGGCTAACTGTGTCCACATGGCGGGGAGAATTTTGATCTCTCACTTTTCTTATAAGTACACAGATGCATCATAGCGCCCCCTTCCTTATAATCTCATCTGACCCTATTTACCTTTCAAAGGCTCCAACTCCAAACACCATCACACTGAGAGATGAGCTTCAATAATTAAATGTGTCCAGGACACACACATTCAGTCCATAACACTTGGTATTATACAAATCAAAAACATCAATATCTTAGCAACCGCCAACTCTTTAGGAAATTAAAAATCAACAGGGATATAAACAACAACCCCATAACACTCTGATAAGTTCAGCAAGACACTTTTTTTATCAATTTTGATTTCTGCTTGGTAATCCAAATTATCTTAGCCTTTTAGCTGTTTCAGAATTTGCCACAAGAATAAAAAGAAATGTTCTTTGAATATAGAAAAAAATAATGATCCTGGATATCATATTAGAATATAAAAATATAAACATTTTCATAGTGTTGATCAAGACATAGCACAAGTTGATGTGATTTAAAGCAACACTTTGTGTTCATGAATTTCATATCGGGGCTCAAGTTATTTAGATAAAACTAAGTCACACAGATGAACTGTGGACCCATCTTCAAGAAATAAGACCCATGAGGACCCAGTAAAAATCATACAAATACTGTATTTCAGGGACCTATGTCTCTCCCCTTACTCTTACCTCTCTCCCTACCCTTTCTTAAGTCTTCCTCTGGCATACAATGTAGTTCTAATAACCTGAAAGGACTAACTCAAACAAATAGGAATTTTATCTTTATGTATTGTAAAAAGCAGGAGCTACACAATCTTTATGTACACACCAACACATGCACACACAAGTATATGCATAGGAAACACACTCACCACACATACTCAGAAACACCCATTTGAAGAATGATAGCTAACATATTTACATTTACTGCCAGGGACATAATATCGTAGTAAGTATTTTACATAAATTTCATTTAAAAGCTCAAAAAGTATAACTATGCGGTAGATAAAATTAGTCTGTTTACAAATGGCAAAACTGAGAGATAAAATCTGTGGTTAAAGGTGAGAAGATGAAAACTCCAGGCCTTGTACTGATGCCAGCGCTGGGATTCAGAGCAGCTCTAGCTGAACGGATTGAGAGCATCGGGATAAGGGATCCAGCCTTCCCCTTACTTACTCCTTATCTCCAGCCTAAGTGTGTGCCAAAGGCAAGCATATAAATGAAGCAAAACCTTTGTCAGGTAATTTTTAGGGCATTCTGAAATTTGACAATATAATCCCACCAGTAGAAAAGATATCAGAACAGAATGCTTATCTGTGATTTTCACCCTACCTTCTGAAGCATATAAATTAGTTCTTTTCTGCTCATTAAAAGTGTGCTAAAAATACATACTAATTTCCATAGCATTGTATAGGCTTCCATGGGACTCAGGCCCTGTTATTAGGTGAGTGACTCAAAAATGTTTACTGACTGAGTGAACAAATGAATAGAATGGTGTGTTGTTTTTTTTACTTCAGAAATTCCTCTTTTCTAGGCTTACTAGGAAGATACCGTTACTTCGTTACCAATAAAAGAGCAGCAAAAGTAAGTGGCATTGATGTTGGTGGAATCCACGAAGAGGAATGAATAGAAATCTTTAGTAGCTTTTCACTTCAAAAGCAGAAGAGATGCAAATCTTGGGGCGGGGGGCGCGTAGAATGAAGCATTCACTCATTACTAAATGGACCCGGCATTTAGTGCTGGGAACTGGAGTAACGTGTTGTATGCATATTTATAAAATGCCAAGAATAGCCTCAGTACCTAAGTACTTAAAAGACTTTTTTTTTTTATCATAAAACAAAATAAGGGGAAAAGAACGCACTTCATCCCCTCCTCCCCTGCCCCCCGGCAAAATCCAGGTCACACTGGAGCGATATCCCTGAGATTCTGCCTCCTTTTCTGAAGGCTGGCTGAGGGCGCAGGGAGCTGCAGGAGCTCCAGACTGTCAAATGGGCAGACACATCAAAATTCCCGAGGCAGAGCTCCGCAGCCTTGTGACTTGATGTGAGCAACACCTGCTTTCAGCCCTGACCAGGAGGTTTAAGGGGGATTCAAACCTGACGTAGCTCCTTGTCCAATTTACAAACTGCTAGCCTAGCGCATCAGTGCAAAGCCTCGGGGATCGGCACCAAGATTTATGAATCCCAAGGGCTGGCCTGGCTCTCCGCTTCCCTGGGATAGTAAGAACATGCCCACGGAAAAGTGAAGACGGATCACCTTCTTCATAATCCTTTCTGTCATGGGTATCTATCCTGTTTACTTCTGCAGTCTGTGTTTGTTTTCAGAATGCACAGACATTTCCCCCCCCACAAAGTAGCCAAGGACTTACAGTTAATAGGAATCTATAATAATTATTAGACTAAAGAGAGACTAAAGCAGAACAATCTGCACATGTCAATTAAACGAAACATACATGATCTTAATGGCTTTACGAGTCCTTTTAATTGCTATTGTATCTGGAGGTTTGGCTCTGATAAAGTCAATAGAGGATTTCCATTGGTCTATGAAGATTTTCAGAGCTCACAGTATCTAGCAATTTCCAGATTGTATTAATGCCACGAGTGCCCCCAATATATTTTGTCCATTTTCAAGAGTGGATAGAAATAATCTGATAACTCTAGCATATCTGTGGGTCTAGATCCTGTTTAGGCATTTAAGGTCTCAAAGGACATCTCTGTCTTTCGATGACGTTGCCGAAGTTGGTTCCCCTTTGACTCTAGAGGGGGGTCCTCTCTGACTCTACGTCTGCTTCTGGCCAGGAAAAGCCTCTGATTTGAGGTCACAGTGTGTCCTGATGCCATCTTCTTACTCTCCCAGGACACACTGCCTGGTTTCCATTCCCAGTCCCCTGTGCCCAGCCCCAAGGTCTTGTGTCTCCTAACTGAGCCTGGATTTCAGCCCCTGCTAGACTCACTAAAAGAGTTAGATTGGCTATATATTATACACTAGAGGCCCAGTGCATGAATTCGTCAGATGGGGCCTGACCGGCCTTTCCTGATTGGGGCCCATGGGGCCAGGCTGGCTGAGGGGAGGATCCCTGAGTGGTTGGTGGGCTGCTCCCAACCCCTGGTTGAACTCTGGTCGAACTCCCAGTCAAGAGGGACAATTTGCATATTGCCCTTTCATTATATAGGATAATGGCTACAGAACACCTTTCGCTCAAGGAGATATGCTTTAATGAAAGCAATGCAAACAGATTTTTTCTCCCCAAATATGCTTATTTGCAGAACTTACTATAAAAAATAGCTATCTAGATGAATTAGTAAAGATGAAAATATAGTTTACTGCTCTTTGTTTATACTAAACTTTCTGTCTCACATAATAAAGCCATGCTTTGTTTTATCCTATACCAAAATAATATTAGGTAGAAACGGGGCCAAATCTCACAAAATATTGCTATAATTGTAATAATAATAGGGAGCTCATCCAAGCAGATACCCCAATGGTGATTAGTACTCATTTTCATAGTTCTTCCACTATTTTTCTTCTCTTCCACAAAAGCCATTGGTCATTTGGGCAATAGCTAAAATATTTACATGTGTTCTTTCAGAATTAGAGGGACCTCACTTAATTGACAATGCAATGCATCATATTGATTAACCATGATTTAACTGATAGTGCAATGTATATTTTAGCATAGCTTATTGCTTCTTTTTAACTGTCAACATAAAGTTCTTACTTTACGTTGGAATCCCATTCTTCAAGAAAGACATTATGTAGTTAAACATTTGTCTAGTATTCAGCAAGTTTAATTTTTTAAATAGTGAATATAAAGGATTAGCTCTACAGAATTTTTCCTTACTGAGCAATACCATGATTCAGTTATCTGTAGTATATCAATACTGCAAATTGACTCATAACAGAAGTTTAATAATAGAGCAGAAATACCTGTATCCTGTACACAGATATCTTAATCAGAGATATCAATAATTTATTATCAAGTTTCAGTACAAAAAAAGAAAAGTACACTGAGTGGCGAGATTATTATGATCTCTGAACACATGTAATCTGGCCACTCAGTGTATGTGTGTGTGTGTGTGTATATATATATATTAGAGTCCCAGTACATGAATTTGTGCATGGATGGGGTCCAGCCAGCCTGGCCAGGGGAAGGGAACACGGGTGGTTGACCAGCCTGCCTGCTGGTCGAACTCCTGGTCGAGGGGACAATTTGCATATTAGCCTTTTATTATATAAGATATTCACTGAATGACAGATTATTATGATCTCTGAACACATAATAATCTGGCCACTCAGTGTGTATCCTTTCAATTGAATTAAGGTCACAATTTCTTATTAAAAAGTATTTATATATAAATAATTAAACCCCTTTACCTTATAAATATCCAAGAATCCACACTGGTGATCGAATCTGGTGTAGAGCTCGTTCAGCATGCTGATCACTTGCATGGGGGTGCACTGAGCGCAGACGGCCGTGAAGCCAACGATGTCCGAAAAGAGCATGGTGACGTCATCAAACTTTCTGGCCTGCACTTGCTGTCCTTGCCACAGTTGCTGGGCTACATCACCGGGAAAAATAGAGTATAGAAGATCCACTGTTTTCTTTTTCTCCTCTTCCAGGGCCTGGTGAGTTCTTTCCAAAGTCGCCTTTAACTTATCCATCCTCTTCTTCAAGCCATCTTGGGCCTTAGCCTGCTCACCAACCAAAATGACATCTCGGGTGGCATCATGGATGGGGATGTCTGAGAGATGCAGTCCCCGGCCCATGAGTTCATCCAGCTTGTCCACACATGGAGAGCCCAAAAATAAAATGGAATTTGATTCTGGGACATGGATCATTTGTCCTTTGACTTCCATCACCTGCAAAATTAACATGGGATTTTAATCAGTGTTTTTCACATAACAGATTCAAAAGAAAATGCAATTATTATCTGAAGAGCAAAAGCAAGAAATGCTTTATTAGCCATACTGACTTTCTGCACTCATTCAAGCAAATTTATATAATATTTACATCCAGTGTAAAATTTATGGTTCTGAATCCAAACATTTGTTATTGTCTTCTACTTGGCCACAAATGATAAAACGAAATCTGAGGTCAAGGAGAAATGAAATAGGAAAATATTGTCATTCAAAATGAAATTAAACCCAGGTACATAATGAAACTGGTTCATGAGCCAGTTCAAAACCTTTTAATCTTCTTAATAATACCAGAATAACTAAATTTAATTGTTATTAAAATAACACTCGGAGAATAAGTCCAGGAGATTAAAATGAATCAAAATAATTGTTTGGCCTTATGTACATCATGTTTCCGCCAGCTACATTTCTTTGAATATATAGTAGTCTTTGCATTGACTATATTAATGGACAATTCACTTAGTCTTAAAAATAAAAATTTAAATAGTGAATATAAAGTTAAACTAGATACAACAAAGAAATTAATTTAATATAAAGTATCTGAAAGTCTATCATTTAAATTTATCCCTTCTTCTTGTGCTTTTTGATGAATTTAGGGAGTTGATTCTTAATGGAAAACTTAGTGAACACAGGCTTATGCCATCTTAGCTTGGTGCCCACTTAGAGGGAATAAGCACCCTAGGAAAGGAATATGGACTTACACTCTGGCTATCTACATATAGCTGCTGGAGTTAAATTAAAGTATCTCAGAACACCTGGACAGGAAGGTGGTTGCATTTACATGGAAAGAACAGCCTAAGTTGACCAACCAAGTGTGTATGTCAGTTACACACACGTCATTTTCCACTACCATGAATATACTCAATAAATTTATTTTTCTTTATTATTCATAGCATAAAGTACTTAGGCTAGTTGATGAAACAAGAGGCAAAGAAGATATGGGGTAAAACTATAGAGATCTGGATTTCAAAGTCTGCAACTATGATTTACTTTGTTCCCTCTGTACCAATCACCAAGACCTAATCTACATAAAGAAATAAAATTGAATTCTTGCTTGATGTTATAATTTCTATGGGATAAAATGTTCACTTTGTCTCACGCAGTTTCTTCTAGTGTTTGGTGTTTCATTGTTTTATACATAATACTCTCATTTATTAATTGACGTATTTATTGTTCTCTATTTACTAGTACAGCTCTGAATGATAACCATAAGAAGAAGAAATAAAGTTCTGTTTTTAAAGAATATGGGGGTGGGGAGAGAGCCATATCTATACAGCACTGAGAATAGTATAAACAGGACACTTTCAATTCAAGGCAAATTTTTAAAAGACTGCACACTATGGTCCGAAAACAAAGAAAATAATTGTTCTAAAAAGTATTTCCAGATTGTTTTATAATGCCTGATTTGCTTTTGGATGGAGGAGGTGCTATTAATTAAATATAAATTCCCATTGTTGGAATATTAAAGACATGATAAGAAAGATATACATCATATACAACTTTATAGTAAAATATTTGTATATTAATATTTTATTAAGAATTAAGGTAAAAGCAAACCTCTGATGTTAAAAGAATTTAGACTTCTACTGGTGTCTGTTGCCCCTTTCTTTCTCCTATTTTCTTCTGATCACTTTCTTCTTCATCTTTCTTTCTCCTTCCTTCTCCCCTTTGTTCTTTAGACTTCCTTTTTTTTTTTTTTTTTTTTTTTTGGCATTCCTGCTTCATTAAGTCTCTCATCACTGGTTTTCCTCTTTAGTTCTCCCTTTTTCTTTTCCTTCACTTTTCTTCCTATGTATCAACCTCCACATTCCCCATCACAAATGGTTCTTTCTGCTTTTTTGTTATTTAGTATGGAATTAGTATATGAGTACATGCATAAATAATATTAGATGGCATTTGCTATATGTAATAAATAAGTGTTATCTCAGGGAGCTTGATCTGCCACCTGAAGCAGCATTAACTAGGACCAGTGGGAGCCCCAGAACATGAAATAAACCAAGCAGGTGAAAACAGCACTATATACGCTCTGAAAATTACACTGTCATTGCAACTACAGCCTACAAAAGTAGGACAGGCCCTGCATGCCAAACCTAAACAGTGTGGTTGTCAGTTAAAATAAAAAAATTTAAATAGGATCTAGTGTCTTATAATACAACTAGAGATCCCAGTGCATGAAATTTGTGCACGGGGGGAGTTGTCCCTCAGCCCAGCCTGCACCCTCTCCAATCTGGGACCCCTTGAGGGATGTCTGACTTCCCGGTGGGATCAGGCCTAAACGGGCAGTCGGACATCCCTCTGATAACCCAGGATTGCTGGCTCCCAACTGCTTGCCTGCCTGCCTTCCTTATTGCCCCTAACTATTTCTGCCTGCCAGCCTGATCACCGCCTAACCATTCCCTGCCACCTTGATTGATGCCTAACTGCTCCCCTATCAGACTGTTTGCCCCTAAATGCCCTCCCCTGCAGGCCTGGTTCCCCCCAACTGCTCTCCCCTGCAGGCCTGGTTCCCTCCCTACTGCCCTCCCCTATAAGCCTGGTTTCCCCCAACTGCTCTCCCCTGCAGGCCTGGGTCCCTCCCTACTGCCCTCCACTGCAGCCCTGGGTCCCCTCCAACTGCCCTTCCCTACAGGCCCGGTCACACCCTACTTCCCTTCCCTGCAGGCTTGATTACCCCCAACTGCCCTCCCTTGCAGGCCTGGTCCATCCCATGTCCTCCCCTGCTGGCTATCTTGTGGTGGCCATCTTGTGTCCACATGGGGGCAGGACCTTTGACCACATGGGGGAAGCCATCTTGTGTGTTGGATTGATGGTCAATCGGCATATTACTCTTTTATTAGATAGGATAGAGGCCTGGTACATGGGTGGGGGTCAGCTGGGCCCTGAAGGGTGTCACAGATCAGGGTGGGGTTCCCTTGGGGTGTGGGGAAGCCTGGGCAAGGGGCTGTGGTTGTTTGCAAGCTGGCCACACCATCCCAGGGCGACTCAAGTGGAGGCCCTGGTATCTGGGAGTTTACTTATCTTCTACAATTTTATTAGATAAGATAGCCAAACTGTCCAGGATATAATAGAAAACCAAACACATTAAAAAAAAAAGACTCAGGAAAATCATATCTTCAATAAGAGAAGGCAATCAATTGATGCCAATACTGAAATGAATCTAATATTGAAATTATGTGTCAAGAATTTTAAAGAAGCTATCATAAAATGATTTGACAAGCAGTTACACATTCTTTTGAAAATAATAAAAAATGAGAAAATCAGAAAGTAATAGAAGATATCAAAATAACCGAATTGAAGTTATAAAACTGAAAAATACAACTACAATAGAAAACTTACTGGGTAGTCTCGAAAATAGAGATGACACAGTGAATTTGAGGATAGTTCAATACAATTTACTCAATCTGAATGGACTGACAATAAACTGCAGGACAATAACAAAAAGAACTACCATTTATATCATAGGAGTCTCAGAAGGAAAGAAGAAAGAATAGGGTTGAAAAAGCATTTGAAGAAATAATGGCTGCAAATGGCTCACATTTGATGAAAGATATAAACACATATATTCAATAAGCTATATGAACCTCAAATAGGGTAAACTCAAAGAAATTCACTTCAAGCCACAAAATAATTAAACTTCTAAAATCTAAATTCAAAGAAAATATTTCCAAGGCAGCCAGAGAGAAATGGTATATTACTTACTAGTACATGAAATTCGTGCACTGAGGAGGTGGGGGGAAAGAAGGGCAGATCCTTCAGCTTGGCCTGCACCCTCTTGAAGTCCAGGACCCCTTGGGGGATGTCCTTAGCACCAGGTGAGAGAGGCTCCCACCAAGGCTGCTGTGCTCGCCAGCTCTGAGCCTGGCTTCTGACTGAGCTGCACTTCCCCTGTGGGAGCACACTGACCACCAGGGGGCAGCTCATGCGTTGATCATCAGCCTTCTGATGGTCAGTGAGCATCATAGTGACCAGTAGTTCCACCATTCGGTCAATTTGCATATTAGCCCTTTATTATATAGAATAATTTGAATGACAGTAGATTTCTCATCTGAAACTATGTAGGACAGAAGAATACTGAAGAAAGATCTTTAAACAGAAAGAAAATGAGGAAAAGAAATTTAGGACATCAGGAAGGGGAAAAGAACAGAAATACTAGAAATTCAGGTAAATGTAATAGATTGTCCTTCTCCTCATGAGGTGTCTACATCATATTTGGTGATTGGAACAAAATTATAACACCACCTGATCCTTACCATAAATATACTAAAAAAAAAATGAAGCAGAGAGAAATCACACATACACACACACACACACACACACACACACACACGAAGTGGATATGAAGACAGAGACATTGATTGGTTGGATTGATGTAACAATAGCATGCCAGTAGTCACCAGAAGCGAGAAAGTCAAGGAACAGATTCTTCTCCAAATTCTTCAGAGAGACCAGGGCTCTATCCACACTTTGATTTCATATTCTAACATACAGAACTGTGAAAGAATGCATTCCTTCTTAGTTTACACTGCAAACTTTGTATTAATTTTTAACAGCAGCCACAGGAAACTAATACAGATGAAAACAATAAAATAAACTAATTGACATATATATAAGATGATCCATCCCAAAGTAGCAGAATATAACATTTTTTTTCAAGACACTATGAAAAAAATTGGCTTTTATCTTAGTATACCATAACCTGGGCCACCTTAAAAAACAACACATTTAAAAAACTATACAGAATATGTTCTCTGATTACATGGAATAAAACTAGAAATCAATAACCATAGGACATATTCACAATAGTAAAAATTAAAAACACTCAAGATGTGGTGTAAAGGGTGAATGGTTAGGCCAAATGTAGAGAGCTAGTTAGCAATAGGAAGAAATACATAGGCACAATTTTACCTGTATTTGTAGGGAATTATGCTGAGTGAAAAATTGCTTTAGAAGGGCTTCTTTTCCTTGCTTGCTTATTTATTTTTATCATTCATTTGTTTGTTTTAAAGCTTAGAATTATCAAAAAAAGGTATTTTAAAACAAAATCAATATTCTCTGAAAGAGAATTAGTATTTTAACACTTCAACCTAATATCTACATTTATAATAGCCACAGGTTTTTTTAATCAGCAAAAATATTTTTACTCTAGCAAAAATCTTTCATTAGATTCTCTTTTTTAAAGGGAAATGCAAAAATACTTCACTCATGTACACTAAATATAATTTAAAAGAAAATTAAAGTATTCACTCATTTAGTCATCTGTTTTATAAACAGTTGCTTAACATATACAACCTGCCAGTACTATGCTAAGCACTGTAAATGTATAGGAACTTAAACAGATCTGCTGCTTTTTTACTGAATTGAAAAGGAAACTCAATAGTCAAGTGCATGTGTTGCTGGAGGGATATTAACATCTGAGGCTAATTGCCTTTGTCGAGATAATTAAAATTCATATTGTTTATTGCTAATGTCAGCAAAGAAGCTCAAAAATATAACACTTCAGAGTTTTCTCTTTCTGTGCCTGCTTTATTTGCCCCTGTGTTAGTACTCAGTTTTGTTACAGGTGGAAGTGGAGTTCTTGGGATGCCGCAAGGAAATGAATTTCCTGAGGCCCTCATGGGAAGATGGGATTTCATGGGACCTTTATTGATGGTGTAAAGTTAAGGGGGTTTCTCTCCAAGGTCCTATTTCTGTCCACCCCACCATGAAAGACATCCAATCTTGTCTTCAGCAAGACCAGAATTAAGGCCCCTGCCCGTAGCTTCTGCTTCACATTAAGTCCAGTCTAGTCCAACATCCTGCCATGGGCCATGCCGTTAGGGCCATGTGGCTATGGAGAGAGAATGCAGGACACAGGCACAAGCACGGGTTACCAAGCAAGAGAGAGCAACGGAGAACAAGAGAGAGGAACTCTTCCTGAGGATTTTACCCAGGAGCTTCTGCAAACTAACCAATTAATGTCTCAAGAGTTTGCATGTCTCTGATGGGGTCCCCACAGAGCCAATCCATTGTTTCCCAGGCTAAACTGACCATCCCTGCACAGCATTGACTTCTGCTGAGCATGTGCCTACCTCTCCCTTCACCCCCAACAACCCAGTATGGGATGGGGAAGTGGAGGGGTGTTAACCCCTTTGGGAGAGGAATGCCCCATGAAGCTGTAGCTTTCTGGTGAAGTTTCCCAGGTGACCATGCTTACAGTGTCCAACTTCCCTTTGCTTGCTTTCCTTTATAATGTTAATAACTGTCTAGTTACAATAAGAAGAGTTTCCTTGCTATTCTTTAAATCTCAGAAATTAATCCTGAAATACATTTGAATTCTGTTTTGACAGATAAGCCAGTAAACTACACAACCAAGTCAACTTCATGTTGCGTGATTAGATAGATGCCACTTTTCTTTCTAAATCACAGCAGGATTCAGGTAATATTTTAAAGAAAAATAGGTTTATGCTTTAGAGCTGAAAGAAATATATCAGCAAATGTTTTGGCATCCCATTGTGCAGAGGGGAACAAATGAAATGCTTATGTTTCGCTTTTAGATTCCTTATTCATTTTTCTTATCAAGCATTACATTTCACACTACGCAAGAAATATTAAATTGATATGCAACTTTTAACACTTTGCATACACAGACTGCATGCACTTTTCCCAGAGGGTGACCATGACTTTATTGTTCATCACAGTCACACAATCAATACGTCACACACATTCAAAAATAGCCCTGAAAGTCATTCTTCTTTAACACAGCAGTTGGCCTTTGCCATGACACTGTCGCTCACACATCCCACAGGAAAGTGTGGTTATATTCCTACATATCCAGTTTATAAAACTTCACTTCCAAAGGTATAATAAGGTTCTGGAACTACCACTAAAATATGCTGCAAAGACAGAACACGGTACCTTCTCTTCAAGGGAATATTACAAAAGTGATTCTAAACAAAGCACTAACACATGGTTATATCATTGTTACTATGAATGAGGTACCCTCATAGTCACAGAGAGTTACTAGTATTTTGGATGAGTGAAAAGCAATGGGCACTCTGAACCAGCCAATTGACCACGATAATGTTCTGAGTCAAAAACCACCTTCAATTGTCTAATGATGTACTATTTATACATGTGTGTGCTGTGGGCATGTGCACTTATGTTGAAATATTTGTTCTCCCATACCTCATTTTATTCTTGTGAATCAGGAATAGGACAGAAGATTGGGGGTGGCTATTTAATATATTGCTTAATAATAAAACCAGTATTTTTTTTTTCATTTTGACTGCGATGCATTAAATATTTAAAAGAAATAACCAGAGTTTGTGCTTAAACCCCAGTTGGCAAAGCCCATTGCTATAAAGAGAGGATGCAGGCTATTAGATAAATAGAGTTAAGGATATTGGAGTGAAGTAGAAATGAAAATTTTCTAATGAAATAATAAAGTAGTTGCTTAGTCCAAGGCACATACCATGATTAAAGAAATTCAGAGAGCTACAAAACCTGGTTTTTATGTAGAGGACTGAATTCTCATACTTAGGATTGTCATTCAATAAACTTTTTTATGTGGTGATGAAGATATCATTAGTGTAACTGAAGGACCAAATTTTATTTTATTTTCATTTATTTAAATTAAAATGAATACAGCCACATATAGCTTCTGGCTAATGTATTGGAGAGCACAGCTCTCCAAGTAAAATTTTGGCTCCAATATACAATCCACCATTTAGTCTAGGTATTCTTTTTCATTTGATTATGGATAAGAAATGGAAGAATATTTGAGTCACACAGATATGTTTTTGTTTTTAGCAATGTCACATAGAAGGTTTGAGAAAATATTATGGGTAGGAACTTTACTCAGTACAAAAGATAGAGTTGAGTTTAGAAAAGTCATGGTCTCTGCCCTCATGAATATTACATTCTAACAAATTATATTCTAATATATACATTCTATTTTTTTAAATGGATAGGTTATGAAGAGCTGATGGACCCTGCTGCTGTATAACAAATAGATTCTGACTTAAAAAAAAATTTTTTTGAGGCACTGGTTATCCCTTAAAGAGGTAGGAAAGGTATCCAAGGATACCTCCACATGCACACCCCAGAAAAATAAATGACCAAATCAAAGCAAACAAAGACACCAAAAGTCTCCCTTCGTCTGGATTCCTGGCAGGGCAGAGAGAAGTCAGGTCTCCTTGAGAGCCATGTGGAGAGGATACTGCTGTCAGGATTCTGAGACACGGGACATGTGTAAGGAAGGATAAGGAGTCTCATCAGAGAGTCTTGAGCTGACGCTCCCCCCTCAAATAAGGCTGGAGTGGGCCTTGGTCACTGGCATCTAAAATTTTCCCAACTTCAGCCTAGACAGCATGGTTCAGTTGTTGAGCGTCAACCTATGAACCAGGAGGTCATGGTTCAATCCCCAGTCAGGGCACATGCTCAGGTTTCAGGCTCGATCCCCAGTGAGGGGCGTGCAGGAGGCAGCCGATCGATGATTCTCTCTCATGTCCTCTCCCTTCCTCTCTGGAATCAACAACAACAAAAAATATTCTAAAGAATAAACAAAACTTTTCCATCTTCAGCTCTCCAGACTCTCGATATGATTAAGATCAAGCAATGGATACAAACAAAGAAGCAATGAACACAAGATTTAGATTTCCAAAAACTGTATACGTTGGGATTATCATGTTTAGAATCTAGGGCAGCTGCATACTGGGCGATGGTAAGTTTAGACTTGTGAGCACGCAAAACAGAGTTCATTTTTGTACTA
The DNA here is from genome assembly GCF_964339955.1 of Pipistrellus hanaki. Classification (NCBI taxonomy): domain Eukaryota; kingdom Metazoa; phylum Chordata; class Mammalia; order Chiroptera; family Vespertilionidae; genus Pipistrellus; species Pipistrellus hanaki. The sequence continues at coordinate 17,175,303 of NC_140511.1, forward strand.
TTATTTATTAATCATTGAGTTATTTTCCATATGAACAACTGTAAACTTACTCTTATCAGTACTTATCAGTCATAAAGACAAACAAGCAACAAGAGACTATAAGGAATTACCAGGTATTAAAAACTTGAAATATATTATAATGGAAATGGTAATAGTATTCACCTCAAACAGTTGATATGATTTAAATATAAGCAGGCCTGTGTACCATGTTGAGCACACTATCTGGCAAAAATTAGCTTTCAATAACTGATAAATAACCTCATTATGGATTCTGAACCGACCTCAAATCTCTGGAGTCAGAACCTCCTGTCGCTGAGCTCATAAACGGTTTTTTAAATAAGACCTATATGTGATTCTGAGAATTGGCTGGACTTGGGAACTACTGTCTCCAACATCATTTTGTCCAATTCACCTATCTCATAAATGTAAATGAAGAAAATGAGGCATTGGGAAAACAATTTGTCATAAGCAAAATTGGTAAAAGGGCAAAGACTGGAGCCAGATCTCTCAACATACACAGCTCCACTCTAGATGGTTCATTGTCAGAAAATGAGGCTTGAATAAAATAAAAAGCAGAATGTGAAGTTCACTGATGGCTTGGAGCTAGGACATGAACAAGTCGATCAAATAGTCTATAAATATTATATATTAATCAAAGGGGAACCACTGGCACACTACTGCATTTTATTGAGAGGAATTATGTTTACTTTGTTATCCAATTCTGAGCTTTGAGTTTCTGTGAGCATCCTTAATGTTTGCCAAAGGTCGGTTTGACAAATAAAACCTACTTGAGATCCAATATCTCTTAATTACCCCTTGGATTTGCTCAGCACGTACAATTTTCAGAGCATTGCCAGTATTGCATTGTTGCATTTTGTCTTCCTGATGTCATAAGGAGCATACAATCAAGGTCACTGTAACTGGGAAAGCTAAGACTAGTTGCCAGAGATCACACAGTACAGAGGCCTGACTGGAGCCTGGGCTGCCTGATCTGGTGTTCGCTCCATACTTGGTGTGGGGCATTAAATTAGTGACAGCTTAGGAACTAACAATGATCTCAGTTTTAAAGACTAGTTCCATCCCTTGGCTGGCAGAGTAACCAGAGGCCGATCACATGGCCTCTCAGGGCCTTAGCAGCCTCATCTGTAAGGTTGGGACACTGATAGTTCTAATGGAATAGCATTAGGATAATGTTTAAATGAGACAAAACATACAAAAAACATATGAATACTCTCAATAATCAATTATTGCTGTTATTAAATCCTAGTGGCCTAGTGCACAAATTCATGCACATTGAAAGTAAATCAATTAGAAGAAATATTTAAAATTGCTATTCACCCTTACTCTATAATAGAAGTGTCAACCAAATTCACAATGGACAATGACATGCATGTGTCTGACGCCAGAGAGAGCTTTATATGTGTTCCACAGGCGTGAGTCAACTTAGCCTTTTATAGATATAGAATAAACTTCCTTAATTAGGCCTGCTTTCTGATTCAGTTAAACTTTTTCCAGCCCAGTGAAGCACCGCAACTTCTCTTTCAGGTAATTGTTAGCAACACAGCAGTAAATAACAACATGAAGCAGATTATTATTGCAGGTCATTCAGGGAGAACAAAGGGTAAAATACTTAACTGCAGCAGTGTTTGACTATATTCTGTGCAGTGAGAAATCCTGAAGTCATTTTCAAGGTCCATTATTTCTTACTTTTTTTCAGTTGGGTCAAGTTTCTAAGCTTTCTAAATCTCCTGGTTTTGGCTAATGAAAAGAAAATAGGATTCCATCTAGTCCCCTATCTACCTACTCCAGGAGCTCTGTGAGGATCAAATGAGATGAGGCACGGAAAAACGCTTCACAGACATTTGGTTAAAGTGTAAATGTTTGCACCTGGCTATAAAGCAAGTCGTGTTTTGGGGCTGAAGAAACTCCAAAGAGGCTAGTCACAAGGGAGAAGAAGTTGGGTTTTGCTACATCACGTAATAACCTGGCACCCACAGGCACCATTTCCGGGCTGAGCTGGGCTGTGGGCCACATTTTGCACCATAGAGTTTTGACATAATTGGCTGCAATCAGGTGGGCTGTCACTCCGGGGTGGTGGCAGGGCCTGTGTCCCACTTAGGGGAATCTGAGTGTTGTTTTGTGGGCACCAGGTTCATGGTGCTGTTTCTCTGTAAATGTCCAGTGTGCATCCTGGCAGTTCCTGCGTTGAGTGTTTGCCCCCTGGTTGTCAATGTACATCATAGCGACAGGTCGGATGGGTGGAGGGATACTTAGTATATTAGCCATATATAAATAGATTATGACAATGATAACTATGATTTAGCTGGTGCTAGAGAGTTAGTACAAATAGGAAGTGATAATCATGTAATTGTGTTGAAAAATTATGATTATAATACATTTCATGAAACTATATTGAATAGGCATGAGATATAGGTTAAAATACATTCCTTAGTTCACTGTAGCATTTTCAGAAACAGTGAAAAACTGGAAAGAAATTATAAATAAACTTTTACTTAAATGAGTTATGCTCCTTCAATTTTTTAAGTTTCATAAACCATACAAAGTGCTACAATAATCAAAATATCACAACGAAAGTTAACTTTGCTTTGGCACACACCATCAAAAGTTCTTTGTAAACACTGCCATCAACATGAACAATGTGTAAGAATTCTTTGCAGAGGTAAAGGTAATATCATTCAATCAAAGAGCATGCCTTGGAGGCTCTCCAGGAGAGAGAAAAGAACCGGAGTTATTGGGACATGTCAAGGGAAGTGTTCCAAGATGAGTGAAGGAAATCTCAAAGGCCCAAAGAGAAAAGAGGGCATAGCACATTTAGGGCACTGAAGGAGGTCCAATCTGATGACTGCAGAGAGCAAAAGGGGGTTAACCAGGGACAAGTCAGGTCAAGGACATGTGACTGAGTTCTGACCATTGAAATGTGAGCTTAGGCCATGCAATTCTCCAGTCCTTTCACTCTTTGCTCTGCAACCATGGAAGTCACATGTCAAATATGGGGACATCAGAATTAGTCTACTGTCTAAGAAATCTTTTGCACTAGGGTTGCTCAGAAAAGACATCTAACCTCCCTCAAACCTGTGATGTGAGAAAGGAACAAATCTTTACTGTGTTAAGGAATTGAAATTTAAAGATTGTTTGTTACAGCAACTAGCATTATTTACCTTCACTAAACACATCAGGTCTTGGTAAAAGATTATTATCTTCCATCTCCATCACACACTTGAGAAATGGTCTAGACCAGTGGTTGGCAAACTCATTAGTCAACAGAGCCAAATATCAACAGTATAACTATTGAAATTTCTTTTGAGAGCCAAATTTTTTTAAACTTAGACTTCTTCTAATGCCACTTCTTCAAAGCAGACTCACCCAGGCCGTGGTATTTTGTGGAAGAGCCACACTCAGGGGCCAAAGAGCCGTATGTGGTATGAAAGCTGAAGTTTGCCGACCATGGGTCTAGACCACATGTGTCAAACACAAGGCCCGCGGGCCAAATCCAGCCCGCCAGGCCTTGCAATGTGGCCCGCACCGCGCTGTCATCACTGCACTCCGCTGTCAGTTTATGACATTGTCAGTTTATGACTGTTCAGTAAACCATTCGGCCCGCGATTTAGGCTGGATTTTAGATTTTGGCCCCTTCTCTGATTGAGTTCGACACCCCTAGTCTAGACCAACACCTCCTCCATGCTAGGATCCCATTGAAAATAATTCATCACAATTCTTTCCCATCCAATCTGAATGCATTCACTGTCATACCAATTACTATCATTCCTATTTTAAAATTCTATGTCACCTGTGAATGAAGGGAAGAGACCTGAGATTGATACATAGTTCAATCTATAAGCCTGAATTCCAACTTTCCCTTGATTTACAGATATATTGTTAGTTTTATGCTTATTAAATATAAATCATCATGAATTATAACAATATCAATTTTTTATCTCCCTGAAACTAGATTACAGGTGCATTTTTCATTCCAGTAAGATGGTGCCAAAGCCTTTCAAGTATAGTGCAAATAGTCTAAATGCCTTTTTAGACCTAAATGTTCACAAACTGTATAAATTCATACATTATTTGGGGGATATTGAAGAAATATTCCCTCTAAAAATGAAAATACTCAGGGCAAACTATGGATTAAAAACTTTATTCCTTTTTATGTTTATGTTTATATATATTCTCTGATTTAATTTTACAATAACCCAGTTAGTATGAGCAAGTTTAAGAATGGAAACTGAAAAAAAAAAAGTTAATTTCAGTTAAAAAGTGTACGGCTGAGGAAACATACAAGGTGGGGGACTGGAACATGGACATGTCCTTTTTTCACTATCACCAACAAAGGGACTTTTAAAAATTGTGTATGTACACACATCTTATGGGAAATCTCTTATATGAAACACAAGAATCTCAGCACTGTCATTTAATGTTTGACTGTTTTCCTTGTAGATGGCAAGACCAAACTTGGACTCCACATCTTTAAAATGAGACGACAAATAAACCTACACAGTAGAATTGCTATCTAGATACATATTTGTTAATATTTACAATGTACTTAGAATACTTACTGGTATACAGTAAAGATATATTTATTAACTAAAAACTGCCTGGCTTACAGTGGGTTATAAGTAGTTTTAGAACCCTTTAGGTCCTCATCTACTATTGTTCTGAATATGTTTAAGATTTAATTACAATAATCTATGGCTGAATTAGTTTGCTAGGGCTACCATAACAAAGTACCATAAACTGAGTGACTTGAACAACAGAAATTTATTGTGTCATAGTTCTGGAAGCCAGAAGCCTGAGATAAAGATGTTGGTATGACCATGCTCCCTCTCAATGCCTGTGCAAGCTTCTGGTTGCGCCTCAGCTTCTGCAGCACAAGCCAATCTTCATATCTGGTTCTCCCTGAGTGCAAGTCAGTATCTGTGTCAAATTTTTTTTTTATTATTATAAATAAGGACACCCCAGTGATGTTGGATTAAGGACCCTAATGGCGTCATTTTACCTTAATTACTTCTTTAAAGACACTACTTCCAAATAAGGTCACATTCTAATACTGGGACTCCACCAATACCACCTTTTTGGATGACACAATTCAACCCATAATACGAACTTTCCTAGACAGTATGTTGCCCTGATTATGGCAGTGTTTTACCTGTTACATGTCAGCTCTGATTCCAAGGTTCATTAATAAAGTGCTCAGAAGCAGTAAATCTATCTACTCATCTAATATTGTACCCCCATCATGCTTTATTCCTCTTATCATGTTTATTTTTGTCCCTAGCACTACCATACAATTTTATTACTTTTCCTTGTTTATGTCTATCTTGATATTAGGACACAAGATCAATAAGTGTAGAGATTTCTATTTGTTCCTTGCTGTGTTTTATACCATGTGAAATAGTACATTCCATATAGCAGACACTCTATAAATATTAACTGGGTGATTAAGTAAATCTATATGAAGGTACTCATGCATAAGTATATAAATATTATTAACTAAAGAAAGAATTGACAAATGACATCTTTCATCTTACTTTAGATCTCTGATTTCTTTTTCTTTTTTTTAATATATTTTGTTGATTTTTTACAGAGAGGAAGAGAGAGGGATAGAGAGTTGGAAACATAGATGAGGGAGAAACATCGGTCAGCTGCCTCTTGCACATCCCCAGCAACCAAGGTACATGCCCTTGACTGGAATCAAACCTGGGACCTTTCAATCCACAGGATGATGCTCTATCTACTGAGCCAAACCGGTTTTGGCGATCTCTGATTTCTTAATGAACCAACTCCCCCTTTTCCTTTGAACATACTAAAACATCTATCTATATAAAAGCCTAAGTGACTGTCGCAACTGAACGGACCACTGAACAGGCTACGTGGGGTAACCAGGCCAGCAGGGGGTTAGTGAGGGACGACCAAATGACCAAGCAGCAGGCTGCATGGGGCAATCAGGCCAAGAGGTGGGGGGGGGGGGGCAGTGAGGGGAAACCAAACAACTGAACAACAGGCTTCATGGGGCGACCAGGCCAGCAGGGGGGGCAGTTGGGGGCAACCAGGCCGGCAGGCAGGGGGGAAGGGGGGAGCAATTGGAAGCAATCAGGCCAGCAGGCAGAAGCAGTTAGGAGTGTTCAGGCCAGCGGGGGGGAATTTAGGAGCAACCATGGCAGCAGGGTGGGGGGAGGAAGTGAGGGGTGATCAGGCAGGCAGGCAGGTGAGCGATTAGGAGCCAGTGGTGCAAGATTGTTAGAGGGATGTCCAACTGTCGGTTTAGGCCCGAACCTCTGAGATCAGGTCTATACAGGCAGTCAGACATCCCCGAGGGGTCCTGGATTGGAGAGGATGCAGGCTGGCTGAGGGGACCCTCCTCCACCCCCGTGCATGAGTTTCGTGCACCAGGCCTCTAGTATTAGAATAAGGAAAAAGAAATTTTAAGAAAAGCTAGAAGGCAGTAATCTTCTAGTAGCCCAGTTACTTCTTTTGTAAAACAGGAATATTTTATATAGTTTATTAATACAATAGTTTAGGTTGTATCCAAACAGCACAAAATAGATCATTGATGTTTCTATCTCTCACTCACTCTCCTTTCCTCTCTGAAATCAATAAGAATATATTAAATAAATAAATAATTAAAAGCTGGTTAAAAAAAAAAGCATGATGTAGCAAGTTATCAGTATAGATAACTAATATGGACAAATCAAATGCCAATTCATTTTTGTTGTTCTAAAATATTCTGATTTGTCTTATCTATAATGACCTATACTGATGAAATTATTTTCATAATTCCCAGATTGCTATTGTGCTATAAACAATGATCTTTATTCAGCTTCTAATAGTAGGCCAATTTAGAGACTCTAAAACAACCTCTTCAAAAAAAATAAAAATGTATATCCTACAGAAAATATAATTTTATAGCACTGCTGGGTTGGAAATAGGTGAGAAAAATATTCAAGGGGTCTAACTAAGCAAAAATAAAAGCAAATATATTGAGCTACAATGTTTGATGTGAGTTGTATGTGCAAACTTAAGATGGTGTCACTTGAGGGTAAATGCCAGTATCAGCACTGAGGACTGGAGACTTAACCTTACATTAGCAGTAAGGAGAGGGAGCTGAACCTCAGATGCTTGCATTATACCTGAGAATCTAGAAAGGGTAAAGTGGTCCCAGGTCTGCAATACTGCCAGGATCCCCATGGAAACACATGATCATTCTCTCCTATGGAATACATATTTAATATATGCCACAAAATTCCCTCAAAATAAAATAATGTTGAATATATATAACAATTCCAAAATTTATAGAAAAATTAGCCACCAGAAATGAGAATCAGAAGAAATTAAAAAAAAAAAAAAAAAAGATTTAGACCACCAAGAACATCAGATACTGGAGTTTCAGACTTGATATACAAAATATGGATGGAATGTTTACAGAAATAAACGGTGCCACCACCACCATGTATATAATAGATAGAATCAAAACTGACTCAGGAGGTTTAAAAAAAGAGAAAAAATGGAAGTTTTTTTAAAATTAAAAATGTAATAGTTAAAATTTAAACAAAATGAAAGAGGAGATGGGTTGAACAGAATCTTAGATGTCACCAAAGAAAAATAGTGAACTATTGGGTCGGCAGCTAAGTAATTGCGGATTTTTTAAAGAAAATCAAAGACAATTTTTTCATGGAACTAAATAACTTTATTCTGTAATGTATTGCCCATTTTGATCAATGACCTTTTGCCATCTTTCAGGCAGCATCATAATCCCACGTTCAAAAAACTTCTGGTTTTTATTAGCAAAAAACTGAATCAGGTACGATTTGACATCATCATCATTATTGAAATTTTTACCATTCAAGGAGTTTTGTAAAGATCAAAACAAAAAGTAATCAGATGGTGCAAGGTCAGGACTATATGGTGGATGTGGCAAAACATCCCAACCAAGCTCCATTAATTTTTGCCGAGTGACCAAAGTTGTGTGTGGCCTTGCATTGTCATGATGGAATACAACACTTTTTCGATTTGTCAATTCGGGCCGCTTTTCTTCAACTGCATTGTTTAATTTCGTTAGTTGTTCAATGTAGACATCAGAATTGATCGTTCGGTTGGGTGGTAAGAGTTCAAAGTAGACAATTCCTTTGTAATCCCACCAAACTGATAACAAAACCTTCTTTTGATGAATATCAGCTTTTGATGTTGTTTGAGTTGGTTCACCTGGCCTGCTCCACGATCTTTTCTGCTTGATATTGTTGTAAATACCCCATTTTTCATCGCCAGTTATCAGTCGTTTTAAAAATGGATCATTTTCATTACGTTTCTTTAGCAAATCGCAGCTGCTAATGCGTTGGGTTAACTGTGATTCTTTCAGTTCGTGAGGAACCCATGTATCGAGTTTTTGAACATAGCCAAGTTGTTTTAAGTGATTTTCAATGCATGTATGTGATACATGAAGCTTCTCTGCAATCTCACGTGTTGTACTGTGACAGTCTGAATTGATTATTGCTTTGATTAGGGCGTCATCAACTTCAACTGGATGACCAGAGCGTTTTTCATCTTTGAGTGAAAAATCACCAGAATGAAATTTGGCAAACCAATTTTGACACTGCCGTTCTTTTAAGGCTTCGTCACCATAAACAGCACATAACTTTTTATGAGCTTGCGATGCGTTTTTCCCTTTGAGGAAATAAAAAAGCAAAATATGACGAAAATGTTCCTTTTGATTTTCCATTTTTCAACGAACGCCAAACGAAAACTACAAAACAGATCAAAAAACTTTTTTTACTGATTAACAGCTGAATAGCCAACTATCAAATAACAAAATGTGTTTTACATTTGTACTACGTCTGCAAACCTAAAAATTCAACTGAAGCCATATATGTGTGAAACCCGCAATTACTTAGTTGCCGACCCAATACAACTAGAAAATAGACCTGAAGACATTGTAAAATGTCACACACAGAGATGAATTAGTGAAAAATATGTCAGAGAGGTCAAGTAATATAGAAGAAAGAATGTGAAAATCTAGCCTAAGTTTAATCAGAGGATCTGAAGGAGAGAATGTAAAAAATGGAGGAAAAGAAATATCAATTGGGGTGGTGAACACATAATATAGTGTACAGATAAGGTATTGTATGAGTGGACACTTGAAATCTGTATACTTTTGTTAACCAATGTCACCCCAATAAATTCAATAAAATGAATAATAAGTAATATTTCAAGCACTAATCATTATGCATCTTCCTGAAATAACAGAAAATATGAATTCCCCCTATCAAGCACAATTTTCACCAAGAAAGAAAAGAAAATCCAGACCTAGATATTTGTAGTGAATCTGCAGAATACCCAGCTTTGACAAAGATCATAAGAGTAGACAGAGAGGAAGATCATGCACAAAGATACATTGACAGCAGACAGCCATAATGGAAGCCAGAGACAATAAAATGGTGTTTTCAACGGGCTGAGAGGTAATAACTGTCATTCTAGAACGCTGCTCTCAGAAAAGCTATATTTTGAAAACATTATGAGATAAACACAAACCAAGAGAGTTTACTAACACAAACTAACACAAGAACAACTTTTAAAATGTATTATTGAAAAAAGAAGGAAAATTAACCCAAAAGAATAGTCTAGAATGAAAAAAATGATAACCAGAGAAAAATGTAGATAAATATGAACAAATATTATTTATTTAATATTACATGAAAGAGTAATAACAATTGTAGCATGCTACTTTTTGGTAAGCATTCCAGGTGATTTTTTTTAATTGGATGAGATTAAGAAACAATGCTGTTATTAAAAAAGGCTTATAAAGCTTCTAGAGGTTAAAAAGGGTAAGTTATTATGAATGAAAATAGTATAGGGAAAAGTTAGGACATGTACATTTCCAGTCACTATTAGATTGCAATTCTTCACTTATTATAAAATAAATATCAAATAGAACAATAACCCCCAGAGCATCACTGGTTTCTTCCTGAGAAGAGTGTCGTGATTATTTCTGGTGAATAACAGTTGCAGTCACTTTCCTTTGGTAGAACATGCAGTCAATTCTCCATTCCAAGCCTCCTCAAGATCCAGTCTTATTCCACACCTTTGTGTCCCTGCCAAAACCACACCACTCTACTCTGAGCACATATTCTATGCTAATACAAACAAACAAGCAGAACAGAATGATTCATAGATGCAGAGAACATGTTTACAGTCGCCAGAGGGGAGGGAACTGAGGGATGGGTGAAAATGTTGAACAGATTAAGAAGTACAAACTGGTAGTTATAGGAAAGCCATGGTGATGTGAACTGGGAATATAGGGACTATAGTCAGTAATATTGTAATAATTATGTATGGTGTCAGATTGGTACTAAATTTATCAGGGTGATAAATTTTTGCAAGTTATAAAAATGTCTAATCACTGTATTGTTCACCTGAAACTAATATAATGTTGTACATCAACTGTAACTAAAAAAATTTTAAACACTATTTAAACTAAAAAAAAAAAAATAGAGTCTTAGAATAGGACCTTACATACAATAGGATCTCAATAAGTATTTGTGGAATTAATAAATGCATGAATGAACAGATGAAATGGAAAACACCTCTGAAACAAGTAAAATTTCAGGAAAAATTTGAGAAACATCAATCATTTGCAATCTATATAAATTATGTATATAGATTCAAATTATATATTTACATATATATTTAATTAATAACTATGGACCATCAAGATTCCATCTCTTTAAGCAATTAGAGACTATTTAGGACCTAATCTATTAAAGACTGTGCATTAGGGAAATTCCACATCTGGTAAAAATCGAGCCTATTATATACAAATTTTCCTGTTCTTTTCATGATTTGAAGAACATTTGCTTTAAAATAATTTAAAATGAGCCACAGAATCCATACTGCCTGGAATGGGACTTTGCAAGATGGTTAGGAAATCAATCCTTCAATCATGCCCATCCATGAATAGATTCACATCTGAGAAATAATGTATAACCTCTCATCTACACCAATAATATCAATACTGGTACTGGAAGAAATAAAGAGTTGTTGTTGGTAGTATTCATTTTTCTGTGTCAGTGTCCTTCAGGACTATTTTAGAGGTAAAAGATTACATGTGGACAAATAGCGCTGTAGAGAAATGTGATTGGCAGGCTCCCAAACACTTCTGAGGGTGTTCTTACTATAAATTTCTACAATAACTAGATCTTATGAAAAAACTAGAGGCCCAGTGCATGAAAATTCATGCACTGGAAGGGGGGTCCCTCAGCCCAGCCCGCTCCCTCTCACAGTCTGGGAGCTCTCAGGGGTGGGAGATGACCCGATGATCAGGGGAAGGCAATGACACCCTCATCACAACTCTGCTACTGCCACTGCCAGCAGCGCAAGCATTGGCCAGCCCTGGTTACCTGAGCCTTGGATGTCCCTGGGCAGGTGGGAAGCCACCATCTGAGGCTTGCCTGCATCTAGGACCTGTCCTGGGAGGCTGGGCAGCCACCATTTGAGGTGGCTTACACCTTGGGCATTGGCTGGGCAGCTTCCATTCAAGGCTTGCCTGCACCTCAGGCCAGCCCTGGGCAGCTGGGGGCTTAAGAGACTGGGGAACTCTGGAGTAAGGCATGTGGCAAGACTGGGCCCAGCCTTTCTGCATGCCTGCTGCCCCAATGGGGCTGAGAGGACTGGTCACTGACATCTTGTGGCTGTGGACCATCATCTTTGAGGGAGGGGAATTCAATTAGCATGTCCCCGCCTTATTGGCTGTGGGTGCCACCATCTTTGAGGGCAGGGCAGTGAATTAGCTTATTCCCTCCTTATTGGCTATGGGGGTTACCCTCTTTGCCATGGCATGAGGGACAATTAGCATATTCCCTCTTTATTAGATAAGATAGTGTCTTCATAGACGGTTCTAGTTCAAGAGAGACTCTCTATGTCTTTTTCACTTGGCTAGTGTTCACAGAAATGCATATTGTTCATGAGTTACCTGTTCCAGGAGGAAAGATGACTGCATTGTTATAGAAGTATAAATAGGCTGAGATAGTACATGAAGGTAAATGCTATTACTCATAAAGAGATTGAAATATTTTCAGCCATAAACATAATACACACACACATACACACACACACCTGCACACACAAGTAGGTATGAAATTTACTTCCTAGCTGTCAACATTATTCTGACACATTTTTCATCCTACCTTTGGCAGCTATCAATTAAACATGGTATATCTTTATAATACTACTAATAAAGATATGGATTTTCTTTTAAAAAGATGTCATTATGTTGATGTACAGCAAAACATGACAGAAAATTCAGATCAATTGAGCTCTTTTCTTATATTAGAGGGAAAACTTAAAAGTGGGCAAAATCTCATAAAAATGTCTTTCTGTGATTATTTCTCAGAAAAACTACAGAACTAGACAATACATTAAAGCTTCAAAGTGATAATAATAAGAAGTCCAATATTTTATACTCATAATTTTCCTTTTAATCAAGTAATTCATTATTTTTTTAAAATATATCATTATTCACGTGGCTTTAAAGATAAAGACAAAATACCATGCTTCCTTTGCTTTCTGCTTTGGCTACAACAATCTTCAGTTTGTTCCATAGGGCATGATCTCTCCCTGAACTTCCTGCTGCAGCACTCCACTCCGCCTCCTCTCCAGTGCACGTGTACACACTGCTCCCCAGAGCCCTTCATCGCCACTCCCCTCCGTCCATTACTTGTTGCACTTCCTATTTATATTTCAGATCTCAAATGACTTGAAGAGGCTTCTTTTGATTCCAAATTCCAACTAAGCTAAGGAATAGATTTGATTCCCAAATCTACACTTATAAAAGAGAAAGATGCAAATTGATCATACCTTTGTGATGCCCAACAGCCAATCAGGAGTGAATATGCACATTAATCCAACAAAGATGTCGGGTTAATTCGCATACACAGGGACCAAGCAGCTGGGCGCGTGATGCTTGCATCATAGCCATGGTGATGACGCAGTTGCTCCACTCCACCCCAGTGGTTTGTGGGAAAGTAGAAAGGTGGCTCCAGCCAGAGTGAAGGCCTATTCTTGCATGAATCTTTGTGCATCGGGCCTCTAGTCTATTATAAATTCCCAAATAACCTGTTTTTTTTTCTTTCCTCACTAGCCTTGAACTGTCACTAAAATCTATCTTCCCAATGAAATGATAAATCCTATCTTGACAGGGACCATATCATTTTTGAGTCATCACTTTTATGAATTCTAGTCTCAAAGATATTTACTTATATATAGTAGGTATTTGCCAAATGAATGCACCCTGAACACATTTCATTCCATATATATAGTTTAGATGTGTTTTATATTTTCACTTTTTTATCTATACCATGGCTACCTAAAGATGAGGAGCATGCCATATACCTAAGTGTTCTTAATAGTGTCTACCAAATAGTATGTATGTTAAATAAAGACAAATTACCATCATTCTCTTGTATAAAACTTTTCACAGAAGAAGAAAGTATAAAAATATCTCTCGCCAGGACTGGTTTGGCTCAGTGGATAGAGCATCAGCCTGAGGACTGAAAGGTCCAGGTTCAATTCCAGTCAAGGGCATGTATCTTGGTTGAGGGCACATCTCCAGTAGGAAGTATGCAGGAGGCAGCTGGTCGATGTCTCTCTCTCATTGATGTTTCTAGCTCTCTATCCCTCTCCCTTCCTCTCTGTAAAAAAATCAATAAAATATATATTTTTTAAATATCTCTCCAAAGTATCTATTCTACTACATCTCACTGTTTCTTAAAAAATTCTTACTGATAGTTAACATACATACATACATATCTATGTGATATATATACCCTGTTTCCCCGAAAATAAGACAGTGTCTTATATTAATTTTTGCTCCCAAAGATGCTCTAGGTCTTATTTTCAGGGGATGTCTTATTTTTCCATGAAGAAGAATACGGTACACATTTATTGTTAAATGAAAAGGAAATGTATTACCTGTATACGGTACGGTAGTACGGTAATTGTCAACACAAATCAGACAAACTGTGAATCCTACAGTATCAAGAATTTACTCATTCAATGACAATCATGTCATCATCTTCTGTAACATCGTCATAACAATCCAATTCCTGAATTTCCTGGTGAATTTCTTGTGACTCCTTTTCTTTCAGAATCAGTGGACCAAATCTCTCATGTTTAGCATGGGGGGGCCATATTTTTTGGGGGGATGCCTTATATTTCACTCAGAAGGAAACCTGTAAGTAGGTCTTATTTTCAGAGGATGTCTTATTTTCGGGGAAACATGGTACATATACGCAAACAAACAAAACAAACAAACCTTTCCATTAAAATTTTACTTTATTACCTATTATCCTATTTGCAAACCCAACCATTTTATTTACTGTGAGATAGTCTAAATTTGCTCCCCAGCATCGCTTTCTAACCCTCTGACCCATGCTCTGTGCCTCGGGAGGATGTATGGGCTACATTAAATGGCTCTCTTGCACTCTGGTTTCCAGTTGGGTTTGGCCACTGGCAGACACTGGCAGGTGATGAAAGTTGTAAAGAGAAAGTGTGGCTTATTTATTCTTTTGGTTTGCATCGTACTGATCTGTGGTTTGCTGTGGTTGTGTCCTTCCAATCAAGGCCAGAGCTCCTGAAGTGGGCCATCATAGTTAAGCTCTCCCAAGCTACCAGTCCTTCCCTGGCTCCATAAAGTTTAGGAGTGTTCTGGTCCCACCATTGCTGGTCCCCCCAGGGCTTCACCATCCCTTGTTATTTCTCTTAACCCTACCCATAACTCTGTAAATACCCCTTCTATCAAAAAGTCCCTTTGATTAGTTCTGTTGAGTATGCTGTCAATTTCCTGCCAAGCCCTTAACTGATACACTAATGTACATAAATGTCATCATGTAGTCCCCTCTCGGTGTAATGTGGAAGACAGAGCACAGACCTGTCTGAAATAAAATAAAATAAGATCAATAAAACCTTGCATTCTTAAATATATGTGCCCTGACCAGAAATTTAACTTTGACCTCCTGGTTCATAGGTTGATGCTCAACCACCAAGCCATGCTGGCTGGACAACCCTTGTGTTTATTCCAAGACTATAAGCTATGGAATTTTTGAACAAGACCTCTTGTTCTTCAGCTTAGAATTGGTCATGGGGATGAGTCCAGAAATGAATTTTCAAGTGGAGTTTCTGGGAAACACATTAGTGGGGGATTTAAAAGAATGCAGATTCTGACTCAGTAGGTGCCACTGAGGCTTGTAATTCTCCATTTCTAACTAGCTTCTGAGATTCTGCATCTCTCACCAGCTGAAGCTTCTGGTACTAAACCACACTTTTAGTATTAAACCCCTGGGGTGACAATGGCAATGCCTCCAAGTTGGTCTTAGATGTATGGGGAAGGCTGAGAGAAAGGACTTCTGCCCTGAATCATTATATTCATGTTTGACATATTATGGTTCCAAGTAAGATTTCATTCCAAAAGGGGAATGGTTCTATTTCTTTAAACATTTATAAGCTACTAAAATACTAGCCTAATGCTTACTTGTCAGGTGAGTCAGTAGATAAGATGATTTATCCAGTCATAGCCAGTTGGTTGACAGAGACACAACTAAACTCTGGTCTCCTGACACCACTGCCCAGTTTTTTATATCTTTATTGCTTCTGATTTTTTCCCCCTTCTCTTCTTCATAGCTCCATTTTTGAACATTACTTTGAAATGTTTTATGAAAAGAAAAAGAAAAAGAAAAAAAATATATATATATAAAATTGATTTCAGAGAGTAAGGGAGAGGGAGACAGAGAGAGAAATATCAATGATGTGAGAGAATCATTGATTGGATGTCTCCGTCTCCTGCATGCCCAACACTGGGGATCAAGCCCACAACCTGGGCATGTGCCCTGATTGCGAATTTTACTGTGGCCTCCTGGTTCACAGGTTGACGCTCAACCACTGAGCACACTGGCCGGGCTCTTTATTTTTATATAGGTTCTTGAAACCCAGCACTTTAGGACCCAGATTTTAGGATATCTAGAACTTTTTCAGGGCAAGGAGTGTAACATGGGGTCACCTTCTATAATCTTGTTGGAGGGCACTCTTATGGTAATCATCATCTTATAAAGACAGGTGATGTCTTAGGTAACGGTTTCAAATGCAAAGGAAAAAACAGTATTATTTTTAAAATTTGACTGACAAGTTTTTCTCTGTATTCTGTGACCATAAGTATTTTAGCCTCAGTTGCCATAAGTATTTTAGACTCAGGCCTCCATTTTGTCTGTCATTCTGCTTATCTGATTCTCTAAAACTTATGCTTTTCTGAAAATGTAATACAGGAACAGAAAACATGTCCAAAGGGTTTTTCCCCCCATCTTTTCACATAGTATATGTATTTTTACATTAGGAGAATGTACAAAACCCAAGAAACATTTATTGCCAGACAAAATGCAATAGTTTGGATTGTCAGTATTTACTCATATTCATCTTCAGTTTAGTTATGCTCAGTGGATATCAAAATTGAAACCTCGTTCTGATCCAAAGCCCTGACGCAGTTGGTTTTATGCTTTTCATCTGGTAGTTATCTGTGAGTCACAGCTCTTAATTGCTATTCCTTCAAAATATTTACGTTATGGTTCTTGTGTCTCATAAACAGTGTTTATAAATTTGAAATTCACTTTTTAACCTGTGGTTAAAACAGAACACAAAAACAAGTTTGGATGTTTTGCTCTATTCCAATATCACTGTTATATCAGAACATATTTTCAATAAATCATGTTTTGTTTAATATCTTGCCACCCAGCAAAAGGTGTAATTTCCTTATACAAATGGGCCTAAGGGGACTGGAGTGAAAGGGCTTGCTGTGCTGCAAATGATAAGCTGTAGGGCATTATCAAGTATTTAGCCCTGGCTGTTTTTGTTTTTGTTTTGTGTGTGTGTGTGTGTGTGTGTGTGTGTGTGTGTTTTTCTTTTTCCAGTTTTTCTCAGTGGTTAGAGCATCTGCCGGAGGACTGAAGAATCTTCGGTTTGTTCCCCCCTCTGGGGCATATACCTCAGTTGCAGGTTCCATCCCCCACTCCTGGTAGTGGAAAGCAACCAATGTGTCTCTCTCACAGTGATGTTTCTCTCCCTGTGTCTCTTCCCCTCCCTTCCACTCTTTATAAAAATCAATGGGAAAATATCCCCAGGTGAGTATATATATATGAAACTTCCTATGAAATAAGGAGAGCATTCAATTTTCAAGTAGAAATGGCACACAATATATCAAGGGAAATGGTTAATAAACTTCAAGATTAAATGAAAAAAATTCATCAGATACTCAAGTAATAATAAAGTAATGAAGCAAGTCCCTTCAAGAGATCAAAACTAAGCTAGTTTCGAACATCCCTATAAGAGTATTAGATGCCGGGGGGGCGGGGGGGGGCAGTTCTTAGGGGAAAAATATGATCCAAAGTTATTTTGCCCAGAGTAATTTACTATACTTTTCATTATGGTATAAATATATACAGATGAAATAAAATGAAGATGATCATAGCACCATGACTACAACTTAGTTGTAAGAAATAAATAAGATCTTATATAAAGTGCCTCGCCCAAAGAAAATGCTTAATCAACAGTAGTCAATGTGTATGTTTTTATTATTTAGGACAACTAAGACCTGAACACACATGGGAGTAACGGAGAGGGAGGCAAACTACAATACAAGGAAAAATAAACAAAGCTAAGAGAGCTCTGAGGACCCAAAGGAAAGAGAGCTCATTGAAGATGAGCCCCATCAGTGAAGAGATGCTGTTTCATCTCAGATGCCCTTAGTAAATTTCAGCAGTACAAAGATGGTTTCCTGTTAATTAAAATTTGTAAAGGAAGAGCCCTACAATTTTTTGAAAAGCCACTGTATTTTTTTTCTATTTCAAGCAAATGTTTCTGTTTTTCATGAAATAAGAGGCTAAAAAAAAAAAAAAGAATGGAATAAACAATAAATAACAATTTTTGAAAAACACTATAAGAAATAAACATTTTTTTAAAAAATGAGACATGCCACAGATTTATTAAATGGGGTAAGCAAGAATATGATAAGAGACTAGACAAAGTTACAGACTTCCAGCAGTATCTTTAACTCAGCTTGTATGAAGGTCGGCTCTAATCTAATTGCCAGAACAGCCACTGACAATAGAGTACAGGAAACTGTGGCAAAATCTGTAGGTCTAATGGTGTTTATTATGCAGGCAGTTAGAAAGGGGCTGAAGACACCACAGAGCTGTACAAGTCATAACAGGAAAGGCTGGTGAGAAATCTGAAACAAGTTTTTTTTTAGTTATTGATTAGATTTTATTTTCATGATTACGCAGAGGTATGTAAATGGGTAGAATGTATGCCAATATAAGTAAGTCAAAGGCCATTTCATAAGCAGAAAAAAATAAGTTTAAATAGCAAGTAGAGAATCAGTATATTTATATGAATATGAAATAATAGATTTTTGAGAAACATACAGATAGTGTTAAATGAGTGTTTTTCTCTTCAATGTAGTATAAAGAAACACAAACATGATACCCTTTCATTCACTCATTTAAGCAACATTTAATTGAATGCTCACCATGTACCTGGCAGTAAATCAAGATACACATTTGTTATATTGCAAAGCTTAAAACCCATTTTTAAAAAATTGTTAATGGCAGCATGGCTTCCTTTTGGGAGAGTGGATATAATTTTGGAAGCAACACAGTGATGCTGAGCTAAGCCTGGAATAACACAATTGACTAACTTGAGTAATATAATTTTGGTTACAAACCAGATATGATTAAAAGCTACTCAGGTTAGTTACTCATGTAATTTGTACACTGACTTTGACAGAGATTCCAAAATAATCTTCAAAAATGCTTTTATAATATTACATTAATGAAAAAAAAAGTGTTGTCTGTCAAGGACCTACTATGAAAGATGCTTATTTAAATGTTTATTGAAAACACGATTTTATTGCTATGTTATATCATATATGGTTTACTTGTCAAATATGAGGTATTTTGGGCATTTATTTCTCACTTTAGAAATTTATAGGAGAAAAAGTTATATTTTGAACTTTATTTAGAATTCCAGGAAGTCAAAGTCTTCTAGGCCAAATGTATTTTACTTAGAGCTACCATTTTTTTTTTGGACAAAAGCTAGCTACTAAATGATGAGCCTTGTAGAAAGTACAGAGCATTCTTAGCCTTAACCCATTCTATAATTTTCTGAGTTAAAGGCCACTCACAGGGGCTAATACTCAACTCCTTCTCCCTGATGTGGAGACTGGCATATAAACTATCCAACAGAAACCTTCATAGAACTGTTTGAGGTCATTTACAAACTTTTAAAAGTCTTCTAGAGACTTATAATTTACAAATTTAGTTGAATACACAGGCACATATAATACATATATAAAAGAGGTAAATATACACATGTATATTTAAATCTATACAAGCACACATATCCTAATTGACATAAATTCTAGAAAAGGAAGCATTATAGAAGTTCAAAGGTGGTAGCAATTAGTGGTTTATGGTTTTAGCTGTTATATTTGCAAGTTGGTAAAGAGCTGTTATGGTAAATTTATTTGACTGAGTGCATTCTGAGGAATAAAGTAGAAAAACATGGGCCACAAAATGTAAATCCTCTCTCCCCCAGCTCCAAAACTGCATTTTAAAACTTTGGCCAAATATCTGCAACTATATTTCAAGTAATAATAAGGAAAAGGTGGCCTCTGTTAAAGTCTTTCTTTTAAGAAGTGCTTGATGTAAGCCAAATCTATCAGATAATTTCAATAAAAGCAGAACTAGTAATCAACCTCAACTAGGTATATAACATTGGAGAAAATTTAGGGGGGAAAAGTCATAATCAGGAGGACATGATAAATAGTACAGGTGAGGAGACCCCACTGTCTTTGTTTTTAACAGATTTATGAAAAATATTCACATATCATAAAATTTACCTCCTATAAGTATACAACTTAACAAACAACAAGTGTTGGTGAGGATGTGGAGGAAAGGGAACCCTAGTACACTGCTAGTGGAATGTAGACTGGTGCAGCCATTCCGAAAAACAGTATGGAATTTCCTCAAAATTTTAAAAATGGAACTCCCATTTTACCCAGTAATCCCACTCCTAGAAATATATCCCAAGAAATCAGAAAGGATATATGTTCATAGCAGCACAATTTACCATAGCTAAGATTTGGAAAAAGCCTAAATGCCCATCAGCAGATGAGTGGATTAAAAAACTGTGGTACACTGCACAATGGAATATACTACACTGCTTTAAAAAAGAAAGAACTCTTACCATTTGCAACAGCATGGATGGAAATGGAAACCATTATGCTAAGCAAAATAAGCCTGTCAGAGAAGGATAAATATCATATGATCTCACTCATTCATGAAATATAATGAGCAACATAAAATGGACAAAAATTGATCCAGAGACATAGAAGCATCTAATAGACCCTCAAATCTCAGAGGGAAGGCAGGGGGAGGGAAAGCACTAGGGGGAAAAAGATCAACCAAAAAACTTGTATGCATATAAATAACCAATGGACACAAACAATGGCTGGGAGGAGGTGAGGACTGGGGGTGGGGGGCAGGGACAGGCTGAGAGAAGACACAGGGAATAGGGATATACGCAACACTTTCAATAATAAAGAATTTTTAAAAAAAAATTTAAGATGGAGCTGCCTTATGACCCAGTAATTTCACTTCTCAGAATTTATCTGAAGAAACCCAAAACACGAATTCAAAAGAATATATGCATCCCTATGTTCACTGTAGTGTTAGTTACAATAGCCAAAGTTTGGAGGCAGCCCAAGTGTCCACAGTAGATAAGTGCATAAAAATGCTGTGATACATTTACACAATGCAATACTACTCTGCTATAAAAAGGGGGAATTACCCTTTTCACAGCAGAATACTGGAGAATATTCTGCTAAGTGAAATAAGCTAGTCAGAGAAAGATAAGCACATTGTTTCACAAATATGTGGAATTTAACGAACAAACTGAACTACCAAGCAAATTAGAGATAGACTCATAGACAGAGAGCAGAGAGTTCTGGTAGGGTAAGGGGTGTTGGGGGGTCTGGAGGGATTGGCCAAAAGAGAAAAAAAGAGAGAAGTCACAGACAACAGTGGGGTGATTACAGTGGAAGGAGGGTGGTTGGGGAAGGTGGAAGAAGGCACAGAGGGGATAAATGGTGGTGGAAAGTGTTTCCAAAATGAATATAAGTTCTATGAAATGTTAATAATTAGTTTGGGAGATACTCTGTTGAAAAAGGAAACAGGATTCTTCAGAGCCTTTAACATGCTAATAAATATATATCATGATTATCTAAGACAGTGGTTCTCAACCTTTCTAATGCCGTGACCCTTTAATACAGTTCCTCATGTTGTGGTGACACCCAACCATAAAATTATTTTTGTTGATACTTCAACGAAAGTAGCATAAATTAGTTATGAAGTAGCATTCTTTGCAGTGTTGGTTTGGTGGTAATAAACTCACTTTTTTTTGTGTGTCTGCATAGCTCTTTATTTCACCTTCAATTTTAAATGACAGCCTTGCTGGATAAAGTAGTCTTGGGTTCAGTCCTTGGTTTTCATTACTTTGTGTACTTCTGCCACTCCCTTCTGGTCTGAAGTGTTTCTATTGAGAAATCATCTGACTGTCTAGCAGGGGTCTTCAAACTACCGCCCTCGGGCCACATGCAGCCCCCAGGGGAGTCTGATCCTGCCCGCCAGGTTTTTTGGGCAGTGAGCACAGTAGGAATTAGTAGTTCATATAGTCCGGCCCTCCAGCTCTCTGAGGGACCGTGATCTGGCCCCCACTTTAAAAAGTTTGAGGACCCCTGGTAATGGGAGCTCCCTTATAGCTAATTTTCTGTCTCTCTCTTGTAGCCTTTAAGATTCTTTCTTTGTCTTTAATGTTTGCCTTTTTAATTATTATGTGGGTCCTTTAGGGTTCATCTTGGTTGGCATTCTCTGTGTTTCCTGACCTTGAGTGACTTCTTTCCTTCAACAGATTAGGAAAATTTTCTGCCTTTATTTCTTAGAGCAGGTTCTCTATTTCTAGTTAGAATTCTTCTCCTTCTGGTACCACTCTCATGTGATTGTTGTTTGCTTTCATATTATTATCCCAGAGTTCCCTTAAACTCATTTCCTGCTTTTTAATTTTAATTTATTTTTGCCATTTTTTCCCCTCTGAACAGATGTTTTTTCCTACCTTATCTTCTAATTCATCGATTCATTCCTCAACTTCTTCTTGTCTATTGTAGAATCCTTCTAGAGTGTTTTTTATATCAGCAATGTCATTCCTCATTTAATCACTTAAAATTCTCATTAAATTCCCTATAATTCTCAGTAAATTGTTCGTAGTTTTCATGAAGTTGCTTATAGTTCTCCCTGAATTGTTTGTACATCCTTATTATCATTACTCTGAATTCTTTATCTGACAAATTGCCTACATTTCATTTAGTTCCTTTTCTGGCAGTTCCTTCTTTTCTTTAATTTGGGGGTTCTTTGTCTCCCCATTTTCACTGCCCCTTTCTATTTGTTTCTATGTATTAGATCAAACTGCTATGACTCCCAGGCTTTGTGGGTTGGCCTTACAGAGTAGGTGTTTTGTGGGATCCAATGGTGCAGGCTCTTATATCTCCTAAGCTGGTGCTCTAGGAAAGTCTCTTGCTTCAGTTATTTCGGTTTTCCTGTTGTAGTTGGGTCTTGAACGTTATTGTCTTGTTCTTGGACTGAATCTCCTCTCAGGCTGGCTATATGGTTCACCCTGACCACATCATGTAAGCCAAGCTGTTGTGGAGGTGTGGTCTCCAGGTATTTTTTGGCTTTGATATGTCTTCTCCTCAGCTGGACCTCAGTTGGTAATTCCAGATGAGCGTTCTCCAATTTAGTTGTATTCTAATATGGTCCTGGGAGGAGGTACATGACTAGTATGCCTATTCAGTTGCCATTTTCTCTCTTCAATCTTTAAGAGCTTTATTGTGCTTACATTTAGGTCCAAGATCCATTTTTTTTTTTTGGGAGGGGGGGGGATTGTTTATATAGTGTGAGGTGGGAATCCAAAATTTATTCTCCAGTTGTTGAAACACTACTTGTTAAAAAAAAAAAGACTATTCTTTCCTTATTGAATTATCTCAGGACCTTTGTCAAAAACAATTGACCATCAATGTAAGGGTTATTTCTGGACTGTCAATTTTATTCCATTGGTCTATATGCCTTATCCTTATGGCAGAATCACACTGTCTTGATTATTTTAACATTGCAAAATGTTTTGAAATCAGGAGGTGTGAGTCCTTCATATTTTAAGAGTGTTTTTGGGTCTTCGAGTCCCTTGCATTCCCATGTCTTTATGATAAACTTGCTAATTCCTTTAAAATAAAATAACACTGAAATTTGTATAGGGCTTACATTGAATTTGTATTTCACTTTGGGGAGTTTTGCCATTTTAGCAATATTGAGTTTTGCAAATTATTAATGTCTTTTTGTTATTTAGACCTTAATTTATTTCAAAATATTTTATAGTTTCTGTGTGCAAATATTGCATTTCTTTAGTTCGACTTCTTTCCTAAAAAAATTTACTTATTTTGATGCTGTTAGTGGAATTATTTTCTTAATTTAATTTTTGGATTGTTCATTGATAATGTAAAGAAATGCAATTGATTTTTGCATATTGATCTTATACCTTACAACATTTATTATAACATTCATTAATTGTAAAATTTTTTTGTGGAACTTTTATTGTTTTTCTCTGGAAGTCATATAATTTGAGAATACAGATAGTTATATTTTTTTTTCCAATTTGAATGACTTTTTATCATTTTCTTAGATTATTTTCTTGACTAGAACCTCCAGTACAATGTTGAATAAAGTGACAGTAGATATGTGTATTGTTCCTGAAATTGAGAGGGAAACATGCATTGCTTACCATTAGTTTTGATGTTAACTGTGGTTTTATGCAAGATTGCTGTTAGTGGGTTAAGGAAGTTTGCTTCTCTAGCTTACTGTTTTTATCATGAAAGGACGTTGGTCTGTCAAATGCTTTTTTCTGCATTTATAAAGATGAAAATGAGGTTTTTGCTTTTTGTTTCTTCAATAAGGTGCACTACACTGATTGATTCTCAGATGTTAAACAAACCTTGCATTCCTGAGATAAATTTTACTTGGTCATGTTGTATAAATATTTTTATATGTTGCTGCACTCAATTTACTAGTATTTTGTTAAGGATTTGGTATTTATATTTAAAAGGAACACTGGTCTGTGGTTTTATTTTCTTGTGATGTTTTTGTCTGGTTTTGGTACCGAGGTAATAATTTAGGCCTCATAGAATATTTCAGAAGTTTTTCTTTCTCTTCTATTTTTCTGAAGAGCTTATGGGGGCTGGTATGAATTCTTCTTTAAATGGTTGGTAGAATTCACCAGTGAAGTCTGATAAATTTGTTTTATCATCTTTTTATAAATGTAATATGGTAGAAAGAAACACAGAAAATAGAGAAAACCTATGTGTTTTTCTCCTGATTCTACTATTAAGAAGCTATATAACTTTTGATAATCTCATTTTTATGCCTGTAATTTAGAGGTAAAACCATCCATTCTGTCTATTTTCAAGGATTACTGTTTAAGAATAAGTAAAATAATGAATGTAAAAGCTTTTTATAACCAGAAAATGCCATTCCACTCTACCCTATTATGTTTAGTATTTCTTGGCCCCACTATGTAAAATTGTGCCTGCAGGTAGTCCAAATTCCCATTAAGTATCTGAGAAGCATGCCTGGCACCTTCAGCTATGTCTCTGGGGCAAGTATCCTGGCAACTGCGATGCTGTTCACACTGTACTGAAATGAGTGTCTGAGGCAATGTGCTCCCCAGCTCCCTTTTCTTCCCATTACTCTTCCTTTTAAACCCTCTACTGCCAAAAGTAGAAGTCAGAGCTCTGCCAGTTTCCCTACTTACCAATTAAATTCTTTAGGAGAAAATCAGTCATCATCTGGACATTCTACTCACTTAAACTAAACAGTGAAGACGAATCCCCGTAGTGCTTTCCACTGCGAAGAAAACAAGCCCATCTCCAAATAATGGGTGTGCTTCTCTTAAAATCGACTACTTATTACGCATAAAATTCATTAAAGGAATTGCTACAAATCTACTTAAATATCCAAACCTAGTGTTCAGTGAATGAATGTACTTATTTCTCCAACCTTGAGAATCACATAAGATTAGCCACCATGGCATCTCATACCTTCCTCTCCCAGCCTCCAACATAACCTCATCCTTTCCCAAGTCCTTCCCTCCTATCATGGGACTTATGCCTTTGCCAAAGAGTTCATACTTTTTAGAGAATGTAGGTTTTAGAAAGGGAAGAAAAAAATAAAAAATAAAAAAACTGTGACAGAAAATGAAACTTCTCCTTGCTGAAGCCAAGATAAGCCTCTCAGAAATGCCAATAAACCTGAATGACAGTATGCCACAAAAGTACCTTTTCCCTACATTGCCTATAACCTGTATTTCAATTTATTTACTTGCCTACATCTTCAACAATTAGGGGTTACATTGAAGAAAATAATAAATATCTTATTTAAAAAAACTAATAATGCTTGAAGGGTTATGGCTACCAATGACACACAGCTCAGTAAAAATTAATAAAATTAAAATGCTTTCCTTCTAAGATCTTTCCGATTTCTATCAGCTATATTGAAGAAATGAATAATGTTATTTGGAAGGACACAAAAAACAGATTAAGATCATTTTGTGGGAGAAGCAATTTGTGAAGCTGAAATGACTTGGCAGAATTCTACAGTAAGGGACTAAGGAGACCATAATGATGACAATTATCACATACGTAGTATATTCTAAACACAACTCCAGTGAGTTATTCCAGCTAATCCTGTAGACAAACCTATAAAATAAGTACCATTATCATCATCTTTGACATATAAATTAAAAAACTGAAAGTAAAGGAGATTAAGAAACACATCTACTAGTAAGGACACATGTTCAAGAAGTAGAGCCAGAATTTTAACCTAAACCTGTCTGAACTTAGAATGAGTTCTAATTGTCTATGATGACTGGTCCCCTAAAGACTGAAGACCAGAAGCACTAGAGTGTATAAGACAAAGATGAAATGCAGGTTGTTGGGACCATTCCTCAGACAATAGTCATTGGTATCCAATGCTATTCTAGTCCTAGATCTAGGAAAAAGCTAGCAAAATCATTGTGCAAGGTCCACACACACACACACACACACACACACACACACACACTTCTTGAGGTTAAAATTTAAATGCAGACATCCCAGGCCCTTTCACTTGCAGTCTTTTGTAAAGAAACCTGTCATCTGCATAGATAATTGCCATGTACATTGCAAACAGCTCATTTAAAAATGATCGATTGAAACCACAGCCACTCAGTGAAGGACTTTTTGACCACATATAAGCATAAGTAAGTCAGGAAATCTAAAAAGTGTATATTACAATTAGTGCTGGCCTCCTTCTGTCATAATTTTTAGGAATTGTACTTTATTTTCATAATATGTTACTACTGACATTATGTAAAATTATTTAACTAATTCAGATTATAATGAAAGGTGAGATTGCAGTAACTGTAAATGTGTTTACATCGAAAATTGAATTATCACACACCTAATTGTGAACCACGGTTGTTCTAAATTGGCAGCTTTAAATCCAAATTAAAAACCGGTTTGACTCAGTGGATAGAGCGTCGGCCTGTGGACTGGAAGGTCCCGGGTTCGATTCCGGTCAAGGGCATGTACCTTGGTTGCAGGCACATCCCCAGTAGGGGGTGTGCAAGAGACAGCTGATCGATGATTCTCTCTCATCGATGTTTCTAACTATCCCTTTCCCTTCCTCTCTGTAAAAAAACAATAAAATATATTAAAAAATAAAAAAAGAACTATGTAGGGTGCCACGTGGGTACTATAAATACCAGGGGACACTTTGTAAAGTATATGATATCTCACGACTATGCTGTACACCTCAAACTAATCTATAATAATAAAAGTGTAATATGCTAATTAGACCAGACAGCTAAATGACCTTCCAGATGTCCTTCCGGATGACCTTCTAGACGAAACCAGAACTGTGAGGGCTGAGGCAAGCCGCCATGGCTGTGAGGGCCAAGCCCCATGCACGAATTTCATGCATTGGGCTTCTAGTACAAAATAATACTCAATTCAATACAATAGTCAATGCAAAACCGTAATTGAAAAATAAAACTTAAAAAGAAAAAAACACCAAAGTGGATCAGTCACTATCGATCTGCAGGGAAAAATAAGTAAATAAATCTAAATTAAGTCTTGTTTTAAAGCTTTTTAAAAATAGGAATATTTAAACTTTCCTAAAGAATAGCAATTCATCACCAATAGATAATAGACATTGTCTCATGTTTAACTTGAGCTAGCCATCCATGCTTACTTAATTCATATAACTGTTGTACCTGAATCTCATACATATCTATCCCTCCCCCATTAGAAAATAAATTACAAGATTAAACCTAATGCAAATAAAAGTTTTAATGAATTTAATTAATTATTAAATCCACGAAGTGTACAAAGCATCTATTATGAAAAAGGCAAGGTCAAACATTTGGACCTGCATTTTAAAAATGAAATAAGATTACCTGAAAAATAATGATATTAAAATAAAACTAGGTAGAGAGTAATATAATCTAGTTCAGATGGGGAAAGTTTCATCTGATTCAGGATACATAAGCTATACAAATATTGTGCTAATGCAGCAATTTTTAACCTTTTTCCTCTCGTAACACACATACCCTAATTACTAAAATTCTGCAGCTCACCAAAAATATACTATATCTTTTACTTATCTGACAAAACAGGATAGGTATAAATTTTTATCCACTTACTACCAGATGGCTATGGCTGTGTTGGCTGTTGCCATTTCTTTTCATTAGACAATATCAGGGAAAAGAGGTCAGTGCCCCAAATAACTGTCAGGTATTGCATGTTGTGAAAATTCTTGCAGCGCACTGATTGAAAATAGCTGTGCTAATGCATGTAAAGTGCTCAAACTAGCTTTTAATAAAAGTAGTTATTATTATTACCCAACATGTCTAGATTTTGTGAATTACCTAAGTTCGTGAATTTAAATACCAAAACATGCTTCCATGTCAACACTGTGGGTTAAATGAGCTTGTCATATACACATATACTACTCTGCTGTTTTATGCAGATCACCCTGATCCTAAAAGTTTCTCAAAACTTGATGTCATATTATAAACACTGACTTTTGTACTGTGATGCAATACAATAATGCTTTTAGAGAAAAATAGAAGGCAGCCAACTCAGCAATTTATATATCTCTATAAAGTACATATTTTGATGCTCATACTCCTTAGAGTTCCTACCTTCTAAATTACAGTTGTTTTCTGTATAGCTCCATAGACGTTAGGCTTGCTACACTTGCTGTTATTAGAAACAACTCTCATATTTTGCACATTTTCCCACATTATCTCTCTAATCTGCCATGGATGGAGAAAGTATGCATGAAGAGACTGTACCACATCCGTGGGAGACATGGATTCTGTGACTTCTATTTGGGCATCTCAGAGGTTATTGCCCTTTCTCATATTGGCTGAGTCGAGAAAGTATTATCTATAGTTTCACTGATTGTTATAATGGCTGAATTTATCCACAAAAATGAAAATCTTCTGTTGGTACTGGATGTATACTGGATGTATAATGCCATCATGAATAGCTTCAAAATATCTATGCCGTTCCTCATTTCAGCTTGACCCTAGTCCAAGGGATAGATCACAGGTCAGAAAAGGAAAGCACCACCCTTCCTATTATAAAGCAGATTTAAGGAGAAGAAAGAGAAGAAGTAGGAGGGGAAGAAGGGAGAGAGGGAAGAGGAAGAGGAGGAAGAGGAGAGGGAGATGAAGAAGAATTTGCTTTGCTTATAAAGAGAAAGGAAGCAGCTGCCTTCTCTTTTTCTCTTGAAAGGGTCTCTTTGTGGGGGAAAAATTGAACTTGAGTCCTTCCTCTAACTAGAATGTAAATGGATCTCTGCGAGGAGCTAAGTCCAGTCTTGCTTACGTGAAAAGATTCCTCCAAGTGTGTGGGCCTTGTCACCCCTTGAAACATAAACATATGCCTCTAGAGTTATCTAGGAACCTATCTTGAGATATACCAGAGGAAACAGGAGTTTTATTGTCTTTTCCTCTACTGAGCTGGATAACTTGTGTGAGATGTTACCCTGGCTTCCTGGTTTTGAGGGCTACCTACACGCAGGTACTCTTCTGTAGTGTTCACTCAGTAATTGAGGAGTGTTCTTTTTTCCCTGTATTCATGAGAATAGGTGTCTCATCAATAAGCCCATCAATGCTCAATCCTACAACAATTCCCTCCCCAAATCTCCAAGCTTCAGATATGAGTTTGGGCTCTGTCATCCAGAGTGGTCATAGCTATTGTTAGCAAGATCGGGCATGCTTTTACATCCCTGACTCTGAAGGCAGAGAAGTGTGTGGAAGGGCAGGATTTAAAATTGGAGTTTCCTTTTATATGTTGCATAGACAAGATTAAAATGTGGAAATTGCCTTTTTTTTTAAACAAACAGCTATTAAAAATGAAATGCTCAAAAAAATTGAATGTGAGAAAAATCACTGCAGTTACAAAAACAAAACAAAAACGTTTTCTTTGCTCTATCTCATTTTCCTGTTTTAGTCTCTTAACAACGCTTATCATCATCTAAAATTAGCTTTTATCCTACTTTTTAAAATTGAAGTCTAATTTGCATACAGTCAAAATCACCATTTGTAGTGTACAGGGAAGATTTTTGTTTTATTCCAAGTTTTCAGTAAAATAAAACTGACAAACTAACAATGAAAAGAAGAAAATGTATAAAAGCAAGTGTTAAGTATGTGCTTTGGGTTTCCTCCTCATTAAGCACAGAGACAAATGTGCGCTTAAAGACAGAATAAACTAACATTGAGGAATTACGCACTTGGCCTTTTCTTCCTCCTGAACGGAAGCAAGCTGTTGTGATAGTGTGCACAGATGTCCTTAGGTGCACTGAGAAGGCAAGACAGAGCCAGCATCAGTCGTCCCACGCAACACACCCCTTTTTCAAAAGAGGCATTGTTAATAGCGGGAAGTATGTATGGCATGGCTTGAGGTCAGAGATGTGTGTTGGAATCACACATCTGCTATTTACTGACCTCAGACAAATTACTTAGCATCTCATCTGTAATACTATTGCACGTTCATGTAGTTGTTATAAGCATTAAATAAAGTATAGAGAATATAGGTAGTACATTAGTTTCTGCTACAAGCAAGGAGATTAAGTGGCAGCTGATAT
Source organism: Pipistrellus hanaki (assembly GCF_964339955.1). NCBI lineage: Eukaryota > Metazoa > Chordata > Mammalia > Chiroptera > Vespertilionidae > Pipistrellus > Pipistrellus hanaki. The sequence goes on from NC_140511.1 coordinate 17,205,644, forward strand.
TGTTATTGTTGTATCATTGTCATGGTTATTGTTTAGCCAGGTCTCAAATAGATTCATCTCCCTTCCCTCGGAACAGCTCTTGGATCTCATGTAAATCTTGGTGAGGAAAATAGCCTTTTCTACTGTGGATACTGGAGGAAGCAGTACCTCACTGAAGGCAGGAAGAACATAGCTAAGACTTTTGTTTGCGTCCTTGGAAACACCCAGAAAAAAGAAATGATTGCTTTCTCCCTCAGGAAGTTAGTGTCTACAGTTTTATAGTCTTACAGTTTTGCTAGAGTGACTGGAAATTCTGTTCCAATTCTTTCCTTGACCAAAAATTGGGATAAGAAAAGGAACAAAGGTCAAACTTCTTTGGGTAACTTCCTGGGGGTCGGCATGAGAGAAGGCAGGCATGGAAGGGTCTTTGTAAACTCCTCTGATCAAACAGATCTCTGACCGCACTTTCAGAAACATTATACTGATTAAAGCAACTTGATCAGTATAAACTGTTCTTTGTTTCTGTGCTTCTCTCTCTTTCTTTTTTAGAGTTCTAGAGAATTCTTTTGAAAATATTATATTTGTAAACTAAGGGGCTAGGGCAGAGGTTGGCAAACTGGGGCTCACGAGCCACATGCGGCTCTTTGACCCCTTGAGTGTGGCTCTTCCACAAAATACCACGGCCTGGGTGAGACTATTTTGGAGAAGTGGCGTTAGAAGAAGTTTAAGTTTAAAAAATTTGGCTCTCAAAAGAAATTTTAATCATTGTACTGTTGATATTTGGCTCTGTTGACTAATGAGTTTGCCAACCACTGAGCTAGGGGATTTCCCCAACATGGGGGCATCTGTGAATTATGTGTGACCAGGGATTGAGGTGGACATGGCTGACCCTGACTATGTGGGCCCACAGTCCCTGCCTGCGCCTCAAAGACAAATTTATAGTTAAAGAGCTATGTAACAAGAAGAAAACAGAGGGAAGTAAAATATAACCCTAAACTTGATTCTTTTTACCTATGATTAAAAAAAACAAACAAAAAACAAACAAAAAAACAAAAACTCTTAAGGTGATTATTACACAAATATCACTTCTTTCCCTTGGTAGAAAGCAAACTGCATGAGCAATAACCTTTGTCTCATTCACATTGGTTTCCTCCTCCACACTGATTATAGCACCTTATACACAGCAAATGCTCAGCATCTATGTCTCAAGGCTTACAGCATTTCTTTGTACTCTTATTAGCACGTATAAGGAGGTGGTATGCATTGTGCCAAAAGGCCTTGACAGGAAAATCTAGGCTGTAGTTCTGCCTCTGGCACTGTTGACCCCATCTGGGCCTACAACTAAAAAGCTGAATTGGATTATCACTAATTCAACTTTGAGCTCTAAAGTGAAAGGAAAGAAGTAAGAGAGAGAGAGGGGAAGAAAGAGAGAGGGGGGAGAAAAAGGATGAAAGGATATTTCTCCTATCAGAAAAAAAAAAATCAAATCAAAGAAAATTCCCTAAGGAATCATCCATGTCATTAATGATTTTAATAAAGGCTTCAGAGAATGCGGAAATTGCCGTTACTATTTAACTAAAGACAAATGCTGATGAGTTGACAAGAATTGGAGAAAAAATGAAATTTTCCATGCCCAGCTATATCCAGAAAGAGAATATGGATGATGACTGGAAATTACCAGTTTCCAATGTCATTCTGCAGTTGGTCCTGCTCCGTTGTGTTAGCACAGCTGTACCTTTTCTTTTACTTGGCCTGGGGTAATAATGACATTTTTCTCTTTATTTGCAGAATCGAGAGCATCCATGGGGCTCCAAGTCTTTATGATGACTAAGGTGAAGAGCTAAATCACTCAATTAAAATGCATAGTATCAGCGGTGTGCACTTCAGTGGTTTAGAATTGCCATCTATTTCTCTATGGAAGAACACGGGGGACAGTCTTTTCTGAAATGCAGATAACAAGAATCTTATCTTTCAGCAACAACCTCCAGCAATCAATTAAGTTGCTACTACCTGATAGGAGTGAAACCTTTTTCAATACATCAAATTCATTTTCAAAGATAGCACAGATCATATCTATCCTCTAAATTTCCATAAGCCATAAATACTGCCTTCCCTTGAGTTTAAATGTTCACAAAGCTTTCTTTAAACTATGCCCCATGCACCTCAACATATAACTAATTCTGTGCCCCCCAAATAAATTACTTCTTAAAGGAGTAGCCCAGTAACATAGCCCCTAATTTCAAAAGGGGCTATGTTACTGGGCTACTCCTTTAAGAAACTAAAATATCTGCCGATTCTCAGAAATAGGCAATTACATCTATGTTTATGTTAGCTGCTTTTTGATAATAATGTGTGATTTATTTCTGAAACATCATCCAAAGGAATATATGAATTAGCCTGCTGTCAAAATGTTATTTTCTACCTTTCTACACTGTGGTGTGAAGACAGCATGTCTTGTTGTAAAACACTCTAAAGCACTATTTTTTCCAAACGAAGTCTATCCACAAATATATCGTGTTATAGGATACATGGTGAAGGTTTTACAGTGGTTCAAGCAGAAAAAAATAGCACCAGAATTGGCATCGGATACATGGTAGTAAAACCTATAGTATAGCTAATAAAGTTGATCTATTAGTTTGGCCATTGTTTTAAATAATTTAACTGGAAAAAACAACTATGACCTTTGTTGAATTGTTAGATTTTTCTAAATCCTCTTGTTAAATAGAAAAGTTTTGCATGACATTTTTTATTCCTTCTTATCTGATTACAAATAGTTAAATGCCAAAGAAGTATATTTCAGATTTTCATGAAATTTTATTAAATCATTAAATAAGCTAATGGTTCATGGTAGATTGGAAAATCTCAAAGAAGTTGCTTATTTTTATCCAAGAGTTCAATGGGCATGTTATTTTTTATCAATGGTACATGGACAAGGTAAGAGATATTACTAAGAAGAAATAAAGCACTAATTTGAAATTTTTAAAAATAAACTTCTAGTATAATAGCTGCAATTTAGCTTCAGAAAAACATTATTTTCATATTTTAAGATTGAACTTGATCAGTATGGGAAAGTGGGAGTGATTGAAAGCATGGCGATGGAGGCAGCAGTAAAACAGAGGCTTTGTTTTTATAACCTCTGATGACCATGACTCTGTAGACAAGGTTGTTATTCAGAAACACCATACTGTGAATGGCCACAACTGCGAAGTGAGGAGAGGCCTTTCTCAGCAAGAGATGGCTAGTACTTCATCTAGCCAAAGAGGTCGAAGTGATTCTGGAAATGAGGTGACTGTGAAGATGGTTTTTGTAGGAATGACAACTTTATTTTTTTTTTATTTCTTTATTGATTAAAGTATCACATATTTGTTCTCATCCCCCCAATCCCATCCACATCCCTCCCAATGTATGCCCCCACTCCCATGTTGTCCATGACTACTGGTTAGGCTTATATGCATGTATACAAGTCCTTTGGTTTATCTCTTCCCCCTTTCTTCCACCCTCCCCTACCTTCCCTCTAAGGTTTGACAGACTTATGGATGCTTCCCTGTCTCTGGGTCTGTTTTTGTTCATCAGTTTATGTTGTAGTCCTAACTAGTTTGGCTCAGTGGATAGAGCATAGGCCTTCGGATTGAAGGGTCCAGGCTTCGATTCCGGTCAAGGGCATGTACCTTGGTTATGGCCACATCCCCAGTAAGAGGTGTGCAGGAGGCAGCTGATCCATGTTTCTCTCTCATTAATGTTTCTAACTTTCTATCCCTCTCCTTTCCTCTCTGTAAAAAAAAAAAAATCAATAAAATATATATATTTTTTAAAAGGAATGACAACTTTGATCGCGGAGGAAACTTTGGTGGTTGAGACGGATTTACTGGCAACTGCGGTGGTGGTGGATATGTTGGCGATTGGATGGCTGTAATGGATTTGGTAATGATAAAAGCAACTTTTGAGGTGGTAGAACCTCCAGTTATTTTGGGAATTATAATTATTAATCTTCAAATTATGGACCCATGAAAAGAGGGAACTTTGGAGGCAGAAGCTCTTGCCTCTATGGTGGTGGAGGTCAAAACTTTGCCAAACCACAAAACCAAGGTGGCTGTGGCGGTTCCAGCAGCAGCAGTAGCTATGGCAGTCGCAGAAGGTTTAAATTACTGCCTGGAAACAAAGCCTAGCAGGAGAGGAGAGCCAGAGAAGTGACAGGGAAGCTACAGATTGCAACAGATTTGTGAACTCAGCCAAGCACAGTGGCGGCAGGGCCTTGCTGCTGCAAAGAAGACATGTGTAGACAACACTTGTGAATGGGCGAAATCCTCCGGACTGTATTGGGACCAATTGCATCATGGGTTATTTCCGTTTCTCTTCTCTGGAAAGTGCAAAGCATTCCAACAAATGTTTTTAATGTAGTTTTTTGGGTTTTTTTTGTTTTTTTGTTTTTTGTTTTTTGTGTTTTTTTTGGTATGGAGGCACTTGATTGCTAGATGTAATAGTGTGATCGTGGTGCTGAATAAGTGTATTTTTAAAAATATATTTTTATGGGTTTCAGAGAGGAAGGGAGAGATGGAAACATCAATGATGAGAGTGAATCATTAATTGGCTGCCTCCTGCACTCCCCTTACTGGGGATCAAGCCTGCAACCCTGATATGTGCCCTTGACCAGAATCCAATCAGGGACCCTTCAGTCCACAAGCAGACACTCTATCCATATTTTACAAATTAAAAAAAAAATGAAAGAAATAAAACTTGGCAGAATATTGTAATATTTGATCTTTAAATTTTTTAAAATATATTTTATTGATTTTTTAAAGAGAGGAAGGGAGAGGGATAGAGAGTTAGAAATATCAATGAGAGAGAAACATTGATCAGCTGCCTCTTGTACTACCCCTACTGGGGATGTGCCCACAAAGAAGGTACATGTCTTTGGAATCTAAGCTGGGACACTTGAGTCTGCAGGCCGATGCTCTATCCACTGAGCCAAACCGGTTAGGGCCGTGGTCGGCAAACTGCGGCTCGCGAACCACATGCAGCATTTTGGCCCCGTGAGTGTGGCTCTTCCACAAAATACCATGGCCTGGGCAAGTCTATTTTGAAGAAGTGGCGTTAGAAGTTTAAGTTTAAAAAAATTGGCTCTCAAAAGAAATTTCAGTCACTGTACTGTTGATATTTGGCTCTGTTGACTAATGAGTTTGCTGTTAGGGCTTTAAAATATATTTTTATTGATTTTGTACAGAGAGGAAGAGAGAGAGATAGAGAGTTAGAAACATCGATGAGAGAGAGTCATCAATCAGCTGCCTCTTGCACACCCCCTACTGGGGATATGCCCGCAACCAAGGTACATGCCCTTGACCGGAATCGAACCCGGGACCTCTCAGTCCCCAAGCCGACGCTCTATCCATTGAGCCAAACCGGTTTCGGCAGCTGCTGCTGCTGTTAGGGCTTTAAAATGTTTTGTTAAACTTCCTAAGCAGAGACTGGATAAGAATTGGGTCTGATACCTATAATTTACTAGATATCATGTGTCAAAAATATTTTAAGTGTCTTATAGCAAAACGGTCTCTATATTCTTTATAACTACCTCAGGATTTACGTTGCTACTGAAATATGGTGTGATCCATAATGGCAATAGATAAATTGGAGTCAACCACATGTTCATTCCTCTAATTATATAAATAGGAAAAATATGAGAAAGGATTCAGCAACCAGGTTTCAACCTTCATTAAGACAATGAAATTCTCTTTTCCAAAATACATTTATTGGTTCTAATACTAATAATATCACATTTTCAGAGAGTTGTATGCCCCTGCAAATTATCAGGAAGTCCAAAGTCCAGCTCACACCTGCTGAGAGTATAGGGTGAAGAAATTGAGAGAGAGGTCACCATTTCAGAGAACGACTTTGAAGAGACCATGGAGCCCAAACGAGATTCTGGGTGTTATATGTGTGTGATATTAGAGTGGACTCTTGATTGAAGCTGATAGATGCACAACTAAAATCAGCATAAATAATAAAGAGAGTATACTGCCTTGTAAACTAAAGATCTAGGAAACTTTTCAGCTTCACCTGTAGTTGGATTTAAGGTTCAAATAACCTAACCAGGATTAAGACACTCTTAGTTTGAGTAGCTTTGCTTTCCTCTGCATTGGCTTCATTACAATGGAAATTTTCTCTAATGCCAACTTTCAAGCGCCTCAGACTTAGATCCTACCAGCTTCACCAGTCTGGTAGTCGGCACCTCTTGTCAGTAGTTCTAGCAAAAGTCCCTGGCCTAACCTGTATTGACTCAAGCAAGGTGAAAAGCCAACTATATAACTCATTACTCTGACACTAATTGGCCATCAAGAGTGGGGTTAGAGGAAGGACAAAACTCATGGATTGTAATAGGGAAAGGATGGAAGGGGCTATTACCAGCAGAAACAAGGAACAGATGCTAGAAAAGCAAAGACAATAAATATCTATTATACACGCAGCCCTTTCCCTTCTGATATCAAGGCACATATTGCACCTCACGCGGACTTTATATCTAATTTTAAGACTTCATGGCCTAGAAACAATCCAAAACCACCACCAAATACATCCTGTTACAATTAGAAAAGGTAACTCCTTCTTATCCAATTAACTGTTGACCATTTCCAGGTAAAAGCAAGAAAAGCCACAGTTAAGATGTATTAAAAGTAAATATCAATCTGATATGACTGCCTTCTACCTAGGAAGAAGGCATCGATACCACAAAGATAAGAATTAATGAGGAAAGTTTAAAACAGTTTTTTTAAAAAAAGTCTTTAATCATTCAAAGGAGATTTCTCTAGAGAAAAAGAAGAGCCCCTTCAGGATAACCACAGAATATAGTTCTAAGGCTGAAAGAGAGATGATGAGAAAGCAAGGAAGAAACACTGAGTGACAGCCAGGTCAGAGATTACCATGGTCATGAAAGACAACCAAGACTTGGATCCAAATAGAGATATTAAAGTACTGATTCATGAGATATTAATAATTGTCACTCTAAATAAATTATTTATTATTTATTTTGAACTATAAATTATAGTTCAAAAAATCTATAGAAGTTTATTAAGTATCTATATATTTAAAAAAAAAAAAAAAAACATGCAAAACAACATACCCAATTATGCATTTAAACTTTCTTCAAACTTTGCCTTCAAACTTTCTACCAGGCTCTCCTACAAATCCTGCATGACTAAACTCTTATAAATACCATTTCACAACACTAGCCACTTCTTAAAAACTTGGAATGGTTCTCTGGTATTAACTGCATTAAATCTAAATCTCCTATCCTAAAATGTAAAGCCCTCTGTAACTCATACCTGTCCACTAGCAATTCCATTTACCTCACTCCTTAACATGTACTCTACATTTTCTTTTGTTCTTTTTATTATTCAGTTTATACCCTGTATGCTTTTTTTCTACCTCCAGAACTTAGCTCATGCTGATCCCCCACTGTGGTAGAAAGAATAATGACTCTAACAAAGATTTCCATGTCCTAATGCCCAGAAACTGTAAACATATTGCCTTCCATGGCAAAAAGGACTTTGCAGATAGAGGTAAGAATTTTAAGGTGGGGAAATTATTCTGGATTATTCAGTTGAGCCCAATATAATCACAGGGTCCTTATAAAAAAAAAAAAGTCAGGAGGATCTCAAAATGGAAGCAGGGGTTGTAGTGGGCACACGGGACTCAGCAAAAGGCCACAAGCCAAGGAATGCATGCAGTCTCTAGGTGTTAGAAAAGGCAAGAAAACGGAACCACTCCTGGAACTTCCTGAAGGAATGCAGCTCTACCAATACTTTCATTTTAGTTCCATAACACTCATTTCAGACGTCTGATCTCCAGAACTGTAAGGTGATAATTCTGTATTCTTTTAAGACTAAACTTACGGTAATTTGTTAAAATGGCAGTCAGAAAGTAATGCACCCAACCAACACCACCTCCAGTAAACAATAATGTTCAATACTATATTCCCTTTGAAGCTTTCTCTGGCCTGTCCCTTTAATGGAAATGTCCGATATCAAGGTTTTAATACAGAATGGTCTTTCCTTTTTAGTCTGTTGCCTTGAGTAAACTCTAACCTTCTTGAGAGAAGGACCATCAGGATTAGTGCTTCACGTTCTCAACTGTTGTTGTGCACTAGGTATACAATGCATGCTTGTTGATTTTGTCATATTTGTATTCATCAAGCAAACTCACTGAGGAATGATTCATACGAAGTAATCTGCCAGCACCATGGAACTGGGCAAAGGGAACAACTACAGTTCTTATCCTCTTAGAATAACATCTTGGGAGTGATAAAACATATACTCAACTAACTGAAGGAAACTCAAACGCAGGCTTTGTAAAATCACAGAGTAAAAGAAGAGGTTTTAGGAGTTTAGATATGGAAGAGCTTATTTTGTTGGGAGATTCAGAAATATCTCATGGAGGAAGTGGCATGTTGCCCGGCTTATCTTTAGCATGTCTGTGTTTCATGTCATTCCTTCTTTCTCCTTCCCTCACGTTGATCATCTTCCTCAGAAAACTACCTCATGGTTTCACTTGGCTTGAGGATTGTCTCAGTGAGACAAGGATAGGTCTAAAACAGCCTGTCATTCTGAAATGGCTCTGATCCCTCTTCTCTCTCTCTTCTCTCAATTCTGTGTCCTCTGCCATAGCCTAACACCTATATTTACATTAGAATTACTAACTACCATTTTCATTAGCATGTTCCAGTTTTCACTGGAGAGAACCCTAGTCTCTCTCCTTAGTCCCTTCCTTGAGTGATGAATGAAAGTTTTAAAAGCACTTATGGAACACTGACCCCTTTATTGAGAAACTGTCTTTATGTTAAGGTGGATCTCAATGCTGCCATATCAATTAACCAAATTTTTAAAATTCACCTATTATTCAACTAGATTGCGTGGAAATAAAAAGTGATATGCTATTTCATAGTATTATTCAAACTTTCTTCTTCAAAGCATACAATTTCATATAATAGGGACTCAGTTGCCAAACATTTGTGGAAAGAGTGGATTAAACAGTTATACATTACTTCACTGCAGGCCTTCTCAGAGCCCATACTACACTAGAGTGTGTTGTGAATTCACAAGGAGGATTTAGAATACAAAATTTCAAAAAGTTACTTTCCCACAAAATCCTACTTTTGTTGTTCTTGTTTGTTATTTATTTTCTTACACTTACCGGAAGAGTTTTAGAAGAACTTTGGGAAATGCCAATACAGAGGAAAGGAAAGGGTGAGAAAGGCTCTGAAGTCTTAGTTTTAATACCAGCTCTTCCATTAACTAGTTGTGTAAGGCCTCTGTGGACTGTGGTCATTTCCCCATTTATAACTGAAGACGCAAATTAGATCATCTCTGAAGTTCTTTCCAGCTCTATCATTCTGTGATTCTATTTTCCATGAATTAATCTAATTGTCCACTGTTTCAGATTGTGTTCAGACAATAAACAACTAGTACTTTCACTTCCTATTACTCTTGATTCTAGAAAAGGCACCTCCCTTTTAAATGTTAGCAATCTTACTATAAACTTAACTTTATATAAATTTAAAGCAGTGACATATGCATGTAAACATTAGCTACTTCATAAAGGTTAAAATGATGAATAAATTATAAGTGATCTAATTAAGGGTCATAAAACTGAAGTAATCCTCAAAAACAGAACATACATCAATCTATTGCTGACTTCACAAATCATCATGTTAACTTTTTTACATAAAGTCCACTAAGATCCAGAATAATTCTACAACTTACTTGCTCAGGTTCACAAAGCTCGGGATTATTAAGTCTGCTTTATAATTTTGTATTCTTATTAAAAGTATTGCATCAAGCCAGCACCGGTTTGGCTCAGTGGATAGAGAGTTGGCCTGCGGACTGAAAGGTCCCGGGTTCGATTCAGGTCAATGGCATGTACCTTGGTTGTGGGCACATCCCCAGTAGGGGGTGTGCAAGAGGCAGCTGGTCGATGATTCTCTCTCATTAATGTTTCTAACTCTCTATCACTCTCTCTTCCTCTCTGTGAAAAATCAATAAAATATATTTTAAAAAATAAATAAATAAAAGTATTGCATCAAAAGGAATAAATATTTTCTTTCCCTATTCTGGTGTGGCTCAGTGGTTGAGCATTGACCTGTGAACCAGAAGGTCATGGTTCAATTCCCAGTCAGGCACATGCCTGGGTTGCAGGGCTCCATCCCCAGTAGGGAACGTGCAGGAGGTGACCAATCAGTGATTCTCTCTCATCATTGATGCTTCTATCTCTCTTTTTTCCTCTTCATTCCTCTCTGAAATCAATAAAAATATATATTTTTTTAAAAAAGGAATAAGACTATAAATAACCATTTACCCATCATCCATCTAAACAAGTAAAATATTGCCAATATGGTTGCAGCCACATAGGTCTCTCCCAGACTACATTCTTCCTTTCTCCTCAGAGATAATCTACACTATTTTCAAAAATAGGAAAAAAAAATACAACAACAAAGAAATAAATAAGAAAAGCTCTAAAGCACATAAAATGGCAATCAATTTTACAGAATTGTTCAGAATAATTTCTAAAATATCAAGTTATTGATTTAAATATTCTTTGCATGAACACATATTTTGTTTTATAAGATTTTTGGAATATTAATCACTTATGGGATTATGTTTTTATTGTTATACTAGTGTCCTGGTGCATGGATTCGTGCATATTGAAAGGAAGTTAATTAGAAGAAATATTTTAATATTGCTCTTTGCCCTGTCTCTATAATAGAAATGTCAACAAAATTCATGATTGACAATGACATATATGTGATTGGCGCCAGATTTATGTGTATTGCACATGTGTGAGTCAACTTAGACTTTTATAAATATAGATAACTTATGTGAAAATTTGAATAAGGAATTATCCAAACATTATCACAATATATGAGAAGAGCAGCCATCAGGAGCTCCTTGATAACATCCCAGACTTCGCCTGCTCAGGGGAAGGCTCTAGCATGACTGCTCACTTTCCCATTGGAACCTTTTGCTAAGCACCTTTATCTCCCTCCCACCCTGCCTTCAGCCTCCTTTGCCTTCCTCCTACCCTCCTTCCCTGCCTCCCTTTCACTCTCCCTTCCTGCCTCCTTCCATTCCTTCCTTCCTGCCTGCCTGCCTTCCTCCCTCTCTCCTTCTCTCCATTCCTTCCTTCCTTCTTTTCTCATATATGTAATAGTTGAAGTTTTGCCAAAAGAAAATAAGAATGGACTCAGCTATTTACACTCCATTTCAGTATATAATATCTGGAAGCGGGAGGTTAATAATTGCATCAGTGTCCTCCAAGTAGCCCGAAGCATTTACTCAAGGTTATTACATAATTCCTGGAGATGTAGTGAGTGGGATAAGATTTTCATTGTTCAAAATGGAATTTTGCATAAATCAAATTGTTTAGATGACTGCTAACTGTGTACTTTTCCCCAATAATTCTAGTTTCCAAAGTGTTCTTGTAAGAATGAACAGTCATTTTATAACAAATGGATTAAAATAAGGTGGGGTTGGGGAGGAAGAGAAATAATTGTTTGAATAATCCCTAAATTAGTGTTTCCCAGTGGGTAGATTAAGATAAAATGTGTTATAAGATTTAAAATATCTAGTGAAAACAGATACAAAATATTTCTATAGGACTTTACAAATCTAATCCACAAAAGAAACTATCTGGACCTAGGGCTGAGCCTGAATGTCCGTTCTCATTTCACGATATCTACAATCTCCCACTGTCATTTCACAGAAAATCGCACATAAGAAATATCCACTTTTGCCACTGAAATTTACCCCAAAAGAATAAAATTTGTTGCTAGAGGAAAAAACCAATATAAGCTTGCTAAAAAATATATTAAGAATGTAATTAACTTACATGTTATGTGATATTAATATTTTATTCATTCTGACCCACAAACCATAAAACTGATCCATGCCAAAAGTCCCACAATTCTACATTCAATCGTTCAAATTCTTATCAGAGAAATGCATGAAAATGCAATAGCTGAGGGTCATCATTTAGTTTAACTGACAGACTTTTCAAAATTTTTGTCATCTTCTCTGTATTTGGATAAAGAAAAAAATGTTTGCCTTTCATATTATATATTAAAGGTTCCCAGAGAAAGTGAATGATTGAAGTGACACTATCTAACAGCTTAAATTCATTCGGATCTGTGCCTGCATTACCATCCAGTGGCTGGGTGGGTAAAGATGAGCCTGCAAAGTAAACCAAGAAGGAGCAGACAAATCTTGGGGGGGAGGTGGGAGAGGGAAGAAGACACACACAAAAATACAGTAAAGTTACCAAAACCAAAGAGAGAATGAGTTTCAAGACGTATAGAGGATTTAATAATACTAGTTCATGTTACTGAACAGAGAAGGGGAGATTATTAATGTTAATGAAAAGCTGTATTGCTAGTTCCTACAACACATAACTTCATTAAAATTAAATAAACTTCATGCCAGATGATCTTGTTTTAGTCCTTGATTAGTAATCAGTTTAGTTCTTACCAGTTTAAAATTTAAACAATGTCATCTGAGTTTTTAACCAAGAATTCAAAAAGAGGAGGTTCAACTCCTGGCCCAGTCAGTGACTCAACAGCTTTCTTCTCCTTTGCTTCTTTTAAATTTATTTATTTTTTTACTGTTGACAGTATACTAGATGTCCCTTCATACCCACCTTTCATACCCTCTTTCCAGTCCACACTCTACCACAGGCCTTCACTACACTATTGGTATCTTCAGAAAGTTTGCTTCCACAGATAACAGGCTGAAACATACTTTGTGATCCTCAGAAGGACCATGGGAGAAGCCATTATAGACGCTGTCTTCCAGAGCAATACATGGCATTAGCTCAAACACCACGATGTGAGTCAGTTGTTGAAAGCATTTGCTTCATTTTGTGTTTATGGTAATATTTACCAGGGTACTGTCTTTACACAGTAATCTTACAGTAAAGCAAAGATAGTTGAATTCTCCTACTATTTTATACAGGGAATATGTCAAAAAATCAAACAATATGTGGATCATTTTTGTGCGTTGCAGTTGGAAGGAAGTGATGGTGAGTTTGTCTATAGTACTTATGTTACTGAGCAACACCAACAATCCATGTGTCTGTTGGGAGAAGAAAACAGTCACAGCAATGGGGAAATGGGAGGCTCTACCCATGGCCAAGATACCACTGCTCAGCTGAGTGAGAGGAAAAATTGGATTTTTGAATGCTACATTTTCAAATGAAAAGAATGTCAGATCCACTAGGATACATTCATTCAAACTAAAATATAAATTATTTCCAATTATCCTCTGTTCTCAAAAATCCATGCTATTATTCCCTTCTATTTATAGCCTAATAGCGTGGGTCAATAAATACTAGTCCCAGTTTCGACATCAGACCATATAATTCCATTTCTCCAGTAATGAATGGGGATAGTACCTTTATCCTAAATACCATATAAATGCTATGTAGATTATACAAGATTGACGTGGGTGATGTGAAGGTATTTTGTTAAAAAATTAAACCTCTATATATTTGCAACTCATTATAATCCTCACATGTAGTATACACTAAGCCAACTACCTAAACATAATCATTTTGAAACATGCTCATACTTATAAAATGCCATTGTTGCCCACAAAGGTGTGCTGATTGTGTGTTTCAAATGCAAGAATTTCTATGAGCATGCCTACTTCATTATTTCTGGTTGCTGGGTGGCATAGTTATAGCAATTGTTTGCTTGTCCCATAAGGATAGTTAGAAAAGGTCATTAGTTATATTCTCTTTGATCATTGGAAAAGCTATTGATTTCCTTTCCAATCAGGCATCTCAATATATCCTCCCACTTTGGTCCATTCACTACATTAGAACAACCAATTATTTTAAAGTTTATTGAAAACTAAATGATCAGGGTGAAGGAAAAAAAAATAGATTAACAACACTCTAAGAATACCTTTGGTGGGCTTATTAACAGACTAGACAAAAATGAGGAAAGAATATCTATACTTGAGGATAGCTCAAAAGAAATTTCCAATAATAAAAAAGCAAAGCGGGGGGGGGGGCATCAAAAACAAAAACCCAGATTATCCAAGAGCTGAAAGACAGTTACAAAAGACATAACATACATGAAACAGGAATGCCAGAAGAAGAGAAAAAGGAACAGAAGAAAGATTTGAAATAATAATGGCTGAAAACGTACACCAAACCATAAATCCAGAAAGCTCAGAAAACACAAAGCAGAATTAATTTTAAAAAATAAAATAAAACTACACCTAATTGTATAATATTTAAACTATAGAAAAATAAAGATTTAAAAAAATCCTGGAATAAGTCAGAGGGAGCAAAGATAAGAATTAGATCCCTCTCTATAATTGCAATAAAATAGTTGTATCTATTTCCTTAAATACAGAATAACTATGAATGCATACTTCTAAAAAAAAACTTTTGATAATCTTTTGGTTCTTAAAAAATAATGAAGAGTAATCATGTACCAAAGTTTGCATATTAGTAATTCAGGGGTTTGATGTCCTAGGGTTAAGAACCTATTATATATGTAGCCAATGTATGATATCTTGTAACTACTATAATTTTTAAATAAAAATAATTATTCATTTATTAGCCATAACTTCATGGCTCAATTTGGAAAAAAAAAAAAAAAAAAAACCTAAGAAGAAAATACTTATATTGCAATGAGCACAATCTCTACAGTAAATCAGAAGATCTTTGGTAATCCTCGAACTTTTGAAAATATCTATATCCCCAGTTTTTCTGCATTCTCTCAGAGATGTCTATATAAATGCTAGTACATTTTAAGAAAATGTACAAAACTTTTCATCAGTTAAAAAAAGTCATTGTATTCTTATCCTTAATCAAAACACTGTGCAAGGCCTGACTGGTGTGGCTCAGTGGTTGAGTGTGAACCTGTGAAACAGGGGGTCATGGTTTGGTTCCCAGTCCGAGCACATGCCTGGGCTGCAGGCTTGATCCTTAGTAAAGGACATGCAGGAGGCAGCCAATCAATGATTCTCCCCCATAACTGAAACCAACTTCTCTCTCTCTCTCTCTCTCTCTCTCTCTCTCTCTCTCTCTCTCTCTCTCTCTCTCTCTCTCCATTCTTTCTGAAACCAATTAAAAAAATTTTTAATAACAAAGACACTGTACAAATAATATTCTCCCAAAAGTTACTGTAATTCTTCTAAAGGAAAAAAACTGGAAATTTTAATTAAAGAATATAAGTATTCCTAGTGCTACGGGATTTAGAAACATTTCAAAGAAAAGAGTTGCACTTTCAAGATCAAACAGAAGGAAGAACTAAGAAGAAAGAGTGTGGCCTCTCTTCTCCTTGAAAATCTTAGACTAGAACTTCCGTACTTTTAGATGTGGTCCTCAGACCTCCAGGAGTTTTACAAATCATCTCAGGGGATCCATAAGTAAAAACTGCTTTCACAATAATCCAATATATGACTTGCTTTTTCACTGTGTTCACATTTTCAGATACTAAAAAATCAATGGTGGATAATGCTGCTGGTGCCTAAACATGGAGTGACAGTAATGGCCCCAAACTGTACCAGGTAGCCAGCAGCACCAGTTTTCCATTATAATCATGAAAGCATTTTCATATATCTTGAATATGAAGCTGTGTCCTGCACAGATAGTTCAAATATAAAAACTCTAACCCAACTTCAAGCATGTGTCCAATGACTTACTCTGTCCTCAAATTCTAATTTTTTTTAAGTATAGATTCCAGAGGATAAAAAATAAATTTGTATAATATTAAATAGATGCAATCAAGGGCCCAAGCACAGGACAATACTGAATAAATATTACTTAGCACTTATTATAGTCACTGAATTATAAAATAATTTTCATTACCGATTTCTAGGTCTTTCAGCAAATTTCATTTTTTTTTTTTTAGTTCTTTAATGCTGTCTGGCCATATCAAATTTTCTCAGTTCAATAGCATTGTCTTCCTAGCTTGATTCAATCTAATTTTGACCCTATCTGAACTCTCTAGGGAAAAATGATATGAAATTCCTTTGTATTACATTTCAGCTTTACATTACCTATTATGGCATTATATTGCACCAAAGCATAAGAGCGAGGCAACCAGTAACTTGCAGAACTTTCCTTGATGGCCAGTAAATTTCAGATTACCACACAAAGAAAGATTTCCTTCTATAACTTTCCCGCAGTCAATTTGGACTAAATCAGAACCAAACTTCTCTTTCAGACAAAGCCATGAATCTTTGGTCAGAGTTCATTTTCAGCCATCGTGGTTCTCAGGCCCTGGACGACTCTGCACCGAACCTCGGAAAGGCAAGCCAGGCCTTCATGACTCACCTGTCTGGTTTGGAATTGCTAATACCAGTCAAATGGAGATTCACGATTTTTTATTATAATTTATATTTTGAGCAGTTGTAGGTTCACAGAAAAATCTAGTGGAAGGTACAGATATCTCCCATATACCCCATACTCTCACATATACATAGCTACCTTCCTTCTTAACATCCCCATCAAGATGGTACATTTGTTAAAACTGATGAACTTTTATATTGGCACATCATAATTATCTAAAGTCCATGTTTACATTACTGTTAGCCTATGACGTAGTACATTCCGTAAGTGTTGACAAATGCCCAATGACATGTATCCACCTTTATAGTATCATACGGAGTAGTTTCACTGCCCTAAAAATCCTGTGTTCCACCTACTTATCCCTCCCTCCCTTCCACCTTCCCAACCCCTACCAAACACTGATCTTTATACTATCTTTTTAGTTTGGCCTTTTCCAGTACATATATATATATATATATATTTGGAATGACACAGTATGCAGTCATTTCACTTTGGATTATTTCATTTAATAATATATTGTTAAGGTTCCTCCATGTCATGTCATGGATTGATAACTCATTTCTCTTTACCACTGAATAGTATTCCACTATCTGAATGTACCAGTTTATTTATCCATTCATCTACAGGAGAACATCTTGGTTGTTTCCAAACTTTGGCATTTATAAATGAAGCTGCTTTTATGTGGACATAAGTTTTCAAATCTCTTGGGTAAATAACAAGGAACCTGACTTCTGTATCAGCCATATATGGTAATATTACCTTTAATTTTGTAAGCAACAACCCAGCTGTCTTATAAAGAGGTGGTGCAATTTTGTATTCCTACCAACAATAAATGGGAATAGGATTTTTTAAAATGAAAATCCTGAGTGCCTATTGTTATGTAAATAGCAAAGGAGACAAAGAAATTGCCAAGGACAAGAAGGTACTAGAAAATGATCAGGGGCTTTCTGTGAAATATATTATCTGTCTTCTGATTTACCATCAAACTGCAGCAAGGTAACAATTGTGTAAAAATGTCTACAATTGTTTACAAGCCTTCTTGTAAGAATACTCACAACATAATAGCCTATAAGTCCCAGAAAATAACATAAAGATGACATAGCTAATGTGGAACATTTTGCTATAGGTTAAGAAACATTTTCTAATCCAGCCTCTAAGCTCTTTTTTATATCACAAACTATGGCTGACTAAAGGAAATAGAAGTAACCAGCATTATTCTTTTTCACACAAAAAGAAAACTATTAAGTCTCTGATAGCTATCATAACTTAATGTCAGATTATTTCTAAGCAACCAAACTTATTTGATAGCAGATACAAGCCTGAGCTACTGAAGTTAAAATATAAAAAGCTAACTAAACTATTCTGCAAGTGACCTACACATCCTCAGAGCAAAGCAGTGGCCAATTTTCTGCAATGCATTTGAGCTCTGCAGGACTTTACCAGTATCTTGTCCATTATAAATAATATCCTGAAAGTGTTTATCACATTAAGTTTTCATTGCTTTCCTTTCTCCAATGACAATGGCAGTGCTTGTGTTTCTACAATGTTGTCTTAATATTCCATTATGTTGACTCAATATTTACAATGTGTAATCATTGATAATAAGTTCATAAAAATAGATCTGAGAAAACAATGAATTGCTATGACATATCTCCCTGAGGGAAAAAAAAAAAAAAACACGCATGCTATAAAAAGTAATATAAATGATTAACCAAAGAGTTTAAATACATATATGCATTGCCCATGGACTCAGACAAAAGGGTGATAAGCAAAAGCATGGAAATGTATTACAAGCATATGGTATGGATGGGAACCAGGTGGAGAAGGGCAATGAGGAGAAAAGTAAGGAACATCTATAATACTCTCAACAATAAAAGCTTTTTTCAAAAGAAAAAAATAATAACATAAGTGAAATTTTACAATTCCCCAGGTGGCTTTGACTCCTGAACTGGCCCTACTCAGAAAAGAAATAAACATATTAAGATGTATAGGCAGTACTGAGAGGATTTAGAAATAAGGGAGGCAGTTAGGGTAAGGTCCATGGCAAAGGAATACCTACATCATGGGAGGAGCCAGCTACAAACCACAAAACATTTATCTTACAAGAGCAGCAGAATGTTACAAGGGAAGGGGGAGACCTTAGGGGGGCCCAGGAGTCAGCTTTGAAACTGATACCAGGCAGGGAATGGGGAAATCAGCCAATTAGGAGAAAACACAAAGGAACATAAAATGAGGAAGGGTTCCAATTAGACAGTAACATGTACAGACAAGGAAGCTGTCAACATTTATAAACCCTTAGAGAAAGAGACTCACTGGTTACCCATTTGGGTACCCTTCCCTACGCGGAGTTTGTATATGCTTGTAATACATTTCCATGCTTTTGCTTAAAATCTTCTAGTCCTCAAATTGTATTCTTCAAACTTCATAGGACAAGAACCCAGAATAAGAACTCCAATTTGCCATTTGGATGACAATTCTATTTTACATTTCAGAAGCCCAGCTTCCTCAGTGTCAAGATGACCTAACTGAATTAGACAGCAAAATAATTTCATATCCTGAGTATCAGAAAAGACAGGAAATGGTGCACAAAACGCAACCATGATGTCAGGCACTGAGATGGCTAGAAACAGCAGTTGCCATTTCGTGTAGCTCAACAGGAGTCAGCAAACGTGGAAAGATACAGCCCAAGGCTCATTACTTGATTAATGCCTAAACACCTCAAACAAAACTGTTATAAAATGACTTCTAATAGAAAGCTGACTCATAATTCTCTGATACACATTGATGAACTTGGCAATCCCTTTGATGTCAGACTTAGTGTCTTAGCTCAAGCTGCCATAACAAAATACCACATTCTCGTAGTTCTAGAGACTTGAAGTCCGGAATCAGGGAGCTGGCAGGGCCAGGCTCTGGAGACACCCCCAGCATGGCTAGCAGAAGACCCCTCCTCTCTGTGCTCACCCATAGAGACAGAGCTCTGATGTTTGGTGTCTTGTTTAAGTGCACCAGTTCTATAGGATCAAGACTTCACCCTCATGACTTCATTTAAACTTAACCACCTCCTAAAATCTTGTCTCCAATACTATCACATGGGGGTTAGGTCTGCAACATATGAATATGGGGGTGGGGGCGCATAATTCTGTCCATAACACCCAGAAAATTGAAGTCTAGCATACATCTCTGGCAAAAAAGAAGTCCAAATAAGCCAAGCCCATCTGCCTGGGACTATTTTAGGTATAGCTAAGACACAGGTATGGTGATCTTTATGCAAATAAGTTTATCCATACGATTTCAAAAAGACATATTTAGGGTTTCAAATGCTTCTGACACAATGCTATAACTGAAAAAATTATACAATACAGTAATAAGGGAACATTTACAAGCATTATAATAGTAACCTTAGTGTTAATATTTTAACAACCATCTAAGTGTTAGGTCATAGCCAACAATTTGTCCTGAAAATGCAGTGAAAATTATTCAAGTTGGACACTAAGAGCATCATCAAAGAGACATTAGGCAAATGATACCAGGGCTTCCTTGTTAAAATCTCAGGAGGAAACACAGACACTATCAGGTGTAATCTCCATCCCTTAGGCCTTTCCAAGGCATGCACTAAGCACTGAAGAGGCTCAATTGTTCTCAGACTAATCTAAAAGTTCAGTGGCATCCTAACAAAAATTCTAGTTGAATATTTTAAAGAATTCAAAAAAGTAACACTCCAATTTATCCACAAATAACTATATTTATTTTTTTAAATATATTTTATTGATTTTTTTTTACAGAGAGGAAGGAAGAGAGATAGAAAGCTAGAAACATCGATGAGAGAGAAACATCGACCAGCTGCCTCTTGCACACCCCCTACCGGGGATGTGCCCGCAACCAAGGTACATGCCCTTGCCCAGAATCGAACCTGGGACCTTTCAGTCCACAGACCAACACTCTACCACTGAGCCAAACCAGCTTCGGCCACAAATAACTATATTTAAATGGATATAAAACACACAGCACAAATAATATTTATGTAAATGGAAAACACAGAGAAAAGCCCTCCAGGATTTTACAAGGATGCAGGCATATATAAAATAGAACACTGACCATGGGATGTGGAGTACAGGAGAGGGCAACCATGATAAAGGATAAACAGTAAATAGGCAAATGAATAAAGAAAAGAAGGGCTTGGCCCAGAATGAGGACAGTAAAGTGTTATAAAGTGAGGATATTTGTATTTCATAGTCACTTGCCTATCTTGTCATTAACTTAATATGTTACTTAGAGAACATTTTCCAAGTAAAAAAGTGAATAAAATAATATTCTTTTTGATAAAAGAATAATTCTAACAGCATCACTTATTGACGGAGAGCATATAAACAGATGTGCCCTTGCCAAAATCAGTTTAGCTCAGTGGATAGAGCATCGGCCTGTGGACTGAAAGGTCCTGGGTTCGATTCCAGTCAAGGGCATGTACCTTGGTTGCGGGCATGTCCCCAGGAGGGGGTTTGCAAGAGGCAGCTGATTTATGATTCTCTCTCATTGATGTTTCTAACTCTCTATCCCTCTCTCTTCCTCTCTATAAAAAATCAATATAATATATTTAAAAAAAAATAAACAGGTGCACCCAGTTCATTATGCACGGAGACAACCAATACTCTACAATAAGAGTAATTTGGCAGCTACTTTGTATTTAAAAACATTTAAATTAAGATTAGGTCAGAGCTACCTTAAGACACACCAGTGAAAGATCCAAAGAGGATCACACCAAGGCACATCATAATTAAAATGCCAAGGGCAAAAGACAAAGAGAGAATCTTAAAAGCAGCAAGAGAAAAACAGTTACCTACAAGGAAGCACCCATACAATTGTCAGCTGATTTCACAACAGAAAATATGCAGGCCAGAAGGGAGTGGTAAGAAATATTCAAAGTGATGAATAGCAAGAACCTACAACCAAGATTACTCCACCCAGCAAAGCTATCATTCAGAATTGAAGGGCAGATAAAGAACTTCACAGATAAGAAAAAGAAGTTCAACACTATCAAACCAGTATTATATGAAATGCTGAAAGGTATTCTTTAAGAAGAGAAAGAAGAAGAAAAGGTAAAGATAAAAATTATAAACAACAAATACATATCTATGGACAAGTGAATCTAAAAATCAAGTGAATAAAAAATCTGATGAACAGAATAAACTGGTGAATATAATAAAATCAGGGGCACAGAAAGGGAATGGACTGACAATTCTTGAGGGGGAAAGGGTAAGGGGGTGCGGAAAGAGACTGGACAAAAATCGTACACCTATGGATGAGGACAGTATGGGAGAGGGGTAAGGGCAGAGGGTGGGGTGGGAACTGGGTGGAGGGGAGCTATGGTGGGGGGGAGAGAAACAATTGTAATAATCTGAATAATAATAATAAAGATTTTTTTAAAAGCAAAAAAATATATAATAAAAGAACTGATATGTTAATTGTTAAGAATTAATCTGAGTAGAAATCCAAAACTGCAGGAAATTTGTATTTCATAGTCCCTTGCCTATCTTGTTTATTTATTCCCCCAGCAACTAGCTGATGGGGGGGGGGGAATAAAAGTGAAAACTACTCTGTTTGCATATGTAAAACATTTTTTGGAAGGATTTGCCTAACCTAGGAAACCAAGTTAGCACCTGGAAGTCAACTGACAGTTTCATTTACACCCTATAGCTCAAATTAACTCACAGGTTCATATAAATTCATATCTAAATTCCACATCAATTCCCACCTTTTTTAAAAATAAGCTCTCACTGCAAATCCATCCTCAAAAACAGTTTAAATGTTCTCAAAACAATTCCCACACAACTTAGAATACTTTTAAAAAATACTTTAAAATATTTGTTAGTGGTTCATGACTCTTTCCAGCTTTTAAAACATATCTGTGGAGAAAAGGCCAAAATTTCATTTAAACCCAAGTTTTTCTCTCTGACTCAGATATTCTCTGTGTTTAAAAAAATATTCTCTCCCAAACCACATAAATAGCTTTGAAGAACAGAGAACAGTGTGAATTTCTAATCTAGAGTATTTTCCACTCACGAACTAATTTTCCTCTTCAACTGCAGTGTGGTCAACTTTGAGTCTGAGATTCTCTATATTTGATCATAATGAAGGCTTGGGATGTAACTCAGTACAGTCCAAGCAGTGGATAGACTAAGTGATTTTTCTAGGATACTAAAACAATGTAGATAAAATATCAACCCAGGAAAGAAAAAGCACAATATACAAAAAGAAAATTGTTGACTATACCTTTAATAATACCAGTTGTTTCTCTATTTGACTAATGTTATGTCTATATAGCATTAGAACAACCAGCTGAGCTGTTGTTCAAACCAACTAGTAGTGTGATCTGCCTGCCTCCAGCCTACACTGATTTCTACCATGAATTTCTCATAACAACCACATATTTTTGCATCATGTAGACACAGTCTATTTGCATTTTGCAAACACTTTCTGGAGAGATTTGCCAAACCTAGGAAATCATGTTAGCATTCTATACAGTTACAAATGCAAATTGATGCTTTGCTTATGTATTGAGATAGTTTTTTAATGAAAACATACCTAAAAGTACCCAAATGTTTCAATATGATTTGTCTAACCCACAAAACACACACACACACACACACACACACACACACACACACCCCACAAAGTAAAACTGTTTAAAATATAAATCCAACAGACAGGTGTAAACTTAATGTGCTATGTAAATTTATGGGCATGACTTGCTTCATCTCAAAATTATTTAAATTAAGATATTAAAGCTTATTCACTTACTCTTAAACTAGAGGCAGGGTGCATGGAATTCATGCACGGGGGTGTGTGTCCCTCAGCCCAGCCTGCACCCTCTCCAATCTGGGACCCCTCAAGGGACGTCCGACAGGCAGTCAGGCATCCCTCTCACAATCCAGGACTGCCTGCCTTCCTGACCACTCCCCTGCTAGTCTGATTGATGCCTAATTGGATTTACACAGCTATAAGGTATCTGCACTACCCACAAAGCAGTGTAACCATAAGTGGACCTGGATTAGATATAAAACTATATTGCAAATCTAAGGCAACCACTAAGATTAAGTCATAGCAGAATGAAAAGTACCATGTTTACATAATCAATAATTTTTCAGTGAGAGACAAAAAAATTTTGAGAATGTGATCAGAACCTTGCATATTTCCTGGCTTAATGTTAATCCTGGGTAAAGTAAAAGCTTATGCAAGAACAAAAAGAAAACATTGTGATGTCTTTGCAAATCATAAGTGACAGCAGCTTTTACACCAATCCTGTTTATTATCCTTTTAGTTATTCAGGAAGAAGTACTTGTCTAGCAAAAAACAAACATTAGAAGTTTCTTTGTTGAGAATTTACCAGTCTAATATGTAAATAATTGGTACAATTTACTTTCTCCAATCCTCATTGTTAACATGGAGATGACAACACTTGTCTTATTCGGCTGTTGTGTTCAATGTGTGTAAGTCAAAGCTGACAGTCCTGCGCCTGAATCATAGCGCAGGCTCTCAGTTATTCACCGTTATTTTCGTGGAAGTGATTTTGAAATGTCATTCATGCTCCTGCTTGGAGAATACTAGATAAATTAGTTAATTCCTAAACTCAGAAACAAGTAAAAGTAAATAATATACATTTACATGTATATTAGATCAGTTAAAAAAAATAAATTAATTAAAAATTAAAAAAAAAAAAAACCCTGAGTGGTAACATCTGACCCAGAGTGATCATTTCTTAGTGGGGGGAGTAGTACAGAATCAGAAGGAGAGGCAAGACAGTAGAGTAGATTCTGGGAGTTCCCGGGAGAAAATGGAAAGATTGTTGCATTACAGAGTATAGTCAAAGGTTATTATTTTAACCTAATGTTTTATGGCTTCTATTTATATAATATACTAGTGGCCCGGTGCATAAAATTGGACATACCTCTCACAATCTGGGACCACTGGCTCCTAACTGCTCACCTGCCTGCCTGCCTTATGGCCTTTAACTACTTCTGCCTGCCTTCCTGATTGCCCCTAACCCTTCTGCCTGCTTGCCTGATTGCCCCAAACCCCTCTGCCTACCTGCCTGCCTGATCGCCCCTAACTGCCTCTGTCTGCCTGCCTGATCACCCCTAACTGTCCTCTTCTGCCTGCCTGATCTCACCCCACTGCCCTCCTCTGCAGGCCTGGTTGCTCTCAACTGCCCTCCCCTGCTAGCCTGATCTTGCCCCCAAAAGCCCTCCCCTGCCAGTCTAATCTCACCCACAATGGTCCTTCCCTGTCAGCCTGATCTTGTCCCCAACTGCCTCTGCCTGCCTGATCATCCCTAACTGCCCTCCCCTGTCGGCCTGATCTTGCCCCCAACTATCCTCCCTTGCTGGCCTGATCGCACCCCCAATGGCCCTCCCCTGCTGGCCTGACCTCACTCCCAGCTGCCCTCCCCTGCAGGTCCAATTGACCCAATTGCCCTCCCCTGCAAGTCTGATCTGACCCCAACTGCCCGCCTCTGCTGGACAATTTGGTTCTGATTGGTCGGTTTCTATTCCAGTCAGCGCCAAAAGCTCTTCCTCCTAGACAGCCATTGGTTCTTCACAGCACCACATTTGGTTCTGATTGGTCAGGTCCTATGCCAGTCCGCATCCAAAGCCCCTCTTTGTAGACAGCCATTGTTTCTTCACAGCACCCACATTTGGTTCTGACTAGTCAGTTCCTGTATCAATCAACATCAAAAGCACTGCCTCTTAGGCAGCCATTTGCTGCTCAGATTCTGTTCTCATTGGTCAGTTCCCATCGCAATCAGTGTCTCTGGACCTATCAACAGGGCCTGATCAGAAAGACGGGGCTGATCAGCAGCCCCAGTGGAGGCCTGGAGAGAAATGAAGGCATGGCTGCTGGACAGACAGAGAGAGAAAGAGAGAGGCAAGTGCTGATGAAAAGCTGCCACAGAGGCAACAGATCAGTCCCTGCTTCTCTCTTCAGGCCTCTCTCTGGCCCTGATTCAAATCCCCCTCCGCAGTCAGTGCTGGGACACCTCACATGCAGCGGAAACCCAGTGCTGACTGCAGGACTGACTTCCAATTGTTCAAGTCTTGGTTGTGACCAATCATTATGACCCAGGGTTTTTATATATTAGGATAAACTGTTATTTTGTTTGTATAAAATATCCCTTTATAAAAGATTACTATAATAAATAAAAAGATCAAACTTCAAATGGTGTT
The DNA here is from genome assembly GCF_964339955.1 of Pipistrellus hanaki. Taxonomy (NCBI): domain Eukaryota; kingdom Metazoa; phylum Chordata; class Mammalia; order Chiroptera; family Vespertilionidae; genus Pipistrellus; species Pipistrellus hanaki. The sequence continues at coordinate 17,231,182 of NC_140511.1, forward strand.
TGTGTTTAGGGAAAAATCTGTTTCTCAGATTAGAGATATGGCATATCAATATCTTTACTGATACAGCTCCTACGACAATGGAAACTAAGGAGAAAATAAGCAAAGGGGACTACATCAAAATAAAAAGCTTCTGCATAGCAAAATAAACCATCAACAAAACAACAAAGAGAGCCCATTGCATGGGAGAACATATTTGCCAATGTCATATCCAATAAAGGCTTAATCTTCAAAATTTATAGGGAACTCCTACAACTTAACAAAAAGAAGAAAAATAATCTAATCAAAAAAGTGGGCAAAGGACCTAAGTAGACAGTTTTTAAAAGAGGATATACAGAAGGCCAAGAGATGAAAACATGCTCAAAGTCACTAATCATCCGAGAGATGCAAATCAAAACAACCATGAGGTACCACCTCACACCTGTCAGAATGTCTATCATCAACAAATCAACAAACCACAAATGCTGGCAGAGAAAAGGGCACCCTTCTGTACTGTTGGTGGGAATGCAGACTGGCACAGCCATTGTGGAAAACGGTATGGAGTTTCATCAAAAAGTTAAAAATGGAATTTCCATTTGACCCAATAATCCCACTTCTAGGACTATATCCCAAGAAAACAGACATACCAATCAGAAAGAATATATGCACCCCTATGTTCACAGCACCAGAAATTACAACAGCTAAGATTTGGAAATAACCTAATTGTCCATCAGAAGATGAGTGGATCAGAAAACTGTGTTACATCTACACAATGGAATACTACGCTGCTATAAAAGAGGAATTCTTACCATTTGCAACAGCATGGATGGAACTGGAGAGCATTATGCTGAGCAAAATAAGCCAGTCGGAGAAAGATAAATATCACATGATCTCACTCATTTGTGGAATATAATGAACAACATAAACTGATGAACAAAAATAGGATCAGAGACAAAGAATCACTGAACAGACTGTTCAACCTATGAGGGAAAACAAGGAAGAGGGCGTAAGAGATCAACCAAAGGACCATATGAGCATAAGCAATGGACACAGACTATAGGGGGTAAAGGGCCTGTGCTGGGGGGTGGGAGTGGCCAGGGAGAGGTCAATAGAGGAAAAAGGAGACTCATGTAATACTTTAAACAATAAAGAATTTAAACTTTAAAAAAAGAGAGAGAAGAAAGATTTGGGCATTCTGGCCTAAAATTAATACTAAAACCATACAATATGTTTTCAAGCTGGGGAAAAAATTACAAATCTAATCCAGTTATTTCCCACTTGTAGGCAAAGCAAAATCTCACACAAGTAAAACAAATGAAAATGATAAGGATACATTTGAAATACCTTAATCAATAAAGAAAAATTAAATTAAAAACAAAAAATAAATAAAAAATATGCAACTCCCCCCACCCCCGAAATGAAAAAGAAAGTCCTAAAACAATTCTTTAGTTTAAAGACAATGTGTAAATAATTGTTAAGATTTACTAAATTTTTAGACTGATTCTTTGAATTCCAAATTAACAATCATTTGGAGAAGCTAGAAGGAACAGATTATAAGCAATTCACAATCTATTAATTTAAAAATACTTTTAAGATACAAACATCAAGATTGTTATATGCCTGGCATTTATTAGTAATCTATAATTTATGAATTAATAAATACAGGAAAAAATAATGAATAAAAAATGAATTGTTATAAAATAATAGATATGGACTTTTCAAATGACTTTTGATTACTGTTTCTTTTTTTATTTACTATTTAGTGTTTCCTTTAAGTGAAATCTTCCTTAAATAATGGAATGTGTGGGTGAGAGAGAGAGAGAGAAAAAGAGAGAGAATATACATTTTATCATATTTTACTAGTAGAATCTTATTCTATGAAATCATACTTTCATCTTTTCTAGAACTTCTGGTTTCTACTTTTCTAAATTCGGGGTAATTATCTTACTCTAACCAGTGTTCCCTTTCTTGGCTATTATGAATTCTAGGATTTGATCATGTTCTCTCAAGATTCCTACCATTTTATTTCCACCAACAAGCATCCTTGCTAGAAAGAACTATGCCCAGAGAAGTCAATTATCATTTTTCATAATTTTATATATGTTTTTAAAGGTTAAATTTTCATCAAAGCAAGTACAATAGGCCTGTCACAGGTTCTGCTTTCAGTAAACTGCCAACCATCCACTGACATCTGAAAAACTGAGGTCACTACATACAGGGTGGGCAAAAAGAGGTTTACAGTTGTGAGTATGCAAAAGTTTATTCTTGTATTATTATTTCTTAATTATATGCAAGTGACAGTAAACTCACTTTTGCCCACTCTTGTATATCTTAGCTTTGTGTTGAACAATTTCTGTTTGGAAAGCACTTGTTACATTTCTGGACATCTTCCATTTAGGGTATTATACTCCCATGAAACCATCACCTTAATTTATCTCTCTTTTAAACTACTTGTAAAGCCTTCATGTTTCGATTGATTGGTTTACACAGGGATTTATTTCTTTGCTATCTTTGGTTTCTCTCAGGTCTGTTTTCTAAAACAAAGTATACTTTTCCACTGAGTCACAATGCTGCAAACTATTAGTGATGCTACCCATGGGATTAAATACACTAAACTTTCTATTTCAATTTATTATCCATAAATGTGTATCAGTATATTTTAGATCAGAGGCTATAACATTTGTTTTTAACTCTTCTGAGCTGCTTTTTTTTTTTTTAATGTTAGTTACTATACAAATGCATTTTCTTTTTATGCCTTCTGATATTGTGTTTTCCAAACTTGTCTAAGTTGCATTTTAATTGCCACCTTAAATTTTGGTTGAGTGTCAACCTATGAGCCAGGAGTTCACGGTTCGATTCCCAGTCAGGGCACATGCATGGGTTTCAGGCTTGATTCCTAGTGTGGGGCATGCAGAAGGCAGCCGATCGGTCAATGATTCTCTCTCATCATTGATGTTTCTGTCTCTCCCTCTCCCTTCCTCTCTGAAATCAAGAAAAATACATTTTTCAAAAAGACTTTTTGGTTAGGTCACTGAGTAGGTTATTAAACAGGTTCCTTGGCATCTTTGCGAGCTGTACTCTGTTCATTCCTAGAATAGCAGCCCCTGAAGCCTACATTGCCTAGAGCACAATCCTGGTATTCATCACCATGGATATGCCTGACCCTTCTCACATTTCTTCCTCTTTCTTAGACAGGGATTGACCTTCGGTTGCCACAAGCAGTTTTCAACATACTTGGGATCCTATTCTCTATCATCATTATTTGGTTCCCTTGAATTATTAGAAATAATCAGCAATCAAGGTGTTGATGGATCTCAGTAGGAGCATGCACTTCTTAATCTTCCAAGTCAGGGCTGTACTTGGCTACCTCAACATACAAAAAGAAATCAAATGCCTTAGTTAGTACCTCTTCCTTTAAGAATGTGGAAAAGAATCCCTTACAAATGTTAGTGCTTGTAAATTCTTCCATGATTCTTTCAGTGAAGACTCCAGTACTAACATCATAATAACTGTCTCTATAGAGCTTTAACCTGGCAATCATGATAACAATCACATAAATGCATTTACTGAATTCACTTTAAAATACTTATAAATACTTAAAATAGGTTATCCCAGTAGAAAAATAAAAAAATATTTAGTAATGCTGTTTTATGTGCTTTAGCAGAAGTATTGCAATTATGATGCATTATTGTTAATAATTACCTCTGAAAGCATATGTAAATATAAGTGAAGATTCTTATCACAGTGAAAATGGAAAGTACTATAAAAACACCAATCCATCATTGTTAAAGTATTCACATTAGCATCATATCATGTGTTTTTTGTGAAGATTTCCCTACTGTACTTTTCCTTCATATCCCTTCCATTTTTTAAGACATTCTAAATTAGGGGTGTCGAACTCAATCAGAGAAGGGGCCAAAATCTAAAATCCAGCCTAAATCGCGGGCCGAATGGTTTACTGAACAGTCATAAACTGACAATGTCATAAACTGACAGCGGAGTGCAGTGATGACAGCGCTGTGCGGGCCACATTGCAAGGCCTGGCGGGCTGGATTTGGCCCGCGGGCCTTGTGTTTGACACATGTGTTCTAAATCATTCTTACAGGAGGAATAGCTAATACACTAAAAAATTCAGACTTCAAAAATATTTGAATAATTGGAGCAATAAGCTAAAACTCAATTGAAGAGATTTGGCAGTGATAAATAATTTACACAAAGACAAAATTCAAAGGCAAACAGAAGAACTGATTTAAAACAGTTTACATCAAAGTGATCTGGGCCTGGTAACTGACTTCAAATGCAACATGAACCCAATGCACAATGTTTAAAAAACAAACAAACAAACAAAATGCACCTTGCATCAAGCACTCCCAATCCTTCCTGGCCAGACCATAAGATTGTGGCATTCATTTCAGGACCTGCTGGCAGGTGAGAGCCTGTCCCCTGGAGGGCAGACTGCAAGGCGCAATCTCTGAAAACCACGTCACATGGGCAATGAGACACTAGCAATTCCTTGCCTCCGAAAGCAAATTTAGATTTACAAACAGCTGCTTTCATGCTCTTCCAACAGATAATTTGAGAATAGGTCAGACTGTCCACAGTTACCCAGGACTAGTGGAGACACACAAGACAGATCAACCCAGAATTAGGCTAGAGCAAAATTAATTAGCATGCAGAAAGGCAGACTAATAGCTATATTTTTTTTTCCACTGGAAATAAGTGAAAAAGTCATTAAATCACATTCCACCAAACAAAATGTATAATATATCAGTGTGGGTGAAGTATAAATTTATTAGCCCCCATTAGAAGTGTAAATAAGGTTGCTCTTTCAGGGCAGTTTTAATTTATGAAAAGACACTGAACCATGTTTAATGGTTTAGATGTTGCCAGTTGTTTGCCATTTGGATCATATGCTTTCATATGACTCTTGTATAGTCATTAAAGCAAGTCCTGTAACCTGATTCTGATTAACACTTAGTTAACAATTCAGTAGAAGTTATTGGTTTTCTTCACAATACTGAATAAAGTTGACTGTAAAAAAATTATATTTATTTTTTAAAATCTGTTTCACGAGTTTCCTCATTCAGACTGTCCTTGTTGCAATCACTCTCAAATAATGGTACTTCAGTGCTTCATTAACTCCTGAGAGCAATGAAATTCTAGTAACAAAAAGCAATGGAACCAAAGAACTTACATGCATATATGCATAATCCATGGACACAGACAATAGGGTGGTGAGGGCTTGGGGTGGGGGGTGGAAGTGGGTTAGCAAGGGTCAATGGGGGAAAGAGGGGGACCTATTGAATACTTACAATAATAAAGATTAAAAAAAAAAAAAAAGCAATGGAACCTCTGCTTTCTCTGAAATGTTTATCCAATTTAGAATCCTAGGATGAGCCTAGTTTAGGTTTTACTTTTCACATTTTATAATCAATGCATATATACAATATGTTGTAAAGCCAGTGAAAGGTATAAATAAGCCTTTAAGGTTATGCACTCTGCCTTAGTCCACGTGCAATGCAATGTAATTATGTGACACCATGGGAAAGGCAAGAAGCAGGGCATGGAAGTCACCTATTTTTACATTTCGTTTCTGGATTTCTCATCATTATTTCCATGTTTACAGGACTCAATTTCCCATATCCTGAAACGTTCCAAGACCAGAACATGAAGCATGATTTCTGCTCCTACTGGACGTGACCAGAAAAATCTATCAGCTGTTTCCACACTTCCAGCCAACTGGAACAGTCTGAGATGTCCTGTCCTCATATTCCCAGGGATCCATGCCAGAAATGTGATCAAGACAAAATGTGACCCAAAAAGGGCTTCAGAGATGACTACAAGACTGAAACAATTCTGGTGAAAAACTGCCCCCTTTTTATTAAGACTATGCTTTAAATAAATCTTTTAGGGCTCTTCCTTGACCAATGTGATCATGTAATTCTCCTGTTTCCAATTTCCTTATCCAATTCCCTCTACAAAGAACCAACAATTCAATCTTTGATGTTCCCCCAAAAAAACAATACTCCTATTTCAATCTTCTTATCTGTAAAATGGGACTAGTCATTTGACCACATAGGGCTGTTGGAATAACTAAATGAGACTATTTAAAGAATTTAGTCCAAGGCCTTGCTCATACTAAGCACTTGATAAACAGTAGCCAAGCAAACAAGAAACATACACAATAGAGTGAGTGATAAGAGATTCCTTGAAGGTTGAAAGTATCTTATATTCATATATGTATTTTCAATATGCTTGTAATGAAACATGGTCAATACATGGTCTTAAACAGAACCATGACTGAATAGATGTAGGTAATGACACAGGAAGAAGGGAAACAAAGGTTTGGAAGTCAAATGCAAAATACCCATTGTAGAAACATGCTAGAAAATGAAGGGGAATTATAATAGGAATGAATTACTTATGTAATGGGCAATGATTGTAATCGAACTAATAATCATAAATGAGGACACATTATCAGAAAATTACTTCATTAGAATTTTATTTGTAATCCTTTTTATTTATGCCAGGCAAATTGTAATGGCAGAGAAATGCTGTCTAAGCAATGAAATTATTTTATATTAACAGAGAAAGTTTAAATATAACCCTGGATTAATGAAAATTAATTTTATATATCTAGTAATACATCATAATTAAACAGTACTGTCCCAATAGCTGTCACATATACCTCAGACATTAACAACAAAATAGAATGAATTACAGAATCACTCAGTGGTTTCCTTAGCAAACATTTCCTGAGTGCAATGGTAAAATGCTAAGGGTAGAGTAATAAAGAAAATTTGTTATATCTGACTGAAAAACTAAGGATAAAACAAGACACAGAGGCTGGGTCATGCATATGACAAGACCAGGTGAACTCCCGAAATTCTTCTGAAGGAGTTATGCCGAGTCACATCCCCGTAAACATGCCATAGTCATTCATTCACACATAGAGAGTGACTTTCTAATATTGCCAATATTCCATATACTAAAAAACAAGTCCCCACAATATTTCATAATAGCATGAAAAGTTTATAATACTACTTACTCCCTAAAAATAGTATTATAAAAATAATATGATCACATTATTTACTTTTGAAGATATTTGGATTTCCTCTATGAATCTTCAATAGAATTATCTCTAAGAGGCTTCCATTCAATATTTTTCGAACCCCAAGTACTGTATAGCTCACTAACTCAAAAGGCAATTCTTTTTAAAAAATATATTTTATTGATTTTTTTACAGAGAGGAAGAGAGAGGAATAGAGACAGTTAGAATCATCAATGAGAGAGAATCATCAATCAGCTGCCTCTTGCACACCCCCCTACTGGGGATGTCCCCCTAACCAAAGAACATGCCCTTGACCGGAATGGAACCTGGGACCTTTCAGTCCACAGGCCAACACTCTATCCACTGAGCCAAACTGGTTTCGGCAAAAGGCAACTCTTAATTTTCCATATATCTAATAGTTGGAAAGTTCCTCTTAATTCTAAACCAAATCTACTTCCTTCCTTATAAATCCACTCTTTGATCTGATTTTTGCCTTCTGAAACAAACTATTGATAGAATAAATAATATCTCTCTTCTATTTTATTACTATTCAAATAATTGATGGCAGTTTGCATTCTTATAAATATTTTCATGCAAAGTACTTAAAACAGTACCTGGAATATTGAAAGGTCAGTGTGTGTATATATTAATACATACACATATATACAGAGTAGGCAAAAATAAGTTTACAGTTGTGAGTACATGAAACATGAGTTTATTCTTGTATTATTTATTATTATATTATTATATTATTTTCCATATGAACAATTATAAACCTACTTTTGCAAACCTTATGTGTTTGTGTGTGTGTGTGCACATGTACGTAGAAATGCTTTTTAAATATTAAACCACATTAAGAATAAATGATTCTAAAATATAACAAAGGGATTAGGACTTAATCAAAACTAAAGATTAAAGATAAATAAAGCAACCCACAGAAAGTTAGATAAGTTTGGTGGTAAAGCTGAAAGAAGTAGTAAACATTTGTGGAAGTCAGAAAAAGGTGATAGTTAGTTACTTGTGCCAAGAAAGTGAGAGAACAGGAGAAACCCACTGGCCATGAGGTTGGCAAGAAAAACAACTTTTTTTAAATTGCTCCAAGTCACTCAGCTAGCAAATGACAGAGACTTTGAACTTGGGAAGTTCTGCTCCAGAGATATATTCTTAATCACACCCAACACTGTCTGTCAACACTGCTGTGCTCGTTCGGAAGAGATGCCAAACCAAGACACATGTGAAGCTAATTGTTTCTATCAGAATCATAACAGACACCATCACAAAACTCACTTTAAAAAGGAAAGCTTAATTTATGATTTTAAAATTGCTATTGCAAGCAAGAATTGTGACCTCAATTCTGGTACCCACATACCAAATCTCAGAATCTTTGAAGAGTAAACACATAATTTGATAAAAAGAGAAAAGGGAATCTATTGTATTATGTTGCCATGCCTCTGATATCTTTTTCCGTCCTGAATATACTTCAGGAAATCAGAGGCAGTTACTATGACCACCTAAGCCATCTTCCCAACACACTGAAAACAGAGTAGCAGTAATATCTGCAGACCTCAGATGAATATAGGGTTACGGTTGCTAAGATAACTGCTGCATGTACTCTTAGGTGATGCATCTTGCAGTGTTGTCATAACAACACTGACATGTCAATGTTTTTCTAATGTTCTTGGAGGGCTCGATTGGCCCATAAAGTATTATTGTTGCTCAGGAAGGAAAAAAAAAAAAAGGAAGTCTAAAGGTGCATATGGGCCTTGTGGTTCAGCTGCAATTGTTGGGTTACCATATGACCTCATAGAAACATATATACCCAGAAATACACCAGTAATTCAATCTAAGCTACCAATACAAAACATAAAGTTCAGCATTAAGAGGAGATATGAAACATGTAAACATGTAAGCATCTAGATTTACATCAGAAGTTTCTGAACAGAAATTTCTTCATAAATATTTTTACAGAAGAGTAAATTGAAGAGAATAAAAAACTACTGTATAGGAAGTAACGAAGGTTGGGGTACGAGATGTGCCAAAATACGGTGGACTGCTAATGAGTAATCAGAGAAAATACTACACCAAAAATAGCATTACTAAAATAAATCTGAAAAAAAATGTTAAACACTAAATTAGAAAAACCAAGAGTTTTAAAAATTTAATATTTTACAATTATATGACTAATGAGATTTGGGGAGTAAAGTAAAAATAGGTACACCAAAATGTCATCAGTAGAAAGTTCAGTTATTAATAATAAACATAGATGTTTTTCTTATTTTCTGCACTTTACAAAAAATAAAACTTCTTTTATGATAAAAAATCAAAAGGAATATAATAACGAATTGAAAAAATATAAAATATATTAATAAAATTTGCAGTGGCTACAAAAAGATACAGTTCTATTTTTAAAAAGGGAAGAGGGAAGGGGAGGCAGAAATTGGGTGGTCGGGGAAATGGGGAGATGGAGACATCTGTAATAATGTCAGCACTAAGTATATTGAAAAAATGAAGAAAAAAAAGAAGAAATTAAACTGGTGGGCAAGGACACAAAATGTGTCACATGGCTTAATGAAGCAACCACTTAAGGAATCCTTTTAACATTAGGATATGAGGGAAGAATGTAAACAATTTTTAACTAAGGGGCTAATTTCCATTCGGATCAGAACATACAACATGATCCTATATAATAAAAGGCTAATATGCAAATCGACCAAACAGCATAACTACCTGACTACCAGGAGGCATATGTCAATGCAGGAGCTGCCCCCTGGTGGTCAGTCCGCTCCCACAGGAGGAGCGCTGCTCAACCAGAAGCCTGACTTATGGCTGGGGAGCACAGCAATGGTGGCGGGTGCCTCTCCCGCCTCTGCAGTAGCACTAAGGATGTCCAACTGATGGCTTAGGTGGGAGTGGGCCTAAGCCATCAGTCGGACATCCCCTGAGGGCTCCTGGACTGCAAGTGGGAGCAGGCTGGACTGAGGGACCCCGCCTGAGTGCACAAATTCTGTGCACCAAACCTCTAGTAACTAAATGATGTCTAGTCTTCTCCCTTCTAAATTCAGGGCTGCAATGTTTCCTGCTAACAAAAATAAAAACATGGTAAAATGTGCATTTTAAGTATAAGGATCATTCTAAGAAATTTATAATTCCCTATATAATCATCTACCTATCCTCTGACATAGAGAATACAGTAACTGAACAGTAACATAGCACTACACAGTAATGCTAACATTATAGGCATAAAAAAATTGAGAGCCAGAATCATCCGCAGTAATAACTGCATCAGAACCTCAATTTGTCTAGCCTACTTTAAAAGGCAGCTTATGGTCAGGGGACATTTTCAAGAGGAAAATGAACAACACAAAAATTAATAGATCCCTCTTATAATTGCAAGAACAAAAAAATTCCAGATAATTTTAATGACGTTATGTCTATGTTCTATAATGCCAATTTTTAAAGAGTTCTGTCACGTTGTCCATCACTAAAAATATTGTTCACTATTTGAAATTTTCTAAAGAATATTATGATCCAAACAGAGAAGAAAAGCTCACATTTCCCCAAATTAAATTAAAGCTGAAGTCAAAGAATCTATTCTTGACAGCCTGATGAAACTTGTCTTTCAACAGTGTCATTATGGCATGGTAAGATGAATAAATATATTTTAAACTTCTCAATCATCATGTCAGAAAGCATGGGGCATGCATCTGGGGAAGATTAAAAAGCATTTTGAAAATTGATTTGACCACAGATATCAGAGGTTAGTTCTTCCCTTATCCTTTGAAAATTATTTCCCAGCATTTGTTTCGCAGCTTCTAATTAATAAGACAAATATGAGGATATTTCTGGGGACCGAAAAAGAAATGTGCTGTGACGCTCCTCTTCAGTAAACCTGAGAACTACAGGAAGATGGGTAACAATGCCACTGCTCTGTCCTAGAGATGCTGTACTTCAAGTGCCAGACTCCTTCCACAGTGTTATTAAAGTTCTTTGAAGCGTTGCTACTAAGAAAAAAAAAAAACGTCAAAAGAACTCACACTCATTGTTTCTCAAAATCCAATCACTGTTTCAGACTTTGCCTAAGATAACAAGCCCATTTTATTATATTTCAAAAGCCACTGGCAAGGCCAAGTGCTGTAACAAAGGAGCATGAGAGAGGTTAGTAGACACAGGTGATAGGAACTTTGGTTCCAAACTGAAAAGGAGACTAGGAATTTTAAAGCAATGACCGTACACAGAAAGCAGATCCAGAGTTCCTAGAGCATAAGTGACAAGGGGGTCTTCCAGTCTATTAAGAAGACAAGCCCTGGCCGGCTGCTCAGTTGATCAGAGCATTCTCCCCAGATGCCAAGGTTGCAGGTGTGGTTACCTGGTCAGAGCACATTTAAGAAGCAACTAATGAATGCATATGTAAGTGGAACAACTAATGGATCTCTCTCTCTCTCTCTCTCTTTCTCTCTCTCTCTCTCTCTCTCTCTCTCTCTCTCTCTCTCTCTCTCTCTCTCTCTCCCTCTCTCCCTCTCTCTCTCTCAAATCAATTTTTAAAAAAGACAAGAAGCAGGGCCCAAGTCATATAATATTGTGAAGATGTTAGGTACGCTTGCTATTTCTCTAACAGTATTAACATGCTGACCACCTCCAGTGGCAAGTCAGGAAGCAGAAACTGGTTAGGAGGAATGATACAAGTAGAAAGAAACAACAATACTAATCATGGTAGAAATGAAAAGAATGAACATTTATTTAACACTTAACCTGGAGCCGAACATTTAATAAAAACTTTATTTACATGGAGTGTGTCATTTAATCCTCACAAATAACTTTCTGTGTTATTTGACAGTGTAAGCTGCCAGAGAATTATTCTAACTACGCCTTGATAACAGAATGGTTGAAAAGTCAGATTCCCCTCTGTCTCTCTAAAAAATGCATCTGAGTTTGTTGAATTACAGGAATGACAGAAAGCTTCATGATCAATTGAATTCATATAAATTTATATATTGTTAAGAATGACTTCTAACGAGTAAAAATATTAATGATTAGTCTAGGGTGCATAATTTCCAAATGAATCCATTTTAGGCTCAGAGATTAAGAGATTTACTAAAAATCATGATTGTCAGAGATACCTCTCTCTCAGTCTGTGGCCACTTGCCCCACACATCATGACTCCACAATGCAGAGGAGACTATATGCCATTCCCCTAATTTATAACAGTCCCACTATAAACACAGTCTCTTACATACAAAAAAACAAACAAACACGAAAACAAACAAAAAAAACACTGCTTTGGAGTTAATGAGTTATGTTTATGTGGCCAAATGTTAATATCTAAACTGCATATTGGACTGCAAAAAAATTCTTCTTAAACTACCACAAACGATCTATGAGATAAACTTCCAAATTCTAAGAACAATAATAGATTAGAATACCTGAAAGACAGACAGCACAATAACATGGATTCCCAATTCAGTCTTAATTCCCAAGGCTGAATCTGTTTTTTAAAATAATGAACTTCCCTGGCTGGTTTCTCTCAGTGGTTAGAGTGTGTGCTTACATACTGAAGGATCAGTGGTTCAAGTCCTTGTAGAAGGCACATACCTGGGTTGCAGGTTGGACCCAGGCCTGGTCAGGCAGGTTCAGGAGGCAACCAATTGATGGGTCAATCTCACATTATGTTTATTTTATTTCTCTTCCTGTCTCCCTTCTTCTCTCTCAAAAAATCATTGGAAAAAATATTCTCGGGTGAAACTTAACAACAAAAAAATTTTTAAATAAGAAAACAATTAACCAACTGATTCATATTTAATGCCTGACATCTGATAAGAGAAGATGATGAAAAAAGAAAGTTGAGCTTAAAGAAAAACAAAAACATAGGAAAGCCATATGGGAAACAATAAAATTGAGAAAGAGGAGTATGTGAGGCATGGGTGATCACTTAGAGAAGATGTAGAGGGAACCAAAATAAAATGGAAAGCAAAGCTTGTACAAGCCATCTGGAAGAGTTCATTTTACCTCAAAATTCTGTTTAATTAAAACCTGGCCACAATTACTACCATCAGTTGCCTGTCGGTGACATTCTCGGTAACCAACCTTATGTCCTTGTAACTCTTTAAAACTACAATGGTGATTTTCTGTTTCATCAGTATCTCATCAAATTGCTCACAAGCAAGCTCCACCCCTCGCCATGCAATTAACCACTGACTAACAACACAAAATAACAAAGATCATGGTTTAGCTAAAACATTATAGTTCGATTTGCAAATAATTTACTGTCACTTGGCTTCATGTTTTTGTTGGTTTGTTTTGTTGTTGTTTTTTGACAATTGGGGGGGGGGGGTGGTACATAGGTTTTAAGATGAATAGTCAAAATATTCAAATTACTATGAAAGCCTTCACTGTTAGAGAAAGAAAGAAATCCTAAATTATTTTTTAAAAGCACATTCTTATCAAAGCCCACTGAGAAATTAGAAACATGAGACAACATGGAGCCATTATGGGGGAAATGATGAATAACAAGGTCAAATTTATCAACAGAATCACAATTTTTAACCCTAGTTTTTCTTCCTTCTTTTCATGTTTTGTTTTCTTTTTTATAAATATATATTTTATTGATTTTTTTACAGAAAGGAAGAGAGAGGAACAGAGAATTAGAGCATCGATGAGAGAGAATCATCAATCAGCTGCCTCCTACACAAGCCCTACTGGGGATGTGCCCGCAACCAAGGTACATGCCCTTGCCCGGAATCAAACCTGGGATCTTTCAGTCCGCAGGCCGACGCTCTATCCACTGAGCCAAACCAGTTTTGGCATCCATGTTTTAAGTAATTACAAATTTGGAATTTGGCAACATAATAATTTGAAAATATTGTCTATCTAGTTAAGACTCCATGTCACAACTTTATTAACTATGGTTTCCGTTTGGGCCAAATAATCCTCACAAATAATCCATCCTGGTAAACCCAGGTAAAAAGCAGAAATGCAAATGTAGGATGGCCAGACTATTATTCTTATTCTAACTGAAAATCCTGCCTATTGCTTTATTTTTAAACCGCCACTAACATGTTTAAATTATAATTGCATCTTCTCAATAAGCACAGTCCCTTATTATTGGAACTGGCAGGGGGCCTTGACATTTGAGTCATCATTTCATTATGTCTATTTCTTACCCTGGTATACAAATTAAATAGAAATACGAGCCAGATGAATTATGAATGGTGGGGGGAATCTGAAGCAGTAACTTTAAATTGAGTTAATTTTTCTCAAGTGTATCGAAAAATATAAAGCAATTAATGTTGCTAATAATACATTCTACTGTGGTCACATTTCAAAAATATTAACTTCCATTCTAAAGCCAAATATGCTACAAATCCTCCTAGCCAAATATTGTACTTCTTTACGATAGAACCAAGAGCTTTAATATTCCCTATGATGCAAAGCTACAATAATTCCAGTTTTAACACAACTGCAAATGGGGACACAAATACACATTTCACACCTGCCTTTCAATCTAAAGAGTTTCAAAATGGATAGCAATTATTGAATATATATATAGCACATGTGAGAAATATTATTTAAAATATCATGTGTAATCAAATATGAATAATATAGTTCATTCAGACTAAAATAGCCAAAAATCTACTAAAATGGAATCTTCAGGCTTTCTTTAGATGTTTCCTAGTCTCTGAACTTATATGATGAAAATACGACTGGATGATTTTTCCTACATCACCTCATTCAGTTATACTAAGTGCATGTGCATCCTTCCATCTTTCTCTAATATTTTGTTTAAAAAAATTTCCATTGATTTCCAAAATTATAAAAATGAATCAATTATAAAACTAACCCTCAAAAAAACCTGACTCTGCCTTCAGGAAGCCATTTCCTTTTTTTTTTTTTTTTCTTGCAGGCTCTCTAGAAAATGTGTAGATTATTCATTTACTGAGTTTTTAATTGTTTCTGCAACTCTTCTTTCGGCCTGGAGCAACCAATTCATTTCTGAAAGTCAACAGCTTCCCCGAATATTGGGAACAAGCCTAACGCATCTTTACTTACCTTGATACAAAATATTGAAAAGAATCTCTATTAAAAACCAAGTGTACATTTGAATGTCTTCTCTGATGATTAGCATTCGTTTTCCTTTTAATTACTGACAGTATATTACCAAATTTAAGATAGTCATAGCTGATTTTTCTTTATATCTTATTATTTATTTTAATGTTGACTTTTTTCTTAAAAAGATATTTACATGATAGAATATATTTGTCTAAACTCAACTATTTAAAATGGACTTCTGTTGTTTTTTCATATTTATTTATAATTTATAATCCAGATGTTCCCAAAAGGGTTTCAAAAAAATCACAATAAACATTCCTAGGTCTACTGTTCTAAGGAAATGAGTCTTTATTTCAATATTAAAATTTAATTGAAACTCTAAGATAGTTGCTTCATTTCCAACTTTTAGAAAATGCATTATTCTGCATGTTAGGACAAAACCAGAATGTAAAACAGATGTACCTAGATTATGAAATTTATAACAGAACATATTCAAAGTGTAGCTAATTCCTGACCTATATTTATTTAAGGATAAGACAAGTCCCACAATGCTGAAACCAGGGTTACCTTTTCTCTCATAATTTGTCTTCAATCAGTGGAAATATTCATGGGTCTACAATACAAGATTTTTTAAAAATATATTTTATTGACTTTTTTACAGAGAGGAAAGAAGAAGGATAGAAAGTTAGAAACATCGATGGGAGAGAAACATCGGCCAGCTGCCACCTGCACACCCCCCACTGGGGATGTGCCTGCAACCAAGGTACATGCCCTTGACCAGAATCGAACCCGGGACCCTTCAGTTCCCAGGCTGACGCTCTATTCACTGAGCCAAACCCGTTTCGGCAATACCAGATTTTTAATGAACCCTATCATTTTTATAATTACTATGACTCATATTAATAAATGTCTTCTTTTTATATGCTGAAATAAATTAATGGAAGAGGCAAACACTATGCAAAATGGCTGGGAATAGGGCCAAATCTTATTACATACATCCAGGGATCAGTAATTTTCTAAATGGCACTTTAAGCTCTCTTGCCTAAATAATTACAAGTACAGCCAGCATGTAATTTACTGAAATAATTATGCACTCTCCTAGTTCCCATCACCCATCTCAAGTTCATGGCCACTTACCTTGTCTTTATTGTCCGTGCCAGAAGCTTCAGGCTTGGTCCTGATCACAAATGGGGTGGACAGTCGCAGCAGGACCCTCTCGAAGGTGGTGGTAACCTTCGGAGAAACGATCTCGAAGCAGTCCTCAAACTTGAGCACTTTGTGAGTGTCACATCGAAGCTGCTTCCTCAGGCCTTCCCCCAGCTGAAGGACAGACATGTGGGGGTCAAACATCAAGTGGAAAGGAAAGGCTCTGCAGAAGGTGTTGATGCTAATTCTGAGGTCCTCGGGAACCTGCGAGGTCCCCTGGGGGAGGTTCTTCGAGATACTAGCACTTTCACGTTCTTTGATAAGAAAAGTGAGACAGCTACAGTTGCCTGGGTTGGAGCCATCAGAGCATAACTCGTTCGCAACCTGTTCCACTTCCACGTCCAGCTGATAGATCTTCTTTCCCGCAGCCTTAATCATCCCCAGCATTGCAAAGCCCACAGTCTGGTGAGGGTGGAAGTAGTGGAGCATGAGAGTGCCTTCAGGGAGCTCTTTGCACAGGAATGATGGTGACTCCAGGGTGGCCTGTTTTCCAAAAGAGGTTCTAATGTGTTCCAACAAAGCATCGAAGCCGTTAAAGAAGTCCTGCAATGTGCCACCGACAGCTCGAAGGACTCTCTCGTTCTCATCAAAGCATATGTTAAAGAACTCCTCACCGAATCTTTCTTGAATCTCCTCGAACTTCAATCCTAGAGGGAAATGGGAAACAAATGTTAGTGAAGAATAATATAAACAACTAAGTTTAAAGCTTTTAAATACTTATCAAATGACATAGCTAGAGAGTGAAACATCAGAGGTACACAAATCTCCCAAATAGGTTAACTCGTTCATCTTGAGCCAGAGAAAGTACATTTCATCTTCTGGATGGTTCTAAAATGTTAATGAGCATAAACTATTTTGTTTGTTTTTAAACAGACTTTACTTTTTAGAGTAGTTTTAAATTCAAAGCAAAATGGAGCAGAATGTAAAGATATTATTATCACCCAAAGTCCAGAGTTTACATTAGGGTTCACTCCTGCTATTGTATTCCTTGGGTTATGACAAGTGTGTAATGAATGACATGTGTCTACCATTAAAGTCTCATCCAGAGTAGTTTCGTTGCCCTAAAAATTCTCTCTGTTTCACGTATCCATTTCTCCCTCCCAACACATGGAGCAATAACTTTTTAATTTTGCTGCTAATCTAACTTTTCTTTTCAACACCCTACTCTATTTGCTGTAATTAGCACAAAAGTATGCCTTTTTCTTAATGATTTCCCTCATTGTTAAAGGATCTTTAGGGAGATAACTACAAGATTGTTTCTATATTATGTCCTTCCAACATGCCATCTTGCGAATCAAAATTTATCTGTTAAGTGGTAAATATCCACCAGAAAGGGCACCTGTGGTATATGAGGAAACATGTCAGGTTATCTAAAGAAAACAGAGGACGTAAGTTAGCAATCTCAGGGAAAGTCCTACAGGTCCCCAGGGAGAAACAAAAACAAGAAATTTAAAAATGGCAGAATTGTGGAATGGTTTGCATTCTTTCACCTGGAACAAAGGTAAGAACAGCGAAGAGTGGAGTAGCAATCTGAGTAGATAGAGTTAAAGGTCTTTGTTAACTTTTCTAAGTTCATATTTATTCCTAGATGCTATGGCAAAAAGAACTCTACCATATAGTAATGCAATTACAATGAAAACTTCATACACACACACACACACACACACACACACACACATTCGTATTATGTAGTAATTAGAAATAGAGGCACATGTGATCAAGTAGATTCACCCTTCAGGATGATCTGAGGAAAAATAAAGAGGGAATTTATGGTCTAAAGAGGAGTACATATAAAAGAGTTGAATCTGTACGCTAAAGAAAGCTTTGCCCTGGCCAGTGTGGCTCAGTTGGTTGGGCCTTGTGCATGAAGAGGTTGCTGGTTCAATTCCTAGTCAGGCCAGATGTTCCCATAGTGGGCTCAATCCCTGGTAGGGGGAGGGCAGAAGGTAGCCAATTGATGTTGCACTCTCACATCGATGTTTCTCTTTCTCTCTCCCTCTCCCTTCCTCTGTCTCTAAATATCAATAAGAATCATTTTTGGTTTTTTTTTAACAAGAAGAAAGCTTCTATTAGACTCAATCTATGGCTTCTCCTTTGACTTTGGCTGTGTTGGGAAACAGGAATTTAGCACCCCAAAATATGTCTCTTTGTCATGAGTTTATTTTAGGCTGATTCTTTTTAAGAAACAAAAGACTCAGGAAGGGCTGTTTACCTCCCCCTTTGCTGCCTAAGAGAATTTAGATAAACAGCCTATTCCAGAAAGAGCTTTCACCAGAGATAACTACAAGAAATATAAGTTAGGTGTGCTAGGGCTTAGAGACCAAAGTCCTCTCTGTATCCCACAGTCTACTCATGGCCCAGTAAACAGATGTTTATCCATCTCCATGTGAACTGCCTTCCTCCCCTCTGAAGTAGCAGACTCCTACCCCTCTTCTTAGTTCATAATGGCTTATATGTCCCAATTGTTGACCATCTGTGAGGCCCATGTTCCTACGGAGCCCCAGTACATATGTAATTAAATTCATTCTTCTTCTGTAAAACTGTCTCATGTCAATTTAATTCTTAGACCAGCCAGAAGAACCTAGAAGCATAGAGAATTTTTCCCCTTCCCAATAGCTAAAATCAATACATGTAGTTTATCTATATCTATATAAATAATAGATAAATATGCTAATTAACTGGGATGCCATAACAGGTCAACCAGACAGGAGGAAGTTGCGGTGCAGCATTGGGGTGGGGGGGGGGGGGAAGAGGGTGGCAGGGGCCTCCATGAACCTGCGCTAGGGAAGGGCCTGATCAGCAATGGCAGTCGCCGCTTCAAGGGCTAGAGAGGGAGGCAGGGCCAGACTGAAGTGGCCACAGCTATTGTGTGGCCCAGAGAGCAAGGCAGAGCCCAACTGGCAATGGCTGCAGCTGCTGGGGGCTTGGGGAGGGAGGCAGGGCTGGACTGGAGACTCGACAGTGGGTGAGCCATGTGATTTTAAATCTCATGCTGGGCTCCTAGTACTATATAAAAGCCTACACAATTGGAACACTGGAACAACCAGAAAGACCAGTTGCTATGATGTGCACTGACCACCAGGAGGTAGATTCTCAATGCAAGAGCTGTCCCCTGGTGGTCAATGCACTCCCACAGCCAATCCCCTGCAACCAGCCGACCTCCTGAAGCCAGTCAACTTCCCATGATCCCTCTCCCCAGCTAACAGGCCCCAGCCAGCAGCCAGCAGGAAGGCCTGGACTGGCAGCTTGAGGCTGGAAGGAAGGCCCGACCGGCAGCGGTTGCTGGCAAGAAAGTGAGGCTGGTCAGGGGGAGAGACTGTAGGAGGGAAGGCCTCAACTGGCAACCAGAAGGGAGGCCCCAGCCAGCAGCCAGAAGGCCCCAATCAGCCCTGATCATCTGCCAGGCCTAGGAACTCCACCTGTGCACAAACTTCATGCACGAGGCCTCTAATGTATTAATATCCCTTTGCCTAGTCTACTCCATTGTATAAACAGGTCCTAGAAATTAGGCCGGACTTTAGTAGTGCCCTGCTAGAGTGCAGAGCAGAATAGGTTGTCTATGGATTGGTTTGTTATCCCCACCTACCATGTCTTAAGGAGTGAGGGAATGACACAGTTAACAATATTATCGGGTCTAGTAATAATTAATGTCGTTTTTAACATTCGTTTAAAATCTTGCTTGGCGTTGACTTGTATTGACATAACCTTCAAACACGTGGTATCTACAGAACGTGTGAAGTGCAATTAACAAGTTTTGCTTGAAAAAGTTTGTGTTTGGTTTGGTTTTTGTTGCAGAACTAGGGCTAAGAAGATGGCGGATGAAGAGCATATTCGGCACTGCATGCTTTATGAGTTCCAATTAGGAAGAAAAGCAAGTGAGGCTGCAAAAAACATCTATAGTGCTCTTGGTCAAGATGCAGTTAGTGCCAGAAAATGCCAGCGTTGGTTTGAGAAATTTCACGAGGGAAATTTTTCGTTAGATGACAAGAGTGGTAGAGGCCGTGTGTCCAATTTTGATCAAGAAGCTCTTCAAGCTCTTTTGGTGCAAAATCCTCAAATTACCCAACAAGAGCTTGCGACAACTTTAAATTGTTCACAAAAAACAATTTTCAATCAATTGCGTGCACTTGGCAAAGTCCAAAAGTTTGGAAAATGGGTTCCTCATGAGTTGACCGACAACAACCGTAATCAAAGAGTCACAATTTGCAGTTCGCTCCTCTCTCGTCAAAACCGTTTGCCGTTTTTAGAGCAAATTGTTAATGGAGATGAAGAATGGGTGCTGTATGTTAATTTGAAAAGGCGGCCTCAATGGTTGGACAAAAATGAGGCTCCGCAGCCCACGCCAAAACCTGACTTGCATGCGAAAAAAGTGATGTTGTGTGTTTGGTGGAATTTGAAAGGAATTCTTCATTATGAACTTTTACCATCTAACCAAACCATTACAAGTGCAGTGTATAGTGCCCAATTGGAAAGGTTAGCCCAAGCTTTAAGAGAAAAAGAACCCGCGCTGATTAATCGGAAGGGCGTAATTCTTCACCACGATAACGCACGACCGCATACTGCAAGAATCACTGCTGAAAAACTGCGCCAGTTGGAATGGGAAGTTCTCCCTCAACCTGCATATTCTCCTGATATTGCCCCTTCCGATTACCTTTTGCTTCGTTCTTTGCAAAACTTTCTTCTTGGAAAAAAATTTAATAATGAAGAATGCCTCAAAAATGCATTGACTAAATTTTTTGCATTAAAATCACAAGAATTTTACAACAGAGGGATTAAAATGCTTCCTGAGCGTTGGGCACAAGTAGTAGAAAACAACGGCAACTATATTGTTGATTAAATTTTGTTGTATTGTTTAAATAAATTCGATTTAAAAAAAAGTATTAGAAAACGACATTAATTATTACTAGACCTAATAGTTAACAAATAGAGTTTAAAAAAAAATCAAAAAATTTTTGAGAAATTTCTATAGAGTCTAAAACTTTGGTAACCAAACTAAGTGGCCAGTTTGACAAAGAAATTCTTACAATCAATGTGAAATTAAAAGAAGTAAAAAATCTAAATGAAAAAAAGTTCCTTTATTAAGAAGCTTTTCACATTAACTTCGGTTTCATAGAATGGATGTTCAAAACTAGCTGAGAAAGTCGCCTATTAAAATAAAAACATCAGTCACACTCATGTAATATTGTCACCTTACAAGATTGCCCTTCAACATATGTTGCATGCACTAACAATAATACCAGCCAAAACTGATAAGAATAATATTTATCTGTCCAGTTTGCCAGTGTGGGAGAAAACAAGACAGATGACATGCACTGCAGTTTGGCTCCTGATCCAACTGCTCCATTGAAACTGCCTTTGTGATTACTTAAACTAGTACATACTGTTTTGTCCTTTCTTGTTTAACCTTGTTTTTCCTTCAATTTGATTCTAACTTATCGTCTCTTCCTCATAAATCTCCCTTCTCTCTTGGCTTATAAAACCACACTCTCCTGATCTGATTACTATCTGCCTGAAAATTCCTTCACTAAAACTTCTTCCGATGACAAATCTTTACACCACCATCACTAAAAATTCTAATACCAATTAAATTTATGTTCCTTCAACAATAATGTTCTTTGTCACTATTAAAAATTTTAATTATGGCCAGCCAGTGCGATTCAGTGGTTGAATATTGCTGTTCTATTCCAGGTCACGGCACATACCCAGGTTGCAGGTTCAGGGTGCATGCAGGAGGTAAGCCAATCTATGTTTGTTTCCCTCTCACATATCTCTCTCTCTCTCTCTCTCTCTCTCTCTCTCTCTCTCTCTCTCTCTCTCTCTCTCTTTTTCTCTCAAATCACTTTTTAAAAATTAAAAATAAAAATAAAATCTTGAGTTCTGGTCAAGATGGCAGTGTAGGTAAACATGGTAATCACCACTTCCCACAACCACATCAAAATTACAACTAAAATAAACTATCAAAATTACAACCATCATTCAGAACCACCTGAAATGTAGCAGAATGGAAGTCCTACAACTAGGGAATTTAAAAAGAAGCACATTAAGACTGGTAGAAGGGGCAGAGACCCAGAAGGGGATCTCAAACCAGTTGGTCCCACACCCGCATATAGTAGTTTAAAATTGAGAGGGATATTCTGGCTGTGGGGTTTCCCTAACGAGTGAGGGGTCACACAGTCCCACACCAAGCCACCCAGCCAAGTGGTCCAGTACAGGGAGGAGACATCCTCACAACTTCTGGCTGTAAAATCCAGCAGGAATTGTGGTTGAGTGACACAGAAGCTGCAGGCCTCAGGCAGCTCCCTCTTAAAGGGCCTTACTCAGACATACTCCCTCTGATCTCCAGTGCTAGGGCAGCAGCTTTAAAAGAACTTGGTGTATTTGGGGAGGAACTATTATAACTTGCTTGAAATCAGGGTGAGAGCTGGAGAGGGAGCTTTCTCCCAGAGAGAAGTGCTGGCAGAGGCCATTGTTTCTTTGCAGAGCCATCCCTATGAATATCAATCAACCTGATTGACACTTTTGCCCCACCTTGGTGATTTCCTGAGAACCCACTCCGCCCTATTTGCAGGCTCATCCAAGCCATTTCCAGTAGCTCTTCTATACAATTGGCCTCTCTTGTCTCATGCTTTGTACTCTCAAACAAGCAGCATCTGGCCTTAGCATACCCTAGGCCCACCTTGGTTCAGAAATCACAGAGAATCCCATACAAGGCAAACCCAAAGAGTCCCACACCAAAATACATCATAATTAAAATGCCAAAGATTAAAGACAAAGAGAGAATCTTAAAAGCAGTAAGAGTAAAGCAAATAGTTACCTACAAAGGAGCACCATATGACTATCAGTTGATTTCTCAACAGAAATTTTGCAGGTCAGAAGAGAGTGGCAATAAATATTCAAAGTGATGAAAAGCACAGGACTACAACCAAGATATTCTACTCAGCAAAGCTATCATTTAGAACTGAAGGTCAGATATAGAACATCCAAGACAAGAAAAAGTTAAATGATATCATCACTACCAAACCAGTATTACATGAAATATTAAATAGTCTTCTTTAAGAAGAAGAAGAAGAAAAAATAAGATCAAGAATAAGAAGAATAGCCCAACTGGCATGACTCAGTGGTTGAGCATTGACCTATGAACCAGAAGGTCATGGTTCATTCCTGGTCAGGGCACATGAGTGGACTGTGGGCTTGATCCCCAGTAGGGGGTATTCAGGAGGCAGCAAATCAATGATGCTTTCTCATCACTGATGTTTCTATCTCCCTCTCCCTTCCTCTCTGAAATCAATAAAAATATACTTTAAAAATATTTTTAAAAGAATAAGAAGAATAAAAAAGCAACAAATACATATGAGTCCAAAAATCAAATAATAATCAATAAGCACACAAGCAGAATAGAAACAGGATCATAGATACAGAGAACATTTTGATGGCTGACATATAGGAGAGGTGTTGGGGTGGATGGTTGAAAGAGGAGAAGAGATTTAGAAGTATAAATTAGTCATAGCCCATAGACACAGACACTAGACAAGTAAAGGCCTGAAATTGGGTGGGGATGGGTAGAGGGAGACAAAAGGGAGAGAAATTAGGGAAATCTTCAATAAAACAACAATAAAATAAAATTTTTAAAAAACTAAACTCAGAATAAATAAAATTTCTTACAACCTGACTATATTTGCTGAACTACAAAATTCCATGTGCCACAGGAAATTGTCCATGGATTGCTTCTGTATTTTGAAGAGTTGTATCTTAAGGGCTTAGGGTCTATATACACAGAAAAGAAAAATACAATTTCTTCTTCTAATTTGCATTTTTCATAACAATAAAAATGCCCTCAGAGTTATTAAGTAAATATAATATACATAATATAATAAGTTTATGTGCTTATGTTCTACTTCCACTAACAAAATTCCAAAAAATCTTCCAAAAAAATAACAAGTCAATTCACCTGAGGCAACAAAAATTATGCTGTGAATCCAGCACTCTCAATTAAAAATCCTGCTGCCTTAAAAAGCATTTCTAGATTTTAAGGTACAAAACTTGCTAGTTCTCAAATAACACCAAGGCCTACTAGAATGTAAAAGTGACTTATATCAATAAAGAAAAACTGAATTATTTTTAATATTGCACTCAAATGCTATACATGGTAATTCTATATAAACCACAATATTCAGTTAACTAATCATTTTTTTTGGTTCTTATTATTATTAAACTGTACAAGATCAGAAGAGGAAAAATTCTTAGAATTTGAAGAATTAAAACTAGGAAAAGATCCTTCAACTTTTGCATTTATGTTATGAATTGGTAGCCAAGACTTCCATTTTATCTCAAACTGGAAAAAGTAGTTCAGCTCAGACAACTAGTGCAATTCTCATTCCCAAGGTTCCACCTACGTCTGATGTATAATAAACCCCCTACTTACAGTAAGTCACCTGAAATATATAGACAGTGCTCACCTCCTCTTTCACAGGACACTGTGACAGCTTGACATTTAGGACTATAAGAAAACACTCAAGAGGCAAACTTATAACAAAACTGCTTTTATTAACAAGTTAGAAGTCAGAATTTTAAGTTATCGTTAATCTACCTCTTTTTAAAAAAATGAACAGCCTAACTTCTGATATTCTTCAACTGTAAATGAAACAGTCCGTTCATTCATGACATGAAACTTTTGACTCTCATCTGCTATCCATCTGACTTCCCATTGCGCACTTTTTGAGGTCAAGGACTTTATCCCATTGATGTCTGCATACCTGTCACCAGCATAATGCCTGGCAGATGGAGACTAAGATTTCATTCATAGAAACTAAACATTCATCCAAGTATTTGTTAAACTACTAAAATCATTCTTTAAAGCTACAGTTGTGCCACATCTATGGATACCAAGATACTAAATGCATTCTTTTCTCACATGAGCCCCTATAGATAATTAAATTACAGTGTGATTTGGCTATAACAGCGTCATACTTGAGTACCTGTGGAGTGATATCAAAAAGAATGTCTAGCCCTGGCCAGTGTGGCTCAGTTATTTGGAGCATTGTCCCGTACACAGAAAGATGGCAGGTTCAATCTATCAGGACACATACCCAGGTTGCGGGTTCAATCCCCAGTCAGGGCATTTATGGGTGGCAACTGATTGATGTTTCTCTCTCACGTCAATGCCTCTTTCTTTCTCTCTCTCTCTCTCTCTCTCTCTTTCTCTCTCATCAATAAAAAATATGCCTTTAAGTAAAAAGAATATGACTCTTTCCTCAGGGAGATAATGTTTGAGCGGAAACTTCAAGAAAAAGTGGTTGTTAAAAGGCCATCAAGAAAGAAACATGCAGATCTCCATATATAAAAGCCTAAGAGACTGTTACAACCAGAATGATCAGAATGACCTGTCACTATGATGCACACTGACCACTAGGGGGGAGACACTCAATGCAGGAGCTTCCTCGGGGGGTTAGTGAGCTCCCACAGCCAACCTGCCACAGATGGCAGCCAGTCAACCTCCAGTGGTCCCTCCCCTCAACTAGCCAACCTCCCTAGGTCCTACCCCTCTCCTCCCCATCCCCCATCCCAGCCAACCTCCCATGGTCCCTTTCCACAGCACTACCCCTTCCACAGAGGCAGAGGGAGTAGGGGCAGGGTGGTCCCAGTGCCTCCACAGAGGCTAGACGGGGTGCAACCACAGCACCACAACCTCCCAAAGCCCCTCACCCAGCTGGCCTGGCCCCCGATCAGCGCCCCCCACCAGTGGGCAAGGGGCAGGGCCAGGGCTAAAGAGCAGTGAGCCCAGCTTCTGATTGAGAGGCACTCCTCTCCCCAACTCTCTTAGCCAGAAGCCAGGCTCAAGACTGGCAAGCCCAGTGGCAGTGCCAGTAGCCTCTCCCACCACCGCTGCAGGCAGGCAATAAGGAGCAAGGGACCCCAGACTGCCAGACCCCCAGATTGCGGGAGGGATGTCTGAGTGCCAGCTTAGACCTGATCCCCCAGGAAGTGGGACTAAGCTAGCAGGTGGACATCCCCTGAGGGCTCCTGGGCTGCCAGAGGGTGCAGGCCAGGCTGAGGGACCCCCCACCCCAGTGCAGGAATTTTTTGCACCAGGCCTCTAGTAAAAATATCAATTCTACCAAAATTAATAGTCTCAACAAGTCTTATCCATACAGTAATTTTAAATTTGCATGGAAGGATAATATCCCCAAATGTTTGATTAGGAAGACTACTAGGGAGGAACCAGATATTACAATAAATATAACACAATATAGTTAAATTTTTTATTTTCATATGAACAAAGATTATTGGGTCATAGTAGAGAACAAGTAAATTTGCTCATATAAGTTTTAATATATCACAAAATTGTATTTTAATTCAGTGGAGGAAGAATGGTTTAATAACTGGCACTAACTAACCATCTGGAAAACAATGAAATTAAACCACATCTCACAACAACAAAATTCCAGAATTCCAGATCAATTAAAAGCTTAAAATGTAAAAAACAAAAACAAACAAACAAAAAAAAAAAAACAAGCAAACAAAAAACTTAACAATAATTAGTTCAGAAAAATCTAGGAGAGTGTATGTATGCCTGAACCAAAACTGGCAAATAAAAGACATTAAGATATATTTGCTTTTTTATGATATATAACTAAGTTAAAACTGTCAGAAAAATATACAAAACATAATTTTATTTTAGTAAAAATGTGTGTGTGTGTGTGTGTGTGTGTGTGTGTGTGTGTGTGATGCACTCCAGTGACATTCTGCTATTCTCTCTATCCCAAATACCACATTGTTGTTTTAGGCCATTATGATCAATAGTCTAGAATTATTTCAAAAGCCTCCTAACTAATTAATCTTTTTTCCAATTTCTCTGTAATACATTCTTTACATACCCATTCAAAATCATAAATCCTATTGTATAAAGTCTTCTGCTTAATGCCCTCTAATGAGACTCCATTGCCCTAAGAACAAAGCCCAAGCTCAAAGAGCTTGATACACCATTTGCTTGTGGGTCCATCTCATCTCTCCCAGTTTTCCCACTTCACATCTCTGCACAAGCCATGATGAACCACTTGGAGTTTTCTGAACATGCTCAACTACCGCTTTCACTTCCAGGCATACTAGTTTTGTGTTTGTTTGTTTGTTTGTTTGTTTGTTTGTTTGTTTGTTTTTAATGGAATTCTGTTCTCCCACCTAACCCACTTGGCTACTTAGCTGCTTAGACTCATGCAGATCATTCCTTGACACTCCAAGACTGAGATAGATGCCTCTGTTCTTGTGGCTTTCAAAGCATTTTTGTAATTATTTCCACCTTAGCATTTATCAGACAATAGCCGCTGGCTTTTTCACCCACTCAAACAGCCTCTTTGAAGACAGAAGTTCACCACTTAGGCATTTCTTTATTTTTAAAAGTATGAGAACACTTGCTCTGCATCAGTCTTAGTGCTAAGATAGGTAAAAGATAGAAAATCCAGTAAATGTGCACATAATCCCACAACTGGTCCAGAAAACACATAATGGCAAGTGTGATATACAGTGGAGAATGCTATGAGAGCATGTAATAGGGGTCTAATGTAATCTACTATATCAAAGGGTTTCCTTTTAAAAAGTGACATATCTGAAATATAAGTAAAAGTCAACTAGGCAGCAAGGAGACAGGAGAGGAAAGAAAACCATTCCAGACCAAAGGAACGTTATGCAAAGGTCTTGAAAAAGAAACTAACATGGTATACTTGAGAACCACAATTGTCACCTTAATACCTGGCACAGTGAATTTTTTGAATGAATAGATAAAATAAAATAATAAATCACTTAACAAATGAGCAAATAAATGTAGCTGTGTGTCTCAACATATGTTCATGTGTTATATATAAATATATAATATATATGTCATTATGATATATATTATATAATATGTAGATATATAAACTCACATAGTACGTATATGTGTAGGTTTTCCATTGCTGCTTTTTGTACACTTCAGTACTTGCTGATAGGCCTTTTTATACATGCAGAGAAAATTGTGCTAAATAACATTTAGTAGGTGTGAATGCTAAGTATTTGATGAATTCTTTTTCTTTGCCAACAAATAGCCAGATGTGAGAACTAAGAAATAAAGAGACTTGAGAACCCTAAAGATTTCATCAAAAAACTAAAACTGATAAATGAATTCAGTAAAGTAGCAGGATACAAAGTAAATACCCAGAAATCAGTTGCATTTTTTATACACCAATAATGAACTATCAGAAAGGGAAACTAAGAAAATAATCCCATTTACGATTACATCAAAAAAATAAAACTCTTAGGAATAAATTTAACCAAAGATGTAAAAGACCTATACTTGAAAAATTATAAGACGCTAAAGAAAGAAACTGGAGAAAATACAAATAAGTTGAAGCCTATACCATGTTCATGGGTAGGAAGAATTAACATATTACAGATGGGTCGTGAGCATTCTCATGTTTTCATATTACACAATGTGTTACATAAATGTTAAAGGCACACCTTAAAATTAAATACCCATTGCATTATGAAGTTATTTATTACATGTTCTTACAAGCTAATATCTTTTTAACATATACTTTGTAAAACATTTTTTGTATTCATTCAATAGAAACTTATCTGGCCACTGGGTAAAGCTACAATAGCAGTAAAACTACTGCTGTGCAATGTGTTAACATATTTCAAATGTCCATACTACCCAAAGCAATCTATAGATTCAATGCAATTCTTATCAAGATATCAATGTATGCCAAAACCGGTTTGGCTAAGTGATAGAGCATCGGCCTGCGGACTGAAAAGTCCCGGGTTCGATTCCAGTCAAGGGCACATACCTTGGTTGCGGGCACATCCCTGGTAGGGGGTGTGCAAGAGGCAGCTGATCGATGATTCTCTCTCATCGAAGTTTCTAACTCTCTATCCCTCTCTCTTCCTCTCTGTAAAAATCAATAAAAATAAAAAAAATTAAAAAAAATAAATCAATGTCCTTTTTCACAGAAATAGTAAAAATATTTCAACAATTTATATTGAACCACAAGACTCCAAATAGCCACAGCAATCTTAAGAAATCACATTTCCTAATATCAAATTGTACCAGGGGCCACAGTCATCATGATAGTGGTATAAAACCAGACATAGATCATGGAATAGAATAGAGAGCCCAGAAATAAGCCCACACCTATCTGGTCAATTAATATCTAATGAAGGAGGCAAGAGCAAACAATGGAGTCAAGATAGTCTCTTCAATAAACCGTGTTGGAAAAATTGAACAGATTCATGAAAAAAAAAAAAAGTGAACCTAGGCCAGCGTTTTTCAACCGCTGTTCCGCGGCACACTAGTGTGCCGCGAGATGTTGCCTGGTGTGCCGTAGGTGCAGACAAGACAAGAATTTTATAATTTTTCACTATTTTGTTTACTTAATATTTCATAATAAAGTAATTATAAAATACTTTCTTTGTGTTTATTTGATTCCTATTCAAGAGAATTACTTTATATATAGTCAATGTAGGCACAGAGTTAAATTTTTTAACATTTTCTAATGATGGTGTGCCTCGTGATTTTTTTCATGAAACAAGTGTGCCTTTGCCCAAAAAAGGTTGAAAAACACTGACCTAGGCCACCTGCTTATACGATACATAAAAATAAACTCAAAATGGATTAGAGACTTAAATGTTAGACTCAAAACCATAAAAAAAAAACTATAAGAAAACATAAGCAGTAAAATCTCAGACATTTCTCATAGCAGTATTATTTCTGACATATCTCCTCAGAAAAAGGAAACAAAAGAAAAAATAAACAAATGGGACTACATCCCCCTAACTGGTTTGGCTCAGTGGATAGAGTATTGGCTTGTGCACTGAAGGGTACCACGTTCGATTCTGGTCAAGGGCACATGCTGGGTTATAGGCTCTACCCCCAGTAGGGGCATGCAGGAGGCAGCCAATCAATGATTCTCTCTCATCATTGATGTTTTTATCTCTCTCTTCCTCTCCCTTCCTCTCTGAAATTTATATATATATATATATATATATATATTAAAGCTGTGGTACATTTACACAATGGGATATTATTTAGCCATAATCTCACCCTTTGTAACAGCTGGATGGACCTAGAGAGCATTACGCTAGTGAAATAAGCCAGTCAGAGAAGACAAGTAATATATGATTTTATTCATATGTGAAATCTAATGAACAAAATAAACCAACAAACAAAATAGAAACAGACTCAGAGATAGAGGACAGACTGACAGCTGTAAGAGGGGAGTGCGGTATATGCTGGATTAAAAAGGTAAAGGGGGGTTGAGCCAGTGTGGCTCAGGGGTTGAGCATTGACCTATGAACCAGGAGGCCATGGTTCAGTTTGATTTCCGGTCAGGGCATATGCACAGTTCAGTTTGATTTCTCGTCAGGGCTTCATCCCCAGAGTGGGGCAGGCAGGGGGCAGCTGATCCATGATTCTCTCTCATCATTGATGTGTTTTCTCTCTCTCTCTCTCTCTCTCTCTCTCTCTCTCTCTCTCTCTCTCTCTCTCTCCCTCCCTCCCTCCCTCCCTCCCTCCCTCTCTCTCTCTTTCTTCCTCTCCCCTCCTTTCTGAAATCAATAAAAATTTATTTCTAAAAAAAAAAAAGGTAGAGCGATAAAGCAAAAAAGGAAAAACCTCAGACAATGTGATAACCAGAGGGGAAGTAGGGTGGGGTGGTAGAAAGGGTAGAAAAGGGTATGGGGGGTAAATGGTGCTGGAAGGATGGTGAACACACAATACAATATACAGACAGCGTATTATAGAATTGTACAACTGAAACCTATGTAATTAAATTAACCAATTCCACTCCAATAAATTCAATTTAAAAAAGGGAGTAACAGGAAATAAATAGACAGACTCAAGTAGCACACGTATAATCAGGCAGCTTGATCAGGGCTCTGTGCTGTGCTTGCTGCTGTCAGAAGCTGGCCACCCGTCAGGTGACTAAGAGCTGGTCACACTGCCCAGCCTCCCTTCCCCAGCACCCTGGCAAGTTGCTATGGAGGATGCTAAGCCAACAGCCCAACAGCAGCGTGTGGTGCAGATTCAAAGAATGCACAGATATGAGCTAATGACAAAGAGGAGCTGCAGGTGCACCAGCCTCAGCCGTGCCCACATCTGGCCCCTGCTTCTGAAATGCAATCTGCCACCGCTTGAAAATATGGCAGTGGCTCCCTGGCTTTCAGCCTCCCTACAGAGATGTAGGCTCGGCATTGCTCTTACATGCACCTTTTGTCAGTCTTTTACCTGATAGATAAGAGGGGAGGGGAGGGAATTGCTACGTAAACAAACAAGTGAATTCTGGCTTCTGCTATTGATGACCAGTCCCATTCAAATTGGAGGCCACAAGAGTGGCTGCAGGAGAGCATCATTTCCAGGAGGATGAGTCCTCAGGGTTTACTCAGAGCTGTTAATCACTGATAATGACTCTTTAATTGTTGCGCTTTTTATAGTGGCTCAATTGTGATTCCCATTCCTCAACTGCTCCAACCCAGTCTTGGGAGCTATGCCTCTATCCAATTTGTACAGAGGATTATATTTTGGAATAAAAAATGTGTTGTGGCAAAGAAATTAAAATGATGAAAATCTGAAATTTTGTAAAACTTTCCTATTGCATTAGGTAATAAATACTTGGCCAAAGACCTAAAATATAGGTTCAGATAAAAGTAGGTTTACAGTTGTGAGTACCACTGTGCCATTGTGATACTCTTTTGGGTTAATAAAGCTATTGTAATAATCATGTCTTTTTTTCATACAAAACAACTGTAAACCTACTTTGGCCCACCCTTATACGTGTTTCATTAGTCACAAGTGTGACAGAAATGTGTGCAGCATCATGTGTGACAGAAATAAGTGCAGCATCATGCGTCCATGATGTGGGTATTTCAATAGCATCTGATGGCATTTACAACGTTCACAAGCATCCGTCTGAATACTTTTATACTTCTGGAGGATGACA
This sequence comes from Pipistrellus hanaki, assembly GCF_964339955.1. Classification (NCBI taxonomy): domain Eukaryota; kingdom Metazoa; phylum Chordata; class Mammalia; order Chiroptera; family Vespertilionidae; genus Pipistrellus; species Pipistrellus hanaki. The sequence goes on from NC_140511.1 coordinate 17,263,420, forward strand.
GCACATCACTATGTTTATTTAAGAGAGAAATGCATTTCACATGTCAAGACATGAAGTCCACAAGCACACTGGAACCTTACTGGTAACTCAGCTCCACTTCCCTGAAACCAGAGTGGCCTCATCAGCAGCCATCCAAGCTCTGCTTACACACCACCTGAGATGAGGAACTGAAACTTGCTCTTCTAATACTGGTGGTCACATGGTTCCTCCCTCTTTCCATCAAGGCAAGCCCTAGTCCTACAACTTCAGTCAGCTCATTCTATTATATGCTCCGTGATGATTTGAACAAATCTACCTGCTCTCCTCACAGGACATTCTTTTAAGTTCCTGGAAATCGCTCCATGTTCTCCTTTGTCTTCTCATCTTATGTTTTCAAAGAACTAATTCAAAATGCATAAAGGCAGCTCTAAAGACAATTTTATAGAGATATAAAAAAAATGGGTATATTAGAAAGTAGACAGACAGTGCATGTGATTTAGGACAAATTGTGATTTGGAAGGAGACAAGAAAGCAGTAGAGCTATAGGAGATCTGTTTCAGTGAAGAGGAGATCATGTAAGATGTGGTTATGCCTGGGTTTCAGTCTCTTATATGTATGTGTTCTAACTTGGGGAAATAGATGTCGGTATTTATTCCCATTACTAGAGAGTACTCTGAAGCTCCTATTTTCTAGTCTCCTATTCGATTTATTTATCATGCTCATTCACATTTTTAACACCAAGCTCCTTTGATCATAGATATCTACATTAGATAAATAGGTAGGTAGATGATGGATGGATAGATAGATAGATAGATAGATAGATAATTATATTGAGCTAGGTAGGGAAGCAATTTAATACTGTGGAAAAAAGAAGTATCAATGGCACATGTAGGAATTGAATGCATAACTACCTGCCTCTTGCTTCATGGTGAGGCCACTCTAGGGATTGCTGAAGCTAGCATCTCAGGTACAGCCGCTATTTACATGTGTTAATATCTCATAGGCTATGTCTGTCATACCATAACCCAACATATTCTGCATATAGGACACAAAAGAAAGCCTGTGATATGCAAGAATAAAGTAGTAATATTTTAAAATTACACCTGAGTTCTCCCATTATTGTAAGAGACACTGGCTTCCTGGTTTATTTAGTGAAAGGGTTATGTTCTTACGAATTCTTTCACTTTTGTAACACAGCTGTGTCCATTTTTGTTGTTAATTTTCTGTTGTTGTTGTTGTTGTTGCTAACCCTCACCTGAGGATACTTTTTCCTTTCTTTTCAGAGAGACAGGGGAGAGAGAAAGAGGTCAACATCCATGTGAGACAGACACATCGACTGGTTGCCTCCCTAACAAATCCCAAACAGGGATGGGAAGCAAATCTGCAATCGAGGTACATGGCCTTGACCAGAAATTGAACCCAAGACCCTCAGTGTATGGGCCGATACTCCATCCATGAAGCACACGGACCGGGGCTGTGTTGTCATACTTGGTTCATAATGCAGTCATATACACAAAAACACTTCCTGTTGGCCTTTTTGCTTTCGTGTAGTGTTTCATCTCTAGGGTATGCTGTGAGTATATGAAGCTGTCGGCTCCAGGCTGCGTCTGGAAATTGCCTTCAGCTGAAGACACTGCCTGGCCCGAAGTCCTGTCGCCTCCCCCAGGCAGCCTCCATCCAAAGATGGTGAGATTGGGAGGTGGTGAGCTGTAATACAAAGATGAGGCTTCCTTGCCTTGGGGAAGGGGGGTGATTCTGAAGATTAGCTGTGACCGTTGTGACTGTGTCACACAGCAGTTCAACTTCTCCCTCTCCCTTTCTACTTTTCTCATATTCTCAGGGGCAAACAGTCTGGTAAAACTATTAAATTGCCAACACATGCTACCTTTTGTGGAAAAGGATGACTCAAGAGGTGAAACTACAAACTACAAAGGATCTGTCTCAAGCCTTCAAAGTTAACGGGTTCGCCTGGTTGGGTCATTGGTCCTGAGGACACTGTCCAATAGCATTCCTGAGCACAGATCTCAATCTCAGAGTGTTTCCTGGGGAACCAGAGCTATGACAACATCATAAATATTTCCTCATTGAAACAGCTGCTTAATGTTCTTGTAAGCAGATTTATCACTTTTAATTGACCATTTCCCTATAGTTGGACTGTTGGCTTTTGCCAATGTTTTGTCAGTATAAAGAGCACTCAGTAAACACCAAGCCATTATTTGATGTTTCTTCTTCCTGTTTTGAATTATTCATTTTTTTAAAAAAAATGTGAAGTATGGGCCATTACTAAAATAAAGCTATGAAGGTCCTCAGTCTACTAAGGCTGTATAGATTATTGTAAACATAACCAATAGTAAGATACACTATCAGGATGCTAAGGAATTGGGACAGATTATTTTATGTATTATAGTGTCTTTGACTCAAGACTCAGATTAGGATGTTTGAGAGGCCCGGAGAGAACAGTCTATAATTAACTTTGTAAATAATTCTACTGTATGTGGCTGAAAAACTCAGATCCTACATAATGTCAGCACCCTTTATAAAAGAAATATTTGTTGAGTATATGTATGAGTGAATAAATGAATATTAAGGTTGCTTTAAATTCTAACTTAAACTCAAGAGTGTTCGTTAATGTAGAAAGATAGATAATGTAGAAAATATGGACTGGTTTGTGAGAAGCCCTTGGCACTAAATTCTTAAATTGTTCCCACGCCAAACCAAAGGGATGGCAACAGTGATAGCACATGTGAGCATGTGTCAGCCAGCAGAGGGATTAACGAGGAAGAGTTACGGATGAATAAAATTTTTATAGCTAATAAAAGCACTCAGAATCAACTAGAGCACAATAAATGAAGTTTGTTGTTTTCATACCAAAACACACACCACAAATTTACGGAGAGGGTGCCAGAACTAAAAGGTATTAGTGAAAATCCACATCTTTACATTTGGGGCAGAAGAGGAAGGAGGACATTAAGTTGGATATGGTACATCTACTGAAAAGCACTGGCAGATCCAGGAATCAGATTATTTTCCTGTTCTCCTCTCTTAAAATGGCACGGCAAGAACCATTTCTTAAGGCCCTGGCCAGTGTTTTTCAATGGGTTGGATTATTGTCCCATGCACCAAAAAGTCACCAGTTCCATTCCCAGTCAGGGAAAGTTGTAGGTTCAATCCCTGGTTAGAGTACTCTATCAACCAATCAAATATCAACCAATCAATATTTCTCACATCGATGTTTCTCTTGTCTCTCTCCCTTCATCTGTCTCTCTAAAATAAATAAAAACTTATTAAAAAAAAAAAAAAGAATTATTTCTCAAATCAGGCTGGTCTCAATCGTGCCTTGTAAGCAAACCTTGCTTATTCCAACTTGTGCCCTGTCACTCACATTCCCTCCCCTGGAATCCCCAAAAGAGAGCAGCCCCCACTAGGTAGGCATAAGCAGAGGCAACAAAGAGGAGGACATGACTCTTAGAGAGGAGAGGGAGGAAAGAATGCAGATGCGGGGGGGTGAGCGGGGGGAAGGGGGAAGAAACCGCACCAAATACTTTATTCTTATACATATCTTAATAGGTAAGCTTAGGGCTACCTGACCCAAAAGAGATTTAAAACATAACTGTCTGATTTTGGAGCTCTTCCTTTTCCCATAAACTTTTATCACTTTCCCACCACTCTTTGACTCCTAAAGAAAACAAAAGATTATATGGTAGATCTTCCTTAATATTTGAAAGCAAACAAAAATGCATTACCCAAAAGGTCAACCAATTCCAGTCCTTGACAGAAAAAGATGTTAAGATCTTAAACTCACACAATATGATGAAGATGCCACATTCTTTTTATAAAGCACTTCTTTAGTGTGAACCAGAAAAGAGTCCTAATTAATTTTTTTTTTTAAATGCTTGCTTTTCTCAGACCATTCCCAAGCCTTGCCAGAACATTGCTGCTATTTCCTTTCTAGCTTCCAAAAGGATGTCAAAGGTCAACATAGTTTGTTTTTTCTATCCCACTAACAGTGAAATGGCTGGCCTGGTGCCCTAGAAGGCAAATAGACATTTGAGATTATTTTTTTAGCCTGTGACTATGGTAAGTAACCTTGTTCTAAATGCAAATCTCGCAGTGTGGGAAATCTTTATAAACAACTAGAGGCTCAGTACACAAAATTCATATATGAGTAGGGTCCCTAGGCCTGGCCAGCAATCTGTGGGGTGACTGGAGGGGTGATTGGGGCCCTGTGGGCTGGCCTGGGGCCTGTGGGCTGAGGGCTGTGGGCTGTGGGCTGAGGGCAGCTCCTGCATTGAGCATCTGCCCCCTGGTGGTCAGTGCATGTCATAGCAACTGGTTGTTCTGCCATTCATTCGATTTGCATATTAGGCTTTTATTACAGGATGTATATAGGATGAGTCAATAAACTTGAATTCTGCTGTTTTCAGATCCTATACTCCAGTAAAGCTTTCTACTAACATCCCAGTTTCACTAATCAGATCTAGCCAAAGACTTCACATAAATACGATAAGAATGAGTCAATACGTCAAGCTCCTAAGTGGTAATTCCAAGATTTATCACATCCCATAAGAACATCATATTTGTCTAACAATTAAACATTGCAAAAGCAGAGACCTTGGTTTGTGAATACCATCATTACTTGGATGTTTGCCTCCCAGTAGCAACTAGATTCATTCCATCCTTTAATTAAAGATTTTCCCCTCAAATGATTAGGATCCTGAGGCCCATGACAGCATTAAAGTGTGTATGTGAGAGTTTGCAGGGTTGAGGGGGTGGGACAGAGAAGTTAATAAGACCTGCCAGAGAGTGAATCTGCGATGACATTTATCTGCCTCTTATGTTTGCTTATGATCCTAAACTGAAGTTTGAAATTTGAGGATAATTCACTTAAAAAACATTATTTCTATACAACAATTAAGGTTTTTAAGAATGTGATAATGTGTGTCTAAAAAGAAAATAGTTTCTTAAATGATACTTTGTTCCAACAAGAGGGGACATGAATTATCTAGCATGTGCTTGATGGTCTGACCTATTATTAATTATAAATCGGGGCAGTAGTAATAATTTTAAGAAATATAGTTACAGTCACATGGTTTTCCATCATCTTCTGAACGGTTCACTTTAAACTCCTATTAGCTCAATTTACAAATTAAACAGCTACTTGGGGTAGTGCCCTGCTTCAGGTGAAGATTCCATGTAACTACCTGCACACACTGCCTTACAGAGATGCAGAAAGCACTGCTACTAAATATAGAAGCACTCTTACAGCACACTGCAATATCACCTAATGACTGATGACAGACTGTGAAAAATAATTTACTCTGGGTATTTAAAATGTCAGGGAAGCAATAAAAAAAATCAGAGTGGGCAGAAGAGATGAAGTCAATGATTGATGAGGCTTTTGATTTCAGGAAAAGTATTTGGGAAATACAGAAACACCATAACATAAAAGGATTACAAGAAGAAAGGAAGATGTTGTAGTGTAGATGTCACTCACTATAGGATTAAGAAAATAGGTAACTTAACCAGTAAGAGCAGGAAGCTGTTTTACTTTTTTATTGTCTTGAGAGGTGTGCTCTCATTCTTGAATAACATTTTTTTTCTTGTGCAAAAGAGTAAAGTGATGGGGAGCATAGGGAAACTAGACATCTATTCTGATATCAATGCCCTGTTATATTAGAAAAGCGTGGTGGGACTATGTTCACAGACACTATTCTAATTTCATCTTCAAGGCACATATCCCTAAATTGGATTAGAAGACCACAAAAATTGAGGAAAATAAACTCCATAGATGGACTCCAATCAACACTGAATATACAGAATTTAGTGCCCTCGTGGACAATATTAAAAAAAGCAAAAGACACACAAGTATAAAAATAGACTACAATCTCTTAAATTCATTTATGTTTGTTAGTTTAGTTTTGATTTTTTCCTATGTGGCTAAAACCAAATAGAAATAAAAAATTCATTTTGGATTTATGATCTTTTTTAAGCATAATTTTATTCAGCAATTTTTAGAAATGTTTTACTTTGAAATAACTTCATACTTAGAAGAAAGTTGCAGTAATAGTACTTAAAAACACACATACTCTCTCTCTCTAGCCCTGGCCAGTGTGCCTCAGTTGGTTGGGAGTCTTCTTGGCCACTGAAAGATTGCCAGTTTGATTCCTGGTAAAGGCAAATATTCAGGTTGCATGCTCAATGCCCGGTAGGAGGCATGCAGGAGGCAGTGGATCAATGTTTTGCTCTCGCAATGATATTTCTCTCTCTTCATCTCCCTTCTTCTCTCTCTAAAAATAAATAAAAATATTTATTAAATAAAAATCAAATAATCTTTCTCTCTCTCTCTCCCACACACATACCAGCACACACACAGAGAGAGAATTTGAGAGGGCATAATAGAAATCACACCCCTTTACTCCTAAATGCTTCAGTGTGTTCCTGCAGAGAATAAGAATGCTCCCTGACATACCCACAGTGCAATTGTAAAGATGAGGAAATTTAACATTATTACGATGCTGTTATCTAACCCACAGTTTACATTCAAATTTTGCTGATTGTTCAATAGCCCAGGATCCAATAAGAGTCATCTGCTTTATTTGTTTGTCTTGTGTCTTTTGCTTTCCTTCCTCTGGAATAGTTCTCAGTTTCTTGTACTTCACACAATATTTCTTGGGTACTCCGCCTTGTGGCTGGGTTTACAAAGGCTTAAACATGGCCCCTAACCATCAGGTACCACACACACATAAACAATACACACACACACAGACCACACACACACACACACACACACACACACACACACACACTTTTTTTTTTTAAGAAACAGGGATGGAAAATGTGTTACAATTATCACTTATTTTCAGAAACAGAAAAATACAACATGGTAAAAAGAACTATCCTCCTTTTCTGTAGTTGGAAAAGCTAAAATCAAATCCAACCTCAATCATTTATTAGTTAAAGTGATCTTGAGTGACTCACACTTTGGGCCTTAATTATTTCATCTGTACAGTGAGATAGTATCAGTTAACTACAGAGTTTAAAAAGGTACAAAATAATATATGTGAAAGTTTTCTTTTTATAAATAGTAAAGCACTGTATTCTTTATATATCTAGATGTATATGTGAGCAAAAGTAGGTTTACAGTTGTTCTCATGGACAAAGGCATGCAGGTTATGATCATAAAATACAAGGATAAGCTCTGTTTCAGGTACTCATAAGTGTAAACCTACTTTTGCCCACACTGTATATGTATATATGTGTCTACTGATATACTTATACATATAGATGTATATATAGTATGTGTATATGGAGACAGAAAGAGAATGAGAATGAGACTGAGAGAAAGCTTAAGAATGCATTTGATTTGCAGATATTTCTTATGATAGGCTCTTCTCCCTCTCACTGCATAAAAGAGTTCTGAATCCCCAACTTCTCGGTTTATGAGGGGCGATGCTCCCACTCCTCTCAGGATGGCTGTCTTCAGGGGCCACACACAAGCAGCCTTCCCTTCTGTCCGCTAGGGAGAGAAGTTCTCTTCTTCATGCACTGGGACCTTCCCACGAGCTTCCAGGCTGACAGTGACAGAGGAGCAGAGATCATATCTGCCATACCCACCGTCAAATCTCTGGCGCCAGCACAGGCCTGGTACATGCAGGGTCCTCCACAAACATTTGCGAAATGGACTGACACAATGGGACTTTGTCCAACCCCAGCATCACTGCCTCCTTCTTGAGGCAACTACTACTCAGACATCCGTGGGAAAACCAGAACTTTCATCAACCTCCTCCGTATCGGGTGAACGCCACGTAAAAAAAGAGCTCATCCCTAAAGTTTTGAATCCAGAAATACCGTTGAAACAATGTAAGCACTATAGTCATGCAGAAATCCTCTTAGAATTGCTTAAATGAATTAAAAATGAGTATCATTAACATCATTATTTAAGCCCTTCCCACTCTCTTGTGTATTCCATTCCATTTCTTCATAGCGCACATCACTCTGACGCTATCATGTTTGTTATCTCTGTGGATTTTCTGTTGTCTGCCTTCCCACTTTCTGTCTGCTTTTCCCTCTGCTGACCCCTAGAAGAGTACCTAAAACAATAGATACTTAAAAAATATTTGTATTTATGGAATAAAATACTTGAAAAGTGTTTCTTTGATAAGGCAAACATTCTCTACACACATCTCTGGATTAATAAACCTTTTTCTATAGTAATTCAACAATAAAATTTAGCCCAGCTAAAGCCCCGATGATCATTTAGAACTTTAAGGAAGTTTTCAAGATTTGCAACGTGTTAGAATCTCTTGATTCCTGAACCTGCCACCTAAAAAATTAAGCTCAAATATGGCACGAAAGCAAAGAATAATGACAAATTAAGAGAAGTGAACCTCTAAATGTTTGACAGGTCTGCATTGCTCCTTTTTATTCATTATGCAGGATTGGGAATCAAAATAATGAAAAATAAAAGGTATGAAAACAAACAAACAAAAAAAGAGGTAAATGAAAAGCAGTTCAAAGTCCTAGAAGTGAATAAAGAGGTGAAAGAGGTGTCAGAATATTGTAGGAAATACATGAAATCTGGAGAAACACAATGAAAAATGGAAAAATGATGGTGATCCGGGGTGCTTTCCGTCAAAATGTTCCTGGGTACTAACCACTCAGTGGAGTAACTCATGAGAATGTGGATCGTTTACCACTGCTCTGCCTGTTGTGGCTGAAATCCCTCTTGACTTCCTCTGTAAAGACCCTACAACGACTCTGCTTTATGAAAGCTCGCAAGCAAGTATAAACTTCCCTTCCCCACAGCAGCTGCAAAAGCACTCCATTGCTCACTTCATCCTCCCCACCCCCAGGCTAAATTTGTCCTCTGGTGATTAATAGGATTTCTGGGCCTAACTGTGGAGAGAAAAGAAAAAAAAAAGCCTGCATTGGACTAAACTGCATGTGACTCACTATTCCTAACGTTCGTAGAACAATCCACCACAAATCAGTGAAAGTTAATGACATAGGATGGAAAAAGGGAGGGATCATCCAAGAACTAGATGTCCCCACTTATGCAGAGACAGGAGAAAAATCAGGGGGGAAAAAGGGAGGAAAAAAAAAAAAAGATGTCATAAATGGATGGTTTAGAAGGTGGCAGTCTAAATCATGAGTCCTCAGCATCAAAATTTAGTAAAGATATAAAGAAAGGCCAACAAGGGGAAAAAAAGCATGACTAGAGCACAGGGTATCCAGCAGGAGGTGTTAGCCTGAGTCAGGAAGATAAAGGACTTTGAGTGGAAGCAGGGCCCCACTCCCTGTTTAGAATTCAGATGCAGAACTAAAAGTCCTGAACAGAAGTGGAATGAGAAAAAAAAAAAGAAAAAAAAAAGTAATGTGCAGGCAGCAACCCTCCTCAGAAATAAGACAAATAATTCAGGCTCTGGAACCTCAAGTTTCAATAAATGTAACTTGGTACCGAATTCCCTAGGAATCAAATTAGAATTTCTTTAGCAGGAGTTTAGGTGGCAGGTTATGGCTGTCCAAGTCATATCACAATTATCTGGAAAGCTTATTCTTAAAAACAGAAATTCCTGCTACTCAATCTAGGCATATATCTAGATATAAACTAGATATATATCTAGGTATTATATAGGATATACACTGAGTGGCCAGATTATTATGCGTTCAGAGATCATAATAATCTGGCCACTCAGTGTAGTGTCTACAGGCCTAGGTTTTTGTTTTTTGGTGGGTTTATTTGTTTGTTTGTTTGTTTTAATGTCTCTAAACAATCCTACTTTATAATCACTAGTGGAATTCGCTGTTCTATGGTCTGAAGTAGAGATCATTTTTTCTGGGATTAAGATTCAAATTAATAATGCAAAACAAATCTCTCTAGAAGAGCAAAAGCATAAATTCATCCATGTTAAAATAAAAATTGATGTTTTCAGAGTTGGCTTTTCCTCTCCTTTTCTTTGTCTAGTTCTGGACAAGATTCATTCTTGGCCAGTATGTATGAGTCAGAAATTACTTCAGCATCCTTGCTTATGAAATTCACATCTTGTTTTTTCCTCAAATGACTACTACATATGTCCCATGGGTTTCTTTTCATATCTGTTACCGACGCTCCCCTAACTTCAAATGCAATTGTCCTCGTACCATGCATGATTTACCTCTTCTGTGGGGACTCACAGCTGGGTCTTCTGACTCCCCTTTTCTGTGGAAGGGAAGCCTGATCCTTCTAGGCCCAACCACTCTCTATTTCCCATCCACCTGCACCATAACAGTGGCAGATAGCAATGTGCAAGCTGCCCACACAGATACAATAAAAATCACAGATATCACAGGGGAAAATTCTGATGAGTATTTTGAAATCTACATCTTCTTTCTTCACACAAGAAAATTACTATCTCTCATCTTAAAGTTAAGACCAGACGTGGTAGAAATGCGGGGGGGGGGGGGGGGGGGAGTGGGCATTATCTGTTGTAGGCCAGAAATCAATCAGAAATTTGGCCTCAATCATACAACATCGGAACACCTACCTACCTACTATTATTGGTAATAAAAATAGGAAAGGAGAATTCTGAAACACCTAGAAAAATCATACACAATACATAACTGTCCATAGCTCTCCGCACAGAAAAGAAAACATATGGGAATATTTCATATAGGGTTCATGAAAAACAAATCAAGGAAGATCAACATGTTTACTTTTAAAAAATAGACTGCCAGTGAGATAATAAAGGTAATGTACTGTATATAAAAGCCTTAATTTGAAAAACATCTTTATTGGAAAACATAAATTTCTACTCACCAAATTAATTAAATAAACTGTGATAGAAATTCTGTCAAAAACACTTTAAATTGACTGACATCTGAACTCAAGGCTAATAAGAATGACAACTCACCTAGCATAAAACCTAGGATTTTTGAACTTAACTGTAACCTTACTTAAAATTTTCATCAATGTGCAGGACTTACAAATAGCACATTATTAAAATGTATAGTTGAGTCAAAATTAGAGTTATGCAGCAAAAAAAAAAAAAAAGTAAACCCATAGGCAAGAAATTATTAATTTAATGATTAACAGTCATCAAATATAAAGAAAAAAGTGAGGGGAGAAGAAAGGTGGTATGCTCACTTGAGCTAAAAGATTCAAAACCCCCCCAAAAAAAGTATTTAAATTAAAAAGCAAATGTGCCAAATAACTATGAATTTATTCTATGAGATGGCAGCAGAAATGAGCTATGAGTTTGACATGTGAAATTACATGGACCCACAATCATTTCACATAAGAAAAGAATAAACTTCTTTCTCACTGAAAGAAAAAAAACAAGATAATAACTGTTCTTTGGTAATAGATTTGGTCGAGGGTTCAATGACTCATGCAGCAGACCCTTCCATCAGAATCAGTTCGCCTGCCTTCCCCACCAGCTAATGGTGTGACCCGACACAGGCAGCTTGACCTATCAGTGCTTCCATTTCTTCTCTTCTAAGTCAGACATAATTTTCCCCAGAATTCTGCTGATACTAAAAAGAAGCAATATGATCTCCTGATAAAAGAGCAATAATAGTTTTTTAAGAGCCTTGAGAAACCTGTTATGAGAGTATTAGTTAAGTAAGTTGGCTCACTGGCCACCGATAGTGTTGAAAGAAATTAAGCCATGGCAAGCTGAGGGTGAGGAGAGAATAATGATATTAGCAAAGACTGCTCATGGTGCCTTATACTTTAAACATCTTCAACAAATAGAATTGCAAGTCATATCACTTTGAAGTGATACCCAAATCTCTAAGAGATTCTATTTCCCACTGTCTAATGCTGACTAACTCCATTCTGGGAACTTTTTTTTTTTTTTTTTTTTTTTACCAAATCAAAGAGAAAGATTCTACTTATCAGTACCATGAATCATTTATGCTAAAAATCTGACCATGAATATTTAAGCAGTGTATAAATTCAGTCATAAAATCTTGAAAAATCACCCAAAATGGAAAACAGAAAAACAATATTTTTATAGTTTGCATTTATCAAAATTTTAAGGTGATATCAGGTGCTATTTTTGTTTATTAAAAGGGAAAACACGCATCTATTAGAATGACTAAAATCCAAAATCTGGTGGCACCAATTTCTGGAGAGGAAGAAGAGAATGGTACAGCCATTTTGGAATACACTTTGATCATTTCTCTTCTTTTTCTTTCTTTCTTATTTTTTGTTTGTTTGTTTGTTTATTGGTTTCTTAAAGAAAGGAAGAGGAAGAAACATTGATGTGTGAGTGCAACAGCGATTGGGTGCTTCCTACAAACCCCCTGTCTCTAAACTGAAAATGATCAATACCACTGAGATACAGTCTTAAACGTTTTTGTTACTACTGGTCACATACAAAAAGTTTCCCAGGTATATTTGAAATAGTAATGAGCTAAGTAAAATGCAATATCATGACAATTATCATAATTGAGAGAAATAGAGAGACATATATAATTAGCTTTAGAGTGGTCATGTAAATTCAATAACATTCAACAACTCTGGAAGGTAGCATAAAGTAGTGAAAATAATGTGGGGTTTACCTTGGCCAGATAGTTCAGTTGGTTAAAGTGTCATCCCTACATGCCAAGGTTGTGGTTTTGATCCCCAGTCAGGGCACATATAAGAATCAATGAATTGCCGAAACCGGTTTTGTTCAGTGGATAGAGCATCAGCCTGTGGACTGAAAGGTCCAGGGTTTAATTCCGGTCAAGGGCATGTACCTGGGTTGTGGGCACATCACCAGTAGGAGGTGTGCAAGAGGCAGCTGATCAATGATTCTCTCTCATCAATGTTTCTAATTCCCTATCCCTCTCCTTTCTTCTCGGTAAAAAAATCAATAAAATATATATTTTTAAAAAAAGAATCAATGAATACATAAATAAGTGGAACAATCTTCTCTCTAAAATCAATCAATTAAAATTTTTAATTTTTTAATTTTTTCTTTTTTTAAATTCTTACCTGAGGATATTTTTTCTATTGGTTTTTTTAGAGGGGATGAAGAGAGGGGGAGAGACAGAGAGAGAGAAACATCGAAGTGAGAGAGACACATTGATTGGCTGCCTCCTCCTGCATGCACCCCGATCCAGCAGGGATCTAGCCTCCAACTGAGGACGTTCCCTTGACTGGACTCTGACCCTTCAGTCCCAAGGCCAACGCTCTATCCACTGAGCCAAATCGAGTAGTGCTCAATAAAAATAAATAAAAAATTTAAAAAAGGCAGGGCTGGTATCAGTCTGCATAGGCTTAATTCCTGCTTTTTGCAGCTTGTCATGACTGACAAAGGAACTTAACAAGTTCATGGCCCTCAGCAGCAGTTTCCTTATCTAAAAAACTGAGCAATATTGACCTCCCAGGTATAATGTAAACATTCTTGTGTGACTATTCAATAATAAGAGCAAACACTTATGAAATATTGTTAAGTATCAGGCTTCGTTATATATGCTTTAAATAAATTACTTAATTTTCCAAACAACTTTAGGAGGTATAGGATTATATTATCCCCATTTTACATATAAGGAATACGAAGTGTAAAAGATTACACAGGTCATTCCAGTTCACACAATTAATAAGTGGTGGAGCTTTGCTTTCAGCACAAGTAGTCTGCTCCAAACCACTATATTGTAATACCATTATTAAATCAGTTAATAAATCTGGGCCTTCCAACCACATTAACTCCAATTCATCTCATTAAACTATGGACCCTATCTACTTTTAATGAAAGAGAAAAAAATGATCACTTACCAACTTATAATAACAAAAAATGTACTAGCAGAATTTATTTACTGTTATTGATCTTAATTCATCAATAAAGCCAGGAAATGGTTATTATACCAATATAGTCAACATTCAAGATGTTAAATATGTTAAACATATTCCAGCTCACTAAAAAACTATATGATTTTAAGAGTTATTCTAAGAAAACCCCAAGGTAATCTTAACCCTAAGTAAGGCTGGCTAATTCTTCAGTTTTATGGCCAATTAAAAGGCTCTAGATGCACATTCAAAATCATATTAAAACCAAAAAGTACATACAAGTTAACATGTAAGCAACAAACTATTGCTTATAAAAAAAAATGTAAAGCTCCATACCAGCTCATGGTTCTAGAATCTGAAACTTTGTGGGGAGCTCTGATTTCATAGTATTTCAGAGTCCTTGAGGCCAGGAAAATACTATGGGGTAGAAGCCCCGATGGTCATCTCCTCTTCCTTCCTCCTCACCTTCCCAACAAACAATCCCATGACAACATTACTTGGATTCTGACTTGACACATGCTAACTCTTTGGAAACAACAAAGCCCTGCTCTAACAGAAGACCTGTGATACAGACAACTTGAATGAACACTCCCTCACAATCTATGTCCTTTCTGATTATTTTGAGAGAAAACACACTTAACAAGGGCAGTATAAGACTATGCTTTATTAATAATCAGTAAATAACTGATACCTATTAAAATATCAAGCCTTAGTTTGCTACATGTCATCAGCAAATAAATTACCTAGAGCTCTCATTTCTATCCTTGTGTGGAATGCCTTTTTTTACACCATCTCCTACCACTCATAGCTCCTGATGCTATATACCAAAACACCCACCATCCCGTTAATGGCATAACAACGGAAATAGTTCATCACCCCTGATCACTTTAAATTGCATTATGGCAAAGGGAACTATGCATTTTATCATCCTTCTCCCTTAGCTCTGTCCCCACAATATTACCTAAGCCCACACCACAGGACCAGGTGGCACCACGTGGTATAGACACTTTCATGCTTTATAATAGAGGCTTCATTGTACCACTCAACCACTACATTTCCCCAAGAAAATGCTCAGTGATGCAACTCACAGGCACGTACATACATTTTTCTACTTAACTGGAGCTAAAAATGGGCTTTGTGGATTATGGCTGGGAAAGGTTTGCATTTTTCAGACAACCCGAATTAGAAGATCATGTTGATATGCAAGAGACATATACCAAATAAAGCAATCAATTTAACACTAAAAGCCTTTATCAGGGAGGGCATGGTTCACAACCATCTTTCTTTGTACAGCCTTTTCCCAGAGTTTAAAGCTTTGTTAGACTGCATTATCGCAGCGACTGCCAGAGCACCAAAATGAGGCGAATGGTTGACAGGGAGCAGTCTGTACTTAATATCCCTAATTTGTAAATGATGAGACAGAAATAGTAACAACCGGTTTCTAAGCCAACTAAAGAGAAATAGACGGTGGAAATCTTGCTGATTGGAAAAAGTCCTTTCCCATTAGCAGCAGGCATGAGCCACTCTGTAATGTGCATGCGCTTTTTCGGGGAGTCCTGGGAAGCCAGGACAGAGCAAACACAGGACAGAGGCATCACTGGCCTTCTGTAGCAAGCTGGGTCCTCTCTTCAGGCGCCTCTTCCTTAATCCAGGCCAACCACTAGATTCCAAGTCCAACCTGAAGAGCCAATGAATAGTCAAACTATCTTCAGGAGGATAGTAAGTCGATAGAGATGGTCCCTCTGAAAAGAGTAAAATGTGCTACTCTAATCATATTTTCTGACCTATGACTTTAAAGCTTTTTCCTTAACAGGTGAAATATAAATAACATTCAGATGAGAGAGCAAACACATTTCTAGCCTCTACCATTTCTAGGTTAAGAAGGTGAGAAAAGTATGTATTTCCCAATCCCACCAATGTTCTAACCACTTTCCCCGAAGGTAATGAATATAAATCATAGGGTTGGAAAACTGCCCGCTGGCATCCACAAAGAGAAGGTTTCCAAGCATCAAATTTCTCCCAACCTGGTTGAAACTATTTCTCCATACCAAACTCCCACCCTCAAAATAAAACAACTTCCTTTCTTGTGCAGTGGTTTTCTGTCCAGTGAGTTAATCAACTCTTGCATGCTCATAAATGATTACACAAGAGAATTTAAATGTAATTTTTCAAAAAGATAAAATCTAAGCAAACCAAAATAAATCATAGTTCAATGACTTGTTAAAAACAAAAGTCTCATTGAGCACTGGCTGGGTGGCTCGGCTGGTTAGAGCCGTGGTCGGCAAACTGTGGCTCGTGAGCCACATGCGGCTCTTTGGCCCCTTGAGGGTGGCTCTTCCACAAAATACCATTGCCTGGGCGAGTCTATTTTGAAGAAGTGGTGCGAGAAGAAGTTTAAGTTTAAAAAATTTGGCTCTCAAAAGAAATTTCAATAGTGGTACTGTTGATATTTGGCTCTGTTGACTAATGATCATTAGAGCATTACTTAGCATATTGTTTAATTATGGGTTCAATCCCCAGACACATATAAGAAGCAACCAATGATTGTATAAACAAAGTGGAACAACAGAATGATCTATATGTATGAAAGCTTAAGTGACCACTCAACCAGTAGACTGGTTGCTATGACCCACACTGACCACCAGGGGCAGATGCACAATGTAGGATCAGCCCCCTGGTGGTCAGTGCACTGCCCCTTCCCCCCTGCTGGCCAACCTCTACAGCCCCTCCCCCTGCCCAGCTGGCAAACCTTCCATGGCCACCCCATGCCCCCTGCTGGCCAGCCCTGATCAGGACTGGGCAAGATGCCATTATGGGTCCTAATCGCTGGCCAGGCCGAGGGACCCCTCCCATGCACAATTCCATGCACAGGGCCTCTAGAATATTCATATTTGTTTCTCTTTCTCAAATCATTTTTTTTTTAAATGGGGAAGAAAGCACAAAGCTTTCAATGAATATGACCAATAAAGCTGTTATCTTTGTCCTCAGAGAGTCAAATATTTCAAGAGTTATGAAAGGACATTATTCAAAAGGGAACAGCTACCTCTCCATCATTACCTGTTAGATCCAGGCCAGCATCTGGCCAACAGGTGGCAGGCATTTAGTTTTACTCTTCAGAAATTTAAATTTTACAAGGTCACACTTTTTACATTTTAGGAACAACCCATGATTCCGTAGAGGGGGAAAGTGTTTCTTTTCTAGAACAAATGTAGTATTTATGGAAATCCAAAACCTGATATACAGTCATCTTCTAAATTATAAGTACCTAGCTTAAATCTACTATTCCTGAATATCATCAGGTAGCACACTACCTATTGCTCTTTCCACTCACTACTCACCCTGTACCTCATAGCTACTGTTGAAGGGCAACTAAGCTGCTCTGGGTCACAGTGTCACCTGGTAATTACCACGCCAAATTGTCTGACCTAGAGTTCTTTGTGGACTTGAGCACACTTGCCTGCAAGTCATGGTTCATATGCTATTAGTACTCCTTACATGTTTATTATCTTGAACACCTCATACTCTCTCTAAACCACTGATTCTCAAGGTAGGGAGCAAAAGGAAAGGAGATGGAAAATACAAGGAAATGTTTATAAATTGATAAGAGCAACTTTCCAAAATACTATGCCCTGACTGGTCTTGCTCAGTGGATAGACCATCTGCCTACAGACAGAAGGGTCCCAGAGGCTTGATTCTGGTCAAGGGCACATGCCTGGGTTTCGGGCTCAATCCTCTGTGGAGGGGGCATGCAGGAAGCAGCCGATCCATGATTCTCTCTCATCACTGATGTTTCTATCTCTCTCTCCATCTCCCTTCCTCTCTGAAATCAACAAAATATATATTTTTAAAAAATACTAAACATCCCTCAGTCAAGATTCTGAAACATCCTTCTTAGTGGGGCATCATCTCACCTACAATGTGTCCAGAGAAAGAGATGTTAATGATGGGAGAGTCCTTGAAAATACAAAATCAGAAAACTGTGAACAGCTCCAGGGTAATGCCCATCTGCCCCCTCCTTTATCCTCATCCTTCAGCTGCTTCAACAATTGGATTTACTTGGGGTACAACATTCCCACAGTTGTACTAAGACTAAGATTGAGCACTTACACGTCTGTATGCCTCCCCTCACAAAATCTCCATGTTCTTAGAATAATATTTTGTGTTTACGAAGATACCTAGGATGAAAATGTAGTCATGTATTCTGGAGTCTCCACTTGAGTGTATAAGCCACTAGGAGTCAGATAAGTTTAGAAAAATCTGGGTTGAAGTTATCTGGAATCTGTTTGTGAAAGGAACTCAGAAGTCTCCAGGGAAAACGCTTACTCTAAAGGGAGAGAAAATCGTGAAAACAACTTTGCCCCCCGTTTCCATCGCCTGACTAAGGGAAATGTGATTCTGAGCTCCCCCTGGAGTCAGTCCCTAAGATTTCCTGTCCCTGCCACCACTGCATGGATTCCTCTCAGTCAGAAAGAAAAAGGAGGATTCAACAAAATTTGAAAGAGGTTATTGTTCACTAAAAAAAAAAAACTCTGTAAGACATTAGAGCAAGAGGTATTCCTATTGTGGTATCTATTTGGCATATAATACAGCATAGGTCTCACACACCAAGAACGTCACATATTATAGTGTGACCTATGGATCGTTATGGTCCCTTGATGCTGAGTGCATGATTAAGTGCAGTTTACAGCAGCAGCCCTTAGTCATTTGGGGAGCACCCAAAAATAGCACTTAGGTCATAAATACTACTATCTTTAAGACGGACACACACACTACCACCCAGGGCACACAGCCTTCCAGAAATGACCAGCCTCACTCCCTCTGAGTCCACTGAGTACCTATGACCTATCCTCCAGCTACACCCAGAGCCTTCCAGAAACAGTGGAGCAATCATTACAGAAATAGTAGCAGGTGGGCTTTGAGAGGACAGAAAGATCCTCAATTTTAGTTGAGGGCAAACATACTTAGAAAAGTTTCCCTGGAATGCATTTTTATTATAACGTTTTCCAATCTCTAGGCAAATGCCACATATAATTTCTACTGAAGCATCTTCAGGAGTATTGAAATTAAATTACTTGACGACAAGGTCTCAATCTGACATAGCTTCAATCTACCAAACTTTTCATCAGTAGAAAATAAAACATTTACACCTTTACTTTTCCCATTCTCCTCATTCATTCTTTCTTAACCATAAAACATGTAGTTAATATACCGAGTATGTTAGCAGTGCACTGAAGAATTCCCGAGATGTCCTCGATTTCCTCTTTGCTGGAATGGTCCGCATAGGAGCATCTGTTAGAGATATTGTGGAAATTCTTCTCTGCATCCCTGTAACTAAGAAGAAAACAAAATCAGCATATGGAGAAAAATGTCAAAGCATCTGCATCTGCGAATGCACTCATATGCATACGCACCGATGCACGTGGTCTGTGCTCTCAGCATAATCACATTTTAAAATAACTGACCCTTTAAGACGTCGTTTATGACATTACCCACCATTAACATCAGCATTAGCAGAGTGGACCTGGAACTGGAGACAATCACTAATAAGGAAGCTATGTTTGGGGGGGGGGGGGGGGTAATAATAAATGAGGAAAACCAGAAGGTAGATGAGCTTTATGTAACTAAAATGTCCTTATATGCGTGTTTCATAGCTGCTGGCAATCGCTTCTATACACAACTTGCCTAGAAAAAGAATTAACACCACTAATTTAGTGCATTGGCACCAACTGTGTTGAAAGCAAATACGTCTTAACCTCTATCACAGACAGTCAGGAAGACAGCGTGGTGCTTGGATAATAAGCAAACAAATTGGAGGCTGACAGAATTTCAATCACAGTGTCACCATTTTCTTTTTAAATTAGCAAAATCAATAGGTGATATTATATTAGTTTCAGGTATCCAACAGGCTTATTCAACATTAATATATGTAACAAAGTGGTCACCAGGCTACATCCAGCAACCATCTGTCATCACCCAAGGTTGTTTGGATATTATTGACTAGATTCCCTACGCTGCACACGCAGCCCTGTGATTTATTTTATAACTGAAACTGCGTACGTCTTGTGCCCCTTTGAGTTCTTTACCATTTTCTACCTGTGAGATGGGGGCAAGTAACCTCACCTCTGTCGTCTAACTTTCCTCCCTCATAAAATGGAGATGCTTCCTAGGGTTCTTGTGCAGACGGCATGACAGAATGCTGTAACCAGATGTTGACTGGAACTTCTCCAGCTGATCTGACTTAGAGCAAAGGCACCAAATCTCCCACATTCTAAAAGAGAAGCCAAGAAGGCCAGACATCTCCAGAACCTCCGAAATGACTGAAGAGTCCCTACTACTGTCACCCACCACCACCTGACAGGAGTGAAGAGATATGCAAAGATGGAAAGGAAATCCTCAGAAGAGCCACTGGCCTAAGAAGAGAGCTTTGTCATTGTTTTCCCCTCCCCCCATGAGGAAAAGAGAGCAGGGGCATGATCCCTGCGGAAGCCCAGCTGCTGAGAGAGTTTGGGGCTTGAATGTCTCACTCCTCAGTGGACATCTGCTGAGGAATTCTGGACCATCCCTTTGTGCCACACTGAGCAGAGAAAGAAGTTTCTGGAGAGAGTTACAACAGGGAAAAGAAAGAGCCAAACTGGGAACAGCCTGTAGTCATGACTGATGTTCCATCCAGTTTTCCAGGCTGGGGCAGGAATCCCACTAGCAAGACTGAGTGAGGGGTGCAGGCCTCAGGTCCAGGGCAGGGGCCTCTGAAGCAAAGTGGGCCCATCCGTGCACCTCACTGAGGACATCACAGCCAAGAAGGGACTATTGCAGCAACCAGTGAGATTGTCCTGTCCATTCTCGCCTGACACCTCACATTGGAAGAGAACGGGACCTAGAAAGGAGTGGCCTGGAGAGTGGGAATGAACAGCCACACCCTCTGCACTGCTTTGGGAGTTCCTCAGGCCAAGCTGGCCCAGGCTCAGAGGGGTATAAGGGTGAGATGGGACGTGAGATTAAAGATTTTAATTGGTCTGAAGTGGACTTTATACTCCCTGAATGTACTTGGAAAACAGTGATGTGCCCAAGCTGACATTGAAGGGGACTCATGCTAACATGTTTGATGTGATTGGAGAGAAAAGGTAAAATGGCTTAGTGATTGTACACCTTACTGAGATTTGACTCCAAAAAACAGTTAGGCAAAATGCTTTCTACAGTTTCTAGAAGGCAGTACTCAGTCAATAAAGGTGGAAAGGGGAACATGGGTGTTAAACAGAGACAAAGAAAGTATTATGTTTAAATCAAGTGCCACCATTTTCAAATATTTTTGTCACAGTCCCGATTTATTCAACTGTACAATGATTCTATGAAATAGGTAGTTAGGACTAAATAAAATAACAGATGTAAAGTGCCCCATGTATTGCCTCACACGTAGGGAGCAATCAATAGCTATTAGCTTTCATCTAACTTCTTGTTTTTATTCCATAAGATAATTATTTTTTGTAAATACATAAAAATACTAGATCATGTTTTAGATTTTAAAAATCTACAACCACAAAAACCTAACCATGGAATTGCATAAGTAATACCATTGACGTTTGTTTCCAATATAATCAGAGTTCACCCACTCCTAATTTTACTTCTAATGTTCTTTTGAAATTATTCTAGCTTAATCCCCATCCAATTGTCAAAAGAAAAAGAGAACAGAAGGTTGGCTGTATAAAACAAACACAGGGCCCACAGTGATGATTGGAGTAATAGAATTTAATTTTAGATGACTATAGGAAATGGCATTCCAGGCCAATATGAGGTTGGCAGCAGTCCTACCCAGGGTATTAGCACAATGATACTAATTCTGGCAAAAGAAAAAAAAAAAAGTTAATGACATCATTCTAAATACATATTTCTTTGTACTTTCATATTAAAATGTATAATGAATGAACATAAAAACTCCAAAAGATTATCATGTGTTTTTTAATCATAGTGTTAAAGAAATCTCTGCTTTGTCTACACTGTCATAGTAACCTGCTTTTGTGAGCTACAGACCAGTAGGAGTAATGCAGTATAAACATGAGTGACAGTAGTTGGGTTAGGCACTCCAGAGGCAGAAATTTAGGTTTAAAAAAAAAAGAATCCAAACTCTGTAAGAAGAAAGTGGTAACTCGAACAGGAGGGGGCATGCTTATGTTTAGCTCCTGATGCTAATCAACTGATTCCAAACTTTAAAGGCTCACGGAGGACAGGGAAAGGATGGAACAGGAGAGCCAAGGGAAGGACAATCCATGAAAATTGAGGTGCAGGAGTCAGGTACTAATCGTGGTAATAATTCAACAAATGTATTGATTATCCTTGTGTACCAGGTATTGTACTACTTTATACGATTACATGTCTTAACACATTATTATCATTAATATTTTATTCAAAATTTACCCAACCCTGTAATTATTACCCTCTTAAAAATAAGAAAATCGAGGCTCAGAGTGGTTTAATAATCCATCCAGGATCAAAGGTAGAATCTGACTTTTAAGTCTAATGTATCTAGTATGTCTGCTTCCGAAGCACATTTTTTCAGTCCCTGCTCTATACTACACAACAAGGATGCACAGAGAGAAGGAAGGGCAGACGACAGCATCAAGAATGGCATCAGACACAACTGTCATTGTAAAGCAGATGTTCCTCCATCCTGACTTCCTTTCTGTTCCCAGGGGAACCCTGGTATCTCCTCCTTATCCCTTTTTCTTCTTAGTATTCTTCCCACCCAACACTGCCCCAAAACCTAGTCCATCCCTAGAGGCTTGAGTTAAAGCAGCACAAGCATGTACACTCAGTGCTCCCTTTTCTCAATCTAGGTTGAGGGAGGAGAAGACAACTAGGCTACACAAACAAGAAGCTATTCAAGTGAGTATTCTTGTGTAGAATTCATATAGTAATCAAAAGGTACCATAAAATCAATCTGACACACAGTGGCAGAACATTAAATGTTAATGGAAAACTATGCAAATAAATCAATGTAATCTATAATAAAAGCGTAATATGCTTATTAGACCAGACAGCCAAACGACCTTTCGGATGTCATTCTGGATGTCCTTCCAGAAGAAGCTGCAGCAGCGGGGAGCCAAGGCAGAGGTGGTTAGGGGCAATCAGGCAGGCAGGCTAGCAGTTCGGAGCCATCAGGCAAGCAAGCGAGTGGTTAGGGGTGATCAGGCAGACAGATGAGCAGTTAGGGGCAATCAGGCAGGGAGGCAGAGTGGTTAGAGGTGATCAGGTAGGTAAGCATGCAGGTGAACAGTTAGGACCCAGCAATCCTGGATTGCAAGAGGGTGCAGGCTGGGCAGAATTTTGTGTACTGGATCTCTAGTTTAGCTATAAAGAAAAGGGTCCTGG
This sequence comes from Pipistrellus hanaki, assembly GCF_964339955.1. Lineage (NCBI taxonomy): Eukaryota > Metazoa > Chordata > Mammalia > Chiroptera > Vespertilionidae > Pipistrellus > Pipistrellus hanaki. The sequence goes on from NC_140511.1 coordinate 17,286,518, forward strand.
GTACTAGCACTATAATTTTATAATTCTTTTGGGCTCACCCCTCATTTTACACCCCCTTCCCAAGCATAATTCACTCTTTTATCCATTATATACAAATTTGTGTTCATACCCCAAGGGTGCAACTTATTTATTTATTCACACTTCCTCACTGCTCAACCCCCCCCCCCCAAAAAAAAAATTGTTAGTCCCTGCTATGTACCAAGCATTTACAAAAGTACAGAAATATAAAAGTAAGATAAATAACCAAATAATAAAATAAGTAAGATCATATAAGCTAATGATAAGCACTATGAAAAGGAATAATGAAGAGTAAAACAGAATGATCAGAGTTGGAGGCTGAGGTAGGGGATGGAGGGCCACTTTAGACTGGGTGATCAGGGAAGGTCCTTTGGAAGATATTATATTTAAACAGACACCTAAAAGTATAAAAAGAATAATATATACAAACACCTGGAAACAAAACATTACAGGAAAAGGAAACAGTGCATGCAAAGACCTGGAGGTTGAGCAAGCTTGGTATAGTTGAGATACCAACAGGTGGCTGGAATGCTGGAGTGGAGTGAAATAGGGGGAGAGGAAGGGGATGAAATCAGAGAGGTATGCAGAGGACAGGTCACAGGAAGAATTTGGATTTTATCTGATCACAGTCAGTCTTAATATGGTTCAACACCAGGATTTCGAAGTGTGATCCCTGGACCAGAAGCATCAGCATAATCTGGGAACTTAGACATGCCAACTCCTTTGGCTGTGTTATAATAAATAAGACCTCCATATTGGGATCTCACCTAAAAATATATATGAATTGATGCTGTGATACAATAAAAACAAGGCAGTGTGACAAAAACAAAGTAGAGTGTTTGTATGTGTCTATGTTTTATTCAGACACAAGTGATTAATAAATCTGAATTGTACTTCAAATAAAAATTTTAAGAATGTCAATTCTTGAGCCTCTCCCAGACAACCTGATGGCGAATGGTGGAGGCGGGGCCCAGCTATCTGAGGTTCAGCAAGTCTGACAGGTGATTCTAATACCCGTTAACACTTGAGAACCACTGGGCTAAAGGAAATGGTATGACCTAACTTTTTCATCATTTGGCTGCGGTGAGAATATAGTGTTAAGGGACGGGAGTGGATACCAAAAAACTAAATGAGAATCTCTAAGTGAGAGAGGATGGTGACAATGGAGAGGAAGAGATTTATCACATCACATGAATAAATTATTTTAGTGCTCATTTTCCAACTTGAATGATGTCTATGAATGAATAAATGAACAAGTGAATGGATGAGTTAAGGAGCAGAACAAACGTTTAAAGATAAAGTTGCTCAGCTGCAGAGAGGCTATCTTACTGCCTAATGAGAAGCTCCATCCTCTGCTCCCTCCCAACCCTCCATCTGTGTGATCCTTTGAACAGCTGCTCCCTGCATCCAAGTCTAGGTCTTGGAGACTAAAAATGCCTCTGAGTATGTCTATAGGCGACTGGCATATGAATTCATCAAGAGGCAGAATCATGGAGTCTAATAAATAAAGCAGATCCAAGGGCAGAGCTTTAAAGGAGAGGAAAGGGAGCGTGGGAAAGTCAGTGGTTAGAGGCTGGATTAAGAAACTGAGAAGGACTAGCTCCTACTCCCTGCAATCCCTCTGCATTCACCACCCCAACCCCCAGGGCACCTATAAACTGCATTACCTCAAGATAAACCTTAGGCAAAGCCCCCTTTTAGGCATTAGGAAAAGCCTCCATTCCCCACTGGAACCTCCCCAGGAATATGTAAAACAATGCTTGCCAGCACTTGCTACCTGAAATTCCTTTCACTAAAAAAGAAAAGAAAAAGAAAACATTCCTTTTCATAGTTAGAGATAAAAAGCCTTTTGTATTGTCTTTAGAGGAACGACACCTTGGTGTGAATACATGTAAATCCAAATGTTAGTGGTAACAGATGCCCTCCTTTCTCAGTGCTGAAAAGAGAAAGGAAGGGGAAAGAAGTCTAAAAGGCAAGGAGGGCTTTGGACATGGAAGCCACGACTGAAGGAAAAGAAAGAGAAAGTCAAGAAAAGCAAATATAACACTATTCTGCCAACTTGTCCTTTTCTGTCTTCATCCTTCATGGACATGGAAGCCACCACTGAAGGAAAAGAAAGAGAAAGTCAAGAAAAGCAAATATAACACTATTCTGCCAACTTGTCCTTTTCTGTCTTCATCCTTCATGGCATGAGTACAAATACAGGCAATGAGCAAAGGCACTTCAAGTCCTCAGAAGGCAGCCAACACACAAGTAAGAAGTATGCTAACAGGTCTATTTGGAACCAGTCCAACGTCAGGACACCTCTTTATACTGGAGTCACATTCCCTGTCTGTTTTCATTATTTGGTGTCTGCATTAAACAGAACTAGAAAGGACCATGTAGGTACCGAACAAAGAACCACCACAGGCTATTTCTACACAGAAGGAGAGAAGGGAGAGTTGAGGCTGTAACTTATATGAAAGCAACTCCATCTTAAAAACAAAATATGAATTTTCAGCTGGTTATGGTAATATAGTCTAGTTATCTAGATGATCAAATTTACAAGATTCCAATTGGCCTAGAAGACATAATTTAGTTCACAAATGGGACTATTTCATCAGTTATTATTAGGTTTCACATCAGAAAGGGCATTCATAACTCCGTAAAATAATTTGCATTTGATTACTAACAGTTATAAAATATTAATAATGATGATGGTAATAAACCTAAGAGCAAATATATAGTACTTACCATATACCAGGAACTGATCTAAGAATATTGGCAAATTTAACCCAACACCATACTTAGAAAGCAGCATATCCAATGAGAGTAATTAAGTTTTATTTAGAATGTGTGGAGAGAGATTAATTTGACATTCTTACATTCTTTATCTCCATTAGGTTAAACCATTTAAAATCCCTAATGGCCTCAAACTAAAAGCCATCTTGTGAGTTTAAATAATGCGTTTTTCCCAGCGAGGCACTCTTGAGGATTGGTATGACAAAGTTTCAAAGCAATTCCCTTTGAAATGACAACATAATCATCACGCACTTCAAGTATATAGCATCATACCAGGTACTGTGGTGTTTTTTTGTTTCCTATTAAGTTTTCTTCCTTTTTGTTTATAAAAAATTATGTAACATCTTAATAGAAAATATATATATATATATATATATATCCTTGAGACTCATGGCAATGACTAGTAACAATAAATGTTCAATGATTCCAAAAGCATGTCAAGGGGTATCAGGATTTGAATCTTAATACCTCAATAGTCCTTTAAAAACTTACAAAGAAAAATCATGGTAGCACATAGAGAATATTAACAAGGTAAATTAAAAATATGCCTTCCTAATGCTGATGAATTTAAATAGCTAGATTTCATCAGAAAGTAAATTTAGGATTTTGTATTTTTCAATTGCTTTCTGTAACAGACAATAAAAGGTAATATGTGGAGTCTAATGAACAAAATAAATAGATGAACAAAATAGATCCAGAGACATAGAAGCATGGGATAGATTGAGGAGGGGTGGTGATTAACCGAAGAACTTACATGCATATATGTATAACCCATGAAGACAAACAAGAGTGTGGTGAAGGCCTGGAAGTGGGGGGCAGGGTGAAGGGAGTTAATGGGGGGAGGGGAGAAGCGGACATTTGTAATACGTTCAACAATAAAGATAAAAAAATTTTTCAAAGAGAGGGGAAAAGAGGAAGGAGGAAAAAAAGGTATGCCTTTCATTCATTTGGAGCTTTCTATTTACAAAATACTTTCATTGAAATTATCTCATATAATAATGACATCTAATCCTTGCTTTAGTTATTATTATCATCACCCTCTACAAAAGAGATAGTTACTTAAAAGTTCTATGCATCCCTGAAATGTTTTTTGGCCTCAAGTCTTACTATACACCATATCACAATGATGTCAACAAATGGGGCATAAAAATGAAAAATGCGGCATCTGACTCTAGCTAAAATAATACCTCTCACTGAACTGTATTAAACTTGTAATGATTTTGAGTAAACTTTAATGAAGGATCAAAGCATCTCAGTTGGTACATCTTAGCACATTTCTAAGGCAAAATTATGAGATGAAATGAAATGGATGAAAATGAGATAAAAACAAAGAAAAAGAAAAGAAGAAAAAAAGCACAAGAAGAAAAAATAAAAAGTAATACCAAAGGGAATTTTACTTAAAAGGATTAAACACAAATAAGCCTAAGGCAGTCATTCCGGGGTCCCTGCATGAGCCACCCTCCACGCTGAGCACACACCCCTGTGAAATAAGGCTGACCTGATGGCAGAAAACTACTTGCTCAACGGCTATGTTTGAGCAATTATCTTTAATTTGCCCCAGTAATGACCAACATCCATTTTTACTTACCCAATAACTTGGTGCTCATAATACTGCAATGTCCTCTTGAGAGTTTGCTGAATCGTCTGAGGCTACAGAATAATAATAATAATAATAATAAATTATCAGCAAATCAGTGCCATTCCCATTCTGAGCATCATAGGCAGATACGTAGCTTCTGATTTATCTCAGAAGAGGCTTTTCTTTATAATATTAACCCATGATGCCTTCTGCCATGTATTTTCCCCACAGGAACTAATGTAAGGCACTCAGTAATTACCCAGAATTTCCCAATTTCAAATACAATAGCATTTCCTGGCCATATTTTTCCCAATTATTTTGTGTCGGCTATTAAGATCAATAAAACACTCGCTGGCTGCCTAAAATAAACCTAGGCCCCAGGGGCAGTGGGAGGGGATGTACTGAAGATTATGGGTCATACACAGGGCAAGCCTGACTTTCTTACCATCCAAGAGATTCCAAGCAAGGGTTCTGAAGCCTCCTAGGGGGACCACAAGTGCTCGGGGCAAGAAATGGGGTCTGAAGCAAATACCTAAATGGCTCAAGACCAAATTTTATAATCCTCTCCTCTCCATGCCAGCTTAAAATAGAGTTTCTTAAGCTCAGATCCAAAAATGATTCTTACACTTATTAGGCAACAGAGCCTAAACTTGGCATTTCAGATCTATGGAGCCATAAAAGTGACACTAAGATTGAAGAACATTGATTTTATTAACAAATCGAGGTAAAAACCAAATTTTCAGTGTCAAATTTTAAAATATAAACTGTTGCAATCAATCAAACAGAAACAAGCTATCAAATGTTTATCAAAACATTGATCCATTATAGCAATGGATGAATTTTAGGGGAATATCATGACTCTGACACAGACTCTTCAAGATGTTAAGACAGCAAGGTAGTTAGATGACCCCGTGGGTTCCCACTAACTAAACTTCAAGAAGTTTAAAAGTCTAAAAGTGTGACCTCAGAAACGACCTAGCACTGTGCTGGTACTTAAGAAGCAATTCAGAAATATCAACTTATTTCCCATCCCTAAGCTTTCAAAGTGACCATCTCAATAATCCTTAATTCAGAGGAGACTACGAAGGTTGTTGTCAAGGTCCACTTGAACCCCTTCCATGGTCACCTTGTTATGAAAACATCCAGGATAGATATAATTATCTCCCTAACACTCTTCAAAGCATCAACATCCTCCTTCCTAGGAATGGCTGTGTGAAAGCTAGGGAAAAAATGTGAACTTCAATTAAATCAAGAGCATCCACTGAGATGTTCTACGCTGTCACTTAGGAGAACCCTCACCCTGAGCAAATCAAAGGCCTCACACACAATCTTCACCCTGCCAAGCCAATTCGGAAATCAATTTTAGAAGGAATCAGACTCTGAGTATCTATAGGGCAACTTCTTTAAATAGCTGCTTTTCATTTACAGTAGGTTTAAAAAGAAAGATGAATATGTGGCTTCAGACTGGCACAGATGTTTCTACTCATTGGGATAGAATCAAAGCAGAGTAAATAAAAATGTGTCTAGGAGAGAAAAATCATTCCTGAACCAAGAAGCAATGGAGCTGCTGAGAAATCTAGGGAGGATGAAGCAGACACAGCAATCCTGGAGCACAGGAAAAACATGCTTTAAAAATCCACCCCACAGCCAACCTTCACCAAGTCATTATCAGTCACTGGCTCAGTACCCCTGGGAGCTGGGCCTCTTGCACTGGTTTGGCAGTTTCTGAGCTAAGATAACTTTTTCTTGGCAACACACCCTAAAGCAGTTAATATCCACAGGGGGATTTATCCTCCCAATAATCTCTGGTCCCAAAACATGGGACAGAAAGCAGGAACTAAAAAGTGCACAGGACCTTTTAAGACCAGAATGACCTCATTTTTAATAAGGACATTTTTTGTCCCAGTATCAAGAATTTCTCAGGTTTTAAAAAGTGCATATTTGTGAAAGGAGTTAAGCCTTTTAAAGAGTTGACTGTTTTTCTTATGTGAAGCAATTACTTTTTACTCCCCAGCAGGAGATAAACTTATAGTTCCCAAATACATTAAAAGGAAAATGTTCTCTGAGCACATGGCACGACGCTTCAACTTGCTAGATCATTCATGTACTTCCTGTTGCTTGTCAGGCCAGTGGACACATTCTGATGGTCTAACCTACAAGCGTGGAGGCCAGCTGCAGAGTAGCCCCTAATCTTTAACAAGCCAAGGATGATTTCAATATAAACCTGATTCCTCTGAGTGTCTAATCTCAGGGAATTCACTGGAATTTTCTCCAGAGTTTGCCTGATTGCCCAACCCATGGCTTTGTCAGTGAGAGACAGACATCCTCATATAATCTCAGGGTCTCTCTGATATAAATAAAAAAGCATGAAGTGAAGACCCACATGTGAGCTTCCATAGGCTGACTTCTGCCTTGACAGTCACAGGGTCCACTTATTAAGAGTCTATGTATGTTTGGCTCAGTGGATAGAGTGTTGGCCTGTGGACCGACCATTGTTTGTTACCTACAATGGAGCACCCATATGACTGTCAGATGATTTCTCAACAGAAACTATGCAGGCCAGATGGGAATGGCAAGAAATATTCAAAGTGATAAATAGCAAGAACCAACAACCAAGATTATTCTACCCAGCAAAGCTATCATTCAGAATTGAAGGTCAGATAAAGAGCTTCACAGATAAGAAAAAGCTAACGGAGTTCAACACCACCAAACCAGTATTATATGATAAGGTCCCAGATTCTTTTCCAGTCAAAGGAACATGCCCAGGTTGGGGGCTCAATCTCCAGTAGGGGGCATGCACGAGGTAGCCAATCAATGATTCTCTCTTGTCATTGATGTTTCTATCTTTCACTCTTACTTCCTCTAAGAAATAAAAAATATATATATTTTTTTTTAAAAAGAGTCAGTGGAGAAACCAAGATGGCAGCATAGGTAAACACCTAAACTGCTGCCTTGCACAACAATTTCAAAACTACAACTAAAAGACAAAACGAACATCATCCAGAACTACAGGAAGGCTGGCTGAGTGGAAATTCTACAACTAGAAGGAAAGAGAAATGCACACTGAGATTCAGAGGAGCTGCAGGAGGCAGAGGTTCTAAGATGCGTGTGCGGAGAGGACTGGCAACTGAGTGTGCAGCTGGCTTTCTCAAGCGAGAGGGAGACAAAAGCTCAGGACTGTGCTGAACTCCAGTTTCAGGCAAGACTCTGGACACCCAGACTTATTCGGGGAGGCGGGGGGGGGGGGGGGGGACTGGACTGTCTGGCAATGGGTGGAACTTGAGAGCAGCTTCTCTCAGAGGTGCTTGCAGTGATTACCACAGGACACTGAGACACAGGGGCCTATTAGGTTAGGGCTAAAGGGAAACCAGTGCTGTCTGCTCCACTCTGAGACTCTGTCCCATCCAAGCTGAGCACGGAAGCTTTTGCAGCTCTTGTCTCATAAGGGTTCTCCAGCACAGAAGTTCTCCCAGGGTAGACACAGCTGATCCTTACAGCCAATTGGCCTGGAGGTCAATTCCTCCCAGTGATACCAACAACAAAAAAGCCTAATTACAACAAGACTGTGCACACAGCCCACAAAGGGGTGTACCAAGAGTGTCCACCTCAGGTAACTATGGAGGCTGAGCCACTGGACCCTATAAGACACCTAGCACACAAAGCCATTCTATCAACTTAAGGGAAGCAGCCAAAATACAGAGACAAAGAAACAGGTCACAAATGAAAGAAATGGAGAGAAGCAAATGACTGGATATAGAGTTCAAAACCATGGTAATAAGTTTTTTCAATAATTTCCTAGGAAAGGCCAATAATTTAGTGAAACCCTTGAGGATATGAAAAAGGACCAACTAGAAATTAAGCATACACTGAAATAAAAAATAATATACAGAGATCCAACAGCAGACTAGAGGATCACAAGAATCAAGTCAAAGATTTGAATTACAAAGAAGCAAAAAGCACTCAACCAAAAAAGCAAAAAGAAAGAAGAATCCAAAAATATGAAGATAGTGTAAAGAGCCTCTAGGACAACTTCAAGTGTACCAACATCAGAATTATGAGGTGCCAGAAGAAGAGCTAGAACAAAATACTGAAAACCTATTTGAAGAAATAATGACTGAAAACTTCCCTCACCTGGTGAAAGAAATAGACTTATAAGTCCATGAAGCACACAGAACCCCAAACAAAAGGAATCCAAAGAGGACCACACCAAGTCACATCAGAATTAAAATCCCAAGAGCAAAAGACAAAGAGAGAATATTAAAAGCAGTTTGTTACCTACAATGGAGCACCCATATGACTGTCAGATGATTTCTCAACAGAAACTATGCAGGCCAGATGGGAATGGCAAGAAATATTCAAAGTGATAAATAGCAAGAACCAACAACCAAGATTATTCTACCCAGCAAAGCTATCATTCAGAATTGAAGGTCAGATAAAGAGCTTCACAGATAAGAAAAAGCTAACGGAGTTCAACACCACCAAACCAGTATTATATGAAATGCTGAAAGGTATCCTTTAATTAGAGGAAGAAGAAGAAAAAGGCAAAGATAAAAAGTATGAACAACAAATACATAACTATCAATAAGTGAATCTAAAAATCAAGTAAATAAAAAAATCTGCTGAACAGAATAAACTGGTGAATATAATAGAATCAGGGGCATAGAACGGGAGTGGACTGACAATTCTCAGGGGGAAAGGGGTGTGAGGTGTGCAGGAAGAGACTGGACAAAAATTGTACACCTATGGATGAGGATGGGGGGATGGGGGCGGGGGGGTAAAGGCAGATGGTGGGGTGGGAATCAGGTGGAGGGGAGCTATGGGTAGAAAAAGAGAAACAATTGTAATCATCTAAACAATAAAGATTTATTAAAAATTTTTTTAAAGAGTCTATGTATGTCAGTGATGCAAATCAGTGTAACTTAATGGGAAAAGCAAGGGCTATGAAAATCTACAGACCTTCTAGTATTCTTTTCCTTAAGAATGCAACTTCTCTATTCCACATCTAACTTTCTAAAGGGTGAGATTCTGTTTTTCTCATCTGTACCTTTCCTTAGCTTCAAGAAGGAGTTTGGAAAGATGATTTTGAAAAGAGAATTTAGGATCAAATTGAGTTCAAAATCCAGCTCAATAGCTAGGGCAATTTATTTAAGTCTCTGAAATATGATTTTTTATGTATACATTATTTGTATGGGAATTAATTGAAATACTTAAAGCAAAGTCTCTGGTGCACAGTAGGTACATAATAAATACTGGCTGTCACCATATCGGCTAGGAAACATGGCTCCTGCTCTGAAAGTCTCATAATCCAATGGAAGGCACTCTCCCACAAGTGTAAAGTTTCAAGATACTCATCACCTAAAAAAAAAAAAAGAAAACAACAGACTCACCATTCCTGCAAACAATGAGAAAATGGTGCTAATTCCAATAGACAATGGGAAAAAATAGAAGAGTGGCAGCCAAATTTAAAATATTTTCAGTGAAACTTTCAGATCAGGCCAGAGAGAGGGTGACAAAAGCAGAATTCTCAAAATTAAGATTGAGGATAGACATAAAACCAAGCCTACGCATGGGAAGAACACTGAAGCACCACAGCCAAGATCAGGACCCCAGGCCTTATGCTTTACAACTAATAAAGAAACAGCCCATGAATCCCCTTCCTGGAACACAAATAATGTGTGACCAGAGAGCCGTGTGACCTCATAATTTTAAGGCCGTGTGCTGCCAGAGAGGAGAAACAGAGTGGGAGACAAAAGCCATTGTTCGTATAAAAAAAACAAAAACCCAGCAGATCTGTGACTTTTCTCCGCTTCCCCCAGACTAGGATTTAGAGAGTGGCCTCTCTCTCAACACAAAACAGCAATAGATAGGAAGAAGACAGTTGGAGAGAGAACGTAGCCATCTGCATGCTGCACACGTATTGTCTGGGGTTCAAAAAGAAGGAACCCAAAAGCTTCCCTCCTGTGGCAACAAGAAGCCATCCCCATTTCCGGTCTCATTAACAGCTTCACAAGTAGTTGGCCAGCAGTAACCGACCCCCACAGACTAAATGTTATGCTCATGAAAGGTCATGGAATCCAAACAGCCAGCCATGAAACAGTCCCAACAGAGCCAGAAGAGTGATCCCTGAGGAGCGGGAGGAAGCAGTTCCCAGCAGCTGGCCCTGCAGCTCAGGCAGAGGCTCCCACACAGGCAGGCCCTGCTCTGGATATCTGCACCAGATGGTGTGAGGACCCGTCGGGCAGGAGGCAGGGAGACAAGATGTGAGTGTGAGTGTGTGCGTGCGTGTGTGTGTGTGTGTGTGTGTGTGTGTGTGTGAGAGAGAGAGAGAGAGAGAGAGAGAGAGAGAGAATGTGTGTTTGTGTGTGTTGTATGCACACAGCATGAAACACAGTTGCCATCATACTAAGTACATGTTCATGAAAATTTTACAGACATGAGGAAGGTGAGGCTCCTACTGGTTAAGTCAGTGGTCGGCAAACTCATTAGTCAACAGAGCCAAATATCAACAGTACAACGATTGAAATTTCTTTTGAGAACCAAAAATCGACTTTTGCGCATGGGCCACGATGTTTCAATCTCACTGTATGAGCGCACCTGGATGTGGTATTTTGTGGAAGAGCCACCCTCAAAAGGCCAAAGAGCCTCATGTGGCTTGTGAGCCGCATTTTGCCAACCATTGGGTTAAGTGAATACCCCAAGATCACCAACTAGTAAGAGAATAAGTAACTGCAAATCTAAACTGGCTTTAAGTGTGTTTTCTTCCCACTAGATGCATTGAGGGTCCCTGTCACCTTTAATATTCTATGTTTCTATATTCATTTTTATAAACACAACACTTCATCTTGCCAAAAATAAGCAAACAAAAATCCCACAGGGAATTTAAAAACAAATTGCCTGGCTCTGGAGGAGGCTCAGTGGATTGTGCATCCTCCCATGAACTAAGAGATCACAGTTCAATTCCCAGTAGGGGAACATGCCCAGTTATGGGCTCCATTCCCAGTGGGGAGCATGCAGGAGGCAGCCAATCAATGATTCTCATCATTGATGTTTCTATCTCTCTCTCTCTCTCCCTCTCCCTTTATCTCTGAAATCAATGAAAATGTATTTTAAAAAATAAAAACAAATTCATTTCTGCTTTATAACATATTTTTATAAGCTACAAAATTAATGGAAACAATAGTTCTACCTTTAAAGAAATAGCTATAAATAGCCATGTTATTATATTTACTTAAATATGAAAAAATTATATTTCTGGGTCAGAAATTAAATGATATGGATATATATTTAATTATTAATGCTCTAAGCCAATGGTATTCAATTTCTCTGCACATTAAAGTCACCAAAGGAGCTTATGAAACATACCAATACCTGAGCACCACTCCCAAGTTTTCCAATTCAACTAGTCTGGGGGTCCTGATTGCTTCTCATATATATCAGGTTTTAGGTACTATAAACATGATGACCAAGAGCAATACTCCATAAACCATCCCTGAATAAGTCAGCTTTAATGAGAGTAGTTTATCCAAATATCAAGAGAAGTAAGCTTCTGCCCTGGCAGGGGTATATCATCCTGTACACCAAAATGTGGCAGTTTCGCTTCCCAAACAGAGCACATAGCCAGGTTTCAGGTTTGATCCTGAGTTTGGGGCAAATTTGATATCTCTCTCTCTCTCTCTCTCTCTCTCTTTCTCTCTCTTCCCCTTTCCTCTCTCTAAAATTAAAAAAAAGAAAAAAGTAAAGAGAAGCAAACTTCTGAGAGATATACACACATAACTGCTAAATTCAACACAGTTCCATTTATTGACTGTCACTAATGGCTTATAACCAATATGAATTTGTTGATAAACAAATAATTATATTACTTGTGGTATCTATCTAGGATTTTTTTAAATGTCCAATTACTTCACTCTGGTGCACTGACATCAGCATTCAATTTTGTGCTGACGTGTATGTAATAGTAGAGTAGCCAGTGTGATTGTTGGACTTAACTCAATAGGGGGCAGTGCTTTATGGCCATCCTATCTAATAAAAGGATAATATGCAAATTGACCTTCACTCCAACACACAAGATGGCCACCCCCATGTGGACACAAGATGGCATCCACAAGATGCCCTGCAGGGGAGGGCAGTTGTGGGCAATCAGGCCAGCAGGGGAGAGTAGTTGGGAGGGACCAGGCCTGAAAGGGAGGGCAGTTGGGAGGGACCAGGCCTTCAGTGGAGAGCAGTTAGGGTGACTGGGCTAGCAGGGGAGGGCAGTTAGGGGCAACCAGGCCTGCAGGGGAGGGAAGTTGGAGGGGGGGGCAGGCCAGCAGGAGAGGACAATTAGGGGCAATTGGGCTGGCAGGGGAGAAGTTAGGCGTCGATCAAGCTGGCAGAGGAGTGATTATGGGGCTATCAGACAGGCAGGCAGGTGAGCGGTTTGGAGCCAGCAGTCCTCAATTGTGAGAGGGCAGTTGGACATCCCTCGAGGGGTCCTAGATTGGAGAGGGTACAGGGAGGGCTGAGAGACACATACACCCACCTTTCCCTGTGCACGAATTTCATGCACTGGGCCTCTAGTTACATATATCAACTCTTTTGATATTCTCATAAACATTATGTGTCTTCCATAAGAAAGCATTTTTTAATGTCAACATAAAAGTACGGAATCAGCCGAAACTGGTTTGGCTCAGTGGATAGAGCATCAGTCTGTGGACTGAAAGGTCCCGGGTTCGATTCCAGTCAAGGGCACGTACCTTGGTTGCAGGCACATCCCCAGTAGGGGGTATGCAAGAGGCAGCTGGTCGATGTATCTCTCTCATTGACGTTTCTAACTCTCTATCCCTCTCAATGCCTCTCTGTGTAAAATCAATAAAATATATTTTTAAAAAAAGAAAAGAAAAAAAAAGTACGGAATCACATGGATTCAAGTTGGGGTTTTTTTGAGAACACACTTAACGTTCTTTAAACCAAACCTGTAAAACAAAGAGCACATAGGCAAATCATATGACCTTAAGAAAACCGTAGGGTAAATCTTATCTTGTATGTGTATCCACCTTCTCTTTCACAGCTTCCTCCCATCCTGTGGCTCACCTCTCTCCCACCCTCTAAGCGGCAAGTGTATTTAAAGATTCATTCTGATAGGTCGAATCCCCGCTGCCACATCTGAACTCCCAAGTCATTATTGTATATTCTCTTTCCTCCCCTCAACAAAATTTCAAATCCCCTTAGTACATTGATCTCAGATGACACTCGGGAGCAATCATGCCTCCATTTCCTCAAGCCCTCAAACCTCAATCCTTAGGGTAGGTGGTGGTGTGAATGAGCTTCTCTATGTTATGTAAGATGGTCTGAACCACTGACGGTGGAATTTAGGTAAATAGGCTTTTCTGTGAGAGATAAATTGGAAGGCAGGAACCCATCTCTTCAGCCTCAAGCCTCAAGATGAAGATCTCCACGTTCTCCACCACATAAAAGCATTTTTCTTATGAGAACATGATATGCCAAATTCCATCATGTAAAGTGATCAAAATTATAATGGTGGACACCCTGTCTTTGTGGCTAGCTCTTAGACACCAATGGATCAAATTACATGATTGGTATTGTTAATAAAACTAGTAAAAATGATAAGTCACTTCAAACAACCAGATTAATTACTTCTGAAAGAGATGTAATTATAATAATCATTAATCTTGCTAAATACCCAGATATAATGTTCATACATTTTCCCAGCCTCCGGACAAACTTACTACATATAAACCAAAAGGAGAAGAAGAAAAAAAAAACCAGACTGCAAATTAAATATAGAACTTTGAGTCAGGACCTCTGTATTTCAAACCCAGCTGTGCTATTGACCTTTTTATAAAATTAGCCCAAATCTTCACCTGGGAGTAAGGAACATTGGGGGGAGGAGGGGAGGGTAATGCCTCCATTTTCCCATCTGGAAAACACTCATGTGAAGTTTGTATTCTCAGGCTTGTTTTGAAATAAAGCATTGCAAAGTTCAGCACTGGCACACAGAAGATCAGAACAGACTGGTAATTAAACCACCTTTCAGGAAACTTGGAAGGCCATTTCAAGGGATGGACACTAGTACTCTACCAAACAAAACTGGTAGCATAGTAGGCCTGAGACTAGGGAAGATGGGCGAGAACGGAGGGTTCCAGGGTGTAGAGCCTGTAACAGGCAAAACTTGACAATGACATCTAGGCCTCAGCTGTGATTCAGCTCCAGGACCAGAAAAGCAGCAAAACAGAACAGAAGGATGCCATGGTTGATGTCAGGACCAGCTGCACTGACTGATGACCTCCTACCCAGTGGTCTGCAAACTGTGGCTCACAAGCCACATGCGGCTCTTTGGCCCCTTGAGTGTGGTTCTTCCACACGTGCGGGAGCACATGTACAGTGCGATTGAAACTTTGTGGCCCATGCGCAGAAGTGGGTTTTCAGCTCTCAAAAGAAATTTTGATCGTTGTACTGTTGATATTTGGCTCTGTTGACTAATGACTTTGCCAACCACTGCCCTACCCTGATGCCAACCAATCAATGGAGACCATTACCCTGAGGAGACACACCTGGAAAGCTGATGAATACTCTATTGAGATCCTCCCCCTGAGACCTCAAATAAAAGCCCTCAGGATGGAGGACCTAGCTGGTCTCTCTGGAGCAAGTCTGAGCCTTTCCCCATCCCAGAGCATGCTCTGTCTCTTTCTTTTTCCAGAGCCTTTCCTCCATCTTTCCTCTCTCAAGGCACATATCTCTCACTCTTTCTCCTAAGCTCTAAGCCCTTTTTTTTTTGCCTCTGTGACTTGTTTCCTAAGCCCATTTCTTCTATGGCTCACTTCTACCTCTGGGACTTTCTAGATAAAACTCAAGTTTGAGTCTTGGCTCTGAATTCTTTCTTAGCCAGAACTCAATTTTTCTGCCACTTTCAATAGTCCAGATAATAAATTATTAAAGGCAAAAATAATAACTGTGTTACATGGGGAAAAATAAAAGCTAGAGATGCAGTACATTATAGAATTCTTCTACCATACTGGTTGAACATCTGCATGATTTCAATCTAATCTCCTCTTTGTGAACATGGGTATACATCTAAGTGACCTCATGAGAGCTTAGGGTGAAAGCTGACATCATGTTAATGGACTGACAAAGGAATTCAAACTGATAACCTTGGTCTTATTTAGAAGTATGTTCTATTTAGCAAAGCACAGTGGTTATTATCATTGTAATTATTTATTGTAAGTTTTCTATTTAATGTATAATCACTATGGTAACTAAGTATTTCTATACAATGTATGTGTTTTCTTTCCAAGTATTTTCTTCTTTCTAATTTTCTTTAATGTCTTTCTAAAAACAGCCATTGAATTTGATTGATATAAGATTTAATACCATGAATACTAATTTAAACTGAAAACATGCATTCTTTCAACTGAAATAGATCCAAGAATTAATTATTTATTAATCCTTTACCTACCTTCAGGCAAGAGCACACATAAGTCATCCAAGAATACCTGATGTTTTCGGTGAACTCCAGAAAACAATAACACCACCATCAGTTTGTAAAACAACTGGAGTTTACCAATCACTCTCTTTTCTGTTATTTATTAGATATTCATGAATATCAGGAGTCTCAAATATCATTACCCACAAATCCACATTTTACAGAGGTAAAAGCCAAGATTCAGAAAGGTCAAAATGGTCTGCCTCCGCTGGAAGAACCGCCGACAACACTTCAATCTACTGCTGCCCACGTTGGTAACACTGCACTTTGGTGACTGTTAGAAAATTCTCCCATGTAGCTACCTGAAATCTCTTATTTCCTTTTGTGTTGTTGGGTTGTTGTTTTTTTTTTTAACAAATATGAAAATGATGTTGTAAAATTGTTTTCCCCAATTTATCAATGTTGTCATTGCTATTTAAATAGCTATAGTATGATCATTAACTTAATAGGAGAACTTCAGGAGAAACAAGCTCTACTGGTCATCTTGGCCACAAGGTCGTCTGACCACAAATACTGCCTCTGAGACAAGGTGGTATCACTTCTAGACTCCGTGTCAGAAAAGTGAGTCATGCTGTGCTTCAAACCTTTGAAGGGATGTGGCTCCAGTCCTGAACCCTTAATCCAAACAGAATCTCACAGGTGGCGTGGGGCTGACTCCGTATGCAGAGTGAAATAAGGGTGAGCTTCCTAGACTTAGCAGCAGTCAACAATATTAAGTTGTGCCTAACATGCTACATGCAGCAACTCACTTCATCTTCATAAATATCCCAAGAGAGAAAGGAAGGTGTTACTCAAATTTTATAAATGTGAAAACGAAACCCAGGGAAGTTAAAAAAAAAAAAAAAAAAACTTGCCCAAAGTCACTTCAGTGGTAAGCACCTGAGTCTATGGATGTAGCTTATCTACGTCTGAGGGCCTCCCAGGGCCAACCTTTCAATCTGCTCCTCCGAACAGAAATGCATTGTTCTATCCTCACAGAGACAGAAGAGGTTACAGTTGAAAAGAAGCCATCTTGGCTAAGATTGTGTGATTTTGGATGCAGCCACTTATTTTTCTGAATTTCAATTTATTTTCTGATAAATTTACTAGCATACCATTTATCAGGGTTGTTATAAGCTCAAAATGAAATAAAACCATAAAGTATTATAGGAATATGTGTCCTGTGATAATTCTATGGGGGGGGGGGGGGGTGGAATCTCTTGATGAGGAGGTAGTCCAAAAATTGTTAAATTGAACTAAACTGACCATGCCTAACCTTTAGGACTATGGCCAGGCTTGCCTCACAGCCCAAAGATGCCAGTGAGATGCTGCAAAGCTAATTAGTGTCTTTTCGACTCCGGAACACCACCCAGGATAACAACAGCCTTCGTGTCAGAAATAATTCCTAGCCTTTTAAAACACTGTTGCAGCCTCCGCTCCAGCATCTCCAAAGAATTCCCGGCTGTTTCCAGTAGTTGGGAGCAGCAGTGAATTGTTTCCTAACCATAGCCCAGAAATAAAGGAAGTCATATTTCTGCTTGACAGTTAAAATATACAATTAACATATAAAACAGGGAGAGATAATGACCTCCAGTCACCAGCTGGGGTAGACAGCCCTGAGCAAAATGGCCACTGGGCAATAGAAGGAACAAGCATAAAAGAGATAAAAGGGAGGCAGGGGATGTGCAGTTAGAGAGAGCACCCATAGGAAAGAGAAAGAAGGGGAATCGTCTAGTGCAGTGGTCGGCAAACTCATTAGTCAACAGAGCCAAATATCAACAGTCCAACGATTGAAATTTCTTTTGAGAGCCCCATTTTTTAAACTTAAACTTCTTCTAACGCCACTTCTTCAAAACACAGTTGCCTAGGCCGTGGTATTTTGTAGAAGAGCCACACTCAAGGGGCCAAAGAGCCTCACGTGGCTTGCGAGCCTCGGTTTGCCGACCATGGCTTTAGGAAACATCACATCTAATACAGTTCAGGCGGATTCTGACCCTCTGTCACATTGAGAAAGATTATTCCTAAAGTAAGGAAAATTCTTCAGCCATCTTTACTAAAAAGGGAGCCTTATAAACAGATGTGGAGGACCAACCCTCATGCGCAGGGCCGCACCTGCCAACAGACAGCTCTGTACACGACCCTGGAGAATTTGGCAGGAAAGTCGTTTTGCTTTGACTCTAACTGGATTGAAGCAAGCTTTTTTTTTTTTTTTCTTTAATATATTTTACTGATTTTTTACAGAGAGGGATAGAGAGTTAGAAACATCGATGAGAGAGAATCATTAATCAGCTGCCTCTTGCACACCCCCTACTGGGGATGTGCCCCCAACCAAGGTACATGCCCTTGACTGGAATCGAACCTGGGACCTTTCAGTCCACAGGCCGATGCTCTATCCACTGAGCCAAACCGGTTTCAGCTGAAGCAAACTTTTGATTATGACTTGGCTCCTCGTGTAGGCTGAACAGGTAGGAAAGTGCTGACCATGCAGGCTTTGAGTAATAAGCCTCATTTCACAGCTGCTGCTCAATGTAAATAAGTGAATTATCATCAGATGCCAGCCAAAGAACCGTGGGCACTGTGTTTAGCCAGTCAGTGGCTGAGGGTAGGATTACCTCAGGACCTTGACCAGCACAAATACTCGGAGTTTAAGGGACTCAGATACTGCCCAGCTCTGTTTCAACCTCCTCTCTTAGAAGGTACAACTCGACGAGGGTCTCCGTACAATCAGATGAGTGTTGACTATAATCAGGTGATCCCAACGAAGATGAAAGGTGCTTACCAGGCAGATGTTGGACAGATAAGGACAGCCACGTCATCAGTGTTTACGCCGCACGCCTTTCCTGAGCTGAGGTACAGATGATCACACTTCTTTCAGCACAAAAACAATCAATATTGTTGGTGAAAGCCCCCTGTTTTTCAAAATACTCTTCAGGATGTGAGGGCAATCTGGCTGTGACATCTGTCACCCCATTGATCGCCAGGGTTGATTCTGCTGATCTGGCTGGCTAGGCGGGTGTCCCCCTCCTCCCTCACCGATCCATGTGCGTCCCTCCCGAAGCTGCGTGCTCTGTCGAAGAGGACGATTTCCCCCAAGAGGAGAGGACCAGTCTTCGGTCAAGGGTATAGGAGTAGCTGCGCTCCCCTACTAGAACCTCCAAACAAGCTCTCAAAATACTCTTCAAATCTGCCCACACTGAGAACTACTAGTCCTACATGACATGGAAAGCCGTACCTTTCTGTCACTTAACTCTGAGCGTATCTCTTAATCTAAGTATTAATCCTTTAAACAATAACTATTATATTATTTCCTCATTTCTTCTAAGAATGAATAATTATGTTAGGTATGTGTACGGATGGGTGTGCACAATTATATACTAATACAACCTATGAAGAGAAATATACATCCTTATGATAATCATGACTTTTTTCCTATTCGGAAAGCAAACTATGTACAAGTAATATCATTGCTCTTCCCAGACGCTGCAGCATAAGCTCAGATGTTGATAGTGATGATGGCTTTTGCCAATCTGGTCATAGTTGATAGATCCTTCCTTCCTCCAGTTGATGGACAGATGTAAACTCCACCTGCAGCTGGACATTCCTGAGCACTGAACCACCAATCAGCACCTGCCAAATACCCTAAGTCCCCAATTCCTAAGCCCCTAGATCCCTAATCATAGGCCTTACATGAAACCACCAATCAGCGTGTGTTGAGTGTTCTAAGCCCCATTCTCTCTCCTCTCCTTAAAGGTGCTTGTACCCTGGCTCTCGTTCTCTTCCGATCTCTCTCTCTGGAAGCAGCAGGCAGTGGTACTCTTCTCTTCAATAAAGCCTGTGTCCTGGCATCCCAGTCTCTGGCCCACTCTATTTCATCTTTTAATAGCTACCTCCATCATGGGAGCCTGGAGCATAGAAACAAGAGAATGGAAAGGCAAACTATGTCAGCCTAGGCCAGTAGTCGGCAAACTCATTAGTCAACAGAGCCAAATATCAACAGCCCAACGATCGAAATTTCTTTTGAGAGCCGAAAACCGACCTCTGCGCATGGGCCACGAAGTTTCAATCGCACTGTACATGTACGCCTGCATGTGGTGTTTTTTGGAAGAACCACATTCAAGGGGCCAAAGAGCCACATGTGGCTCGCGAGCTGCAGTTTGCTGACCACTGGCCTAGAGGCAGAGTCCAATGACAAAAGAGACCTTTGTCGTTCCTAACACAGATCTGTGCTGTGTGGACTCATAGCACAGTCAGGAACTAAACAGTTGGTGAGAAGAAGTAAAATTCAAGAAAACCAGCAGGAGGGATGGAGGGGATTTATGGGGGAGGAGGAGGTAGCATCTGTAAAACTTTCAACAATAAAGATACAATTTTTAAAACAAGGGGGGGGAAAATCCAACAGGATACTGCTACCACCCCTTAGCAAGTCACAAAGTAGGAAACCCAGGGGAAGCGTATTAGGGAATCTACCCTGAGCAATGTTGGACATTGGGATGCAACAACTCATGGACATGTGGAGAGATACATCAGAGGAGAAAGAACTTAGGACTTGAAACAGGAGAACGAGGCTCCGAGACGTAGATGGCTGCTAGCTCCTGGACTTTGGGCAAGTTACTGTTCCTCGCTGAGCTTTTGTTTCCCTGTCTTTGAGTTTATAATTAATCCCTTTCCTGCCCACAGCAAGCATTTTTTGGGTGAATCCAGGTGGGATAATGTATATTTAAAACATGCTTGGTAAACTCCAAGCAAGTACCATTCAATGCCTGTGGCTCTTCTGCGTGGAAAGTATAGGTCAGCACATCCTTTTTCTCACAGCCCTGAAGTGAGGAAAGTTAAGAAGAAAAATGCCTTATGTTGTCAAGTGTTAAAAACAATATAGTTGGTGAAAGACCCTCGTTTTTTTTCAAAATACTCTTCAAATCTGCTTGCACTAAAAACTACTCAAAATAAGCCATCCATCATTTTTTAAAAATGGTCATTACAATGTGAATTGTTGTGGGGTTCATATTAGAACTCTGACAAAAGACATCAAAACTTGCTCCCGTCAGAACCAAATGTCTACCGCTGTGGTATTTCTTGGCCATTTGTTTGTCATGTTGCCTAATGGAAAGTTAGTGGCTGGGAAAAGAGGATGTGAAAGGACATGCATAAGAAGTGACATTGGGAGCAGCTGCCTACAAGAGGAGGGGACATTTCTAGCACAGTATATATTTTTCTCAAATTCCACCTAGAATACTACACAGTGTTAAGTTTCTTGCTCTGCAATTCAGTTTTATAACTACCAGTTAACCATTGACCCTCAGAAATCAGATACAACTATTCCCACCAAACAACGGGGAATTTTAATGACATGAGACTTAGGAACAAGTATCTTTTTTTCCATTTTTAAAAGGCATTCTCATTTTCTTGCATTTATAAGGGCACTTAACTGGGATTTCCCAGGTAAACCTAGTACAGGGGCATCCAAAAGTGGCACAACGCATATCAATTTCTGAATTATGCTTATAAGTAGCAAAATCTCTAGAATCTGCAAGCATTATAAAACATAAGGACATCAGTCTCATTTAGTCCTATGAGCCTCATTTAAAACTAGAGGCCCGATGCATAAAATTCATGCAGTGGATTGGGAGGATGGTGGTGGTTTCCTCAGCCCGGCCTGCCCCCTCTCGCAGTTCTGGACCCCTCACTCCTTACTGCCTGCCAATTCATTGGTCCTTAGCACTCCCATGGAGGTGGGAAAGGCTCCCACCACTGCCACTGTGCTCGCCAGTTGTGAGCCAGCTTCTGGCTGAGAGGAGTGCACTGACCACCAGAGGGCAGCTCCTGCATGAAGGTCTGCCCCCTGGTGGTCAGTGTGCATCCTAGTGATGCTGTTCCGTCGATTTGCATGTTAGGGTGTTATTATTGTATATAGGACAAACCCTAAGGAAGTAGTAACAGTTCTTTAGAAAAACAGAAAAATAGTTTATGATAAAATAAATAAATAATAAATATAATGCCACATAGTCAAAGGTGCTGTATATTATTTTGTTTATATCTCCCAATACATCTATGTTATTCTTACAGACCAAGAACATCAGGTAATTTATTATAGCTGCAGAGAGCTCCAGATGGCTGCCTGAGAAGCACCCAGACATCACCGCTTCCATAAACTATCCATGCATGTCGGAGCCTTGTGGGGCCAGGCGCCAGGTTTGATTTTAGGAGCGCTAGGAGAGCTATCTCCACCCCATCTTCCCCTCCCCCCCTCCAATCTTCTCCAAAAAAAACTTATTTACAACTCCTGCAAAGTTACTTACCATCAAGGGAGGTACTTTTCAATGAATAATTTTAACAGGATAAGGTATTTAAAATGTACACAGTCCAAATTTGTCTGATGAGAGAGACTCAGCAGATTTTTCTGGCATGAGGCTTTGATATAGGAATTAAGAGAGAGAGAGGGAGAGACTGGAAATAGGTACTTTCAATAGTAAATGCCCCCACTTTGCAATGTTTTCTCAACCTTAACCCATAACATATCAAAGTGTAAACTAATATAAAATGTTTTATATGCCTTTGCTTTCGCTTCCATTAGTTACTCTGGAAGAGTAAAATAAACTGTTATTTTAAGTTTTTTTAAATGTTTCCAGACAGTTATATCTTGATTTGATTTATAAATCACATAAAATAGCTAAATCCCTATCTAACGGCCAAAGTTATTGGGCTGATATTATTTTTAAATTTATATTTGCAAACTCATTTTATAGCTTAACTATGGTAATTTTTTTGTAGGCCCATATTTGAAAGTGGCTTACTCAGATGTACTCTTTGAAAAATGTTACATCTCTTGGGGGTAACCTGTAGCAAAACATCGGTCATGTTTTTTCCAATTACATATCCAATGGAATTGTGGATTTCTACAATTATTGTCATCATGGTCATATATCCCATTGCTCTAATCAAAATAATTTAATGTCTATATTAACTATATTAATAGCTGAGACCTAGACTGTTCCTAATAGTCAAGAACACCATGCCGATAGTGAAAAATTACACTTACAATTTAATTTAGTCTTTTATTTTCTACATCTTTCCCAATTCCCATCGCAGGCATGCAGCTGGATCAGGAGAGACTACCCAAATGCTTAAAGAGCCAGGGGGCAGCCTCTCACCCCAGAGCTCACCAGGCTGCCTCTTGCAAGCTACAGACAAATCCCATCCATCCCTCTTCCCCAGAAAAGTCAGGGCAGGACTTCACAAGCACACTTTTGGAAAAATAACTTAATTCGGAACAAACCGGAAGACTGATTTTCTTTTAAATGGATTTCTAATGGCATTAAATTAACAACACACACACACACACAAAGAGAGTCTTTACAGCTTATAAACACTGTCAGGTCAACAGAGCTTTACTGATCTTTTATCAGAAGGGAACAACAAATTTCTCTTCTCTAGACTCTGCTAGAAATTCCCTCACATCTGTCTGACGCTTCAAATGGAATTACAATAGTCTGTAGCTAAAATTCACTCTTCCCCTCAGTCTTTGTTCCCTTACAATACAATCATCTTATTATCACTCCTTACAACAAGTGCCTTTGGAGGCAGATTTCTCTATAAAGAGGTAAGACACAATTTCATTACTTGTGGCAAATTTAAAAAAGAGAAACAATGAGAGTCATTATGCCTACTCCAGATTTCTACTAGGTGGCATTTTAAGATTGAGAATCCAATGGCAGAATCATTTATCTTCTGCCCTATATAATCAATAATAGATAGATTTCAAAATGCTATTAAGATAAAGTCAGGTTTATGTCTATAAGTACTATAAAAACACAATTTGGAAGCACACCTGCATCCTTTCATTCCTGGGGGGGGTGGGGGTGGCGGGGACAAACAAACATAAATACCTTCAGTTGAAAATTAAGTATTTAGTAAGACAGCATTAAAAAAAAAATCAAGATATCTCTCACACACAAACTAAACCAATCACACAAGGAAAAGTGAATTTGGAAGATAGACTCAAATACTTGAACAACAGCATTTTGACAGATATGTTTCTCGTTTGTCAAGGTCTACAGAAACACTGAGTTATTACAGGTTTCTCACTAATTTGCTATTGGAAAAATGTTAATTTTTCTTCCAAAAGCTTTTGCTTTCTCTTGGGAAGATTTTAACAAGAAAGAGGTTAGAAGCAAGATAAAAATCTTTCTGAAATATCATTCCCAAAATGTTTGCAACAGAAATCATAAGAAAAAATGGGGGAGGGGAGGGACTCTTCACATGTTCCCCATATAACTGGGACATCTCAGATTCCTGGCACAGAAAAGGCCAGCAACAGATATCTGTTTCATGAACTAATGTTGAATTTTTAGAAAATATTGTTAGATCACGTAGGAAAAATGTATTTCCTCCTAGTATGTAATGTAAATGGACGGGTGTAGCTGCTTACAAGAGCACGTAAAAAAAAGCCATCACTTGGTTTTTAAATTCTGCCCATGACAACAGCCGTTTTCTGCTCCATAGACCTTACATTATGGCTCAGTACACAGCAAAGTCAAGCATGCACAGTGGGTGGACAGTATGTTTATGACGAAGGAATAAAAATAATAGGACATAATGGGTTGTTTACATCCGCAGATTCTGTTTTGTCTATTTTGTGTTTGTTACTGTTGTTGCCTTTATTTTTCTGAAGTGCATTTGTATGTACCACCTTATCTGTTTCTTACACTATCTGTATAGGATAGTTAGAATAAATATCTTAATATCCACTCTAAATGTATTCATTTAATAATTATTGATCAACTATTACGAGCCAGGCACTGGTAGACTTGCCAGTGGCAGGAAATAGAATAGACATAAATCCTTGTTTAATGAAATTAAGTAAAATTTACCAGGGAAAGGAGGGGGGCGGGGGGAGG
Organism: Pipistrellus hanaki; assembly: GCF_964339955.1. Classification (NCBI taxonomy): domain Eukaryota; kingdom Metazoa; phylum Chordata; class Mammalia; order Chiroptera; family Vespertilionidae; genus Pipistrellus; species Pipistrellus hanaki. The sequence goes on from NC_140511.1 coordinate 17,311,251, forward strand.
AGGCAAGAAGCTGCGTGTGATTGCGTGTATCCTGCTTGGCCTCATTTTACCTTCCACACCACACTTCAACTATGTAAAATAGGTCCCGCAGAACCACAAAGTACAGTCCTGGCCCCCTAACCCCCAGCGCCCCAAGAGCGCCTTCCATTAGTGACCTTCCCATCGGGACAAAAGGGCTCTAACACGAAACAACATCATCTGGACACAGGGAGTGTAAGGCCAGGAGTCGTGGCTTTAAAATAGACATCTCAAATTGCCTTGCAAGCTGAACGCGAGTAAGCTAATACAAGGCACAAATCAGAAACAGTTCCCTCCACATGCTGTTCAATTTATAAGGTCCTGTCTGTAGACGGGTAGGAGAAAATCTGAAGTTTTCAGACTGATGAGACAATCTTCTAACTGCTCTCTGCAGGGGAATATACAAATGAAAAATGTGCATTTTATAATGGGAACATAAAATGTTTGCAGGATAAATGAATGACATTTCTGGTCTCATATGACCTCCCACTGTCAGTGCAGCTACCATAGAGGAAAACCGAGAGAACGATGAATAACACGGCAATTTAAATTTCACGACCATTAGGTATCAAAATTACCGACCAATCCCTGAGTTACAGTAATAAAATCAAGACAAGACCTTAATCAATTCGGTGCAAATAAAAACCTAACTCTGGCCGAAACCGGTTTGGTTCAGTGGTAGAGCGTCAATCTGCGGACTGAAAGGTCCCAGATTCGATTCCGGTAAGGGCATGTACATTGGTTGCAGGCACATCCCCGGTAGGGGGTGTACAGGAGGTAGCTGGTCAATGTTTCTCTCTCATTGACGTTTCTAGCTCTCTGTCTCTCTCCCTTCCTCTCTGTAAAATATCAATAAAATATATATTTTTTAAAAAACCTAACTCTGGCAGCTGCCTTTGCCCTATACTCCTATTATGCCTCAGGGCATTTCCCAGGTACAGAGAAAGCGGTGAAAGGATGCTCTGGATCCCCTCAGCCTTCCCCGGCACCTATCCATTTCATCCATCTCCAACTCATTTCCTTACCCCGTCACCTTCAAACAATGTTGAATGTGGCCTCAGAAGCCCTGCCAAAGGGCTCTCTTTATTTTGATTGCCAAACACCTTGGATGAGAAATGTATGCCCATCATATCCTTTGTTTACTCATCACATACATCATCTTTGAACCTTATTAAATAGTTTCCTGCCTCAGATGCAGACTTGGCATTGCTTTCTCTGAGGCCACCAGCAAACCTCATTCATGCTGGGCTGGAGAGTGCCATCCTTACATTGTCATCATTATTTCCTAAGTATCCGCCACTACAGGCCTTGCCCCCAGCTGCTCTCCAGCCACCTCCCACCCTTCCAAACCCCCCCCCCCCCCAAACAAACCAAAAAGCATCCTGGTACCTGCATTCTCCTGGGTCTCTGTGTGTACTGTGTCTTAATTCTCTGTTGTTCTTTGTTTTCTCTCTTTCACTTAAGAGCTTGTAAATTTTCAAGCTATTGCCTATTACTTCTGCAAGCTCTTACCCCAACTCCAGGCCCAACTTTTCAGCAGTCTGTTTAATGAGTGTCTGCCTACCATGTGATGGGCACGGAGCTGAGGCTAGTGATCCAGTAACACTAAGCCCTCAGAGAGCTCAAAGTCTGGAGCTGACCATTTGCACTTAAATTCAAAAACTCCCAACTCAAGCCTATCATCATATTTCTTCCAAATGCCACCTTCTGGGTGCTGCCTTCTGCACTTCTCTTAATGTCAGGGTGGTTCTCAAAATCTCTACAGCAAACTGCTTTCCCCGGGAAGCAGACTGAAAAGATCAGCATGCAGAAAGCTTACTAGGAGGTGCTCTTGGGATCCATGCCCCTGAGGGAGTACAGAAGCAGAACTAGAGAGAGGAAGAAGTTGCCTGAGATGCAGCCTCAGTGAGGGCCTCCATTGACCCTCCATGGAGCTCTGCTTCAGAGTTGGCTGAACTATTGCTTACAGTCAAGCCTTCAGATCCCCATGTTGGATCTGGAATGGGGCATGACCTTGGGCAAGGCAGCTCCCCTCAGTCCAGGCAGCACATGTATGAGGCTGACAGTTGAGGGTGACAGCCAGTAGTACTCCCAGCATCTAGGTGAAGAACTCATTCATTCCCAAAGGGACATCTAAGCACTACCATGTCCACCACACTCACAGGGGTTTAAAACCTGTACTTCCATCAGAAGGAATACAGAGATTGGAGCTACACAGACCAAGATGCTAAACTTATCTCTATCACCCTGTAGCAGTGATCATAGGCAAGTTACTCAACTTCTCTGACTCCCTCATAAAGTTATTCTGGAAGTCCAGTGACACATATTATAAAAACAATTAAATGCTGGGTCCATAGTACTTGCCTATCATGTTATTTTTTTTTCCTTTTCCCACCCTATGTGTGTGTGTGTTTTAAATTATGTTCTAAGACTTCTCTCAAAGTGACTCTCATTCATTCAGTCAATAAAGATGAAATAAGAACCTACCTCGAGCCAGGACTAGTCTTGGCACTGCAAAGACCACAGTGAGCAACCCAGACAAGGTCCTGCTTCTGCAGAGCTTAAATCACAGTAAGGGAAGACAGGTACTACATAAGCAAGCAAGTAAATAGGTGAGTGCGATGATGGAAATTAACAGTGATGTGAGAGAGAAGGATTGGTGGAGAGGGCTAGTGTGTGAGGCAGTGACACTGAGCAGAAATCTGAATGCCACAAAAGGGCCAATCATATGGAAAACTGGAACAAGGGAGCATTTCTGACATAGGGAATAGGACAAAAGTCCTGTTGCAAGAGAATACTTGCCTGAAGTGAGGAAGAAGTGTACTGTGGAACTGTGAGCGGAGGTTAGAGCGTCAGGAGGTGAGGTCAGAAAGATAGGCTTTTGACACCATAGACCATGGTAAGGCATCACTCCTGCATTACTGTTGTGGGTATTTAATGGAATACCATGTCTAGAGCACTTGGTGCCCTGCCTGGTGCATGGTAAAGCTTGATAAACCAACACTCTTATCCTCGTCCACCTCTTTCTTCTCTTCTTCCTCCTCCTCCTCCTCCTCCTCATCATCATCATCATCATTGCAATTTCAACCAGTCTTTTTCTATACAGGCTCTTCCTTTGTCCACATGTCCTCCACATCATGCCAAATAAGGATAGGACAAAGGGGAGAGACAGAGGAAAAGTTAAAATAGCCGTTGGACACATTATTTGGTAATTTTACGTTTCTTAAAACCAAAGGACCATATCAAATTTTTGTTTGAATGTCCACTTTATGTGTGTCTGTAATACATATGGGGTATATTCTGAATGGATTAGCAAATCCTCATTTGCTAAATAAATGCTGTCCGAATGAATGCATGTGAGGAGTGACTGAGTGGATAAATAAGTAACCAGTAAGATCACATCTGTTTTTAAGATTTCTGGGGTGAAATTTCTGGGAGATTTTATAATCCTAAAATGTTGCACACCCAAAAATTGTTGAAAATATTTTCCATGAAAAGCACAAGAATGCTAAACAAGAACTATGAAGAAAGGAAATATTTGAAGGTTCTCCCAAAGACTGTGACTAGAGAAAACAAGGTATTGGGAGATGTGATAATCAATATACAGATCTGTAGGATAACTGATAAGGGGTCAAAAAAAGGCACCAAAATTAATTGTCTACTGTATTCCAAATACTGTGCCATGCAGTATACTTTTAATCTTCGTGATTCTATAAATTATTACCTTCAAGTTATAGATAAGAAGCTGAGCCTCAGAGAGGCTTATCCAAGAATGCACAAGATAACACAGGAGTTAGTGTCTGACTCCAAAACCCGTTATTCTCCCAGAATGTAGAGAGGAAAGGAATCTTAACCAAGACCTTACTCCTCAAGGAATCAGCATAGCAGCTCAATGAAGAAATTAATAACAGTAAACACAATATCTCTGATTCACTGTTCACATTTTATTACATATTTACCCAGGAGTGAGAGATTAGTATGATTATATGCGATTTCAGAGATGGAGAAACAAAGACTGGAAAGTTATTTCCCCAAAGTCAAATTAAAACAAAAATCAGAATGCAACACTTATTGATCTGCAGCACCTGCCCCCGTCCTGTGCATGCACACACATATACAACAGGTATTTTTCAAGAAAACAAGGCAATCACGTTAACCAGATAATGCACAGATCTCTAAAAGCTTTTTTTATGCTTTCTGTTAAAATCCATTCCTAATTTGCCTTTCTCTGCCTAAGAGGCTCCCTGGTAGAGTATTGGTAATCAAGTGTGCACATTAACTCTTTCAGACCACAAGAACCTCAGTGTTTCTATGTAGAAAAAAAAAATTCTCATTATCTAGCATTTGATTATCTAGGACACTCCACTTCCAGGATGTCCACACACCTATAGCCCAGTGATAGCTAAGACTCATAATAATGACACTGCATCACTGACACACACAGCAGAGGCCCTGGGATGATCAAAGACTAATTCACAAAATGAAAAGTGCTTAACTCTTAAGTATATTTTATTGGATTTCATCTGTCCACAAACTGATACTGCATAAGTGAGATAATACTTTGCCAGAATGTCTGATGGACCAGAATGACCTTTTACCTTTTGGGTAAGAAAATATCAGCCGTGCTCTCCAATACAATAGGAAATATTTTGGTAGCCACCTATTATTGAATCCCATAGGTTCCTTTATGTTCAAGAAGCAATGTACTATCAAATCTGAGCCAAGGAAACTCACTGTGTAATAACTAAGGCCCATAAATAATGCATTGAATGATATAACTGCATAGCCTTAATTTTTCAAGGCTTAGCTCTAACTCTGAAAACATATTGCAAATACTAATCAAGAAATTAGCATTGAGTTTCTCAAAAACTAACTAGTTATCAGTTTTCGATTCTGATTTGGTGGAAGAGGGTGGCCTGGGGGATCAATTAGCAATTCTAGGAGCATTAACTAAATAGTGAAAGAATAAGACCCATATATATATATATATTAAATAAGCTTAAAATCAGATTTATATGCAACACAGGAAGGCTAGAAATGCCTTTGAATATTAGTCTGCTTCATTTGACATTCACTCTCATTATTGCCCAAGACAGCATCCACTGCTCCAACGGATTTCCCCCCAAACACCTGAAGTTCAAGTTGACAGATAGGCCTTTTAATATACAATGAGTACCTTCATCACTTTATACCTCTCCAAGTCATACTCATCCTCTCAGATTAGGCTACAAACTCATTCTCTCCAGCCTCAGTTGGGCCCTCAAAGAAAAAATACCAAATAATACTTCTACCTGTTCCTGGTCACTATTCCTCACCATTTCTTAAAGCAACAATTTCTAATTTTATCACTGTTCCCAAGGACTCCATCCCTCCAACACCATTATTATGTCTATACTGACTACTACAGTAAATATGTGGATGCACTGGTTTGTTGAGATTCTTATTTAATATGATGTTGGATAACAAAGATTTCTTATACATTGAAATAATAATGAACAAAACAGCATGGTATAGATACCATCTCCATATCTTCCAGAGATACATATCTGATCTTTAAGAGCTAGAATGCACTGTGTCAGCACATATGCTTCCCAAAAGAGTTACTATGACTGCAAGCATTTTAAGACAATCATGGTTACCAAAGTTAGAGACAAACAGCATAAAATCTAGAGATTATTGTAAATCTCCAATAAAATGCCCAACATGATCCCTAGCCCGTTTGGCTCAGTGGATAGAGCATCCGCCTGTGAACTGAAGGGTCCCAGATTCCATTCCGGTCAAGGGCACATACCTGGGTTGCAGGCTTGATCCCCAGTGGGGGTGTGCAGGAGGCAGCCAATCAATCATCATTGATGTTTCTATCTCTATGTCTCCCTTTCCTTCCTCTCTAAAATCAATAAAAATATATATTTTTAAAAATATATTTTATTGATTTTTTACAGAGAAGAAGGGAGAGAGATAGAGAGCCAGAAACATTGATGAGAGAGAAACATCAACCAGCCGCCTCCTGCATACCCCCTACCGGGGATGTGCCTGCAACCAATGTACATGCTCTTGACCGGAATCAAACCTGGGACCTTTCAGTCCGCAGACTGACGCTCTACCACTGAGCCAAACCGATTTCAGCAAAATCAATAAAAATATATTTTTAAAAAATACCTAACATAAGAGGATTTTCAAAACCTAAAGCATTCTAAAAAAATAATTTTACAACATATTTATTCTTATTTGTGTCTAAGAAAAAGCTACAAATAGAACGGTTAAAATAATCAACTAAATATGTCAGCACAAAAGCATCATAGCCTGTGAAGCATTACTAATACATCACAAGCTACACAAGGATTTTTTCATTCATTCATTCATTCTCCTACAAGCATGTATTGAGTGCCTTTATAAATCAGACTTTCTACTAGATATAGACATGCATAAATCTGGCTTAAGGAGGCAGAATAAACCAAAATCACAGTATAATAAGTCTAATGTGAGCAATTACAGTACTCGATAGGAGAAACTGCAGTGAGAGAAAACAAAATATGTGTGTGTGTGTTGTGCACAAAACTAATCAGAAAAACCATTCTTCCCCAATATCAAATTAGAGAGTTCATGCATGAAGAAGCATAGGCATAAAGCAACAAGGAATGTAAGCGTGTTTTTGACATTTTTAATTACTCTATTGGGCACAGCGGAGTCACACATAGCAAACATAGAGTAAATAGAAAAGGAGTCAAGCGGACTTCAAGGACTTGCAACTAAGGTCCCACTAGCACTCCACACAGACAGCTTCTCTCCTGATAGACCGGTTCCAAACGCAAACCCTCCAAACATTAGCTCACCATTTATTTGGAGAGTTCAACTTACCCACTGAATGAGAGAAAGACTAACTGGCTAAGGATGTAGAGATGAGCAGCTGGTGTTATATTTTAGTAAGGTTTGATAGATAGTTCTATTCACCTAATATCCGAACCCCCTAGTGCTTCCTTTCTAGGAAAAAATATATATATTTTCCTGGCATCCAGATCTGTTTCTGTATCCCTTCACCTTTTAAAGACATTTTTATAGTCATGTGAACAAGCCATTGCTTCAAAATGAACCAGTAGATGGAGCATTTGAGAAATGTTGTATGGGTAACTCTCTGAACAACACAAAGGCTGGTGGTACCATCACAGGATCCTCAAGACAACCCTTCTCCCTTCCCCTCTGCCCTCCTCCACATTTTCGAATAGTTTATTTAAAGAAAGGGGTCCTAGCAACACTAAGCAATGACATGTGACCTTGAATGTAAACTTAGCGGAGCTAACAAAGCATCTTCAGGAAAAACAGCCACAGAGTCCACAAATAATTAAAAGCACAAACCATGACATCCCAAACACCTCTGCCACACAACCAACACGATTATTTTGAACACAGAGGACACTACCATAGGATGTAGCTCCAAGTCACCACTTTTATTCTGTTCCTATTAATACAAAAATTCACCTGGATATAGTCACCTCAAAGGAGTCACGTCCAGGGTCATTCTTAAAACAAACAAACAAACAAACAACAACAACAAAAAAAAAACAGTCTGCAGAGCTATCTGCAGACTAGAGTCTAGATCAGTGATCCTGAAGGTGTGGAGTCCAGTCCTTGAAGCACAGCTGTGGGGTCCTAGCTATCAGGTGGGGTTTTGTTTAAAATATAAAGTTCAAGTTCCTCCCTTCCTCCCTCCCCAGAGCTATCAAATCAGACCTAATGAGGGGCCCAGGAATCTGATTCTAATCATTTTCTTCAGGTGTTTTTATGTTCCCTGAAGTTTGATAACCACTGCTTAAATGAAGAACTGTTTAATAAGTCTCAAACCCTGCCTGTATTAGGAAGTTATTTTCTCACTGTTGTTTTCATAAGAATATTCACTCTTTCTCAACTCCCTACCTCAGCCCCACAAATCTCCAGCCTTCTGAGATATTTGCAGTTCCTCTACTTCCTAACTCACTCTAAGCTGGACTTTGCAATGTTATGAGGTGCTCTGAGCTTACAGCACGAATTCTAGATCTTCAGGTTCTGTCCTGAAGTGAGTTTTGAGGAGCAAGACTGTCATTCCATCTCCTAGCAATGCATTTTTGGCAACAGTAGCCCACTTGCTGACAAACATTTCCCTCTCATTTGAGAGAGAACTGTGCAGACACCATAAGCAGACTTGAGACTGGAGGAGATTGAAGGAATCATTTTATGTACCTAACTTCTTAAAATATAAATGGGCCACCTAACGAAAACCAAGAGGAGAATACTACCCCATCTGCTTGATAGCACAGCTGCATTCTGAAGGTTTGCTTTAAAAGGCAGGTGTAAGAAAATTCAAACAGGTTGGCATATTTGAATGTGTCTCTCATAGAGCAGATATTAAATCTAAACATATTGCCTGATAGAACCAAATAGAGCACAAAAAAATCACACATAAAAGAAAAAAATGTAGCTGAAACCAGTTTGGCTCAGTGGATAGAGCATTGGTCTGCGGACTGAAAGGTCCCAGGTTCGATTCTGGACAAAGGCATGTACCTTGGTTGTGGGCACATCCCCTGTAGCGGGTGTGCAAGAGGCAGCTGGTCGATATTTCTCTCTAATAGATGTTTCTAGCTCTCTATCCTCTCTGTTAAAAAAAAAAAATCAATAAAATATGTGTTTTTTTTAAAAAGAAAAGAAAAAATGTAATTAAGACGAGTAAACAAAAATATCCATTCATCTATTCTAAGCATTTTATTGACTATCCATTAGGTACTTTTCTAAATTTTATATATATATAAATTTTATATATATATAAATTTTATATATATATATATATATATATATATATATATATATATATATATATATATATATGTGTGTGTGCCTAATATTTAATATGCAAATTGTCCCCTTGGGAGTTCAACTGCTTGCTATGATGAGTGGTGACAACCAGGGGGCATTACAGAACGAAAGAAGGCCCTGGCCACCAGCTGGAAAGCCCCAATTGGTCCTGATCGCCACCCAGGCCTAGGGACCCTACCCAGGCACAAATTTCGTGCACCAGGCCTCTAGGATGACATAACCATCAACAGTGTTGAGGTTAGAGTCAGGATTTAAAAATAAGAACTTTAAAGTTTGAGCTACATCACTAGCTCATGTAACAAGCAAGGGCCTACTACAAAGAAAACCTAGTCACCAGAAAGGCCTTGCAAATATTTTCCCTGCCTATGCACTTCATTTTCTTTTTCTTTCTAGAGTAGGGGTGTCGAACTCAATCAGAGAAGGGGCCAAAATCTAAAATCCAGCCTAAATCGTGGGCCGAATAGTTTACTGAACAGTCATAAACTGACAATGTCATAAACTGACAGCGGAGTGCAGTGATGACAGCGCGGTGCGGGCCACATTGCAAGGCCTGGCGGGCTGGATTTGGCCCGCGGGCCTTGTGTTTGACACATGTGTTCTAGAGGTATGTGAAGTTCCAAAAGGCATCACTCTACCTTCTCCCCAGCTCATGGGAGAAGAATGCATACATATGAAAATAATGCATTTATTTTACTATCATATTCAATAAAATGTATGTATTTTTTAAAGTTTACCTTAAGTTCCATATGACAGAAACAACAGGACAAAGCAAAGGTGAATGAACAGAGCAATGGTGATACTGTCGGGAAAAGACATAATAGCACTCGAACACACTTCCCACACAGTTCAGAGTCCTTCAAGGTAGATCAATTATGAACTAACTAATAATCGTGGGTGTTATTTTTCCATTGTCAAAATGTAGCTTTAAAATGAAGATCCAACAATTGAGCTGGTAGCCAAACAAGCCTAGATCACTGCACACAAAACATAAATGCCATCAGCTGGGTAATTGCTGCATCTCATCGCCTAAACCTTTGAACCCTGTACAAATCAGTTTGACTGAAATGGATGGAGAACATTTGACATTCTCAGGCAAATGAAATAATCAACTTCTCTTTCACCTGATTTTTCCCCCTAATTTAAAAATAATTTGTTGTGAAATAACCTACGTTCAACTAAATATGTATGCCCTTGTACGTGTTCTTATAAAACTTGTAAAAGTGGCTTTCATATTGTCACAAAGCACTCTGCAGATTGACAGAACTGTTCAAATCTGCAGTGATTGCATACACACAGGATTCATAGCCAGGGAGCCAAACGGGACTCCAGTTCTAATTTTATAATGGATTGACTGGGCAGTGCCAACAAAATAAACTCCTTCTTATTACGCTTTGTTCTTTCTTAGGTACATGACATCAGTTAACCTACGAACTCTTTCAAAGATTACCAGCAAGTAAATTTATTGAGAGAGAAGACATTTTTAGATCATTTGGAAGCATTCAAATTTGGTTGAAAGTACTGGATTTCGGCCCAAAACTATCACGTATTGAGTTCGAAAAGTTTTTTTTTTTTGTTTTTTTTTAAATGCTGCTCCTCGTTCACAACAAATCTGCACGATTGTTATTATTGTTTTTCACAAAATAGGAAACTAAGGCCTAATAATATAAGAGTTGGTTCTCGCAGGGGCTCACATTTAGAAAGGGGCTCAGCAGGGAGTTATTCAAACCCCTGACAAACTCAGAGCCTTGTTCCTTCACCTCTACCTCTTTCATGCTCCAGGATCAGGGATGCAGCAGGGAAAGCAACAAATGGTCATTAAACTCAGATTTCAGATCACAGTGTCCATTTTTTACAAACGTGAATACAGTTTCTCTAACTTTCCAATTGTGATGAATCTGTTACTCAGACTTTGTTAGCTAAATTGAGCACAGATTTTAAAAAACTTCAATGAAGATAAAAGTTATCAAATATCCCACCTCACAAATGTATTTCATATACTTTCATTATTTACATGCTAGTTACACCCACACTCTCAAGGCTTTTTTAATAGTTTACGCATGTCAGAAAGCTAATGGTAGTCAATATCAGGGGAGGCTAAATATGTATCTTATGTCCTTTCACTTTTTCTTAGGCTTGTATCAATATAATACTTTTCCAAAAACAGTGAAACCATTTTCCCTTTTTTGCTACTTGAATCGACTTCCCTTCAGTTTTCTCTTTGCTCGCTGTTCTCTCATTTCCTTGGATCATTGTCTATCCCCTTCACTGTCATCCTCCCAGTCCTGTCACTTTTCTTCCTGCCACTCTGCCCTGCAGCTTCTGAAGTCTTCAAAGCCACCTGCAATGCTGTAACAGCCAGTCGCCCTCCCACAAGAAAACGAGGGAAGCCTAGCCCTCCAGCTGGTCTCAGTACCTTCACTGACAGGCTGACACTAGCAAACCCAAAACCCATGTCAGGGTGAAAGGATTCTCTGCAACTCCTGTTTATAAGTATAAAATCGAAATAAATGGGTGACTAAATCCACCCGGGACGTATACTCCCCAGCTGTTTCTCCACATGTGTTCCCAAGTAAATTACTTCAAGATAAATAACAGAATGAGTGATTTATGCACCTGCAGTTGGGACTTTAGGTTTGTTTTTATGGTTATGGCTGCACTCCACAGATTCACAGTAAACAAACTACCCAAAGTGGATGACAAGTACACCTTACCCTAGACATCCCCAGGACAACTGACATTCTTGTGATTCCCCTCAATACAGTTTCATTAAAATAAAGGCTATAATTAAAGAAGTCGCATGAGGCCAAAGACTGGGAATTTTCTTTTTCTTCTTCTGGCTATTGTATTGCCCATGCTTTGCACAATACTTGCCACATAGCAGGTCCTCCAATATTGCTTAATGATTGGGTGGAACAAATTTAGCTCTGATGCTCCTATTTAAGTAATCTATTTTCCTCAAAAATTTAAAACTCATAATGTGTGCTTATTTTTCTTTTATATGTCACTAAGGCAGTTTATCAAAAGCTTGATGATATATTATATGTCTCTGTATTATCCCAGAATAAGGGGGGGATCCTAAGTATAATACCTTACAAATGAGAAGGATCCTGGAGTTAAAATGATGTGGATGGAGCTATAAAAATGTTTTTAAGTTGTCCAAAGCACAAGGAATGAAAATCAGGTCTCCCAAATTCCGAAATTTTTATAAATTTCATCAATTCAATTTACTTTTATTATTAAACTGGTATAATGTGTTATAATCTTTAAATCCAGCATCAATGTATATAAAAATGACTTTTAAAATATCAAAAACCAGACTTTGAATATCCCATTGATCAAACAACTAGTTTCATTCACTTGACAATATGCTAGTATTTATTAAAAATCACTCCGTTTTCCTACTTGCGAATTATTCTGAATGAGTAATAAATCTCCAGTGGACAGCATTCCATGATGAAGCCACTAAGGAGAAGAGAGCAGAAGTATATTGTGACAAATGCAAGACAGCTCATAATCAAAACAACCAGAAATAAAAGGCAGGACATAAACTGTCTCCACAAGTATTTTCGGGGAAGTTTAGAATCCTGACAGTGCAGGGGACTGAAACTTCTAGAACTTTCTGAAGCAATGTTCTAGCTCACCAAAGAACAGAAAACAGGGTGGGGGGTTGGCAACCACAGAAACAAGTTCCTGTTTTGAAATATTACCTGGGTTTTATTCGTGTTACTAAGTCTATTGGCAACATGGCCAGCCAATGAGATTTATTTATACAGAAACTATGGTGTTGAAAATGTTTATGCTATGTTCACCAGTATGGTCTCAGCTTTCAAAATCGAGAAGAATTGACATCACGGCAAGTACCTATAGCTGTTGCATTTATTAGATCACCACAATTATTTTCAAATTTCTTATCCTAAAAACCATTACCTGGGTGCATTCCTTTTATCCAGCAAAAAGCCAGTGTCGTTCAAATTTTACTTACAAAGGTAAAAATTAGAGAGTATTTTCCTCCCCCTTGTTCCGGTAGTAACCAACTGGGTTCTGTTTCTTTTATCTACTCCACAGGCAGGTAAAATTAGCATTACGGGGGAACCGCCATTGCTTTTTTACATATTTGTAATTTCTGGTTCTTAGTAAAAAGAAAACTCCAAGACCATTTAAAACAAAATTTCCCCAAACTTAATCATTGTCTTCAGTAAAATCATTGTAGTCGAATAGGAATCTGTTGTTACTAAAGATTTAGTATATTGCATAAATGTTGCTGTAGATATTTACACAAAGCTACAGATGCACACGATTACTGGGCTCCTTTAATAAAGATTTAGATTCAACAACATCAAATAGTTCCTAAAGTTACACTTTCTGGGAGATTTTAGAGTCAAGAGCGGCGAGCAGCAACCAACCCATTTTGAGTTTTGTTTCCTATGTTACCAATGATGGACGAGTGACATGGAGAGGTGAACTGAAGGCAAGCTGAAGGCAAAACATACAAGACAAGGAAGGTAACCGAAGAGGTGTGTCATGACTCAAAAGAAAGGATCATGCCCCATTAGTGCCAGGGCCACCGGGATGTTTGCGAGACGACCATCAGCCGCAAGAGGACTTTCACAAGGAGACTCAAGAGGAGCCGAACAAGATCAAAGTTCAGTTTCATTTTGGAGACTTCAGAGAAGTCGATGTCTCCAGGAGGAGTCGGTAAAAAAAAGTACTGTAGGGAGTGGAATGAAAGGTGGACGGGGCTCATACACTGCATCTTTTCCCGATCCTGTCTGCAATACTGTGGACTCCTTCGAAGCAGAGGTCGCACAGATAGAAAGACTAAAACAAAGGTCTGGCATTCCTGCAAACGGACCAGGCCAAGGGTGGCTGAGATGGCTGAGCAGGAAGGAGCACAGTGCGCTGGAAGGATGCCCGGAGCCAGGGGAGCCTGGCACACCTGGAACTGCTGATACAGCCATCCCGCAATGAGCACCGTTTCCAGGCTAGCGAGGCATTTGCTCACTCAACAGATCTCTGTGAAGGTCTTAACATAAGGAAGGTACAAAAAAAAAAAAATGAGTGAAAAAGCGCTGGGGACGTCAGGGGAAGGAAACAGGGTGAAGGTTTGATGTACAGGGGCAAGAAACATCAGGGAGGTTTGGAAAACCAGACACCAGAGTTGCCCAGAGAAGAGGGTTGAGCTAATCCTGCTCAATGAATAAGAAAGAAGAAGAAGAAGTCTATGGGGTGTGGAGAAAGAAACTAGAGGATTTTGTTTGTTTGTTTGTTTGTTTGTTTGTTTGTTTCATCAGTAGGCAACTCAACAAGCATCTGAGAGCCAGGGCTGCAGCCTGGAGAAGAGGGATGGTCCCGGAATGCAGAGAGCCTGAGGAATCCAGAGATGTCAGAGGAGGTCACGCTGAGAACAAGAGTGTGGGAAAGGGGAGAGGAAGAGTTTCCTGGAAGGGCCAGGCGCCCCTTGGGGACCACAGGGATGAAGGGCATGGGAATGGGATGTGCGGACACAGCGCCTGGGAAAGTTTGGGAGGAAGAAAACAGGTGGGTGCGAAGGAAGGAGCCCTGGGCCCTCAGGATGAATGAGGGTGAGAGGCTGGGGTGGGCGGGCAGGCCCCAAGACCGGAGACCCTCCAACCCCTCCAATGCAAGGTCTTACCCCTTCAGCGCGCTCTAACGCCCCCTGCCCCAGGCCCCAGAGGTCGGGGTATCCCTGGGGGCCACCGGGACCCCAGGCCGGCGGGGTGAGGCCGGGCCGCCCCCCAGCGGCCGGGCTCGGTGCACGCCCGCCTCGCCCGGCGGCGCCAACTTTCCCGATCCATCCCCGTGCCCCCCCTCCGCCCGGCCTCCCCGGCTTACCGAGGGCGCCGTCAGGCGGCCGATGCTCTCGCCCAGCGAGTCCAGGTTGACCCGCCGGCGGCGCTGCGCCCTCCGGGCCCCGGCGGCAGCGGCGGCGGCGGCGGCGGCGGCGGCGGCCGCGCTGGCCTCGGGCTGGCCGGGCGGGCTCCGGCTGCCATTCCAGCAGAGCCTGGACAGCGGGCACTCGCCCTCCTCCTCGGGGCTGGTCTCCAGGTAGTCGGAGCCCAGGGAGCTGAAGGACTCGGACGAAATCTTCCTCCGAGACATCGCTGCTGCGGGCGGCGCTGCGGGGCCGCGGCGGCGGCGGGAGCGGAGCGGGAGCGGCGGCGGCTCAGGCGCGGCGGGGCCGCGGGGCGCCGCGATCGCGCTCCGCCGGGCGGGAGTCTCCGGAGCCGCGGAGCCCGCGGAGGAGCCCGCAGCTCATGGCGGGAACTTGGGCGCCGCCGCTCGCGGGGGCCCGGGGCTGTCGGCGGCGGCGCCGGGCTGGGCTTGGGGGGCTCTCGGGCTGGGTTTGGGGGGGCTGCCGCCTCTGCTGCAGCTCCGCGCGGCGCCGCCTCAGCGCCCGCCCCGGCGCATCGCCGTGCGCCGCGCTCCGGCCGCGGGGAGCCCGGTGTGAGCGGCTCCGGCCGCGGGGAGCCCGGTGTGAGCGGCTCCGGCCGCGGGGAGCCCGGCGTGGCCGCGGGGAGCCCGGTGTGGCCGCGGGGAGGGCTGCGGCCCGTGCGTCCCAGAGGCTGAGCTGCCGCCGCCCGCGCGCCCGCCTGGCTCGCCCCGCTTCCCCGCTCCTCCCGCCTCCCTCCCTCCCTCCCTCCCTCCCGGCAGCCCGCCCCCCTCCGTCTCCCTTTATCCGCCACCCCCAGCCTCCCTCCGCCGCGTCACGTGTCGCCGTCACACTCATGGGGACTCTCTGCCTCGCCTGTCGCCACGTTTCGGGAGCAACAAGGACACTCGGTGGCCGCCCTCCGCTCGCCCTCCCCGCTCCCGCCGCCTCCTCCCCCTCCGAGGGGTGCACGGCCGCTGGGATCGGACCTCGGGCCTCACCCCCAACGCCCGCCCCTCGCCCGCGGCTGGGGGTCCTGCGGGCGCTGCGGGGAGGGGACCCTCCTGGGGGAAGCCTGGGCGCACCCAGTGGGGGGTTACGGTCCGTATGTGTCCTTTCCCGCCTTCCTGGGACTTCGTTTAGGAAGTTCTGAGCTGGGGGCGAGGCCGGGCGGGCCAGCCCACCCCTGTGTAGAGGAGACGCTCACAAAGGAGCAGGGACTGGGCCACATGTTGGCGCCTCTTCTGCCGGTGCAGCTCCTGGGGACAGCGCTCGCCGCCCCGGGGGCCGCGGGGCGCGGAGCGAACCCGGCGCGGGAGGCGCTGAACGGGGAAGGCAAACGCTCTGCCCGCTGGGCGCGCGGGGCTCCCGGCTCCCGGGGCTCCCGGCTCCCGACTCCCCGCTCCTGGGGCTCCCGGCTCCCGGCTCCCCGCTCCCCGCTCCCCGCTGGTGCTGGACAGCTCCGCGTGCCACCTGCGGCCGCGCGAGCTGCGTCTGGGCTGGGGGACAGTTCTGCAGACTCCACCACCTAGGACCGGGCTGGGGGAAGTGGGAACCCGACGAGTGACCCCATGCCCCTCCTCTTTGTGCCAAATATACGATCTGCTTGCACTTGGCTGCAGTCGCTGCCCGGAGAGCTAAGGGGAGTGGGAGAAAGGCTTTCCCAGCCCAAGGAGAGAAGCGTCACAGCGGGAGCACAGCTCTGCTGAGAGTTTGTGGTGGAGCTGCTGCTTCATGGCAAACCAGCAGCCGCCTGAGCACCCGACCCCACTGCGCTGGCTTTGGCTCCAGGAAAGCCTCAGCCTTGTTCTGACATTGGGGGGCTGGGGTGGGAGGGAGCAGATAAGATTGTCCTGGAAGAGGGGGCCTAGGCTGTGCCCTCCGCAACTAATCAGATGCGCTCCTCCCCACCTTTCCCTTCCCCGGAAAGAAAAGTTCAGGGCTCAGGCTTTAGCTCCCTCATGACACCAAGGCCAAGGCCTCTTAGTTTTGTTTTGTTTCCACTGGAAATCAGACACAATTATACTTTTTATCATAAAGAACTGTCATCAATTCTTGTTTCACTGACCTTTTTTTTTCTGAAATACAAAGGATGGTTCTTCTGAAAATTACACAATTCAAACTTCGGGGAAAAGCTCAAATTCTTGCTGTGCAGTATTGATCATGGCATACGTTGCAGTGATTAGTTCTTGTCTTAGTAATGATGATATAATTGTCAAGTGCTTGATAGTCATACAACTTCACAGTTTCTTTTAAGGGTACTAAATAGCATTAGGCCCTTCACATTCTTTTAATAAAACTACTAATACAGCCCTAGCTGGTTTGGCTCAGTAGGTAGAGTGTTGGCCTGTGGACTGAAGGGTCCCAGGTTCAATTTCAGTCACCCCAATAGGGGGTGTGCAGAAGGCAGGCGATCAATGATTCTCTCTCAACATTGATATTTCTGTCTCTCTCTCCCTCTCCCTTCTTCTCTGAAATCAATAAAATATTGGGTCGGCAGCTAAGTAATTGCGGGTTTCACACATATATGGCTTCAGTTGAATTTTTAGTTTGCAGACGTAGTACAAATGTAAAACACATTTTGTTATTTGATAGTTGGCTATTCAGCTGTTAATCAGTAAAAAAAGTTTTTTGATCTGTTTTGTAGTTTTCGTTTGGCGTTCGTTGAAAAATGGAAAATCAAAAGGAACATTTTCGTCATATTTTGCTTTTTTATTTCCGCAAAGGGAAAACGCATCGCAAGCTCATAAAAAGTTATGTGCTGTTTATGGTGACGAAGCCTTAAAAGAACGGCAGTGTCAAAATTGGTTTGCCAAATTTCGTTCTGGTGATTTTTCACTCAAAGATGAAAAACGCTCTGGTCGTCCAGTTGAAGTTGATGACGCCCTAATCAAAGCAATAATCAATTCGGACTGTCACAGTACAACACGTGAGATTGCAGAGAAGCTTCATGTATCACATACATGCATTGAAAATCACTTAAAACAACTTGGCTATGTTCACAAACTCGATTCATGGGTTCCTCACGAAATTAAAGAATCACAGTTAACGCAATGCAGTAGCAGCTGCGATTTGCTAAAGAAACGTAATGAAAATGATCCATTTTTAAAACGACTGATAACTGGCGATGAAAAATGGGTTGTTTACAACAATATCAAGCGGAAAAGATCGTGGAGCAGGCCAGGTGAACCAACTCAAACAACATCAAAAGCTGATATTCATCAAAAGAAGGTTTTGTTATCAGTTTGGTGGGATTACAAAGGAATTGTCTACTTTGAACTCTTACCACCCAACCGAACGATCAATTCTGATGTCTACATTGAACAACTAACGAAATTAAACAATGCAGTTGAAGAAAAGCGGCCCGAATTGACAAATCGAAAAGGTGTTGTATTCCATCATGACAATGCAAGGCCACACACATCTTTGGTCACTCGGCAAAAATTAATGGAGCTTGGTTGGGATGTTTTGCCACATCCACCATATAGTCCTGACCTTGCACCATCTGATTACTTTTTGTTTCGATCTTTACAAAACTCCTTGAATGGTAAAAATTTCAATAATGATGATGATGTCAAATCGTACCTGATTCAGTTTTTTGCTAATAAAAACCAGAAGTTTTTTGAACGTGGGATTATGATGCTGCCTGAAAGATGGCAAAAGGTCATTGATCAAAATGGGCAATACATTACAGAATAAAGTTATTTAGTTCCATGAAAAAATTGTCTTTGATTTTCTTTAAAAAATCCGCAATTACTTAGTTGCCCACCCAATATATATATTTTAAAACTGCTAATACACACAAACACTGTTCTGTGTGGTTATGGTAAACAACCTTTACATTGATTTAAAACCCCAACTTTTACTAATCATTTTTACTCTTGTCTCGAAGTCAAAATGACCAAGCGCTGAGTAATGAGTACACTTTGTTCCTAAAATGTGCACGCGGCCCCCGGAGTCTTCCTGTTTACACTGGAGGTTTATTGCCAGAAAGAACTCTGAACCTACCGGACTTGTTTGCCGCGTGTGAACCATGTGAATCAAAGGCTCTTTATAGCATCCAGCCAAGTGAAGTGGTCCTAGAGTTTTCTGTATGAATTAGCCTGCCTTTGATCCCTACTTTCCCACTGATTTCTAAACTATAAATAAACGGAGGCCTAGCGAGGGACGGTCTGTCATCTGCAGTAAGAATTGCTAGGGCCTTCTTTGTGTTTTTGTTCAGGAGCTGGGGTCAAAGGCTCTTGATAGGAAGAGCTCTGTATTCTGTATTTGAATTTAACATTTTTTAACACAATTGAGAATCATTTTTTAAAATATATTACAGAGAGGAAGAGAAAGGGATAGTTAGAAACATCGATGACAGAGAACCATTGATCAGCTGCCTCCTGCACACCCCTCACTGGGGATGCGCCTGCAACCAAGGCACATGCCCTTGATCAGAATCGAACCCTTCAGTCCACAGGCCAAAGCTCTATCCACTGAGCCAAACCGGTTTCAGCTTGAATTGAACATTTTTAGAGGGAGACCACAGGAATAATCTTTTC
Organism: Pipistrellus hanaki; assembly: GCF_964339955.1. Classification (NCBI taxonomy): domain Eukaryota; kingdom Metazoa; phylum Chordata; class Mammalia; order Chiroptera; family Vespertilionidae; genus Pipistrellus; species Pipistrellus hanaki. The sequence continues at coordinate 17,330,547 of NC_140511.1, forward strand.
TCCATATATATATATATATATATATATATATATATATATATATATATATATATATATATATTTTTTTTTTTTTTTTTTTTTTTTTTTTTTTTTTAATGTGCAAGTGTTAGGGCTAGTAAAAGGAATCCAAACACTTTAGGAAAATGAAGTTCTGCTGGGATGTAAGAAAAAGAAACTTGCCAAGCCTGCCCACAAGTCCATTTCTGCTCTATGAATTATGCTTCAAAAAATCCCTTAAAGCCCAGGCCCCTGTGGGGAAGGGAACTGCAGGAGTGTACTTGGTTTGCTTGTGAAGTTGGGGAGGGCACCTGAGAACTCACTTCAGATGGATCAGGCATTGGGGAGGACTCCTTAAGAGAGTAGTGTCTCCACCTTAGTAATGATGGTGACTGTTCCCCTTTAAACACAAAACATCCGTGGCTGTGTGTGTCTTACCTTCGCATACAGCATTGCTATTTATGAACTCCCGCCACTTACTTTGCTTTGTTTAATTTGATTTTCAGTGAAGTTGTTAAGGAAAATTCACCAGAGAAGTAGTTAAGTTTCCTCAACCTGAGGAGTTGTTAAGGAAAGTTCACCTCTGTCAAATTCAAGTAAAAACTACAAGCCCTCCTCACTCCCCACATTCTTTACAACTCAGAGCTCCACCCTCTTTCCTAATTTGTTTCCATCCACCTAAGTCTCCAGCAGGAAAACCTGGGACATCTGATAAGTGTCTCCTACAGTGGAGTTCTTGCCTGATGTCATGAGACTGAGGAACGCTCCTCCTAGTCAATCTTTGCATAAACCTGGAGACTCACAGGAGCTGAACATGTGACATTAAAGCAAGTTCTTCTAAAGAAATATAATAGCTGGTGATCTCCTAACTAGGGCAAGTTTTTCTGGATCCCTAACCTAGAAATTAACACACATAACACCTATCTCCCCCTGCAGGTTAATCCTGTGTCCATGTTTCCTGGAGATCTTTCTATGCCTCCGACTTCCTTGCATCCCCCATTTAAAAGAGGGCAATCATACTTTCTCAGTGAAAGACTGTGAACAAATAAAGGTAGATATACTGTGTTTTATATTCTTGCATAATTTTGTAGGGAAAACTTAATGGTAAGGAAAATATCAAAATGAGAAGAATCAACTATTGTGTTCCGGTATAAAGAGGCACAGGGAAGGTGATGCAACTCATCATTCGGTGGTTATATTTCATCACAAAACCATCCTGAAGGAATCTGGGACTTGTGAATAAAAGTAAGAGTTGGGATGGGTAAGGAGGAAATAGAGAAAAACAACAAAGTCAATGCAACACTTGGTAGACTCTGTAGGAGAAAGGTACTTGTGAATTAGTGGAGGACTGCCTTGTGTTGAGGCCACAATATCCAAGAAGGCAAGAAAGAGGGAGAGCTCAGTGCCTTTGGCAGACAGGACTCGCTTTTTTGCCTGCCTTTAAGTGGCCATGAGTGGCTCTGGACTGCCGAAATCCACCCTCCTCTGCGGAGAGAGCCTGTAAGGGCTGCCTACTGTTCCCAGCCTTTTTGTCTTCAGCATCATTAGCTCTCTACACACTTTTTTGAAGTTAGGATTCTTTTGCAGGCCTTAGGTGCTGATTAAGTGGGAAGATTACTGTGCCTTTCCCTGTGTACAGTATTGTCTGTATATGGCTAATAACAGCAATGTTCTGTCATGGGGTCCACTGTAACCTTTAATAATTTTCCTAAATACTTCATTCCACCCAAACCCTTTGCTTTCCAATTTATTTCCAAACCTTTGCCTTCCAAAGCTATTTAAGTAAAAGTAACATTTGTTGAGGAATCTAGTATGGACGAGGGCCTGTTTACGTGTTGCTTCATTTAATATTTACATTGCCACAATAGCTCGTATTTTTTCCAATTTTGCAAATATGAAAAGTCTTGCACCAAATTTTAAAATGTCTTCCCCAAGGTCACGAAGCTGATAAATATTAGTCAGAATTCCAGGCCTGACTCCTTAAGTCCATGTTATTTCCTTTGAGACATGCTTCCTGCCTGCCTCTTGTAATTAATTGTCCTCAAATGTCCTTAAAACACAGAGTAAAAAACAGCTGATCAATGAATGTCAGCTGTTTATTGCATTGCCAGTAAATATTACACACATACAATTAACATATTGGGATTATTCCCTGGAGCACGATGGCATCGGAAGAGCTCTGGTCTGTGCAGAAGCTCTACTTTATAGTAGATGTGCAGCTAATAACTGGCCATGAGATCAAAAGCAAGTTACCTAACCTCTTTGGGGCACAGACCCCGCATCTCTCATTAAAAGGGTTGGGTAGCTGAAGGCGGTTTGGCTCAGTGGTAGAGCATCAGTCTGCGGACTGAAAGGTCCCGGGTTATATTCCGGTCAAGGGCATGTATCTTGGTTGCAGGCACATCCCCAGTAGGGGTTGTGCAAGAGGCAGCTGGTCGATGTTTCTCTCTCTCATCGACGTTTCTAGCTCTCTATTTCTCTCCCTTTCTCTCTGTTAAAAATCAATAAAATATATTTTTTTTAAAAAGGGGGAGGGGTAATGGTAAAATCTCTAAGATTTCACCAATCCTCAATATAGTATAAGTTTTCTATTTGGGGAGTTATCCATTTTCTTTCAGGCATAGCTTGTGTCTAGAAAAATTTCCCCTTGCACATTGCAAGGTCAGCTTCTCTTTTTTCTCCCTGTCCTTTCTGAAAATGCAATTCCCCTGCAAATCCGTTCCATAGCTGCCTAAAGTCTTTTGCTTAGATGAAGCTACCATGAACATGGCCCACAGAATTAAATGGATAAAAAAGAAAAATTTCAACTCAATTGTATTTGGTTAGATATTCAGCCTCTCCCTGTCTTTTCATAACCTAATTCTTCTGTCTGCTTTATTATATTATAGAAAATAATTATATCCTCCTGTCTGCAACTTATTAAGCTTGACAGTGAACAATAATAAGCATGAATTATCGATAAGTATCTTGATGTAACCTTGTTAATGTTAATAGACATTTACTTAAATATTTTCTATTTGTCACCAATATGCAATCTATTATTTAATCATTATTTTAAAATAAAGAATCTAGCCAAAACTGGTTTGGCTCAGTGGTAGAGCGTCGGTCTGCAGACTGAAAGGTCCCGGGTTCGATTCTGGTCAAGGGCATGTACCTTGGTTGCAGGCACATCCCCGGTAGGGGGTGTTCAAGAGGCAGCTGGTCGATGTTTCTCTCTCATCGACGTTTCTGGCTCTCTATCTCTTTCCCTTCCTCCCTGTAAAAAATCAATAAATATATATTTTTAAAATAAATAAATAAATAAAATAATCTATTTTTGAAATTCAATTTTAACATAAATATTAGGATTCTTAAAAGTATTAACATTAAGAATAAAATGTTGTACCCTTGTCACTAGATATAAAATAAACATTAACCAAATGTTCCTAATAATGATTAAGTGGCAATGTACACACATCCCTTAAAATAATTAATAGGAAAATTTTTCTGTGTAAGAAATTTTAAAAAACAAATTGCAATTTATACTCATGCTGTAATCACTTCTGGAAAAACTTTCAATGTGGATATTGAAATGAGTGACTTCAGCGATAAATTAAGTTCAAGCTTAAAAACACAAGTGTGTGCTAAAATAAATCTGAAATATTCTCCAGCAAAAGATGTGAAACCTTCAAGATAAGACATGTTTACCCATTTCTCTCAGTTCTCCTTACAGTGATCAAAATGTTCATAAAGTCTTATTTTGGTATATAAAAATGGACAGGCATGTGTATCACAACAGTGAACTAAGAGGAAAATGCTCCATCTCTATAATTTGCACAGGATCTTACTGGGGCCACATAAGTAGAGGAGTCCTTGTTTCCCAATGAGCAGCATGTACCTGTGTAGACAGTCCTTCCAAAGCCCAAGTCCTAACAGCAGACCCCAACAGGGACTCTGTGCTTCCCTGCAGGTTGTGCAGACGTAAACTACCCGTGTGTCTGCTCCATCCGATAAGGTCTTTGCATTTTTATCTCAGAGAAGAAAATTCCCACACTTTCTTGGTTTTCAGGCTTTCTAACTAATTGTTAACAGCATCCTTAGCCAAAAGAAACACCTAACAATTCCATGCATATGGTAGTTGCGCCCACATAATGTAATATGCATTTATTTATATCCTAACAACTTAGTACCACTTGAAAACACATCTAAAGTGGAGAATAGTATTTTATTCAATGCTTAAATAATTGAAATTGTTTTATTAGTTATTTTAGCTAAATAAGTTGGGTACTTCACGGCTTCCCAAACCTTGGGTTGAAATTAGACATGCCACCCTCATTTTCTGTTCCGCATTGACTTTCCTGTAGCTCTTGCTTTTTGTTATAGTAATTTCCCAATACCCACCTTCACAAGTGTATGAAGTAATTGAAAATGTAGCACAATCGAATGTTAAAACTAAAAACTGCACCATGCTAAGAATTTGCTCCGTTTTCAACAGATTCTCTGCATTTCCCTCAGATTTCTAAACGATGTAGTCACTCTAGCACCAGGGCCGGCTGGTGCATTATTTGGGGAATTGTGACTCTGGCTGCTCAGCCCTCTCCAGGTTCTCAGAAATGCTTGTCTTTTATCTTGATTACAGACTCTAAATGAGTAAATAGACAAGAAGAGCTTACAAATGTAAAATGAAAATTATGCATCTTACTGTCATTTTCTCTTATAATAAACTTGTGTACAAAATATTACCTTAAGTGTGATTTATGTGTAGTACATTGTTCTGTAGTTTACAAATGTATAAAGTTTCAATCATTAATTATCTACCAATTAAGCTTTGAATATATAATAAGAAACAACATAATTTAGAAAGACACAAAATATTTGCTCTTGGCCTTTCTTATCCATATAATCTTTTTACCAAAGGTTGTATATGCTGATCATTTAGCAGAACAATAGTACCTCATGAAATATTTTAAAAATATTTTTATGTGTGTGTTTTTAAACTGACCCTGAAACCTTGATAACTATTCTTTGTTTGAAAATAACAAGAAAGGCAAGGGCAGGACTCATGATCACCTAAGATTTCTACTTTCGAGCAGGGAAAGGGAGGTACCATATTGCAGTTTGTTAATAGAGAAGCAAAGGCAACCGAAGATTGAGGAACCTGTCCGTGGTCCGTTGGCACATAGTTAATCACAGTAAAGCTCTTAGCACTGCAAAATCTCATCTCATAGTTCTATCTTAGAAGGCTGTCTCTAAGAAAGACTATCCCTTGGGAAGGAAAGAAAAGTCTAGCTCATCATCTGTAGAAAATATCATTTGAGTTCTTAGGTAGTAAAAATAGATTTTTATTAATCCAGTTACACATACTCATCATGGCTAATTTAATTCATCCATATCCATTCATCTCAACACGTATGTGTGTGACTGAAAGGTTGGTGTTAAACCAAGCACAAATAGATAGGATAAAGATCAGATATGGTCCCGGCCTTTGAAAAAGTTACACTCTAATAACCATAAGAGAAATTAAATGCTATCAGAAATTAAAGAGCATTACAAAATAGTACCAGATCAGATGTCATATGGAAAAAAAGTATTATAATATTTTAAGAAAAAAAAAAACAGATAAACTTCAGATATCTCCTTATTTGAAAAATGGGACTGGAGTTGGTCTTTGAAGAATGAGTAAAATGTGAATGAATGGAAATGAATGAACTGGGCATGGAGAAGGAAGAGAGTATGCTGTGTTTGAATATACTGGGAATGCCATCCAATCTGAATCAGAGAATGTGTATTGAGGAATAATGAGAAATCAGAATAATAAAGACCAGATTGTAAAAGGCCTTCCTATGGGCTTTCTCTGGGAGTCATTGGAGAAAAAAATCATTTTGACTTTTGACCTGAGAAGTGACATGACTGGAGTGTTGTACAGATCAAAAGAAGCTACCCATCCAATAACAGCCCATTAGTCCCAAGAACATAAACTAGCAGGTCCAACTGCCTCAGTTGTTTAGGAAATCAGTTGCATACCATGAACATTTAGGTATGTAATCTGTTCATGATCTCCCCCACTACACATGAGAGCACATGCACACACACACACACACACACACACACACACACACACACACACAAACGTGCATACACACATATACAAACACTATTTTTATATCACTCAAATTTGGAACATACCTGCTATATATTATCTACCTATGCTATTATCCAAGAATATGATCCAAGTCAATAAAGTACATCAGCCTCTTTATTTCACCTTCTTATGGTGAAAACATGGCCAGTTTTCAAAGCACATCAGTCACTAATCAATACAAGTAAAAGCTACCCTCTACAGAAACCATTTTTTAATGGGACCAAAAAAAGATCTAGTAAGTGCCACTTCTATGTTAGGGCCAGTTGTGTTCTTGTACTTAATGAAGAGGCCCTAAAATCCTTCATTTGGTGTCCTAGAACTGTGACTTGATTGACTCAGTGAAGAGGATTTTAATGCAGGGTGGTCAAGAAAAATCATCCCACCTTGACTCATACCACATATGTTATGCTCTGACATTAAATCCAATACACTGCCCCTTTCTACCAGAGAAAATGTTTGAGCTTGCTACCTTTTGTTTTTAATAATCAAAAGAGAATGTTCATTCACACAAATTAGAAAGCTTGGTTCTCAGGAACTTCTCATCAGTCAGAACAATTATATACTTTGAAAACACTGTCATCCAGGTCCCGGAGGTCCAGGAGGGAAAAAGAATAGAGAGAGAGAGAGAGACCTGGTTGTGTGGATACTGAGATTTGAAAAGATGACTGAAATGGTCAGCAATAAATACAATACTACAACTAAGACCAGCCAGCAAGAATGGACAGGAAGTACAATGACCAGATGGGAATGATATTGAAGCAATGGCTAGACAAGGTCACCAACTCTGCACAATGTGAAGAAGAGCATCTTAGGGAAAGCACAGATGAATACATGACTGAGCATGTTAACCAATGGCATCTTTGTTCAGAGACACCACAACTGAGAGTGCTCACTACTTTTGTGGGAGAAAACAAATCAAAGAGGTTTTGAAATCCAAGAGTCATGTCCCAAATTTCCCATAGTCACTGTCCATTTTTATAAGGCAGTAGCCACCACTTGCAACTTGAAATTCCTCAAAGTGTAGTTTAAATGATTTGGTGAGAGTGTCAATGCAAATGCCCCATTCAAATATCATGATTGATAACTTCCAAAAATGTTTCACCAGGTAACTACAGTACTTTTAAAACTCTCTACCCATAGTTCTTCTTGTCACTTCTTCATTTTTCATGGTTTACATTATGCTTGTGTTTTCAGATTATGTAATGAACCATAATAAAGTTAATTGTCGCCAGGCTGATGATGTCATAGATTTTCAGTGTCCTTGATTTCTGATTATTGTAGCAGCATTTCTTCCTCAGTTGTTCCCTGCTCTACATGGTGTCCTATTTCAAAAATGAACACCTTTGCTTTTTACTGTTTGCTTTTTGTTGGTAGTTTTCCGTTAGCAAAAAATAATACCTCAGTCTTCTTTTATATTTCTAAAGCTTTATTATTGCAGTTTATTTATTTTTTTTTTTATGAAAAATTTTTAATGTTGACACAATTGCAAGTTTCTCCCTTCTCCCCCCATTCCCCCTGCTCACCTCCACTCACCTCCTCCTCCTCCCCCTTCCTTGGCCTTTACCAAATTATTGTCCATGACAATACCTTATTCTCATTATACAAATGGCATAACATAATTTCTATAAAATCTGGCCAGATTTAAAAGGAAGTCAATATTAATCACTAAAAACTAATATAAATGTATAAAATAGATTGTGATATCCTTTATACATTAGAGAATTAAGTAAACATGAGCAAATGTTTGGCAAATATTGGCAAAACTATATCGTCACTCAAATTCACTGGAATACAGCAATCAATAACAAGTTGATATTAGATTGTGACAAGATCCACTGTTCCAAACAAAGCTAAATGTTCTTTTCATACACAAAAAAAAACCACAATCCTTTTTATTCAAAGTTATTAGTACCCAGTTTGTGAGATACAAAATAGACATAGCTGTTGAGTAAATTGACAAGTTGGAACTTTCATGCCTAGATTTGATACATATACAAACAAGAAGGAATTTTACTTCTATCACTAATTAGTTATGAGGAATTTATGTATGAATAAAGGTCCTTTACATGTTTTATTCATTGTGCCTTTAACTTACTTATTTTGAACAAAGAAAAATAGAAAATACTTTCTTAAGGTAATAGAATCATTCTTTTTTGTATTAAACATTAATTTCATGATTTATTTTATTTTTTATTTTGCATAAAGCAATTTTTATTAAAACAGAAAGCCATATAAAAATAGAATTAGACTCTGAACAGTGTTCTCAATGGTTAAAGCATTGGCCCATGCTCCAAAGGAGCTCAGATTTAATTCCTGGTCAAGAGCATGTGCCTGGGTTGCAGGTTGATAGGAAGGTGCATGTGGGAGGGAGGCAACTAATTAATGAGTCTTTCTCACATTGATGTTTTACCTCTCTCTCTCTCTCTCTCTCTCTCTCTCTCTCTCTCTCTCTCTCTCTCTCTTCTACCTCTCCAACTCTCCCTTCCTCCCTTCCACTTCTCTAGGGGGAAAAAATCAATGGAAAAATATTTCTCTCTCTCCCCATCTCTCCCACTCTCCCTTCCTCCTTTCCACTTTCTCTAGAGGAAAAAAAATCAATGGAAAAATAGCCTCAGGTAAGGATTAACAAAAAAAAAAATGACTTTGTTTGCTTTTCTTCAGCATGGTAATTGCCTCTACTATAATTATTGTCTAAAGACCCACGAAAAAGACACAAAGAATATTTATGATTTTATTGAAAATATAATAAAACCAACATATACATTAATGTATTCCTTCATTCAACAAGCATTTACTGAGTAATGCTTTGTGTTTGGCATTGTACTATGTATTGTGAAGAAACAGGAGGATAAAACAGTCTTTATTTCTCAGAATTCAGCAATAGAGTTTTAAAAAGTGAAGTGAACATGCCTTGTTGGAAGTGAAGATGTCGAAGCTGAGTTTTAAAGAATAAGTAGTTCTTTGAAGACAGGGAAGTTAAAGGCAAAGTATTCAAGGTAGTGGGTTAGGCGGAATAAAGGCACAAAATTGAAAAACAACATAAGTACACCCAGAAGCATGAGTTCATAATTGCTAGAGTGTGAAGTTAAAGCTGGGCTCAGCAGAATATGGTAATCAGAGGTAGACAGGACTCAGACCACAGAGAGCCGTGCATATCAGAAGGATTATGTGACTACAACATGAAAAATAGTCTTGAAGAGCCAAAACTGTTCTCAAGGAAAATGGTTAGGAGGCTGTCTTAGGAACCCAGAAAAGGTAGAAGGATGTTAACTAGGGCAGTAGAAGAAGCAAGAGTCAATGTTTAATTCCCAACTCTCTGTTGCACATGATCCTCAGCTCCCTATGATTTGATTCTATCTGTGAAGTAGATGTAATAGGTTCACAAGGATTAAATACTATCATCCCATTTGGCAAAAGAAATAAAGATGCATTCGATGGCACAGATTAGGTAAATATATGGAAGTTAGTTAACAGAACATGATGACTGATTTAGTATAGGAACTGAGAGAGGGGTGAGGTTTTTCAAAGTGACCCCATGTCTCAGTTATGGAGACCATTAACTGATAGAGCACGGGAAGAAAAATGGTGCAGCAAAGACAATAAGATCGATGTCTTATAGTGGAATTTGAAATTGATCCAGATGAAAATGTCTAGCAAGCATTAGTCACATGGATATTGAGTGCAGGAGAGAAAGCTGGGTAGGAGATGCAGATACAGAAATCATAAGCATTTAGGTTTTCACCAAAACTTAAGAATGAAGGAGTGTCACAAGAGTATGACAGGCTGAATAATGATCTCCAGACCCTAATGCAGGGGTCCTCAAACTTTTTAAAGTGGGGGCCAGATCACGGTCCCTCAGAGAGCTGGAGGGCCGAACTATATGAACTACTAATTCCTACTGTAACACCTTGGCTGCGCTCACTGCCCAAAAAACCTGGCGGGCCAGATCAGACTCCTCTGCGGGCCGCATGTGGCCCGGGGGCCGTAGTTTGAAGACCCCTGCCCTAATGCATGGAATTAATGAATGTTACTTTATGTGGCTAAAAGGTATTTCTATATGTGGTTAAATTAAAAGAGTTGAGATAGAGAGATTCTGCTGGATTATTGAGGAAACTCAATATTGTAACCACAGGGTTCTTATAAGGAGAATGCAGGAGGAATCAGAGTTGCAGGAGAAGGTGATGACAAAATCAGAGATGTGAGTGATGTGTTTGAAGATGGAGGAGACCAAGTGTATGAGAACAGATAGTTACTAAAAGCTGGAAGACACCAGAAACATATCCTCTCCCCACCACCTCCAGACCTTGCAGCACCTTGCCTTCAGTCCAGTGAAACTGATCCTGCAACATCTGACCTCCAACACTCTAAAAGGATGGATTTGTGTTGTTTTAAGGCACTAAGTTTGTAGTAACTTATCACATAAGCAACGGGAAACATACATAGAGAGGATATAGTGAAAATAAAAGCAAATAAAAATACTGGAGTAACACCAACATCTAAGAAGGACAGCTTTCAGATGGGAGAGAGAATGGTGTGACAAGGACTAGGAAGAATTAAAAGAATGTCATGCCAAAGAATTTTCAGAATATAGGACTCAAAATAGTTCAATAATACCATTTGGAAAATATTCTTAGGGTTTTGCAATTAGAAATCTTTGGGGAACCTAAAGAGAGTAGGTTTAGTGATGACTAGAAGTCAGTGTGCAATGAGGTGGAGATACTAGGTATAGACTGTTTTATTCTCTACCCTTATTTCCAACGGAGATAATATAAAATAAATGCATATCCCCCAATTACTCCAACAAGTGATAACCAAACAAATAAAGGCCCAATTTTCCAGTCAAATACTATAAGAGAGTCAGAGGAATTTGAACATGTGTACAATAAGAATCTATAGAAGCGGGAAGGAGAATAAGAATGAGAATAAGAATGAGAATGAGAATGAGGAGGAGGAGGAGGAGAAGGAGGAGGAAGAAAAGGAGGAGGAGGAGGAGGAGGAGGAGGAGGAGGAGGAGGAGGAGAAGGAGGAGGAAGAAAAGGAGGAGGAGGAGGAGGAGGAGGAGGAGGAGGAGGAGGAGGAGGAGGAGGAGAAGGAGGAAGAGAAGAAGGAGAAGGAGAAGGAGTCATGTTCCACATAATATTTTTGTCAACAACAGACCGCATATATGACGGTTCCATAGGATTATAACGAAGCTGAATTTCCACTAAGAAATGTAAGAATATGTAGTTCAGGAGGTTTTTTTTTTTTTTTTTTTTTCCTCTCTAATAGCAGCACTATCTTTGGGGCTTGGCAATAGAGTCCCTCTCACTCATAAGACCTTAATTTTGACAGATCACCTCCCAATCAGTCAGCCAGTGGCCTGTTTAAACACAGAGTAGATATCTCCAGTATTACATTCCTAGAGGGCACTAGAGCCCTCCCAGATCTAGCTAATGGTCTTCAGAGACATTATGTAAATTCTTTGTTGAGGACTTAAGATCCTGTACAAAGACACAGGTCCTCAAGAGCTACCTTAATGAGTATTAAGTGCCACTGCCACTTTAATAAAAATGTTCTGTGATAGTGTGGAGCCAGTCTGACCCTGTACTTTGGAAATATTTTCAAGTTATAATGCTGTAAAGCATAGATAAGTTTTATTTTTTCCACCAATTCAATGCCAAAGAGAGCTCTTTGTGCCAGATATTCTCAATGAAACAAAAAACAAACTTACAAAGTAAAAAAAAGTGAATTCTGCCCTAGCCAGTTTATCTCAGCAGTTAGAGTGTAGGCCTGTGAACCAAAGTGTCTTGGGTTCCATTCCAGTCAAGGGCACCTACCTCCATTGCAGGCTCAATCCCTGGTCCCAATTGGGGCACCTGAGGAAGCAACCAGTCAATGTGTCTCTCTCACATTAATGTTTTTCTCTCTGTGTCTCTCCCCATCCATTCCATTCTCTAAATAGTCAATGGAAAAAAATCTCCTCTGGTGAGGGTTAACAATATATACTCCTGAGTACTACACCACCTCCATGTTACACACCCTCTTTTTTTATGACTGCCACCAAATTCCTTAATCTGACCACTGCACCAACATGCAGTAGCCAAAAAACACATCGCCGTGACAACCCCCTATGTTCCTTTATCTCTGCATCTTGGTTTCTTATTTCTACTGATCCTCAGGCCACCTTTCACTCCCTCCTGACAGTCACTATTGTGGTGCTCTGTGCCTTACTCAGCCAGTTGCTCCTCGATGATTTCCAATCAATCCAGCCCACATCCCTGTTTGTAGAGCAGCATTGACAGTTCAATGTTCTATTTCTGGCACTGTCAGACACAGGGGGTGGCCTTGTGTGACCTGTTTCTGGGAGGTACAGCCATGTCCTAGGCCTCACATTTACTCACCACTCATTCACTGACTCACCCAAAGCAACCTCCAGTCCCTAAGTGCCCCGTAGAAAGTGTCCTATAGCAGGTGTACCAGCCGCTATCTTTTAAACTGTGTATATACTCTGTTTTTTCTACATTTAAATATGTTTAGATACACAAGTACTTACATAATTGCTTACAGTATTCAGTATAGTAATATACTGCACAGGTTTGTAGTCCAGAGCAATAGGCTGTACCATCTAATCTAGGTGTGGAAGCTACATTTGTGTACTTGCAGTCGATGATGGTCACATAATGACCTAACAATATATTTTTCAGGATATATCCCATCATTAAGAAATCCATGACTGTAGTTAAATATGGAAGTGTAAAAATAATAAAATGTAGCAAGCAATTACAGGAGTCGCCTGAATAATTAGTGAAAGTAGTACTTGTGATAGAAGTACTTATGGCAGTACTTTTTCAGATTAAAATCTTGAAGGAAGGAGAGATAAAGAATAATAGATTATGTCCTAAGAAATAAATATCAAAACATAATTCAGCCATTTGAAAAATTAGTACGATGGTCTATCAATGATTTGTCCAGTCTCTAGCACCTGTATCTACTAAAAGAAGCATTATAGGAGAAATATCTGGTATGGAGTAGGTATTTTCCATCATATCTTTTGACTTCCATAATATTGGTATGCTATATATTTCATGCCAATTTATTTCCTAAGCCACTATAGAAATTCTGTCCTGTTTAAAAAATACCTCATAATATAACTCATATTTCATAGAGAATTTTAAATACTATATGAGTCAGTCCTCAAATTACCACTGAAAACTGTGCTTTGACTTTCTTCAAAATTTAAAGGGTATCCATAGACCATAACACCTTACAGTGCTAAACAAAGGAATAGCAACAGAGAGAAAAATATATCATTTTATACAAAGTTGATTGGCATATGAATTCATTTGTATTATAAATGTATGACATAACCTCATTAAAGGTGGAAAGGGAAAGAGGAATTTACATAATTAACTTAGGAAGATGGTGTTTTGACGAAACTTGTAAGACTAAAAACCAAAAAAAGTACATGAACACAGTGTGCTAGTTAGCAAATTTGTTTCTCATAGGAGTATCCATTAACAATTCTGGAAGTACTTTACATACTTACTAGGATTGAAAAAGTAAGTAAATGCTAGATAAATGGGATTTAGGTTTCTTACTATCAGAAAAAGAAATTACAAATAAGTAAGGGAAAAGTGTAGGATAATCCCTGTGGTATGTTTAATATAGACATGAGATAGATAGATGATAGATAGATAGATAGATAGATAGATGATTGATAGATAGATAGATAATATATAGAATCTATATAACTTTGGTATGCATACACATATTTCATAGCTCTGTGTTTAGAGAGAACCTAGAGACAATGACACCCCAACAATAAGCACAATCAATACTCAGATCTTGGTTTCAAAACACAATTTTCCAATAAAAAAGAACTAGGAATTCTTGGAAAATGACTGTCTCTAGGACTGGTACAGAGAAAATATGAGTCCAAAGAATTTTCTAGATATGCTAGAAAGCAAAGGAGCATTAAAAATGAAAATAAATAAATAGGTATGTATGTCCAAAGGACACTTGATCTCTTTTGAGAGCTCCCAAAGACCAAAGTTGAAAGGATTTGAAGAAAAATAATGTATTATTAGACTATAACCCAAAGTATAAAATAAATATCCATAAGCTCATACCTGATACAAATAAATTAGCAAATACATAAATACATAAGGTGCAAGTTATTCTTACAGAAAAATTCCAAAAATATATGTAGTTACTCCTCCCTCCAAGAGATGGAGCTTAATCTCCAGTCTCTCCTTTGCCATACCAAGGCACACACATGCCACGTGTGGATGGGACTTAACCTCCCACTTCCAAAGAATAAAGTATGAACAGGAAAAATAGTAACCTCACAATGGAGAAATTGAGCCATGTTGATATTGTGTCGCCCTAATATGATTGAATGAGAAGGGCTCTCTACCTCTGTGGTATTTGTCCCCCCAAATCATAACCCCAATTTAATCATGTGAAAACATTAGGCAATGCCAATTGAGGAACTTTCTAAAAACTTTGACCGGGACTCTTCAAAACTATCAAGATCATGAAAAACAAGAAAAGACTAAGAAATCCTTACAGATCTCAGAGTTGGTAGTCATTTATCTATGTCAATTTTTCAGTTTTAACAAATGCACCATGTTTATTTAAGTTGATTAACATTAGGGAAATCTGGATGAGGGGTATATGGGATTTCTTTATTATCTTCATGAGTTTTCTATAAACCTAAAATTATTATTGTAAAATAAATTTTTATTTTTTATAAAGTTGGCTGCTGAATTTTATAAAGGAAATTTTTATAAAGTTTATTGGGGCTTGGCAAACTTTTACAAAGTTTTAAAATGCTGAATTTAAAATGTAACCACAGTGATGCAAGATTTTTTTTAATGCCAAGATCTAAATATACTAACTCCATCATATATATGACCAATAAAAGTTTGCCAAACTGTTTTGGTTACCTATAATAGCAATAAATTCTATCTTCCCCTTTTAGTAGGCATTGTGTTCATATTACTATCAGAAGATCTAAATAAAACCCCCTTTCCAGCTATGATTAAAAGGTCTCGAACCAGAATATCCCATCCAGAAATGGTATATTTAATATGAGAGTACTCTTGAAGATGGACTGTCTTTGATAACTATGTTTAAGTACTCTAATAGAGCATGACCTGCATTTTAAGATCCCATAAGACCAAGGTCAAGAAAAGGTTCTAGACTATCATAATTTAAACATTCTACCATCATGTAGATCCCTTATAAAGTCTAAGCTATCATTTGGGCTAAACACAGCTGTGGTGTTTCTCCTTTTTCCGAGTCCCGCACGGAAAAACAACAGGTTCCTGAGGGGAGGAGCTGGGGATTAAGAAATTAGAGAAAGGAAGAGACAAGAGGCAGAAATAGATTCATAAAGCTGGGAGCTAGGTGGGCGCCATCTCTCTGATGGAGAGACAGTCACACTCACCACAGACAACACAGCATATTTATTGGCTTCCAAAGGGGAGTTTAAGGTCAAAAGGAGTTTCGGGTGTGCCCAGATCCTATTCATGAAGATCTGGGTAAGCTCCTCATTTTTTTGGTACAAGATTTAGCATAACAAGACCTGGGTGAATCAAGGTCCTATTTGTTCCTCATTCCAAGCACATGGATTAAGAAATCAGTAATGATAACAGGATTCTGCCAGTGCCCTCGGGCTCAGCTGATAAGAATTAAAAGAATGTCCTTGTGCCTTCTCAGGCAGCCCTCTACACGCAACAAAATGTACCACATTCCTGAGGTCTCTCCTTGCTCCTACCCGCACTTTCAGGGGCCTTACCACTCACTCTTTCCTAGACAGCTACTCAACATGGAAGACTATGATTTCACACGGTGTCATCCTAGTGCTCCTTTGTTTTCTTCTCCAAGAGTCCTCTTTTCAATGTTGATCTCCTGAGTTTTTCATGCCATGCTCTCCAAAGATCTATCTTATTGCTCATAATTCAGATAAATAAATATCCTCACAATTAAATACTACAGTATTTTATACCCACTAGCATGGCTAAAATTAAGGCATGTTGTACCAAATGTTGAGTATGTGGAGCAACTAGAAACTTACCATACTATTCTTGAGAGTATAAAATGGTATAACTACCTTGGAAAACTATTTGACATTTTTTTGTAATGTTAAAAATACATCTACAGTAGGACCCCGCAATCCCATTTTTAGATATGCAACCAAAAGAAAACAAAGTACATATCTGTGAAAAAGACACACAGGAAAGGTCATAGCATCTTTATTCATGATAGTCAAACATTGTAAGCAACACAAGTGTCACCAATCATAGAATGGACAAGCAATTTGTAGTGTGCTTATACAGTAGAACACATGTGTCAAACACAAGGCCCGCGGGCCAAATCCAGCCCGCCAGGCCTTGCAATGTGGCCCGCACCGCGCTGTCATCACTGCGCTCCGCTGTCAGTTTATGACATTGTCAGTTTATGACGGTTCAGCAAACCATTCGGCCCGCGATTTAGGCTGGATTTTAGATTTTGGCCCCTTCTCTGATTGAGTTCGACACCCCTACAGTAGAAGATTACTCACAATAAAAAGAATCACTTTATTGATACACCTAACAACATGAATAAACTTCAAAAATGCTATGCTGGGTGGAAAAACGTCATACATAAAAAAGGGGGAGGATGAAGAGGGCGAAGAAATCAACCAGTGAACTCATATGGTTATAAGCATAACCCATAGACAATGGCAATAGAGTGATAGAGGGGTGAAGGCTTGGGGTGGGGAGGGAGTGAGAGAGAGAGTAGTGGGGGGGGGAGGGGAGAGACATATATAATACATTCAACAATAAGAATTTATTTTTTAAAAAGGAAAAGTAATTCCATTTATATGAAGTTTAAGAAGTGGCCAAACTAATCTATTGGGATATAAATCAGAACAGTTGCTGGAGACAGGGGCTGGTCAGGGAAAATGGACTCAAAATGAGCTAAAGGGACATGAGGGGACTTCCATCTGAAAACTTATTATCTGCATTTATAAAAACTTGATTAGGAAAGAATTTATGTATGTCTTCTTAACTAATATATTCTTAACACCTAGCCCAGAGCCATTTCTCTATAAATAGTTGATTGATGAATAATTATCAATATAATTGTATTTGTATCAACATTTGTTTCAATGTCAGATCATCAGATCCCAAATTCTTTGGGCATACATACACCCTTTCCAACTCAGAAAATTCCTTCAGTTTACCTTAGCAGGGTAGCCCATCCTTCCGCTGTCACAGTGGTGGAAGGAAGATTAGAAAATGGAAAAATACCCTAGCATATTAGTCACCTGGTAAAAGTTGAAGAACGGTGCAAAGGAAGAAGAAAGAGAAGTAGGAGTGGGGAGGCAAGGGAGAAGGAAACAAAGGCTAGGAAGAGTTATTTTATCTTATGGAATGCTATAAAATTCTCATTTAAAGTGTCATTTTGCCAAAACTGGTTTGGCTCAGTGGATAGAACGTCGGCCTGCAGACTGAGAGGTCACTGGTTCAATTCCGGTCAAGGGCATGTTCATTGGTTGTGGGCACATCCCCAGTAGGGGGTGTGCAGGAGGCAGCTGGCCGATGTTCCTCTCTCATCGATGTTTTTAGCTCTCTATCCCTCTCCTTTCCTCTCTGTAAAAAATCAACAAAAATATATTTAAAAAAATAAAAAATAAAGTGTCATTTTATGTCATATATGCAGATCATAATCAGTACAATAACGTGGGGTACCTATATAGTAAATACTCGAACTCACTACTTGGTAAAAAAAAAAAAAAAAAAGGATATACATCCTCTGAAAAGAAGAAATACTTCTTCCAGAGTTGTAAAACATTTCAATTACTAATTAAGTTGTGTGAGCCTTACATTGTCAGGAAATCACCACGCCACCTCACCCCCCAACAGCAGCAGCAATAGCAAAATAGAATTAGGAAAGGCTTGCTCAGTTAGACCACAAAAATAGCTTTCTACTTAAAATTTAGCCCCACCTTGTGGTAGTCCAGGAAAGTGTAACTGAAGGCTGTCACTGTCCTATTGTGTTTTGAAACCAGAAGCAAAAAAATGAGACTGTTCATATTTATGTTTAAGCCAAAAGAAAGTGGGCTAAGGCAAAGACACGGCCACTGAGGGAACGGTGTCCTATTCTTTTTTCTACGTAATGAAGACATTCAAGGGGGTTGTGAACTACTTTGAATTCCTTGAATAAACCTTCAGGAGAATTTTCACAGAAGACCAGGGCTATTAAAATAAGTCATCATGTAATTTTCCTCTTCCTCAGCAAACCAGAAGCAAGAAAGCTCAAAGGAATCTTGGGGAAGTGGATAGGGAAAGTTATATCATTCAAGAAGAACAGAATGATGTTGTTCTATGATCTCTACTACCATTATAAATTTTGAGCAAATGATAGTTCACTAAGCTATTAAGGGAGGTATTTTGGCAAAAAAATAATAAATTAATGCTGATCAGTGACATTTAGATAAAAAGTAAACATGTAATTTATTTCTTTGATTTCCTTTTTTAATTCAAAATTATGTGAAGAAATGCATTTTTTACTGTTTTGGGGCAGTAAAAGTACAGCTGTTTCTGGAAATGCATTTAAGAATGTCATTTGCCCGAATTGGTTTGGCTCAGTGGATAGAGCATTGACCTGCGGATTGGAAGGTCCCAGGTTCGATTCCGGTCAAAGGCATGTACCTTGATTGCAGGCACATCCCCAGTAGAGGGTGTGCAGGAGGCAGCTAATCAATGTTTCTAACTCTCTATCCCTCTCCCTTCCTCTCTGTAAAAACATCAATAAAATAAATTTAAAAAGAATGTCTTTAGCTTTCCAATGCTAAATAAACTTGTTTTATGCAATTCAGGCTAGATATGTTTTTCTAGTTTAAATAGGTAGCCATGGTATGATTCTGAATATCATGATTACCTATATATATAATTATCAAAATGAACTTGATTAAATTAGGTACTTCGGCAAGTTATAAAAATACCTGTATTTGGATATGTGTCAAGGTAGCCTGCAAATTTAAGCCTGAAGATAGTATGAATTATGAACATTCTTCAAGTTATATTACCCAGTACTCAATTTATTGCATCATTGATATGACATAAAACCATATGGTCCAAGAATCCCTTTCATGTAGCTAATGTAAATGGCAAGAGTTGGGAAAAGACAGGTGCTCTTAATGCAATAAAAGAGGTTCCTAAAATATACCCAATTCCTTTGTAGGTTGGGTAATATTTTCATATTTTAATGGCATATGTACTCATTTAATTTTTACAGATGTTATTTTTTTATTTCTAATAAATCATAAATTGACATGAGTCTTAAAATAACCATATCTTAAGAGGTAACCATCTAATGAATCTTTATTGAAAAAAGTAATAATTTTGGAATTAAAAAAGTATTCTTACTTTACCAGCTTAATGAATTTAATTATCTTTTGTAGGATTTCTTAAAGCAAGATAAATCTATACTGCTATAATTTCTATAAACTTCTCATCACTAATTTTTTTTTATCCTCACCCAAGAATATATTTATTGATTTTAGAGAGGGAGGAATGGGGAGAGGAACAGCAAGAGAGAGAGAGAGAAATATTGACTGGTCACCTCTTAAGCATGCCAGACCAGGGATCAAACCCACAACCCAGGTATATTCCCTGACTGGGAATTGAACCCGCAACATTTTTGGTGTATAGGATGATGCTCCAACCAACTGAGCCACTAGACTAGGGCTCTCATCACTAAATTTTATCCCTAATAATATTATTGAACAATCACTCTCATAGATAAAGAATTGATTAACTAAGGATTATTCTGGAGATCTAATGAACAGTATAACTACAGTTAATAATAAAAACTGTGTTGTATACTTGAAATTTGCTAAAATAGTTGATCTTAAGTGTTTCTACCATGCAAGAAAACCTTAACTGTGTGAAATGGTGGATATGGTAATCAGCTTGATGGTGGCAATCATTTCACAGTATATATATATATATATATATATATATATATATATATATATCAAAAGATCACAGTATATATACCTTCATTATATACTTTTATTTGTCAATTATAATCTCAATAAAGGTTGGGGGGGAAGAAGTCAGTTACAAAAGACCACATATATATTTACATGAAATATTCAGAATAGGCAAATTTATAAAGATAAGAGGTAGATTAGTACATGAAAATTGCTCAACACAGTCATCACCAGGGAAAGGCAGAGCAAAACCACAGTGAGATACCACCTTACACCTGTTAGAAAGGCTGCCATCAAAAAGATAACATGTGTTGGCAAGGTTGTGGATAAAAGGGAATCCCTGTGCACTGTGGGTAGGAATGTACAGTCACTATAGAAAAAAAGTTTTGAGGTTCCTCAAAATGATAAAAATAAAACTACCATATGACCCAGCAAGTATGTATCTTTACTCAGACATGAAAAAGAGAAAAATTCTGCCATTTGTGCCAATATGGGTGGATTTTGAGGGCATTATGCTAAGTGCAAGAAGTCAAAAAGAGAGAGACAAATACTGTATGATCTCACTTATATGTGGAATCTTTAAAAAAAAAAAAAACACACACACAAACTCATAGACACAGAGAACAGATTGGTAGTTGTAAAGGAGTGGAGGGAGAGGAAAGGAGTCAAAAGATACAAGCATCTATTTAAAATAAGTAAGTTCCAGGCATATGATGTGCAACATGGTGACTATAGTTAACAATATTATCCTACATAATAAAAGCCTAATATTTTAAGTGTCCAGTCGTCCATCCTCTGACCAATTGACTGTTCAACCAATCCTATCTCATAAAAGAGTAATATGCAAATTAACCATCACTCCATTATACCCACAAGCCACACCCACCATCATTTGTATTCTTTGACTCAAGATTTTTCAGGAACAACATATTTATCTGAAGAAATTATTCTGATGACTTGCAGAAGATAATACAAAAATATTTGCATAACAAGTTATTTATTACCATTGTATTTATAATTAATAATAAAAATATAACAGCTATAGGATGTTAGGACATTGGTAATTCAACGTTGTCTATTATAAGGTACCTGAGTTGCTAGTGGACTGTGAAGGAATTAATAATGGTGTAGCCCTGGCTGTGTGGCTCAGTTGGTTGGCGTGTCCTCCTGTATACCAAAGTTCGATTCCTGGTCAGGGCATGTAAAGGAGGCAACCAATCTCTTTCTCTCTCTCTCTCTCTTTCTCACACACTCTCTCTCCCGCATTCTTCTCTCTCTAAAATTAATAAACATGCCCTCAGGTGAGGATTAAAAAAAAAAGTTGTAGATCTGTTTCTCATTATTTTTCAATAATAACTAAAGGAAATAACACTATGTCTCTAAAAACTCAACAAAAACCTGACTGCATCATTTTTTTTCTTTCTCAACTACATTTGTATTAATTGATCAGAACTACTGAATTATAGGTGTTGTAATTAATTAAAATGGGAAGAAATTTTACTTAGTGCATGCAGTTTGATAAGCAACAACTTTCAAAATATGGTATGCTTGGTGGAGTTAAAGAATAAAAGAGGTCCTAATGATTAAAAAGAGGAAAATCTGTAACTAGGAGTCACTGTTTAAAAACACCAGGGTCCCTTGGAGAGACAGTATCTGCATTCCTAACACTTCTCTGTTGGAGGCGGGGTGGGGGACTGATCCTTTGTTAGGCAAAGAGTAAGCCTTTTAAAATCTAACAGAAGACAAACCCGTGGCTATTTACAGCAAACAATAAGCTGTGTGATTAACTGTACAGGGTAATGAGGAGATGCTTTCCTAGCTCAGGAACATTTTAAGCCAGGCTCTTCCTCAGTCAGGAGAGACCACGGCACACACTCCCATCTGGCACAGATGAGCTCCTTGTCCACATTTTGCAACCTTCCACGCTTGCCAATGTGACAGATCAACAAGGGAACAAACTCAGAAGCAGATTGATGTGGCTACTTGCCTGTGGCAATGAAACTAGCTTGGCCCAAATCACAGGAGCAGTGCCAGTGGGCCCTTACAGTGAAGCTTCCCCAGTCCCAGCCTTAGGTTGCTAATGTTTCTCCTTTGCCTTTGTGTTTGCCTTTTGTTCTGCAAGCTCCTTATACCAGCACCTGTTCCCATCACAGGAATGCAACACCTACAGAGCAACTTACTCGTTAAACAATAGTCATTAATGTGACAGAGGGAGATATGCAACTGTGAATAAACCAAGTATTCTGTCAGCTCACACAGAGCACTGTACTAAGGCTGCATTTGGGCCAGGTCTATTGAAGAGACGGATGAGATAACAGCTCTGCTACAGAGCATCTGCAGGCTCTGCAAGGCCCGTGTTTTGCATCTGAAGAATATGGTTCAGTGTTCATAGTCAATCACAAGTGACACTGTTATTTTGAAGGCCATATTGAATACACTGGTAATCTTGACGTCGCGATTCTCATACTATGAACTCGAAGCCTTGTTCTTTCATCGCCATTCATTCGAGCTCATTGTCAAACTGATAAGACCTAGATGAAAAATAACTCTTTTATATGTGAGGCTCCAGCACTGTATTCATTAATTTCTTTCTATAGATAAGGAGCTTGTAGCCTGAGCGATTAGAAGGAATTTTCTAACATTCTACTGATGGTGATTAATAGCACAGACACTAAGCCTGCCTCAGCCATTATTCCGTTTCTTCTTCCCCCGAGATGCTCAGTTTCTTCCCATCACTGTATGAAAGGCCCCAAATAAAGGCTTTTTAAAGGCCACCAACACAACCAAGGAGCCAAATCATACTAACCTTATGTCATAGCAACCTACTAGTGTCAACTTCCTAAGGCACTGAACTCAGCAAGTCTTACTGTCCCTCCCTCCATTGAGATCAAAGCTGAAAATGAGCAACAGCAATGGGAGGCAGTATGTGGTCAGAAAAAGCAATGGTGACCAGTTCTGAGTCAACAAAGTAAGAATGTATAAAGATTTGTTCATTTTTAAAAAAATATATTTTATTGATTTTTTACAGAGAGGAGGAGAGAGGGATAGAGAGCTAGAAAGGTCTATGAGAGAGAAACATCGACCAGCTGCCTCTTGCACACCCCCTACCGGGGATGTGCCCACACAACCAAGGTACATGCCCTTGACTGGAATCGAATCTGGGACCTTTCAGTCCGCAGACCGACGCTCTACCACTGAGCCAAACCAGTTTCGCCAAGATTTGTTTATTTTTTAAAAAAAATATTTTTTATTGATTTTTCGCAGACATTTTTAAATGTCTGGTCAGTAATGCATAACGATGATTACTTTCTAAAAATCTAAGTTTTCACACAACAAATTACATACACACTTTCCATACAAGACTGTACTCCTACTTTTCAGCTAATATTTGTGCTATTTTTCTTCATCAATTCATTTCTACTTTGTTCACAGTGAATTATTTTCACTTTTTCAGCATGTGTTTATATGATTTATTGACTAGATCCTTCTCCAGCTTGGGTATCCTTCTCCAAATGTTAAGGTTCCTTTTAAGTTGTGATTTGGTAATCACTAAAACTTTACTTTTCTATGGCACAAAAATAAAAGTCCTATATAATAAAAGGCTAATATGCAAATCGACTGAATAGTAAAATGAGTGGTTGTTATGATGCACACTCACCACCAGGAGGCAGACGCTCAACATAGGAGCTTCCCTTGGTTGTCAGCGTGCTCCCACAGAGCAGGGGGCAGGGGTGCCACTCAGCCAGAAGCCCTGAGCTGGCCTCATGGCTGATGAGCACAGATGTGGTGGCAGGAGCCTCTTCCATCTCTGCGGTGCTAAGGATGTCTGACTGCTTAGCCATCCGTCAGACATCCCCTGAGGGCTCCCAGACTGCAAAAGGGCACAGACCAGTCTGAGGGGCACCTTCCCCAAGTGCACTAATTTCATGCACCAGGCCTCTAGTAATAATAATAATTCCTACCATTTCTTAGCCTCTTTTTGGTTCCTGGTCCCAATTCCAACATGGAAAGAGGGGGCAGGATGGAGTGAGAGTTCCCACTGTAAACCAGTTAATTTTAGACTATAATAAAGAACAAAAACGCCTTTATTTGAACAAAAGGAACTTCAACCCAGGAGACACAGATTAATGTAGCAACCTAAACTATGTTCTACCAAGAAAGAGGGGAGGCCACCTTTTATAGTTCCTGCCCAGGTTCTTCAATGAGGTCTGTTTTATGTAAATTTTGCAGTTCTGATTGGATGGGGCAGGTCTCAGTCCATTGGTAGAAAGACAAATCCAGGGCTTCCCTGCAGTGGTTGACTCAGATGGTGTAAAAATGTGGGAGTTCAGTCTGAGGTTCTCTCTGGTACACTGAGTATGTCAGGAGCTCTGTCAGCAAATAGCTGCTAGCCTCTTCTCTATATACTAGAGGCCCGATGCACAAAGAGTCGTGAAGAATGGACCTTCCTTCCCCTGGCTGCCAGCACCACCTTCTCTCTGGCCCAGAGCCGCCTTCCCTCCTTCGCAGAGGCCCAGAGCTGCCGGGGCAGTGTGCGACACCTGTGTTATCACCATGGCAACGATGCAAGTGTCCTCCCCTGCCCTGCCCCTGGCCGCTTGGTGCCTGCATATACAAATTAGCCTGCCATCTTTGTTGAGTTAATTTGCATACTCACCCTTATTGTCTGGTGGACATCATGAAGGTATGGTCAATTTGTATCTTTCTCTTTTATTAGTGTAGATATAAAAATCCAGTGATGGAATGCTGGAACAACTGGAATAACCAGTCGCTATGATGCTTGCTGAGGCCAACTAACCAGCCAGATCAGGAGTGGGGCCAGCCAAAGCCCCCCACAGCCCTTCTCCTCTTGTCCTGCCCCTGATCAGCCCATCACACCCCAATCAGCTCATAGTTCCTCCCCCAAGTCAGCCCTGCCCCTGATAACCCTCCCACTCCCTCTGGCAGGCCCCATTCCCAATGGGCCCCCACCACCAACTGCCCTTGGCCCCTCCCCCCAGCCAGCCCAGCCCTAATTGGTCCCCGATCAGGGTGGGCCCACTGGACAGCCTCCTGCTATCTCCTCCTCCTGACAGGCCCGACCCCAATTCGCACTGGGTCTCTAGTTATTTATAAATTTTGAGGTTTCGGTAGACCTTGGGGAATCATTCTCAGCACATAAATTTTTTCTAGGGGTTCTCAGTGAATGATCTTTTCAGTGTCCACACCACCACCCATACTAACAAACAATCCTGAGACACCAGCAGGGGGTCAAAAAGAATCCAAGTTAATTTTGACACTATTGCCCAAACCGATTTGGCTCAGTGGATATAGCGTCAGCCTGTCGACTGAAGGGTCCCAGTTCGATTCCAGTCAAGGGCACGTACCTTGGTTGCGGGCACATCTCCAGTAGGGGGTGTTCAAGAGGCAGTTGATCGATTATTCTCTCTCATCGATGTTTCTAATTCTCTATCCCTCTCTCTTCTTCTCTGTAAAAAGTCAATAAAATATATATATATTAAAATTTTTTGACACTATCTACCTGGAGATAGCATCAGGTTTTGCAGGCTAAGGGTTGAGTCCTACAGGACAGGCTCTCACCACTTTAGGCACCAGTCACAACCGGCTATATATTGGGCAGTTCCAAGGACCTTTGCCTTGGCCTTCATATACCAGTGGTTTGTCCTGGTTGTTACCTATATTTAAGACCAATTGGTTACAAATCAGAGGTTCCCACAACTCTCCTTTGGTTCAGTTCATTGCTAGAAAGGCTCACAGAAATCAGAGAAACATTTTACTTACTTGTATTAGATCACTGGTTTATATAGCAGCCAGATAGAAGATATGCATAGAGCAAGGCATGAGGAATGGACTTGAGACTTCCATGTCCTCTTCAGGACACCATACTCCTCCAAATCTCCTTGTGTAGATCAGCCCAGAAGTTCTCCAAACGTTTAGGGTTTTATGGAGATTTCATTACATAGTCATTATTGATTAAATTAGTCCTTTCTGGAGGTGGGGTAAGCAATACTTAAAGTTACAAACCCTCCAATCACATGGTTGGTTCTACAAGCATCCAGTCCCCATCCTTAGGTAGTCCAGAAGTCACCTCATCAATGAACAAAGATACCTTTATAGCTCACATCTCTTAGGAAATTCCAAGGATTTTAGAAATGTTATGTCAGAAATGAAAGAAAAACAAATATATATTTCTTATTATAAATCGCAATATCTAAATGCTTTACAAGCGTTATTTTGTATGATGCTTATTTAATTACTAGTGTCCCCAGTCTACAGATTCAAGCACATTGAAAGAAAATTAATTAGAAGAAATATTTTAATATTGCTATTTGTGTCTTGCTAATAAAAAGAAAATAGGATTCTACTGAGTATCCTATCTGCCTACTCCAGGACTTCTGTGAGGATCAAATGAGATGATGTATGGGAAAATGCATCACAAACATTTGGTTAAGCTGTAAAATGTTTGCACCTGGCTCTGAAGTAAGTCGGGTTCCTGGGCTGAAGAAACTCCAAGAAGGCTAGTTCCTAGGGAGAGGAAGCCTGGAGTTGCTATGTGACATCATTATCCAGTGCCCAC
This sequence comes from Pipistrellus hanaki, assembly GCF_964339955.1. NCBI lineage: Eukaryota > Metazoa > Chordata > Mammalia > Chiroptera > Vespertilionidae > Pipistrellus > Pipistrellus hanaki. The sequence goes on from NC_140511.1 coordinate 17,357,211, forward strand.
AGCCACTGCTTCTGGGCTGAGCGGGGCTGTGGGCCACATTTTGCGCCATGGGGCCTTGGCAGCGTTGGCTGCGATTTGGTGGGATGTGGCTCCAGGGTGATGGTGGGGCCTATGTCCCACTTTGGGGAAGCCGCGTGTGGTTTATCATGCCAAGTCCAGGTGCTGTTTGGCCAGTGTGTGTCATGGCAGCTCCTGTGTTGAGCATCTGCCCCCTGGTGATCAGGGTGCATCATAGCTACCGGTCAGATTGACACTTAGCCTTATATATATATGTAAGATTATTATCTCAGTTCACTAAAGAGAAAAGTAAGATATAGGAAGTTTAAGTAAATCTTTAAGTAACTTAGGGCAGTTCAAGAGCCAAGATACAATTCCAGGAAGGTCTTTGAGACCATAGTTTTTGCTGGAAAGTGATACAATTGAGCTGATGCCAGTGAAATATGCCATTATATTTGGATTGTCATATTATATACCTTATCCTCTCTTTCCTAAAGAAACATTTTCTCTTCCACGTTTTAAAGTTTCTGAAATCAGGGTGCATCTTAAAATTTACCTGTCACCTTGATTCTAATCTCTGCAAAGAAAAAAGAAAGATTTGTTATTAAATGGAACAGCTTACAGTTAGCAGCAAAGAATACTCTAGGAAACATTTGACTTACTAGCATGCTTAATTATTTCCAGGTCGCATCATTTTTCTGCCTCTAGATAAAATAATATTAGTATTAATAATGCAAATTTTCAGCAGCTGTTGTCCCCTCTGGAAGTGCCCTCTGTGTGTGTACACTGGGTTCAGCAAGTCCTCTGAAGCTAGGCACCCCTACTCCCATCCAGCTGAAGCACAGCTTCTTTGCCCGATTTCACAGATACCGTGGCTGAAAGAGCACCCGCGGCATCTGCCTGCAGCTTTCTCTCCATAGAGTCTGACCATAAGGCCAACCACATTCCATGCTGGCCTCCCTACCAGGCCTATCCCTGGATGCTCCTATAGAAACTACCTCCCACTCTTATTAGGAAATAAAACTAATGTCTTTGCAGCGTTATTCATGAACATGTATGGAAATACCTAAGTGTCTGGCAATAGATAATGTATAAAGAAGATGCTCCCTTCTCCAAGCTGCCTTGTCTGGCATTCCCACCACTGTATCCCAGCTCCAGAACCACACCTGGAACATAACAGAAGTTTATTAAATATCAGCTGAATTGATGCTTGAACTCATTGATATTTAATGATCGATTGAATGCATGTGCCAACGGCCTGGCATGGTGCCTGAGCTGTCCAGGAGGTGTAACATCAGGGAGTTCCCTTCCCCAGCCCCTTAATGTCAGATAGAAAAATGCCAGAATATCTGAAAGAAAATGTTCCTGAGGAGGAAATTTTGCCAAGGAAATAATTAGGCTATAAATCTATGAAAATGACAAATTGGTTCTATGGATACAAAGAGTCTCAGAAGAAAGGCTAACATTTATCATCCTTTATCTTCAGTCTTTCTAGCTTTCTTTTTGGGCAGACAGAATATTTTTGTTACAGAAATAGATATTAAAGACTATAAAGTTGGTGTGTACTTGGCACATTTGCCATCTGGACTTGTGTTACCTGTCTGGTAATCCTATCTAATAAAAGAGTGATATGCAAATTGACTGTCACTCCAACACACACGATGGCTGCCCCAATGTGGTCAAAGATCACTGCCCTCATGTTGGTACAAGATGACCAGCAGGGGAGGTCAGTTGGGAGGGACCAGGTTTGCAAGGGAGGGCAGTTGGGGGTGATCAAGCCTGCAGGTCATGGCAGTTAAGGGTGACTAGGCCAGCAGAGGAGGGAAGTTGGGGGTTACTGGGCCTGCAGGGAAGGGGCAGTTGGGGGGGGGAGGGGGACTCAGGCCTGCAGGGGAAGGCAGTTGGGGGCAATCAGGCTGGCAGGGAAATGGTTAGGGGGTGATCAAACTGGCAAGCAGAAGTGGTTAGGGGCAATCTTGAAGGCAGGCAGGCAAGCAGTTGGGAGCCAACAGTCCTAGATTGTGAAAGGCATGTCCCAGATTGAAGAGGGTGCAGGCTGGGCTGAGGGACACACACCCTTGTGCATGAATTTTGTGCACCCAGCCTCTAGTGTTCTACATAAACCTCTAACCCAGTCTCCTTGTCCAGCCCCTAAGCCTCAGCTGAAAGATCCCTGTGGCAGCAATTACCTGAAGCCAATGCTAGGCACCAAGTGACCTCTCTGTTGGGACAATCACAGCAGCATGCAAGAAGGTGCTAGAATGGCCACTAAGGACATCTAGTGCCCTTTTAAATGTTATCCTATATAATAAAAGAGTAATATGCAAATTGACCATCACTCCAACACACAAGATGGTGACCCCCATGTGGTCAAAGATGGCTGCCCCTATGTGGACACAAGATGGCCACCACAAAATGGGCAGTTGGGAGGGACCATGCCTGCAAGGGAGGGCAGTTGTGGGTGATCAAGCCTGCAGGGGATGGCAGCTGGGAGGGATCAAGCCTGCAGGAAAGGGCAGTTGCAGATGGCCCAGGCCTGTAGGGGAGGGCAGTTATGGGCAACCAGGCTGGCAGGGGAGCAGTTAGGCATCAATCAGGCTGGCATGGGAGTGGTTAGGGGGTGATCAGGCTGGCAGGCAGAAGCAGTTAGGGGCAATCAGGAAAGCAAGCAGGCGAGCAGTTGGGGGCCAGCAGCTCTGGATTGTGAGAAGGATGTCCAACTGCCCATTTAGGCCCAATGCTACGGGGATCGGGCCTAAACAGAGAGTAGGACATCCCTTGAGGGGTACCATATTGGAGAGGGTGCAGGCTGGGCTAAGGGACACACAGCCCTTCCCCCCCTCCCCCATGCACTAATTTTGTGCACCAGGCCTCTAGTAGTCAATAAACTCCAAGGACACACTGAGCCATTTAGAAGCACTTAACACAGTCTGTGCACAAGTATGAAAGGATGGTAGCGTGGGGAAATTATTTTACTAAGAAGTAATAATCTGATGCTAACGTTGACTATTGTCCCTTTCACATTAAGGTTTATGATTCCAAACATAGTTTTGGTTTTTCAAAGTTTTCTTCCATCTGACACCTTTAAATCATTTTAATCCTCATTTCATTTCCTTCAGTGTCACTTATGCTTCTGCAGAGGAAAAAAGGAAAACTGTGCTCTTAATGTAAATGATTCAAACAGAGTAGAAAAATATTTAACCAAACATTTAGTGCAACTCAACTGGATGTCAAGCTCAGACCTCTTTGATGTATGCGTGCCATCTGGCTCATCAGAGCAAAGGGATCTATTACCCATGTGAAGAGGATGAAGGACAGGCTGCAGGGCATACACAGTGGCAGCTTTGAGGCCCTTATGTCATTAAGTAAACATTATTCTAAACATTATTTTAAAAGCACTATTTAGTATAAAATTACCAGAAAACAAATGGAGAGATCTTGTTGATATGCGTGAACACTCTTACATAAGCATAATCACAGCAGAATACATTGTATATTTTTCATATAACATAAATAATAAAACATTTTCCAGGTGGCATTCATAGCTCTCCTGTTGGATTATCATGTTAGATTCCACTGAGGAAGTCAACCATAAATTATGTAATTCCCCTCTTCTGGTAAGTAATTAAAGTTGTTTCTGTTATACCTTTATTTTGAATAATTTGCAAAATATACAGGAGTGGGCAGAAGCAGATTCACATTTGTGCCTATGGAAAATACAGAATTTATCCTTTTATCATTATTTATTAATTATTGTATTATTTACTTGTGTCACAACTGTAAACCTACTTTTGCCTACCCCTACACATGTGAATTCAATGTGAATATAACTTTAAATTTTTTCTATGAAGTATTATTTTTATAAATGCTCACTATTCATTTTAAATAATTCACTCATTTATTCACTCTCTGTTTTGTTCAATGAATGGATAGAAACATTTGCTCAAAAAGATTTCTCCATTTCTCATTGCTGTTCTTTAATAACTATTATCATTTAACATTGTGTCATGAAACCTGCAATGAATGTGCTGCGAAAAAAAGAATCCCTAATATCAAGAAGCTGGACGATTTGATTTACTCTCTGTCCATAGATTTCCTGTTTTAGTCTGCTTGGGCCGCCATAACAAAATACCATAATCTGGTGACTTAACAACAGAAATGTATTTTAGTCTGCTTGGGCCACCATAACAAAATACCATAATCTGGTGACTTAACAACAGAAATGTATTTTCTCACAGTTTTAGATGGTGGGAGTCAATATCAAGGTTCTGACCTCTCTGGTTTCTGGTGAGGGCTGCCCCCTGACTGGCTTATGGCCACCTTCTTATAAACTGCTCATAGGGCCTTCCCTTGGTGGGTTCACACAGAAAAAAAAAAGTGCAAAAAAAAAAATGTTCTAGTGTCTCCTTGTACAAGGGAACTAATCCTGTCAGATCAGGGCCCCACCCTTACAACTTAATTAACCTTGATTACTTCCTTAGAAGCCCTGTCTCTAAATATAGCCACACTACGGATCAGGGCTTTAACAAATAAATTGGGGAGAAAAAGACCAATTTTAGTCCATAACATTGCACCCATACGTAGGATTGTTGCATTATGATAGGCAGAACTATGATCTGGTTATCATCTTCATTTGGAGATTAAGCGTGGTTTAAGAAGATGCATATGGGTGCCAAGCTGGCAAGGATTTATGTTAGTTAATTTATGTATTCACTTGACTTAGGACACGGGTGCTCAGGCACTTGGTGCAGTGTTATTAGGAGGGTCTCTTTGAGGGTGTTTAGGGATGCGTTTAACACATATTGCCCTCCCTACAGTGGGCAGGCCTCAACTGATCAGCCTGATTAGAACAAAAGGCTGACCCCTTCCAACCTGAAATAATAGGGAATTCCTCCTGCTTGACTACTTTGAGCTGGAGTAGTGTTTTTTTGTGGGGGTATTTGTTTTTGTTGGTCCTTGTGTGTGTGTGTGTGTGTGTGTGTGTGTGTGTGTGTGTGTGTCTTCAGACTCAAACAGAAACGTCAGCTCTTCCTTAGTCTCAATCCTGCCCACTTTCAGACTGAAACCACACCATCAGCACTTCTGAGCCCACAGCTTGCCAACTGCAGATCTTGGGACTTAGCCTCCACAATCGCCTGAGCTGATTCTTTATAAATACATCTCTTTACATATGCAAATATACACGCATCCTCTTGGTTCTATTTCTCTGGTGAGCCCTGACTAATACATCCTTTGTTCAAGATGCTTTGTAAAACAGACTTAAGCATTCTTAAATTTAAAATGAAACCTGCCTTACCTAAGAAGCGGTTGTGTTAGTAACTAAGACCGAAATAAAATGTAGTTCTGTGATCAGTACAATTCTGGATGCATAAATATTCAACTCTGAACTAAAATTATGCTAGGTTTTTCAGGTTTTGGAAGAGCTCTATTCAAGTTCAAGTCTGGATCCTATATCCATATTGGATGTTCAAATTATTTAAATGAAGTTTCACAACCAGGTGCAACCTCATCAATATTCTAAGATAAATTTCAGCTTTGGAAATGTGCAAAGAAACAAGTTGACTGAGCCCTGGTCTTTGCTTACTTCAGACCTTTCCAATTTATCCCTGCTTGCTATCCCAATCTAAGACCAAAGGTTTAAAAAAAAATCATTTATACATGGTGAGAGAGAAAGTGAACAAGACAACAATAACATAAACATTAATTCAAAGCCTTTTTTCATTTCCATATCAAGAAAAGAATAAACATTAAATTTGTTCTACATTTTAGCCTCAAAGCACCAAATAACCTTTGGTAAAGGCAAGAAACAACTCTTTAAACTAAGAGAGTAAAGAGTTTTAACGCAATCTCCCTTTCTAACTTAAGGAAGGTCAACTTAAAGTTACTAACACAAATCCTTGCCAATGACTTTCACCTTAAAAGAATTCTCTTTGTTAACATTTAAAAACTTTCCTTTTCTTCCAGACATGTGAATAAAGAAGTCAGGAGACCATAACAAAATAAAAAACTTCTGTACAGAAAAAAGAAACCATCAACAAAACAACATGAAAGCCCACTGCATGGGAGAACATATTTGCCAATGTTATATCTGACAAGGGTTTAATTTCCAAAATTTATAGGGAATTCATACAACTTAACAAAAGAAAGATAAACAATCCAACCAAAAAATGGGCAAAAGACCTAAACAGACACTTTTCGAAAGTGGACATACAGAAGGCCAAGACACCTATGAAAACACGCTCAAAGTCACTAATCATCCAAGAGATGCAAATCAAGACAACAATGAGGTATCATCAACAAACAACAAGTGCTGTCAAGGATGTGAAGAAAAAAGCACTCTCCTTCACTGCTGGTGGGAAGGCAGACTAGTGCAACCATTGTGGAAAATAATATGAAGTTTCCTCAAAAAGTTAAAAATAGAATTCCCATTTGACCCAGTCATCCCACTTCTAGGAATATATCCTGAGAAATCAGAAGCATCAATCAGAAAGGATATATGCACCCTTATGTTCATAGCAGCACAATTTACAATAGCTAAGATTTGGAAACAGCTTAAGTGCCCATCAGGATATAAGTGGATTAAAGAACAATGGTATATCTACACAATGGAATACTATGCTGCTGCTGCAAAAAAGAAGAAACTCTTACAATTTGCAACAGCATGGATAGACCTGGAGAGCATTATTCTAAGTGAAATAAGCCAGTCAGATGGAGAAAGATAAATATCAAATGATCTTACTCATTTGTGGAATATAATGAACAACATAAAATTATGAACAAAAATAGATACAGAAGCATTGAACAGACTGTCAAATCTCAGAGGGAATGCAGGAAAATGTGGAGATAAGGGTAAGAGATCAATCAAAGGACTTGTATGCATGCATATAAGCATAACCAATGGACACAGACAGTAGGGGGGTGAGCTGGGGGGTGTGAGTGGCCAGGCAGAGGTTAATGAGGGGAAAGGAGACATATGCAATACTGTAAACAATAAAGAATTTAAATTAAAACAAAGATATACTATTTTAAAAAAGTAAAAACAAAAACTAGGGTAGGGGTGAACCTGGAATTATTCATTTTCGAATTTAAGTGGTTTATTTAAAATTCACCCTTATTTATTTATTAATTTAGTCATTTTTTATTGACACAAAAACTATTTATTCAACAAATATTTATTAAAGATTTTCTTTTCTTTCTCTTTTTCTTTCTAAAAAAATTCTAGAACCTTCCATCACTAAGACCCCCTAATGCCACCAGCTAATCTCATAATGATTTATTTATTTAAAAATAATTTTTAAAATTTTCAGTTATACATGGCATACAATATTATGTTAGTTTCGTGTATATAGCATAGTAATTAAACATTTATATCATTAACAAAGTGATCACCTTGGTAAGTCTAGTAAACACTTGATATCACAGTAATTTTCAAAGACCTCTTTTATAGGGGTCTATCCAGATTTGCTTTTTCTGATGTGTTGTAAGTTCCAAACGTGTGCTCTGACATCTCTTCCCCAACACACACACACCTTCCAGCTCTTCAATTAGGCAAAAATCAAATTGCAGGCAAGTATTCCATTGGTAACTACAAAAACTTTACCCACAAGAAGCATATGAATTCTTAAATATTAGTTAATAGATTGTGAGGTATTATGAAAAAGGAATGGTAACAAATACAGGGATGAGGGAGTCAATTTACATGAAATACAGAGATAATTTTTATATTATTATTTATAAATTATTGTATTATTTTTCATACAAACAACTGTAAATCAACTTTTTCCCCACCGTATATATTCTGTTCCCAACAAATACCACCCATCCATATACCATATCCTCCATCACACACGTATATACAACTAAGTTATTAAAAGAATTGAGTTTAAAACCTTAGGAATTGACTAAAAGATTAAAAGGAATCATTTCCAACACTTCTAAAATGTTGCCAAACTTGTTTAAAAATAATAAATCAGTGTCTAATATGCAAAGACAGTGTGAAAAAAAAAATACACAGGCTCTTTTGACCTTATGAGAAATAATTAAATATACCATTGTATCTAGATATCTAACCAAATGGCAGAAATGAATTATTTCTCATCACTATTATTATAGCTATCATTGTCATTGTCACCATCATCATCATCGCCTCTTCAAAGGGAAGATAATGCAGTATTGTCGGATCTATACAACCTTTCAGAACCATTTGGGTTAGTTTAATCACAGACTCACAATGTTGAATACTATTCATTTTTCTCCCTTTCCAGTTAACAAAATAACTTGGGTAGAACTCAATTCATTGATCATATTTAATCAATCAGAAAAATGAAAAGGGACAGTGAGTGTTCTTTTGGCTTCACTTGCCTACATCTTTGGCTGTATATCAAAGCACTCCAGCTCTCATTGTTGCCATCATAATTCTCTGATATTATGGCTTGTAGTATTGATCTTTGTAAACAGACCCTAGTGAGACGAATAGATTTTTGACACAGCAATCAAAGTAACTCTTATGAATGATAACTAGGCACATTTGATCATGTCTTACAGAGTAATAAATGTCTGGGCAAATTTCCTTTGCCTTTGTACATGCAACATCTACTCTTTGTCTAATACAGGGTTTGAAAGGAATTAGAATTGATTGATTAAGAAAGAGCTCAAGCTATGGCATCTGGCCACAAGAATGGGACTCTGTCTTTACTAATGACTGGTAACTTTGGAACTAGATATTTAAACAAGTTTGGAAACATTTTAGAAGTGAAATTGTTTCCATATCAATTCCTAAGGTTTTAATCTCTATTATTTTAACAACTTGGGTGTATATATGTGTGTGATGGAGGAGTGGTATATGGGTAGATGGTATTTGTTGAGAACATAATATTCAGAAATATCATGCAATCATTCAAAAATATTTTATTGAGTATTGACCTTGTGCTAGGCACTATTTTAAATGCTTGTGACACAACAAAGAACAAAACTAAGCTCCCTGACCTTTTGGAGGTTTTATTATAACAGGAAAAAAGAGTAAATATACAATCTATATATATAAAAGCCTAAGTGGCCATCTGATCATTCAACCGTTCAATGGGTAGCTATGATGCACATTGACCACCAGGGGGCAGATGCTCAACACAGGAGATGCTGAGCTGCTGTGACTTGGCAGCTGCGGTTCTCAGGCGATAAACCCAGAACCAGAGAGGAGGGAGCCTGCTTCCAGAGTACATCACCCACGAACCACCATCTTGCAATCTGGGACCCCTCGGGGGACATTGGAGAGCTGGTTTTGGCCAGATCCCTGCAGGCCAGGACAAGGGATTCCACCGGTGCATGAATCCGTGCACCAGGCCTCTAATAGTTATAATAAAGAGGTTAAAAACTATGCATGGCATGTTAGAATGTGTTAAGTATAATGTAGGGGAAAATATAGAGTAGGATGAGAGGGATAATAAGGGGAGAGGTTGTCATTTTATAGGTTATCGAGGTAAGCCTTATTGACATTCAAAGAAAAATTTGAAGCAGGTGAGGAACTTAAACATGTCCAAAGCATTTGAGGAACCTAATGGAAGCTATCTGGCTAGAACAAAATGAGTTAAGATCCAACTAAAAAGAAAAGAGGTCAAAGAGGAAAAGGTAATTGTTGAGTATGCAGGTCATACATGGTCCTGGAGGACATTGTAAGAATGGGGGCAACTGCTGTTCTAAGGGTTACTTTAAATGCTGTGTTAAAAAAGAACTGGAGCAGGGAGTTGGTAAAGAATGGAAACAGGGAAATCTATTAGGAGGCTGTTTCAAAATCTGGAAAACACAGTGGTAACAGCATTAGGGATAGTGAGACAGGGTCTGATCCTGAACTTGGAAGGTAGAATAAAAAAAAATATATCCTGCGAGGTTGGACATGGGGATTGAGAGGAAGAAAAGAATAATGTCATCTGGGGTGAGAAGCTGCATGAAGGAATAGCGCTGCCCTGATTGCAATAAGGAAAGTTGTAGGTGGAGCAGGTTTGTGAGGACAATGAGTTCAGTTTTGGACAATTGAATTGGAAGTCTCTAAGTGAACATGACAAGTAGGTAGCTGGATACGTCTCTAGAGTTTGGGAGAGACTTCTAGATCAGAGGGATACAAGAGAAATCATAGTTATCCATGATAGGAGTAAGTACATATAACAAAATAAGAAGGACGGAGAACTGAGCCATGAAATACTCCAAAATTAAGAGGTCAAAGAGTAGAGAGAATTCAACCAAAAGAGACTAGAAAGGAATGACTTGTAATTAGAAAATAGGGATAATGTGGTGTGCTGGATGCCAAATGAAGAAAGTATAAGAAGCAGAAGAGAGTGAGAGATTTCAAAAGAACTTTAGATGGAAGTTCAAATAAAATGAGGAGTAAGAATTGACTACTGAGTTCAGCAATATGAAGGTTATTGATGACCATGAGAAGAGTGATTTAGGTAAAGTAGTCAGGATGAATTGGAATTGGTTTAAGAGAGAAGGAGAGAATAATTGGGAACCTTGAAAATGGCAAGTGTAAACAGTAATTGTAAGGAGTTCCTTAAAAGAAGGATGCTGGCCCTGGCTAGGTAGCTCAGTTGATTAGAGTGTTGTCCTGATACACCTAGGTTACAGGTTCAATCCCTGGTCAGGGAACATATAAGAGTCCATCAATGAATGCATAAATAAGTGGAATAACAAATCAATGCTTCTCTCTTCCTCTCTCCTCCAAAATCAATCAATAATAAATAAAATTTTCTAATAGGGGATACAAATAAATAGGTCTGTAGGGGGAGTTTTTCTTTGTTTGTTTTTGTTTCTGTATTTTATTTTTAAAATGTATTTTATTAATTTTTTTTTTTTTTTTTTTTTTTTTTTTTTTTTTTTTTTTACAGAGAAGAAGGGCGAGGGATAGAGAATTAGAAACATCGATCAGCTGCCTCCTGCACACCCTCTACTGGGGATAGGCCCGCAACCAAGGTGCATGCCCTTGACCAGAATCGAACCTGGGACAATTCACTCCATAGGCCGACGCTCTATCCACTGAGTCAAGCCGGTTAGGGCTGTATTTGTATATATTTTTTTAAAAGGATAAATAACTCTATTTATATGCTGATAAGCAAAGAGTGAAATTTTATAATGTAAGGGAAGGAAAGATGCTGGAGCAATATCGTTAAGTAGGTGAGAGGAGTGGAAGAGGCACATAGTAAGCAATGGCAAGATTAGTTTCAAATAAGACTATCAATATATTATTTATGGCAACAAGGGATAAAGCAGGAAATGTTGATGAAAGTGTTGGTAGGTGGGTAAATCTGTGAATGATAGTGTAAGATCTTGTCTGGATGCTTCAAATTTTTAGTGAAGTAAGAAAATTCATAGGCTGAGTATTATTTTGGGAAGGTGATGTTAAATGTTTGAGGAGAAAAAAGGTTTGAAGTAATTATCTAGAGACTGTGAGAATGAACACACTGGAAAAATACATCAAGAGTGCTGAGCAACATTAAGGGAATTCTTGTGGCTCACGTACACAAATTTAACAACAGTTAAGAGAGTCAAAGGGAGTGATTATAATAATTGGTCATAAAATATAAGCTGAGTAAGAGGGGAAGAGGAGACATCAAAGGGGTGAACATCAATGAAAAAGAGATAAAACCAATCAACGGATTTGCGATTCTAGTGGGACTAATGAATTGTTAGAATTGGAGTACTAACAGCAGTGAGAAGAGGATACCATTAACAAAATGGGAAAGTTGCAGGTATTTATGTAACAAGCTGTAGGGTACGCCTGTGGGAATGAGCTTCTCAGATAGAGTGGAGGACACTGGAAGAGATAACTTTAAGGAATGAGAGTGCAGGCACTAAAAGGATCAATTTTATTTTTAAAAATAAACTAAGAATAATAAGTCTTATTAGAGAATCCCAATTAGGCAGGAGCTCAAATAATGGAGAAATAAGGGGAAATGCTTCAGGAGAGTGAAGAGGAAAGGAACAATGAGTGGTAGTAAGTAATATACGCTAATGACCTGAGAGTCAAAGGTGGAAATTTTTAGAAGAGTGAGCATGGTCTGAAAACACCGATGAAGAGGAAGTAGGGCAATCATCCTGTCTCTAGACTTGCTAGGGTTATGGGAGTAAAAACACCCATCATTATCCTAAGAAACCAGAAACACCAATCAGAAAAAAAATATATGCACCCCTATGTTCATAGCAGCACAATTTACAATATAAAATACTTAGAAATAGTCCAAGTGCCCATCAGCAGATGAGGGGATAAAAAAAGGCTGTGGTACATTTACACAATGGAATACTATGCAGCTGTAAAAAAGAAAGAACTCTTACTATTTGCAACAGCATGAGTGGGCCTGGAGACCATTATGCTAAGGGAAATAAGCCAGGCAGAGAAAGATAAGTATCACATGATCTCACTCATATAAGGAATCTAATGAACAAAAAGCTGATTAACAAAATAGGCCCAGAGACGTAGAAGCACGGGACAGACTGATGAATTTCAGCAGGAAGGGGCGGGAAGGGGGGGGGGGAGGGAGGGAGTGATTAACCAGAGAACTTATATACATATATGCATAGCTCATTGACAATATGGGGAAAACAACAAACAAACAAACAAAGGAGTCATCTGTAATACTTTCAACACTAAAGATAATTTTTTTTAAATAAATTAAATTTAAAAAAAACAAAAAACACCCCAGCCATCATTTAGGATGTCTGAAGGAAAAATAAGGTCTTCTAGAGAGGACTAGTTTTCTGTTGTAGCAAGAAGGGATGAGAGCTGTTCAGAGAAATGGTTAAGGTACAGAAATGTTTGCCCGTAATGGGCTGTGATTTTCAGAGGGCACTGTGAAAGTATTTCAGAAGTTGAGGAGAAAGGAAAAGTTAATATAATAAGAAGTGCACAGGTGCTTATGATAATTAGAGTATGGGACATGAGGGTGCGCCAAGAGAACCAGGATTCTAATGAAGACACAACATATGTAATGGTCATAATGAGACTATTCCTGTACATTCCAAGCAGATAGTGTTGTGATGGTGTTGTGAGAGTTGGAGAATGGGAGCTATATACATGAATATGTGCTCACCATCCAAATTTAATCCATCACATCTGGCTTCCACACGACAGCCCTACTGAGATTTTCCTATGAAGATTATCAATGGTGGCCATAGACTAAATCCAACTCTCATATCACCTGCCTTCTCACCAGCCTTTCATAGAGTTGACTGCTCCCTCCTTCACAGAATCCATAGACTCCTCTCTTGGCTTCAGCAATACCACTCTCTCCCGAGTTTTCTCTATTTTTGCCTAGTCATTGTTTCTCATCCTATTTTGTTGGCTTTTTCTCCTTCCTTTATCTTAGATTCTTCTCTGGTTGATCTCATTACTGAAATACCATCCAAGTTAGAACTTACATCTCAGCTCCAGTCACCAACCTAACAGTGAGCAGCTACAACTGGATGTCTCTCAAACATACCAAACTTTACATGTCTAAACTAGAACTTGAGATTTTTCTCTTATAAAACACCCCTGATGCCAACTCCAACCTCCTTAATCTCAGTGAGTAACATGACATCTACCCTATTACAGAAACTAAAAACGCATGGGTTGGATTTGATTCCACCCAAATCTGGTACATAATTAAGTCCCATTGGTACAAACTCCAAAATATCTTGCAACTGTCCACTTTCCTGGAGCTCTGGCTACCATACTAACCAGCCCCCTTTCTCTTTCTACCTGACTGCCACTTAACTAGTCTCCCCAAAGCCATTTTCCCCCAATTACATACCTCTGCCTTAAATGATTCAAAATAGTAGATTCAGATGAATATATAGTTGAATTCGTTTATAATTTACTTATGGAAAAGGCCTTTTAATCCTGGCATAAAATCTAGGTGCCATAAAGAACAACTTGATAACCAAAGAACTTACATGTCCATATACATAACCCATGGACACAGACAAGAGTGTAGTGACAGCCTGGAGTGGGGGGCAGGTGTGAGCTAGAAGGGGTCAATGGGAGAGAAAAAAAGGAAGATCTGTAATATTTTCAACAATAAAGATAATTTTCTTTAAAAAGAACAACTTGATAAATTTAATTACCTGTAAATCAAAACTGTGGATAGCAAAATATCAAGCTGGGAAAACATATTTGTTGCAATATTGCCAGGCATAGTTTCCTTAATTACAAATTAGTCATTTCACAAGGAGCTTGTGTAAATCAATAATGAAAAGAATTACCTAGAAGAAAATTATTAAAATGTATGAACAAGAGAGTCACAAAGATATGAATATAAAAGTTTATCAACATAAGTAAAAACTCAATCCCATCACAATTCAAAGACATTCATTTCAAAAGGCATTGAGATACCATTTTCCACTTGCCAAGTAGGAAAGAATTGAAATATTTAATGATATCCAATATTCAGGAGAGTGCAGGAAAACAGGCACTTTCATATGCTTGGAGTGTGAAGTTGGTGAAATCATTCTGCAAAAACAATTCACCAATCTTTTAATCTTTAAAAACACACAATAATGTTACTCATTAATGACATTTATAAATATGTCCCTAGATTTATTATCAAGGATATTTTGGGGAGTATTACTTTTATGACAAAACAATAACAAAAAGAAAAGCTATAAAAATATCAATCAATAGGTGATGATTAAAAAAGGAAAGATTGTACATCAATAAGGTAGAATATTATAAGCAGGTGTGTATATATATATATATATATATATATATATATATATGAATAAGATATTCACCTGACTGATATGGTTCAGTGGTTGAGCGTTGACCTGTTAACCAGGAGGTCACAGTTCCATTTCCCAGTCAGGGCACAGGCCAAGGTTGCAGGCTCAGTCCCCAGTATGGGGTGTGCAGGAGTCAGCTAATCAATGATTCTCTTCCATCATTGATGGTTCTATTTATCTCTCCCTCTTCCTTCCTCTCTGAAATCAATAAAAATATATATTTCTAAAAAGAATTGAGATATTGAGTGTTACTATTAAATGAAAATATAAAATACATAACATAAATAAATATCCTATTTTTATATATGCAAATATTTTAGTATTTGCATAAAATTTTGAAAGAAACACATAAATAAAAATTTTTTGAAAGAAACACATAAATAAAAAAAAAATTTTAAGGTGAGGGCTGGAAAGAAAAAATGTAATAGTGGAAAAAAGGCAAGAGTACCAGAGTAAGAAAGTGAAGTGTGTGTGTGTGTGTGTGTGTGTGTGTGTGTTTAAATATGTAAACAAAACTTTCTTTTTAATAAAAATATCATTAGGCTATTTGGGCAGGAAGATTATAAATCATTTAATTTTTGCATTTCTATGTATTAAAATACAAATGACAAATGCTGCACAGTTTTTAAAAAGAAAATTTTGCTTAGAAATGACAACAAAATTACTTTAAAACATCATCAGTAGCTCCCTAGTATGTCTAGAATATGATCCCGGGTTCTTACTGTCATGTGAATCCTAGACTTTGTGTGATCTGCCTTGTCTCTCAGCTTATATCAATCTCCTTTGCTGTTAAACATCCTCACTGTATGCTTGCAAATTCTCAAGTGTGTCATAGTACTAGGACCTCAGGACCTTTGCATCCACCCCTCTCCTGCCAGAGATATTCTCCCCCTCACTCCATGTGGGTACTCCTCACCCCTTAGGTCTTGGCATAAATGTCTCCTCCTCAGAAGTTCTTTTTCTAGTTACTCTTATTAAAGGTGTTCCCCATTCTCAATGATTAGCTCAGGTCTTGGCTTGATTCTTTCATATTACCTTGTAGTCCTTTTGTTTATTTTTTTTTTCTGTGACTTTTTTTTTTTTTTTTTTTTTTTTTTAAGGTGAGAGCTGGACCTTCCACTAGAACATAAGCTCCTGAGGGTAGTTGTTTGTTTTATTCACTTTTGTGTCTATCTCCAGGGCCTAGCACATAGTAGGTTTTCAATAAACAGGGTGACCATATAATGAATCATTGCAAGCACTTTTGAGAAAGAAAGGAGAGATTAATAATTCTTCCCAGGCCATAAAATAAATAGGAGAAACCAGATAAATGTAGAAATATATCCTCCCTATCAAAAAGCACTCTGATAATGAAAAGCTTAAATATTTCATTAGGAAAAAAAGAACTTAAAATCAACAAATATTAAGAATTTGTTATTAAGCTCTGACTAGGTTGGCTCAGTGGATAGACCTTAGTTGTGGGCACATCCCCAGTGGGGGTTGGGGGTACAGGAGGCAGCTGATCAATGTTTCTGTCTCATCAATGTTTCTAACTCTCTATCCCTCTCCCTCTCTGTAAAAAAAAAAAAAAAAATCAATAAAATATATATTTTTTAAAAGTTGTTACTAAAAGTTCTTTCCTGATATCCGCTTCCCCTCCTTTTGTGCTGTTTTTTGTTCCTACTATGCATAAACAAATGGTAATGTTTCCAATTTTCCTTTCAAGCTGACCTTCAAATGTAATTCAGTCAGCTAATCCATAGGATCTGCCTTAAACTATAACTCTTCTTAATTCGAATGCCTACCCCTCAGCAGCACTTGACTAAAAAATAACACCACACAAATAGTCCTCAAGGAAACATTTCTAACTTAGGATGGGGCTTTCTCAGGGTAAAATTTAGAACCACAGTTAAATATGCTATCAATTTCCCTCTAAACTGTGGTAACTAAATGAATGAGAATCAATTTTGTTTCCCACTGGTTGGCCAAAGTAGATAATAAGTCAGTAAAGATTTAGTCACATATCTGTCATGATCACTCTTATAACTCAGCCTTCCACACAATACCCTGGAGCTCCACCCATTTATCAACATTATTATACACACATGTGCATGCAATCACACACAGAAAATAAGGGTAGCCTTCCATAAGAGTGTAATTCCTGAAATTCCAGGATGTCTGCATATCTCAGGAGTATAGCTATGTTTCTTCACAAACTTTTTAGATAATAGCATGAGTTGGATGAACCTAAATTCAAACCAGGCTCAATCGGTAACTACAGAATTATTTAGCCTTTTCCATTCAGTTTCTAAATCTTCCAAATGAAGCCAATGTTCTCTAACTTGTGGGACTTTTGTGGAGATTGTGTGGAAATGAGACTGTAAGTGTCTGCTGATGCTGCTTGATGATATCATGAGCTAGAACCTAAAGGTTGTTGTTAAGGTCATGAGATCTTCATGGTAAAAAAAAAAAATCAGACGTAGCCAAGATCCTGTTTCAGCAACTCTCATCGAGACTACAGATGCTGATCTTGCAACCCACAAGCTCTCCTTCATCTCTGCTACTGACCTTCCACCAACTACCACAGATCTCAGACAAACAGGGAATATTGTCCCTTTTACAAGGCTTCAGAAATAGTAGCCTGGCCCTTGAATTTTAGGCTGTTAAAAGACACAACACCACATCTTGTTCAAGTTTATGACTCCAAGAGGAAACTTAGGAACTATAACTCTCAAGTTCACCAGCTAGTAGGCAGCATTGGCTCTCCATCCCCCCATATGATTTCTTTTAAAAACCTCAGGTCCACATATACATCCATGGAGCAGAACAGAGAACCCAGAAATCGACCCAAGCCACTATGCTCAATTAATATTTGACAAAAGAGGTAAGAGCATACAATGGAGTCAAGACAGTCTCTTCAATAAATGGTGTTGGGAAAATTGGGCAGATGGATGCAAAAAAATGAAACTAGACCACCAACTTACACCATACACAAAAATAAACTCAAAATGGATAAAGGACTTAAATGTAAGATGGGAAACTATAAAAATCTTAGAAGAATCCATAGGCAGCAAAATAGCAGACATCTCTTGTAGCAATATGTTTATAATACCGCTCCTAGGACAATGGAAACTAAGGAGAAAATAAACAAATGGGACTACATCAAAATAAAAAGCTTCTGCACAGCAAAAAGGAGCCATTATCAAAATAACAAGAGAGCCCAATTACATGGGAGAATATATTTGCCAATGATACATCTGATAAGGAGTTAATCTTCAATATATATATATATATATATATATATATATATATATATATATATGACTTAACAAAAGGAAGACGAACAATCCAATTTAAAAATGAGCAAAGACCTAATTAGACACTTTTTGAAAAGTCCAAAAGAAATATGAAAAACCTAGAGGCCTGGCACACAAAATTTGTGTGCAGGTACGGTCCCTAGGCCTGGCCTGGGATCAGGGCCATCTTCCCCAGCTGCCCAAAGCTGGCCCCACTCCCCATCGCCATCCACCCCTGTTCCCCATTCACCATCGGGTTATTGGTGCCTGATGGCCAGGGGAAGAAACGGAGAGGTCAGCTGTTCTCGCCTGCTCACCAGCCCCACCTCTGATAGGTGCAGGTAGCCATCAGGCAATCAGAGCCTGCCAGCCAGAGAAAGGAACCAAGAGATGGTCAGTGTGCCTCATAGTGACTGGTCCAGCGGTCATTCTGGTTGGTCTGTCGTTAGGGTCAATTTTCATATTACCCTTTTATTATATAGGATAGAGGCCTGGTGCATGAGTGGGGGCCAGCTGGCCTGCCCTGAAGGAGACCCGGGATCAAGGTAGGGATCCCCGCTGGGACGGGGCTGGCCTGGGCAAGGGGCTGAGGGTGGTTTGCAGGCTCTTATCGGAGTGGGGGTTCCCGCTTGGGTGCAGGCCAGCATGGGCAAAGGGCCTAGGATCATTTGCAGGCTGGCCACACCCCATGGTGTTGGGGGTCCCCACTGATGGGGAGGCTGGCCTGGGCAAGGAGCCTCAAGCAGTTTGTAGGCCAGCCATGCCTCTGGCTTTGTCAGGAAAGACATCTGGTCTAATTAGTATATTATCCTTTTATTAGTATAGATGCTCAAAGTCACTAATCATCTGAGAGAAACAAATCAAAATGACAAATGAGATATCACTTCACACCTGTCGGAATGGTTATCATCAACAAATCAACAAATGACAAGTGTTGTGGAGAAAAGGGAACCCTCTTGCACTGCTGGTGGGAATGCAAACTGGTGCAGCTACTGTGGAGAACAGTATGGAGTTTCCTCAAAAAATTAAAAATGGAACTCCCATTTGACCCAGTCATCCCTCTTCTAGGAATATATCCCAAGAAATCAGAAGCACCAATCAGAAAGGATATATGCACCTCTATGTTCATAGCAGCACAATTTACAATAGCTACGATTTGGGAACAGCCTAAGTGCCCATCAGCATATAAGTGGATTAAAGAACAGTGGTACATCTACACAGTGGAATACTATGTGGCAATAAAAAAGAAAGAACTCTTACCATCTGCAGCAGCATGGATGGAGAATATTATGTTGAGCAAAATAAGCTTGTCAGAGAAAGATGTTTCACATGATCTCACTCATATGTTGAATCTATCAATAATTAACCAAATATACTGATGCTCAAAATAGATCCAGAGACATAGAAGCAGGAACAGACTGTTGAAACTTAGAGGGAATGTAGGGGGCAAGGGAAGGAGTGGGGGGGTGGGGCTGCGAGGAGATCAACCAATGAACCTGTATGCATATATGTGTAACTCCTGGACACAGACAATAGGTGGTGAGGGCCTGGAGGGGAGGACAGGAGCGGACTGGAAGAGATTAATGGGGGGGAAGGAAGACCTATGTAATACTTTCAAGAATAATGATATTATTTAAAAAAAAAAAAAAAAAGGAGGAGAATCCAAGATGGCTGCTCGGGTAGGCAACTAGCCGCAGCCGCACACAACAATTTTAATAAAATACAACTAAAATATAAAATGGACATTACCCAGAACTACAGGAAAGTCGACTGACTGGAAATCCTACAACAAGAAGCAAGGAGAAAACCAGAAGGAAGCACGGAGGAGCTGTAAAAGCCTAAGGTACGGAGACACGCGGCGCGCGCGGAGAGGACGGAGCCGGAGAGGAGGGAGGCCGAGTGCCTGGCGGGCGTTCCCTAGCGGAAAGGAGATAAAACTCCGACTGTGCTGGGCCCCTGACTGCTCTGAACCCCAGTTCTGGGCCAGACCCCGGGGACTCAGGCTCAGCCATAGGGAGCTGGGCTGTAAGTCGGAACCCCGGGGTAGCGGAGAAAGGAGGTCCCGGAGGCGCGCACACTGCCCCCAGAGAAGGGACGGTCGGCTGTGCCGCGGGATTGCCCTGACGGGAAGGAGACTGGGGCTCCAGACTGCTGTGAACGCCACCTCCAACTCCACTTCCAACTGAACTGAACCCCAATACCGGGCTCATTGTGGGAGAGCATAGACTGTTTGGCAGCAGGCGAAAATCGAGGGCACCTTTCTCTCAGAGGCGCCGGCAGCGAGCACTGAAGGACCCGCATAGGGCGGGGCTTACGGAAGCCAAAGCTGCAGGCTCCACCCTGAAATCCCGTCCCATCTGTAACTGCGAAATGCGACAACAAAATAGATCACAAACGAAAGAAATGGAGGACAAAAAGCGTCTGGATATAGAGTTCAAATCTACGCTTATAAGGTTTTTCAAGAATTTCCTAGAAAAGATGGATAAGGCCTACGAGGATATGAAAAGAGACCATCAAGAAATGATAAGGGAACAACAAGAAATAAAGAATACATTGTCTGAAATAAAAAATATTGTACAGAGTCCTAAAAACAGAAGGGAAGATCGCAAGAATCAAGTCAAAGATTTGGAACATAAAGAGCCAGAAGACACTCCTCCACAGAAGCTAGAAGGCAAGAGAATCCAGAAAATTGAAGATAATGTAAGAAACCTCTGGGACAACTTCAAGCGAACCAACATCAGAATTATGGGGGTTCCAGAAGATGAGAGAGAGCAAGATATCGAAAACATACTGAAAGAAATAGTGACAGAAAACTTCCCCTACCTGGTGAAAGAATTTGACTTACAAGTCCAGGAAGTGCACAGAACTCCAAACAAAAGGAATCCAAAGAGGACCACACCGAGACACATCATTATTAAAATTCCAAGAGCAAAAGATAAAGAGAGAATATTAAAAGAAGCAAGAGCAAAGAAGGTAGTAACTTATAAAGGAGCACCTATACGATTGTCAGCTGACTTCTCAACAGAAACCATGCAGGCCAGAAGGGAATGGCAAGAAATATACAAGGTGATGAATAGCAAGAACCTACAGCCAAAAATAAGCTACCCAGCGAAGCTATCACTCAGAATCGAAGGCCAGATAAAGAGCTTCACTAATAAAAAAAAGCTAAAGGAGTTCATCACCACCAAACCAGAATTATATGAATTGCTGAAGGGGGTTCTTTCAGAAGAGAAAGTAAACAAAGATAAAAATTATGAACAACAAATACGTAATTATCAACAAGTGAATCTAAAAACCAAGGAAATTAAAAAAATCTGATGAACAATATTAACTGTTGAATATAATAGAATCAGAGGTATGGAAGGGGAGTGAACTGACGATTCTTGGGGAAAAGGGGAGAGGGGGGCGTGGGAAGAGACTGAACATAAACTGTGCACCTATGGATAAGGACAATGGGGAGAGGGGAAAGGGCAGAGGGTGGGGTGGGAACCTGGTGGAGGAGAGCAATGGTGGTGGGGGGGGAAGGAACATTTGTAATAATATGAAAAATAAAAACTTATTAAAAAAAAAATAAAAATAAATAAATAAATAAAAAAATAAAAAAATAAAAAAAATAAAAAAAAAATTCAGCCCAGTGTTTTAGAATTCTTCCATCAGCCATGTTTTTATATCTTCATGCAAATAGGGCTCTCCATGGATCCCCTATCTTTCCAGAACTCCTGAGGCAGTCACCCCAATGGGGAATCACCTGCTGATGCTCTTAACCCATAATGGTCAGCTTCAAACTTGTATTTGCAACTCCTATTTTTTTTTTTTGGTGCAAAATATGAATGCAATTAGTAATCAGTATTTGAAATTTCTCTTTGTCTATGTAAAGCTCCAGCTCAAATATTTTAATATGTGTTCTTTCCTTCAGCAAGGTTAAATGAAACATCGCCAATTTAGCCTAACACACAATGTTTTTAAAAAAATAAATCTCAGAAGGATATAATTATTTAAATTCAATGTTATAAAGATTGTAACCACTTGGGAAAAAATGAAAATAATTACAAACTATTGCTGGTATTTTGGGCTAACAAAATAGAATACTCTAAAGTCTATATGTAAGTAGAGCATTTACTGTAAAGATTATGCATATTTAGATTTGAAGCAACTTCCTGCTCCAAGATCTCTCCTAAGGATAATAAATTAGGAATAAAAAGAGGTCAAATGAGTGTAAGTGGCATTTATTTTATCTTAGAATTGGCAGAGTTGTGTCAGATTCTATCAGCAAATGGTATTAGGTTGATTTCTTTTCATTTCTGGCTGCATTGATGCATTTTCTGGTGTTTCATTGTGTCTCACCCTTCCCTGCGCAGAGCCTCTTGGGTTTCCTGTAAAACGTGTAAGCTCAAATTTGCACCCCTCTGTGAAGTCTTCTACATGCAGAATAATCATCTCTGTGTGCCTCCTGCTCACCTGAGGGAGGAATAATAAAGAAGAAAGAGCCCTGGCTTTGGAGCCAGGCAGACCTGACTTTTAATTTTCTCTTCAGTTTTTCTACCTATGATTCCTGGACTAGTGTATTGACATCTACTTGTTTTCACATCTTTAAAATAATGATGATAATAGTTATGGCACAGTGCTTCTATGAAGATTAGTATATAGGCTAGTATACATAGGGCGTGTCTAGAATGGTACTACCTACCTCTAAACTCTGGAGAGTTGCAGTCCCTAGACTGCCTCATGGAACCTTGGCATTAAGTAAGATTTAAGGTAGTGTCAGTTAAACACTCTTTACTTGGGTATAGCCCAAGATGCTGTAAATTCAGTGGTGAAGATGGCTATACTGAAATGTAGGGTGACAATTACATTGGCAAAGTGACTTCCTCTCTGTTGTATGACTTATCATCAAAGCTCCAGGTTTCTGGAGTTTTACTAACAGTGGACCATATAGCACAGAACGTTCTTCCCCTTTGTTTACATGTTGTAGAAAGGACCTGTATTTTTAAAACAGTCTATATCGTTTCTCTGTTGTTGTATAGAAAATTAACCCCAAAATTTAGCAGCTTAAAATAGCAAAGTAACTCCCCCAAAAAGCAGTTTCTTTGAGTCAGGAATCCAGGAATAGCTTAGTTGGGATCCTCTGTCCCAAAGGCACTCATGAGGTTGAGGTTACATTCAAGCCATAAAGTAGAGCCATATCTCACTTAAGGAGTGAGAATACCCAAATAGAAGTGCAGTGTTTTTATAATCAAATCTCAGAGACACCCCATGACTTCTTACATATATGTCCATTAGAAACAAGTTATCCAGCCCAACCCACATTTATTGAGAGGGATGGACACAAGGGTATAAACACCATGAAAGGAGTCATTAGGAGCTCCCTGCCCCGTGGTTCATTGACACAATCATTTATGTCTGAAAGCAAGGCTCTTGACTGCTCTGCATTAGTGGCCACTCTGTCGACTTCCTGGATTGGCAGGGCACTACTGCTCTCCCTTCCACTGTTTTCCCAAATTGAGAGGCCCTGGAAGCCTATCACCTTTGAAAGAGTTCATGTCTAGCAAGCTCATCACAATGCTTCAGACGATGTTGATAAACCAATGCATACGTAGTGCAATTTTGGGATATGCCTCTATGGAAAAAGTAAGTGGAGAGCATGATCCAAAAGATCCATTGTCACTGGGACATCTGTCCAAATTCTACCCTTGCCTGAGCTAATGCGGTGTATTTCAATCCCTGTATGTTCCCTAGATTGTCCTGGTATTTACAAGTCTTTCAACCTACGCATGCATATTTCCATAAACATTAGCTCAGTTCTTTGGAAAGCCTTTCATGCCATAATGGAATACATTGATGTATTAAGTTCAGAGATGTCCCCCTTGAAGTGTGCTAGCTGTTTCTCTTGTGACCTGAAGGAGTCAATATGACATACATGGCTGAATCTGTAATGAGGGTAGCATGTGAGCACTGAAGATAACAAAGCTCTATTGGCATCTTACTGCAATCCTAGGAAGTTTTTAAAACAATGCATAAGCATATAATGACTTTTTATTTTGTTCCTGGAGAACTAGAAATAATATTTAAATACCACTAAAACTCAAACATTACTAACAAAAGAAACACACTGTTAATTTCAAAACAACGTAGTTTTGCTTCAAGAACCATAAAAGATATGTCATTATACTCATGAGAAACCAACCAGTTATAGCCACAAAAGACAAACTAGAAACCAAGATTTTTAAGCTATGGTTAATGCAGTTCTGGGATCCCTCAGAGATTCCAGGAAACACCCAGAGGGAAGAAAAAGGGAAAACCAACAGGACAGGGTGCTGAGCCCTCCCCAGCTGGGTCCCATGCTGTCAAGGCGGCCAGTCCCAGATCTGTTTTGTACATTGGGCTTAGCTTCATATGTCATCTAAGATTGATAATATTCAGGATTGGCAAGTTTATGAGAAATGCAATTTTTAACATTGTAGGTAAGAATGCAAATTATTTGACATGATATAACCAAATTTAACTCAGAATACCTTTTGTCCCCACATTCTATATCTGAAATACAACCATGGGCTCCTGGCTGAAATGTGGGCAGCATCAGCTCACAGAGTGCTATGTCTACTAGGAGAGCGAACATCTTTGACTTTGGGATAATAAAGCCCCTGATGGATATTGTCAATTAAACTATTATTTTTGTGTTTTGAAACAATATAATATGCAGGAATTTACAAAGCTTGAGGGATTGACCACGTGCAGGACACTGTTTATCATTCACTGGACAGTAATTTTTTTAAGGACCACAGTTTGCATTTGTATATCCATAACAAGACCACAGCTTGGCACATGGTATCAAAAATATTTAGTGAATAAATTAATAGATGTTGAGTAACAGGTAAATATGGTAAAAGATCAACTATGTACACCTCTATAAATAAAAGTGAGAATAACTTACTGCTCAATAGTGTAGCTGGAAACGCTCTTTCAGAAAAACCAAACAGCCAGGAACCCCAGATCCACAAACAAAACAAAAAGAAAAAGATAAAGGAAAGAAGTGGGTTATGAGGACAGTAAATTAAACAGATTGTTCTAAGGCCATGAAAAGAATCATGAGATATATGTCTAAAACAGTTACAAGTCAGTCATTCTCTATTGCCATGAGGCCAAGAACTATTTCCTTTGACATCTCCAGGAAATGAAAAAAAAAAAAATGTATAGTTAGTTTTATATTGTCAGTGGGATATCAAGTCACCAAAATGGTCATTCTACTCAATATTGGAAGTGATAGCCCAGAGGGAAGGCTTGCTTGATCTGAAACATACCGTATTTTCCGGCGTATAAGACGACTTTTGAAATGAAAAAAAGTCAACCGAAAATCGGGTGTCGTCTTATACGCCGAGTATAGCCCAAAAAATGTCTCGATATGCCACTAAACGAATTTTCCAACTCGATCCTGCACCAATCACTGAAAGGCTGCTCGGACCGCCTCTCTAACTCAGCCAATCCAAGCAGGCTTTTTATGCATGCAAATTATACATGCTCTGTACCCGAAGCTACACTGTGTTCTAGTAAAAAGCCTTCTCAGATTGGCCAGAGTCAGAGAGGTGGTCTATTAAAAAAAGAACTGGTGTTGCCTCGGAAGTGAGGGGTAGTCTTATACAGCGAATATAGGCCTAAACCTATGTTTTAACTGTAAAATTAGGGAGTCGTCTTATACGCCGGAAAATATGGTAATTTTCCTTGACACTGTGTCATCCATAAATATTTTATACTTGGTGGACAGGATACAGAAATATGGCTTTTTATCACATGCCCAGAAAAAAAAATCTATCCTACAGTACAATGCCATCTACCTTCCACCTCTACCAAGAAATTAAAAATAGGATTAATACCCCAGATATTATCTCAAAAAGGTCATGGAATATATCTACTTACATCCTATATTCAATAGCTAGTATGGTATTTGACACATAGAAGTCAACAAATATTTGTTTTTGAATGATTCCCCAATGGTCATTACACACACTCTACTCCATTTCATTTGACTTTTCTGTTCCATGCCTACCAAACAGCTTTAATCAGGTGTAATTTACATGCCAGAAAATTCACTCAGGTGGTAAAATTTATATCCTTTGCTGGTCAATTTCTCAAATAGCTATTATTTGCAAAGTTCCTTCTAAGGGGCTCCTGCCCAGAGTCTCCTTCTTAACTACTTTCACATAAGTCCTGGGGCTTCTCACACCAGCACTCAATGAGTGCCAGTCCAGACCCGAAGAGAGCCAGTCCACAGATATCCCTTAGCCCAGGAGGTAAGAGAAATAGGAAAGTTCTGCCAAGTAGGGTAGACGGTGCCCACTTGTACATACCCTTCTCTGGGACAGAGAATTGAAGACCTAGAAGCTAACCTTTAACACCCACAATCTAGCAGAGACCAAAGGTGAAGCTGTTATCACATAAAGGAGAGACAGTAGAATCACAGCTGCGAGAGATGAATGGGAGTGTCAGCTCCTTAGAGCTGAAAGAGAATTCTGAACCAACTCCATGGAGGAGTGAACAAGCCCTAACTAGTAACTGAGGCACAAGCTTTACCAGCGCTCCCTGGTTAGCTGGTGCTGCGACCAGCCAATAGTTAATTGATCTTGACCCTGGTTGGACCCATTTCAGCAGCGTTGTACAGTCCTTGTCCACAGAACTCCTTTGATCCCGTCGTGTAGCACCGGAGGCTCATTTATTGCAGTGGGCAGCTAGCCAGACTGGGGGTTTAGTGATTTCTTTTCCCCCAAGTCATTGTCAAAACAATTTTGTTTCTAATGAAAATGATAGGAACAGCGCTTTACATATGCCGAAGCATTGGTTCTTCACCCAGCATGTCTGTTTCAGATAGAATTTTTCCCCCCAAGAATCTAATGAAATAAGACTGATCATTATTCCCATTTCACAAGTGGGCTAACTTAGAAATATTAAATAACTTTCCCAAAAACACACAGATAGTAAGTAAAGTCAAAATTCAAGCCAGGGCTGCCAGATGCTAGATTTATGGGACTTAGCCACTAATCATATGCCCTTGGATATATTCAAAGGGTATGGTGTATGTCCCCTAAGTTTCCCAAGGAGCCAAAAGGTTAAGAGAGAACTTAGAAAAATGTGTATAGGAGCCCTGGTGCTCACAGGAGTGTGAAAAGGGATTGTGACTAGATAGAAACTGAACTGCTTCATAGTTCCCTTGAGAGCTAACCTCGTGCAATCTCAACTCTTCTGTAAAGGCTAATTTTGTCATAGAAATTACTGTCTTCTTGATTTCTGTTTATGACCTCACAATAAACTCCCAATTACTTACGGTAGCATGAGTATGTTTCAGCTCCTTGAAACCTAAAAACAAAAGAAATAAACAAAAACAAAAAACCCACTAATTAAAACATATGCTGTTACAAGAGGAAGGCATTCATCCTTTGTTTTCCTCAAATAAAGAATGGATAATAGAGCGAGGAAGACAGCAAGATGGTGAGCAGAGTGACTGTATCAGTCAGAGTCCCAGCAGAAAACAGCTGGCACCCTCCAATTGAAGAATGTGAGGAGAGTTTAATAAAGGTCTTTTTACAAAGGTTTAAGCAGGCATCAGGGAAATCACATGGAATAATGATTCCATTCACCCACAAGGCCCTGAAACGTTGAGGGAATGGAGAGTTAACTAGAACCTAGAGACAAAAAAAAAAAAAAAAAAAAAAAAAATATGTGGAGAAAACCACATGGGAGTCACTGTGGCCTTTCAGAATTTGAAGAGGAACCAACACCCCCCCACTCCTGAAAAGTGGAACCATGAGAATAAATGCCCTGCCCTCATTTACTTCCTCCCTCCAACCCCTGTGTTTCTTCCTGTTAGCCAAATTCAATTTGAAGTTGAAGAAACGGAGCTATTGCTGTGGATGAGCATGCTGGGGCAAAGACAGGGTAGAGAGTGAATATGGGAGGGAGAATTGGAAGATACCCACACAGAATGATAAAAAGAAAAGGTTGGTAGGGATAAGATTGAATAAAAAGAAGAGAAATTGTAACAATATGGAATATGCAAGTACACAACTCTGTTAAGTTAGTGAGAAGAGACCCACAAAACCCTTTTGCTTCCCTCTCTCTCACCTGGGACCAGTATACTCACAGCCTCTATGAGGTTGAAAATTGATAGAACAATCTCAAACTCATTTAATTAGGCCAGTGTTATCCTGATACCAAAGCCAGACAAGGACACTACAGGAGAAGAAAACTATAAGCCAATATCTCTGATGAATACAGATGTGCCAACATTTTCAACAAATAGCATCAAACCAAATTCTACAGCACATCCAAAGGTTCACACACCATGGTCAAGCAGGATTGATCCCTGGGAGGCAAGGATAGTTTAACATACACAAATCAATATGTCACATTAATAAAATGAAAGACAAAAATCAAATAATCATCTCAACAGATGCACAAAAAAGCATTTGACAAACCACAACCTTTTATGATTAAAAAAAAAAAAACCCACAACATTCAACAAATTGGGTACAGAAGAAACATACCTGAACATTTTTTATATGTTTGACAAACTCACAAATAACATTATACTTGAAGAAATGTTGGAAGCTTCTTCTCTAAGATAAGGAAAAAGTCCTATATTTAAATTGCAGAATATGGTAAGTGTGACCATGAGCACACTTAAATTGCATTTTTGGGGATGTTATATAATGCAATGCTGTGGCACAGCGTAACATCTTCTTTGTTTGTTAGTTTTTGGTCTGCCTGCTTTTGCTCAGCATAATTAATTATTATGAAATTCATCTAGGTTATTGCATGCATGAATAGTATATCCTTTTTATTGCTGAGCAATATTCTATTTTTTGTATAAATCTCAATGTGTTTATTCATTCCACTGCTACTAGAAATTTGGGTTATTTTCAGTTTTGAGCTTTTACAAATAATCATGAATGGATAAGTGTTTGTAGGAGCATATGCTTTCGTTTCATCTGGGTAAATAACTCAGTATGAATGTCTAGATAATAGTAGTGTATGTTTAACTTTTTAAGAAATTATCAAAGTATTTTCCAAAGTGGCTGTGCTATTTTATTTTCATATAAGCAGGATATAATATTTTCAGCTGTTCTAAATTCTCACCAGCACTTGGTGTTGACAGTTTTTTATACATCCAAATAGGTGTACAGTTGTATGCCATTGTGTTTTTAATTTGCTTTACCTAATAAGTAATTATGTTGAGCACTTTTAAACGGGCTTATTTGCCATCCATATATCTTCTTTGGTGAAATGTTTGCTCAAACAGCTTGTGCATTTGGGGGATTGTTTATTTTCTTTTTGTTGAGATTTGGTAGATTTTTATATATTTTCAATAAAACCCAACTGAGGCCAGATTAGAACTACTTTTGGGAAAGAAGAATTATTAGAAATCTGATGTACAACTTACAGAGAGTTGAAATTGTTCAACTCTCTACAAGTCAGAAAACAGACTATTTTTACTATAACTGACAGTTTCATGAGATCTTAGAAAAACCATGGCTTATGTAAGGGCAAAATTAGCCCAGAAATAAAGCCCTAAAAGAGCTTAAAAACAAACTTCAAAGAGATCAAACTTGCAAAGTAATGTAACTGTACATCCTAAAATTCTAATTTTTTTTTAAAATAACATAATAAAGCACTCAACAATGTATAATTTGCAGTGACCACAATCTAATAAAAATTACTGGGACATATGAAGAAGCTAGAAAATATTACCCACAACCAGAAAAAAAAATAACCTAGATGTAGAATCTGCAAAGATGATAGAAATTAAAGACGGGAGACATTAAACAGCTATTTTAAATGTGCTCCATATACATAGGATGTAAAAATATCATAAATGAGAAAAATGGGATAAAATAAAAAGACTCAAAGAAACTGCTAGATATGAAAATGATAATATCTGAGATAAATTATTCTCTGAATAGGCTTATTAAACAGTATAGAATAAAATATGGTTTGCTTTAAAGACAGAGCAATAATCATTATCCCAATTGAAATGGAGAGAAAAAACTGAAAAATAAAAGAATCAGTGACCTGTGGAAAATATTAATAGACCAACTAAATTTTATTTAATTGGGGTCCAAGGATGGAAGAAGAGTGGGGACAAAAATAAATAAATATTCACCAGAAATTTTCCAAATTTTATAAAAACTATAAACTTGTGGATTCAAGGTCAAAGCCAAAGAACTCTGAACTGAATAAACAAGGAAACACACACACACACACACACACACACACACACAGACACACTCACGTACACACCCCAGAGCAAATCATACTAAAATGACTAAAATCAATGAAAAAGAAAAAAACCTTATAAGCAGAGCAATTAATACACATTATGCCCAAATGAGTAGATATCAGAATTAAGACAGTTGTCTCATCTCAAACTATGCAAATCAGAAGACAATGGACTAAGCTCTTGAAATTCTATATTCAGCCAAAACATATTTCAAAAAGAAAGACAGGTGGATGGACTTCTAGAATAATGGATTGAAAACATTGCTGAACTAGTTTTCCCGTGAAAGTAGTGAAAGTAATGCAGAATAACTTCAATCATTTTAGGACTCTAAAAACATATCACTGCTATAGATACACTGGAAAAAAATGTCTATCCAAGAGAGACTACTGAACCTTGATAAAACAGTGATGTGTGTGATATTTAATTTGGCGTTATTACCTTCTTTGATCCCTGCTTTCTCACCTGCCAGTCCTGCAGCCAAAGGAGAGGTTATTAAAAGCACTATCCTCAGAAAACAGTCAATTCAGTTCCCTGAAAAATCTCTATTCCCAGGATATTGTGATTACTTGACTAAGAAGTCATCTCAAGAAAAAATATTAAATGCCCATGCCCAAAAGCTACCAGAAACATAGCAAAGTGCTGACAATACTACCTAAGACTGTGATTTCAGGAGGGGCAAACAGAAACCTGATTGTGAATTTTTTATTTATTTATTTTTAACTTAGGCATCATTCTTTTTTTAAAAAAAATATATATTTTATTGATTTTTTTTTTTTTACAGAGAGGAAGGGAGAGGGATGGAGAGCCAGAAACATCGATGAGAGAGAAACAATCAGCTGCCTCCTGCACACACACACCCCCCACACACACACACACACTGGGGATATGCCCACAACCAGGCACATGCCCTTGACCGGAATCGAGACCAGGACCTTTCAGTACACAGGCCGATGCTCTATCCACTAAGCCAAACTAGCTAGGGCCTGATTGTGAATTTAAAAGGAGATCCTGGGAAAATAAATGGCCATAGGAAAGTTTGAAACTGTATAAGATTTCTTGTATATTTGTATAGTGTGTAAGTACTGTGTATATGTACAAGGCTATGTCCATGACCAGAAAATGGGCTGGAGAGGGCAGAGACAGAGAAAGAAGTAGGTCTCAGTCACCTTCAGGCCCTGCAAAAGTAGGAAGTGAAAGATAAGACTGTTTTAATGCTTCTGGAAGTTGGAAGGTGTGCTTTCTTAGATAATTACTTTTTATAAGGGGAGGGAGACATATAGACAAAACATTTAAGTCAATCTTCTGATTGATCATTGACTTATTACTGAATTATGCCTTAGAAAGCCATGTTTGAAATTTTAAATGATTATTTATAATATTAAAAATCCAGCAAGAATTTAATAATCGCACCCTACAAAGACTATAGAATCTATAGAATTAGTCCTAAAATTCTATAGGGAAGTTACTAAAAATAAAAAATAAAAAATAATAAGCAGCAACAAGGGAAACAACAAAAGCCCATAAATAACAACCAACTCAAGGGAAATACAGGTGTCTGATGCTATTATGTTTATAATGTATGATTTAAAATGTCCAGTTATCAACAAAAAATATGAGATACGAAAAGAATAAGAATGTTTACTACACCCTGGGGCGGGGAGGCGGAGAGGGGAAGCAAAAAAATAAAATAAAAATAGAAAATGTCCTTAAAAGGGCCCACATTTTAGAATTAGTTGACATACTCTTTAAATTGGCCATATCAGCCAAAACCAGTTTGGCTCAGTGGATAGAGCATCAGCCTGCGGACTGAAGGGTCCCGGGTTCGATTCCAGTCAAGGGCATGTACCTTGGTTGTGGGCACATCTCCAGTAGGGGGTGTGCAAGAGGCAGCTGATCGATGATTCTCTCTCATTGATGTTTCTAACTCTATCTCTCTCCCTTCTTCTCTGTAAAAAAATCAATAAAATAGTTTAAAAAATAAATAAATAAATAAATTGGCCATATCAAATATGATCAAAGAACTTCAGAAAGCCATGCCTAAAGAATTAAAGGAAAGTATAACAATGGTTTCTTGTCAAATGGAGAAAAAAAATTATACACAAAAGAGAAGTGTCAACTATCTTAGAAAAACAGAAATTCTAGAGTTGAAACTACAATAACTGCAATGAAAGATTCACTACATAGGATAAAAAACAGATCTAAGCTGGTTTAAAAAATGATAATCTGAAAATTTGAAAATAGGTCAGTAGAGACTATTCAGTCTTAAGAACAGAAAAACAAAATAATGAAGAAATATGAACAGTGCCTCAAAGACTTATGAAACAGAGCAATAAAGAAAAAAAAAAATGAGAGAATTCACACATTGCCAATATCAAGAATGAGAGAGGTACATCACTATAGATCTTCCATCTATTCAAAGCACAATAAGATATGAAATGGACAAATTCCTTGAAATATACAAACTATCAAAATTAACTCAAGAAGAAATAAAGGTTTTGTTTATGGATTATGATGAGCATGTGTTATGGAAGTTGGATGATGGGTACATGAAGGTTCATTATGTCATTCTCTCTACTTGTATGTATATTTGAAAATACCATTAATTAGTATATTTTAAATAAATAAATAAATAAATAAATAAGTAGCTGCAGCACAAAGTAAAATGAATATTTAGCAAACATGTAGATTGCTTTGACTGATGAGATTCTGTGTAGTCTCTAATCTCCTGCCAGCAAATTGTATGTCCTTAGGCAAGCTACCTAATCTCTTTAAATTTGAATTTCTGTATTTTCCAAAGGAATTGGCCTAATTCATAAATTCCTTCTAGCTCTTACATTCTATGATTTTTGGACTAATAAATTCTATGATTTTTGGACTAATAAAAACTCCCTATACATTTTTCTTCACAGAACTCACTAGGTTACAGTATGACTATACTTCTACATATCAACATTATTTAGTGGGTAAGAGTAAGAATCCATGAGTTACTAATGGTTTCTTGAAAATATACAAACAGAACATAAATATATAAAAACCACCATGGCCAGAGTCAGAGTGGCTCAGTTGGTTCAATGTTGTCCTGTCACTAAAATGTTGCCAAAGTTTATGTCTCTCTCCCTTCCCACCTCTAAGCATGTCCTTAGTGAGAATATATTTATATATTAGAGACCTGGTTCATGCAATTCATACACAGATGGGGTCCCCTCAGCCCAGCCTGCACCCTCTCCAATCCAGGACCCCTCTGGGGATGTCTGACTGCCAGCTTAGGCCTGATCCTGGAGCATCCCTCTCACAATCCTGGACTGCTGGCTCCTAATCACTCACCTGCCTGTTTGCCTGGTCACCCATAACTGCCCCTTCCCCCACCCCCCTCCAGCTGGCCTGATTACCCCTCACTGCCTCTGTGTGCTGGTCTGATCACCCTTAACTGCCCCCCCCCCTGCCGGCCAGATTACCCTCAGCTGCCCCTTCCCTACCAATCTGGTCACTCCTATCTGCCCCACTTCCCTCCCACCCACCCCCGTCACCAGCCCGGTCACCCTTTACTGCCCCCTATACCAGTCTGGTTGCCTCCAACTTCCCCCCTGCCAGCCTAATCACCTTCAGCTGTTCTCCTGCTGGCCTGGTCTCCCCCTCCTGCCCCCCCACTGGCCTGGTCACCCCATTCAGCCTGCTTGTTCAGGCATTTGGTTGTCCCTCACTAATCCCCCTGCCAACCTAGTCACAGGCAACCATCTTGTGAGGGCATGATGGTCAATTTGCATATTATCTCGATATATAGATATAAACAAATTAAGAGTAATATATATATATATATATATATGTGTGTGTGTGTGTGTGTGTGTGTGTGTGTGTGTATGTACCAAATTACTCAACTAATTTTTCATATTTTTATTTTCTCTCCTGCTCCCTTCCTTTCTCTTTCCCTCCCAGAATAAACACTTTTCCCAGAAAGTAGATGTTTTAAATACTGAGATTCTGGCAAAATTGAAATATTCTTATTTATCAAATCATCCATAGAATGGCAAGTTTAAGTAAGTTCTTACAATTTTTTAAAAAATAGAATGTAGTATAATAGAATCAACACTAATTCTGCATGAAATACTGTATTCTTCCTTTCATGATTCAAAAGGATTCAGTCCTTTAGGATTATTTAATTACCCAAAGTCATAATTACATAATAGATGCCCTTTTTATAATTCCTCTTTCTATGGGGCCAGCTCCCAATGAAACATGTTTTAACTACCTGGCCTTTTCCCCTAAAGCTAAACCAAAAATAGACCCTGATATTTACCAATCAATCAGTCTTGGACATTTGAAAAAATAAAACAGGGCCAGAACAAAATTGTCATTGCTCTGAGAAATTGTGATGGCTCTGCTCTAGATCAAAAAGAGAAACGTTTATTATCCCTTGCTTCTGAGTCTTGGATCAATCAGTATTATCATGAGAAAAAAAAATCCCTACCAGTCATTGCAACAGAGAGAATTTCAGATGCACAATTATTAAGCTGGCACTGAAGAAGTGGAAAAGTTAAAGGAGAACGCCATGGCATCATGGAGGCAACCAGCGTAGGAAGTAGCTCCTGAAGAAGAGGCTGGAATTGTTAGAACTTAGAAAAGATTTCTTCATGTTCCTTACATTCCCTCGATGGCAGTGGTGCCAGGAGGCTGCTTGAGGAATACTGGTGCTGGAAGTCAGCGGTGGGTAAGCAGGGTTCAATTTGGAAATGCCACCCTCATACAGGAGGTAGGGAGGAGCCAGTGATATTTGGGGAGTCGGGAATGCAGGGAGATGGTAATAGCGATGCAACTTGAAATACAACCTCTGAATCCAAAAATGTAATTTCTGAAGTAACCTCTGTTGATAAAGGGAAACTCCAGGAAATGCCAGAACGTGTATCAAGATCAAAGGCTGACATTAACTAAGTAGCTGAGAGAGTTGTATTCCCCGAGGGCAGTCAAGTCCCCAAAGCCCTTGGCGGAGTTGACCCCTGACAACAGAAAGAACATCCCCCACCCCACCTCACCCCCAATTTGGAAAAAAAAAGTGCCTTGACAGGTTCTGAGAGATGAAATCTCAAGGATCCAGAGAATAAAATGGAAGACTCCTGGGAACTTAGCGCAGAAGAGGAGTATGAGAAGACTTCGAC
This sequence comes from Pipistrellus hanaki, assembly GCF_964339955.1. Taxonomy (NCBI): domain Eukaryota; kingdom Metazoa; phylum Chordata; class Mammalia; order Chiroptera; family Vespertilionidae; genus Pipistrellus; species Pipistrellus hanaki. The sequence continues at coordinate 17,392,643 of NC_140511.1, forward strand.
CTCAGACTGACCCGGGTATTGAATCTCAACTCAATCACTACTAATTGATAAAGACGCTCTTGGACAATTCCTTGACCTTTCTGTGCTTCCGTTTCATTTTACAATAACCATCTCATAGGTTGTGTGGAGATGGAGTCTATTTAGTAGAGTATCTGACACTCCCTAACAGTAGACCCAGGTACACCCTAAAAGGAGGAATCACTCACTGTGTGGATAATTGCCTAGGTTGTAACATACCATAACTACCCAGGGCAGCCCAGTCTGGAAGCAGCCTGACTGCTTTCCCCTTTGCTCAGTCATTCTGTTATTGGAGAATTCCGTGGACTGCCCTTCTCTATTGCTAGTGGGAGTGGGGGGAGGGTATCCCTGGTTTTTTTCTGATGAAAAGGCCAGGAGGTGACTGTGTAAGAAGTGTTGACTTCTGGCTTCCGTGAGAAAACAGCATTTGAGTCCTTTCCCAAACAGCCCAATCTGTGGAGAGCATCAAAGGTTAGTGGGTCGCTTTGTTGTGCTTAAAGTACTTCTGGCAATCTTGTTGGGGAAAAGAAAACATTTCTCCTCTGGAACTCAAATTGCTCTGGGATGGAAGCTTTCTTATACTGTTCATATGGTGTCTGTGGGTTGTCTCCAACATGAGCTCACAAAGGCAAAGGATGAAATGGGTAGCTTTTAATCATTGTTTTTAGTTTTCATGTCCTGATCAAAGACCAGTTTTGATAATCTCATGTTGCTCTCTCAAATTCCTTCCATATCAAACTGAATATATTGCTTTATTCTTTGTTTTTTAAAACATATTTTTATTGATTTTAAAGAGGAAAGGAGAGCGATGTTTTAAGGGTGTCCTTCAGACTTTGGCAGTTTTACACGTGAATGTAGTTAATTTAACATCCGCTAATTCACAGCGCTGTTATATCCAAAAGCTCTTTTAACATGTATTCAGACTAGCCTTTTGGCTGGGACTTCCAGCCACTAGTAGTTCACCAAAATGACCAACAGAGAGGGAAAGAGGCGAGGCACCTACTGCATGTTCTCTAGGCATTTTAGTAAAAATGGAGCTGTTCCTTTGGCCACATACATGCAAATCTACAAGACAGGGGATGCTGTAGACATCGAGGGAATGGCCACTGCTCAGAAGGAATGCCCCGCAAATGTTCCCGTGGCCAAACTGGAGGACTCTACAGTGTCACCCAGCATGCGGTGGGCATTGCGGTAAACCAACAAGTTAAGAGCAAGATTTTTGCCCTGATTATTGGATATTAAAGAAGACTGATGAATGCAGTCCTAAATCCATCAGAATCCTTAAGAACAAGTGATTTTACATGTTGAAAGATTCGGAGTGGACCGGGCTCCTATGGCATGAGGCTAATCTATCAAAAAGCTTTTATTGCAGTCATCTGGGTGCAGACAGGCTGAATCAACAAAGGGTTAGTCAGCGGAGAGTGCAGGAAGGGGGAAGACTTTTACCAGCTATTGCTGCTGGCAAGCAGTTCGGCCGGCTGACGTGAGAGTCTGATCCTTCCTTCCTCCCACCGCCAGGTGTCTTCCGATTATCTGAGCTATGCTGTGCTCAAGGATGCAAGCTGTCTGCAAGATAACTGGTAAGCACAATAAGTTTTTCTCTGCCCCATTTTATTATATTTAACCATTCCAAATGTTACAGGTTTAAACTCACTAGGTACTACCCACATCCATGCTCCTTTTTAAAAGTCAAAAGATCATATTCTTTTCAAATAACATTGCAATCTCATAAACCACGTTCTGTAAGGTTGAAATTCACGTGCCTGTAAATAACAAAGGTGTTTTGAATAGAAGGTTTATTTGGCTAAATATGTTAGAATTTGGTTTAAGATGTTTGCCTGAGCCCCAGACTCCCCAGTAACCCTGCAGTTTGAGGCCTGCCCATGTTCAGACCTGAAATCAGCTAATGTTCATGAAATGTGAAGATCCCTTATTAATATCTCCAAATACAGGTGGACATCTTTCAAAGACACCTTTGAAAGAGCTCAAAAAAATGATTTTCCTTCCTACCAGATAGAGGGTAACACTTCTGATAACTCAGGAAAATTCTGCCATTCCAGGCAATAAGCAGCCCAGTCTTCTTCAAGGCAGGGTGAACATTGAAAGGAGGTCAGAAAATTAAACTGCAATGTTTACCACAGAAGGCCATTAACTCCTAGAACCTCATTTGGATAATTAGCACTGGTTATGGTGGGAACTTTTCAAATCTCTGTTACTTGTTGACTGTTTAGAATAATGTTGATAAAGGGTTTATAAGTAGGCATGGGTTTTTCCCCATGGGCTTTATTCAAAGTCTGAAACTGCCTTGGTGGGAGTACAAGGACTGAGAAATTTTAAATATTCACAAGCAGCTGGCACAATGTTCCAGAGCCTGGGGACATAGCTATACTGTCTTGACTAATTCACGAAATTATCTGAGGAGTGCATATAGTACATATAAGACTTAAAAAATAGTAATATAGCCAAGGAAATGTGGTCAGAGATGCTGGGTTGAGAGAGGAAGAAAGCATTAGTTAAGCAATTTAGGTTGTAGCCTCTTGTACCAAAAAAATACCCTGGATTTAGGTCAGATCTAGTCCTAGTTCAGCTCTACAGTTATCATCTGTATGACCTGAGGTAAGTGACTGTATTCTCTGATTCAGTTAGTGTTTGAAGAAATAATATAATCCTCCTAAGACAATTATTGGAGAATATATATATATATATATATATATATATATATATATATATTCCTCACCTAAGGATATATTTATTGAGAGAGAAAGAGAGAGAGAGAGAGAGAGAGAGAGAGAGAGAGAGAGAGAGAGACATTGATGTGAGACAGAAACATTCATCAGTTGCTTCCTGTACACACCCCAACTGGGGATCAAACCCACAGCCTAGATGTGTGCTTTGACTAATAATTGAATCTGCAACCTTTTGGTGTACAGGACAATGCTCCAACGAACTGTGCCACCCGGACAGAGCTGGATATAATATTTTTTAAAATAAAATATACTTACCCATAGCTAAGAAGATAGAATTAAATCTCAGCTCTGCCTTGTCTAAATTAATCTTTGAATATGTCACTGAAACGCTTCGAACTTCAGTTTCTTCACACTGTATGCAAATATTGCTGGTGCTTATTTGCAAATGTATGCAAATATTGCAGGCTACTGGAGGGCAAACATACACCGGATCCATACAAAGGGATCCAGCCTGGAAAGGAGAGCCAGAAATGGTCTGAGCTAAAGGGACAGAGGACACTAGTATTTATCTGCTATAAGGAACGTACCTGAGCACTGGTAAGCAACTGTAACTTTGTGAATTCCCAGAATTTGTCATCCCTTTTATCTTGGCTGCCTTACAGACAAGATGTTTGGTAAATCTGTTTGATAAGACAGGTATTGATCTTTACAGGGTACAAATGGAATCCATGTTGAGAAAGTCCTGCCAGGAAGATTAAAACAGAGATTCCTGCAGAGTCCTCTGTAGCAAAGTTCCTGCCCCATCCCTGCTCCCCTGTCTCTCCTCAGCCAAGCACCGACCTAGTGTGAAGAAAGATGGTTTTAACATCTTAAAGTTAACCAAGATGGAATAACAAATGTTTTAGTTGTGTGTGTTTTTCCCCCTTTACAATGTCCTTTCTAAAACAAACACTAATAAAAATGAGAAGAGAAAGAAGGAAAGAAGAAAGGGAGGGAGGGAGGGAGGGAGGGAGGGAGGGAGGGAGGGAGGGAGGAAGGAAGGAAGGAAGGAAGGAAGGAAGGAAGGAAGGAAGGAAGGAAGGAAGGAAGGAAGGAAGGAAGGAAGGAAGGAAGGACAATAAAAAGAGCCTACCCCATCTCTGATAAAACTAGGACAGCTGCAACTCTGAGTCACCATGTGCAAAGGACAGTATTCAGACACAGTACAATTTGTTCTAGGTGTGGGAAAGATGTTGGGAACAGACATGTCTCTGTAGAATTCTGATAGTGTCCCAAATCCACCTAAATTGCGTGGCCAAATTGCAACAAGCCAATGATCCACTGCCTGAAACAGCAGGATCCAGGAGCCTGGGCAAAAGGACTGTGACTGAGCCACAAGGGCGGAAGAAACAAGGCATAAAGAGGATCTATTCAGACTTGTCATCTTTCAACTAAGTGGGCCGTCAGTGAGGAAGGGTAGAAGAGAAGGAGTGAGTGGCAATCATTTTTGCAATGTGCAGAGAAATCAATACGAGGTAGTCATGCTAAGGGCCAGTGAGATGTATGGTCTCTATTAGCCAAGTAAATCTCCAGCTCACCCAGGGCAGAGCTGTAACTGAGAGTCCTCATGATTTATATTATTGTTAGTAATTAAAGTTACTTACTGCTCTAGCGTATTCCCTTTCTCTTTCCCTTGCATTGTTTTCCCTAAATACCAGGCATCAAAATTTGGCCCCTGTTTAAAGACCATTTGATGACTGATACTTGATCATAAATCAGAAGAACTGATATTGCTATGAAATTGACCTGTAAATTCAACCCAATATTGCATAATGACCCCAGCAGGCATTTGTGTAAAAATTGAAAGCTCATTCTATAGCTTATATAAAAATGCAAAGGAACTATAATAGCCAAAACAACTTTGAAAAAGAGGGACAAATTTGAAGAGTTTACCCAGCTTAATTACAAGATTATCATGTAGCTACACTCATCACACTAATCAAAAAGTATGGTATTAATGTACCAGTAAAGATGAACAAATCGATCAATAGAGCAGATTTAAAGGTCTAAAAGTGGGTCCACCCATATATTGCCAATTGATTTTAACAAGGTTGGGAAAGTATTTCAGTGGCAAAATAAGTAAATAAAGAAATAAAGTTTTGATAATTTGTGCAAGAACTGTAATCAGTATGGATTCTTCTCTCATACCTTCACAAAAATTTAAGTCAAAATGTATCATAGACATAAATATAAGAGCTGACACTATAAAACTTCTAGAAGAAAACCTGGGAGAAAATCTTAGTTACCTTCACTTTCATAGTGATTTCTTAAATATATAAAACTATAAACCATAAAAGAATGACCAGTTGCTATGATGCATACTGACCACGTGGGGGCAGATGATTAAAGCAGGAGCTGCCCCATGGTGGTCAGTGGGCTTCCACAGGGGGAGTGCCACTCAGCCAAAAGCCGGGCTCAGGGTTGGTGAGCGCAGCAGTGGTGGCAGGAGTCTCTCTCACCTCAGCAGTAGTGCTAAGGATGTCCGACTGACGGCTTAGATCTAAGCCGTCAGTCAGACATCCCCTGATGGCTTCCAGGCTGTGAGAGGGCTCAGGCTGGGCTAAGAGACCCTTCTCCCCCCCAAAGTGAATGAATATCATGCACCAGGCCTTTTGTTGTAAATAGCACTGCTATAGCAATGCATATATTCTTTGTGATTGGTATTTCAGGACTATTAGGATATATTCCTATAAATGGGGATCACTGGGTCAAAAGGCAGTTCTGTTTTTAATTTTTTGAGGAAACTTCTACTGTTTTCCACAGTGTTGGTACTAGTCTGCATTCCCACCAGCAGTACACAAAGATTCCCTTTGCTCCACATCCTCAGCAGCACTTGTTTGTTGATTTATTGATGTTAGCCACTCTGACGAGTGTGAGGTGATAGCTCATTGTAGCTTTAATTTGTATCTCTCTGATGATTAGTGATCTTGAGTATTTTTTCATGTCTGTTGGCCATCTGCATGTCCCATTTGGAGAAGTATTCAGGTCCTCTGCCTATTTCTTAATTAGATTGTTTGTCTTCCTACTGTTGAGTTGTATGAGTTTATATGAAATTAACCCCTAAAACAATGTATCATTGGCAAATATGTTCTCCCATATGATGGTGGTTTTCTTTCTTTCTTTCTTTCTTTCTTTCTTTTTTTTCTGTGCAGAAATGTTTTTGCTTGATATAGTTTTTAAGGATGATAGCTATATTCATCAGCTTAGTTGTGATATGGTTTTAGACATATTCCAGAATTATCAAATTGTACGGTTTAAATAGATGTAGTTTATTATATATCACATACATCTATAAAGCTGAGAAAGTGGTATTCTGAGTATATGGCTCTCAAGTTTTGTGAAACATGTTTCAGATAATTTTATAAACTTAGTATATAAAATTTGACAACTCATAATTATGTCCATTGTTGATCATTTTAAACACAAGAGAATTTATTGCAAATTTTCTTTCCTTTCCTCTCTCCTTTTTCACCTTGGATTAAGCCCTGCTTGACACACACCATGAAACTTCAGAGTAACTTCTGGTGGTTGAGATAGGTTATATTGTTAGTGATTCCTGCTGCTGCTGTTTATGACAAGCTTGAGTTAAATAGAAGTGCTTCTGACAATTTCCAAATCGAAAACCAACACGAATTCTCATTTTGCCAGAATACAGTGACAGCCCAGATCACACATGTGTCATAATGAAAATGAGAAAAGCCAAACTATTAAAAGGAAAACACTATCAGACTTGGGGGGCGGGGGGGAGGGAGGGAGCCATAATATTTTCTGTCCATAAGAAATGCATTTTCAGCACGCAAAAAGAATGAAAGTTTTTTTTAAAGATGGGCAAAATCACCCTAGGAAAATACACTACACACAGAAGTAACAAGGAAACTAGACATTAGATATTAATAGAATTTTTAAAAATGGGGAAGTAAAGGATAATTGATAGTAATAAAGTATAAATTTTTATAAATGTTTTTGCATCATACAGTTATCCTTCAGATGACAGTACCCTCGACCAACATCTGAACTACAGCCTCCTGGGAGACCCTGAGCCAGAACCAAGCTAGAATCCTGACCGACAGACACTTTGAGATATAAATGTCTGGCTAAGCCACTAAGTTTGGGGGTCATTTGTCATACAATAATATGTAACTAATACAGAACCTCTAATCTGTTTTCCATACCTTTATCCATTCTGTTTAAAGCTTGTTTCTTTGTATCTGGAAACTATATTCTTGTCAAATTCACTCTATGTCCTGGTTAGAATGTATACCTTTGATCGCATTTTTTAATTTAAATAATATATTTTTCATATGCATTGTTCTTATTTCTCTTGTACATTGTTTCAAACTTTCTGGTATTTTTAAATAAAAGACTTTATTTTGGCCTTTGAAATCTTCAAAATACTTGTTCTGAATGTTTTGTCAGGCTATATTGTATTAATTTTGTCTGTGTTAACTTCAACTTCTGATTGTTGATTGTCGTTTGAGTTTGGCGGTATTCATTTTCAACCTTATTTTGAGTGGAAAGTGACATTTGTTTGTTTAACACATGTTGTCTTCCCTCCTCCTCTTTCTCTCTCCATCCCACTAAGCTGGTCCACAGTTATCTCTACTCGCCTTGAGTCACTGATCCAGAGCCAGGGCTTACAGTGGGTTTTTCAAGTCACTACACCATGGTAATATTGAGAATATTGTAGACCAAGACATAGAGCCAGCAAATGCCTTTTCTCAGATTCTTAGAAAAACTGTGTCCACACCCTCCTGCCTCCTTAAGCCTTCAGTTCGCAGCAGTGATAACCCGGGCGTCAGTTCAGAGCAGTCTCTTGCAGCCTCGTGTGTGTTCATGGTTGCAAAGAGTCCCTCTCCACTGCCTGGTCTGAAGTGGTGCCAGGTGCCCTCCATCTCAGGTGAAGTCCTTTTGGTTCCTCTTATCCCGGGATCTCAAGTCTTGTTTCTTTTTCTAACTTTTTTTTTTTTTTAATAATGATTTTTTACAGAGAGGAAGGGAGAGGGATAGAGAGTTAGAAGCATAAATAATAAAGAAACATCAACCAGCTGTCTCCTGCACACGCCCTACTGGGGATGTGCCCACAACCAAGGTCCATGCCCTTGACGGGAATTGAACCCGGGACCCTTCAGTCTGCAGGCCAATATTCTATCCACTGAGCCAAACCGGTTAGGGCTCAAGTCTTTTTTTTTCTTAGACTTTCTCTTCATTGTTGACACTAAACCATATTTATAGACCTTTCCGAAGAGAAAGTGTTTTAAAGATATATCTGTGCTCATTGAACACACAAGTTTGTGCCTTCCAAGTAGTCCTCACAAGTTATGCAAGGAAGGCCCCTCTGTATAACATGCTGCTGTGGGGGGCTCTTTAAAATGTGAAATCACACAATTATTCTGTGAACAATGCAACATCACATGTAGTGCCACTCATTTATATGAGCCTGTAGTCTGAGGAGGAGGATTCCTTCAAGAATGAGAAGGAGGAAGTACATTTTTCCTTCCTCGGGTTTGTCAAATCTTACTTATGTTCCAGTATTGAAATGTGTTTACAAGCTCCATCACAATGCACCATAGTTATCACACTTCAATGCATGAATGCATAGATGTCTGCATTCCATCACTTGCTTGTGTTCATTCATGTGTCCACCCATTTTAATCTTTGAATTAATCTTCCCATAAAGGATGAATAATAAGATTTTAGTTGGCATTGTGAAACTGTTATGTCCGATGAATATTAAAAAAGGGTTTCTTACATGTGAAGAAATTGTGTGTGTGTTTGGTTTTAATTTAAATCGTGTCATTCTCAATAATAGTTTCATTAAATACTTGAAATCTTGAAAGGTGAGCCTAAGAAAATTCCCCAGAATGCCATGCTGCCAAAGGTTAATCTAAATACCCAGCCATGGGGAGGAGTAATGATTTATGATTGCTCAGGCTGATGGACTGGAAAATCAGCCCCTGGATGGGGCTAAGTCATGACCTCATGCTGACTTCTATTCCACAAGTAATGGCCACTCTACCATATTCTGTGCTTCCACCTCTCATCCTTCTAAACCCAACCACAAGTGGCGCTTCCTTTCATATTAGCTTATACAATGCTTTATGTATACCTATATATTAGGTACATTCAATTCACTATCTAAGTATGCAATTACCCTTCAGCCCCAAGTCATCGACTCCTTCCAACTTAGCAACAGAGCTGCAGGCTATGGAAGTTCCTGAACTCTCCCAAGGATGCAGATTCTTTTTCTCCAATGTTTCCACTACTCTTGATAATAACCACAATGATAGCAATTACTATCTATATATATATAAAAGGCTAAGTGACTGACCGTTTGTTCATCTGGCCGTCAGACTGACCAGCCAGTACCTATGATGTGCACTGGAAATCTATAATAATAAAAGCATAATATGCTAATTAGGCCAGATGTCCTTCCGGACACAGCTGAGGCTGCGAGAGAAGCCTGAGTGCCTGCTGGTGGCCGGAGGGAAACCAGTACCAGCAGCCAGGAGAAGGAAGGCCTACTCTTGCATGAATTTCGTGCATCAGGCATTTAGTTTAAAAATAAACATTGACTTGCGCATGCATGAAATTTGTCCCCAACTGACACTTGCCTCACATTTAAATTAATTCGAAGACAATTTGCCGTGATGCCAGCGTTTGCGATGACTATTAATAAATCACAAGAACAAACTCTAGACAGAGTAGGAATATCCCTACCTGGCCCCGTTTTAGGACATGGTCGGTCATATGTGGCTTTCTCTCAAGTTCAAAGAGCAGGTGATGTTAGTTAAAGTTGTAAACATTTCATCACAAGGGAAATTAGTGATTTTACTCCTAATGTGGTATGCAGGGAGGTATTAGAATAAGTTTAATCAATTTATCATTCATTTTTTTATCAATGTTGTTTTTATATCACATCTTTGTTGTTGTCATATCATTTCTTTGTTGTTGTTATAGGTTTTTGTTTATTAATCAATTTATATATCATTTTCATATACATTTTACTAATTTTCTTTCATCTCAGACACTTCTATTATAGAAAAAGGGCAAATAGCAGTATTAAAATATTTATTTTAATTAATTTCCTCTGAATGTGCACCAATCTGTGCACTGGGCCACTAGTTTTATAATAATTGATTTGCATATCTCTCTCCCCACTAACTCATTTCTTCTTTAGGGAGGAGAATATGATTTATTTTCAAACAATAACACCTAATCTATGGTCAGTCATATACTAACTTCAAAAAGTTATTTTATTTAAAAATTAAATACACACATACATATACATCCATACATATCACAAACACAAGAAAGTGTTTTTATTTCAAATTTTGTAAGCATTGTGTTTTTTATAATGCCTGATATCAAAATAGAAGTGAGCAGGGTTGAAGTAAGATAATTCATTCTTCCATTCATCACGTTTTTATTGGTGGAGAAGACTGTCTAAAAGGCATATTATATGGATCCCAAGTAGTGCCCAGATGCAATGCTAACCTTGTACATTGAGACTATATGCCCTTATTTAATATTGAAAAGTGATTTAAACCATGACTTTATTTCTTTTTTTCTTTTCTATTTATATAGTAGACAAAATTTTCCTGGCTGTGGTAGTGAAAACACTGAACAGTTTCTCCGCTATGACAATGCAGGGACCCAATAGATTTGATTACCCAAGGGTCCTATCTAGCTCTAGTATTATATAATCGACATTTTCTAAAAAAATAGAAAATGCATGTTTAAACACACAGGTAGATATGTGGATTAATGGATGTGTCTTAGACTATGTCTTTCTACTTTGCATAGCTCAAAGTACACAGAATTGGAGAGGAACTAACTGACACTATTGGAATCAACATTTTTTCTAAATGTGGAACCAAGTTCAGTTCTACAGAATCCTGCATCTGAAAGGTTACTATGACCAAAGGTTTACTATATTGGTATATAGCTCTGATGCATTGCACCTAATACTATAGTTGAAGAGTCAACACAGAAATAAATATAAGGAGAACTTGCTTTTTATTTCTGTTTCAGATTTGCTATACATGAATATACATGGTTATCAAGAATTCACTGCTTATACAATTTTCCTCAGCTACCCAGTTTCATAATTTGACCCATAATCTCCCTGATAACTGCACCAGGTCTGAAATCTAGATTCACACTCTCTGGTCATTACCTCCTATTCTCATCAGAACATCTCAGACATTGACCCCAATTTATTTTTCATTTCTGTCACTTCTTTCTTTCTCACTTCCACCTGATACAATCCATCTGAAAAACTACTCTCATTTGTCTTCCTATATTATCCTAACTTGAAAAACTTAGTGCTGCTCACTCTCAAATGTTACTTTCTTTGAGCTATTGTTTGAGTTCCTGAAAATGGGTGGAGGCTAAGAAAACACTGTTCTGACTGATCATCATTTGAATTCATGACAATAAATTTAAATAGGCACATGTTATTGCCTGGCACTCCTATTATTTTTCTCTAACACGTGGACTCTTCCACTCTACAAAATAACCTTTCACAATTTACCTTCATGTACCCACTCAAATTTCTTTTAAAAATAGATTTAAAAATATAAGAATGACCTCCTTATCTCACTTTTGGGCACTATACTCACATTCTCTTCTCCCCCTCCCCACCCCTGCCCCTTTCATTGTGTGTGAGGGGTCTGGGATGCTATTAAAACCACTCTTCCACCTATGCCAGGGGACCAATCTCCTCTTGCCTTCAATTTCCCCTCTCTTTTTCACAATTATAGTGTTCCCAGAGAAAGAGGCCGTTACCCACTATTGCGCACTTTGGCTGATGTGTTGCTCCATCTGAAATTCTATTCTGGTGAAAGGAAAATGAATACTTGAAGAGATTTTTTTCTAGTTATTTTCTCAGTATCATTATTATTTTCTCACTATTATTTTGCTGTTATCTTCTCAATATGTTCTCCTATCCAAATGAGTATGATGATATCTTTTCTTCAGCCATGCCCTGTAGTAAGAGCCATGTCATATATTGAGAACAGATTTGTAAGAGGATAAAAAGAAATGACATTGTGTAGGATAACTTAGAAGCTGCTGGCAATAAAAAGTTCAAGGGCAATTTAATGACAGTTTGAATTTGATCTTCCATTTTTCATAATGCAACGTATCTACAGGTCTCTATAAAATAAGGTTGGCTCAGAGGCCTAACTCAGGCATATCCAGGAAGGAATGGTTTTTATATCCAGAGACAGAAAGGTAAGAATTGAGAATCGTTTTATAATGTCTACAACATTATAAAATGTTGGGGGACATGGGAATTCTCTGCACCTTCCCCTCAATGTTGCTATAAACATAAAACTTCTCTAAAATACTAAAGTTCTAATTTAAATAAAGAAAGGAGGAAGCATTCAATTATCTAACGTGAGTCCAATGCCTGGCCTTTGGCTAGGAAGTTCAATGCACATTTCAACCAAATTATACCCAGTGAGGATGAAAGTAAATTAGGATGCTTTTAGGTCAGAGACATGGATATTAACCAAACAAAAAAGATCGATATAAGAACATATTGAGAACATAATAATGAAGAGAACATAATAATAAAATTTCTGTTCCTATATATTTCTCACTGATAGTTCCATTTTAACAGACTTAGGATATTTTGAGTTTTTCCTAGTCATGCATCTAGTCTCTAATTAATAGCTAGGAACAATTGATGATGTTGACATTTACGCCCCGCATTTGTGTCGCCAGTTCCTACATCATGCTAATTGGCATTTGGAGCCACAGGAAACATGTTTGTGCACTGAACACTGACACCATCATGCTGTGGCAGTGTTTGTAGCTCACAGACCTATTGTCCTGCTGGCATATTAGCAGCATTTCCTAATTGTATTTGCTTAGAGAGGTTGCTCCGAAAGCATGAGAATTTTGAACAGGTAGATGTTATGTCCACTTTTACAGTTAGAAGTTACAAATGTGAGTTCACGCCCTCGTGTACTTTCCCACATATTTGTAAAGCTAATACAGAACAAGCATAACCATACAGACATTTGACTTTATTGCCTAAAGAGTATTGTCATTATTCCTTGCGTGTAAGAGTAAAGATCTCCATAGCTATGAAGTCTGGGCTCTTGAGCCCAAACTTGTAGACTGTCCCCTTGAGTTCGCATAGTTGTCAAACAAATTAATTTTTGGACTGCTTTATATTTTGAGTTTATTAAGCAGTATTTGGGTTTATGACAAGAAAAGGGAAAGAGGTTTGAGGAAAGGAGAGAGAGGAAAGAGATGAGAGGAAAAAAAGGAAAAGGGAGAATAATGAACAGATTTTAGGAACCTGATTATATTATAATGCAAAGCCCAAAGAAAAGGGGTGTCCCCCTCCAAAGTGCATCCTTAAAACAAGTACAGCTTCTTCAAAATGTTCTCCTTTATCCATGGTCTTCCCCCCAACACCCCTCCTCCCCCAACGGAAAGAACATGTGGGTGGAAAGGTGAGCCCTGGGCCTCGCCGTGTCCACCTGGGACCCGTCAGGGAAACATCATTCAACAGAGACAGCATTTTGTTTTACAGCTCCGATGCCAAAACGTCCTTAACGGCCCCTGGATGAGTCACCGGGCGTCTTTCACCTTTCCCTGGATGCAAAATTAATCTTCCTCCATCCTTAATCATCTCTCCCGGCAACGCGCCAGAGGACAGCCTTCCCTGGCAGCACTTAGTCTAATTGACTACCTTGGGTTTTGTCTATTTTTTAGGCATTCAAGGTCCAGCAGTCCTGCCTACCCAGGGCTTTGCTTTCCGTGCTTTCAGTTACCAGCAGCCAACCATGGTCCGTAATATTAAATGGAAAATTCCAGAAATAAACAATTCGTAAGCTTAAAATTGTGGGCCATTCTGAGCAAGGTGATGAAGTCTCGCGCCATCCCACTCTGTCCTGCCTGGGATGTGATTCATCACTTTGTCCAGTTCTCTACGCTGTATACGTCTCACCTGTCACTTAGTAGATACCTTGGTTATCAGATTCTGAGAGAGATCACATAACTTTTATTGTAGTACATTGCTACAATTATTTTATTTTATTATTAGTTTTTGTTAATCGCTTACTGTGCCTAATTTGTAAATTAAAATGTAACGTAGGTACGTGCATATAGAAAAAAAACAGAGTGTATATGGGGTTTGGCACTATCAGCAGTTTCAGGCATCCACCGGTGGTCTTGGAACATTTCTTTCACGAAAAGGGGTGGGGACAACTGTGCTCCTGTAGTCACAGCTATCTTGCTTGTCAACATTTAACGCTTCACATCTGAATTAAAACTGACTTGGGCCATTAATTCCTAATGCTTTGATACCTAAGAAGTTATAATCCTACCTAAAAAAATTTTAAAAGCATCTCTTCATAAAAAATTAGGGATTCTTTTTCTTCTTTTTATTTATCCACCCCCCCACACACCCACACCCACCCCCGCTCGCGCGCGCACACACACACCAACCTTCACCAAAAGAAAAAAAAATTTTAAAAAAATAGAAAGGAAGGATTCAGATGAAAAATGTTTGCCTCATATTCATGTAATAAAATAATGCCTTCAACCAATCTATCCCAATTCTGAGACAAACAGACCAGCACCAGAGCTTTGGCTGTGGAAGAACTGCTCATGGTAAAACAGAACCCAAGAAGCATGTGACTTTCATTACCCTCAGCTCTGATTGCATGATATACAGGTCTTTTCTCTGATTTGCTCTCTCCCGCACACATCCAAGTAACCCCATTCTATTTATTTTATCTCCTAAATATTTCTCCAAACTCATAACCATCTTTGCTTGCATTAAAGCTTCTTTAAACATCCCTCCCTGAGCTCCTAACAACTGCTTCCTAACTGGCCCCTTAACCCCTCCTCTTTCTATTCAGGAAATTACAACCAAATGATCTTTCTCAAGTTCAAATACTATGTAGCTTTCCTACTTAAACTCCTCCGTGGCTCTCTACTGCCTACAGAATAAGCCCAAATCCTATATAATAAAAAGCTAATATGCAAATAGACAGAACCGCAGAACAACCAAACAACCGCTCACTATGACATGTGCTTACTGCCAGGGAGTGTGCGAGAAACATGGCGGGCATCGGCCACAGTGGGATGGTGGAGCAGAGTGGGGAGCGGGGGTTCCAGACCAAGGCGGGGCACTGGTCACTGTCATTGTGGCGAGCCTCTGGTGGTGACTGAAAATCCTTTGCTCCCTTGTACCATGGTCCCGCCTGGTGCTCGCACTCACTGCTGGTGCCTGGCCAGCCACAATTGCCCCTCAGGGCTTCTCCACCTCCCCCTGTTCCTGAGGAGAGATTGGGGCCAGCAGCTGCCTCTGGTACTCTGCCAGCAATGGCCCCGTTCACACCTGCTGCCAGTCACAGAGCTGCCACTTGCACCCTCTACTGGTGCCCAGTGCGGGTCCTGATCACTCTGAGCCATCAATGGGTGTGAGCAGCAGCTGCCAGCCCTGACCCTGATCTTGGTTCAGGGGGACACTCAACCATTGAGCCATGCTGACCAGACCCTTATAGATAAAATTTTGATAATATATAACAATCACTTTAAAAGAAGCAACAGCACAAAGAATTAGTAGGTCAAAAGATAGGAATGTGCTGAAGCTAATTATATGTAATTCATATGTAAATTACCCTGCCTAAAGGTTCTGCTAATTTATTCTCTGACCAGCAAGAGATAAAAGTTCCCATGTCCCAATTCCCTGCTGAAAGTTTTTGAAGCAGAGTAATTGGAAATATTTTACAAAGCTCCTATTTAGAAACAAGTCCACTGGGATTTAATTCTATAATTACAGAGACCTTTTCCTGTGCTAAGCAACAATGATAGAATCAACACATTTAATTAGTCTAATAATGCTCTAATCAATTTGGTCAAAATGGTCACACTGGCTGCTACAGAAACACATTTAGATTATTTTTAAAGTGTTTTATAGTTTCCATTTTGAAATGCATCTTTATCATATTAAATCCAAAATGTCTCTCTGTAAATTCCATAGATTAGTCCTACTATTACCTAGGAAGATTCCATTCCTTATTCAAATATGTTACTTGTTCTCCAGACATAGATCCAATATGTTCTGCATGTCCTTTTATAACATTATTTCTAAGATCCTGCTTCAGCCATCTGGAATGCCTGCAATTATTTTTCCTTCTGTTTCCTACATCCTGGTAAACTGCTACATCAAGGGGACTTCCTTCAAGCTCCAGCACTAGTGTCCTTCCTTGACCTGTCACCCACTCTTCAAACTGTTCAGAATTCACTATTTCTCTTTCTATGCTCTCATAGCTACTCCATTTTGTACATATCTTTAGTCATTATTTAATGTCTTAATTATTTGTTTGCATGGTACATCTGTGATCTCTCTGACGATAAAGATTATGTTTAGAGTATTTAAAACAGTACCTGTTAGACATGGTAGTTACTAAAAAATGCATACCTATCTAAATATAGAAAAGTCTAAGCAACCAAACAACCAAGCAACCGAAAGACTTGTCAATCAGTCGCTATGACGTACACTGACCACCAGGGGATAGACACTCAATGCACAGGATCAGGATCCCTCCTGTCTGGATAGTCAGCAGGGATTGTGCTGAAACCAGCTACCCAATATCCCCTGAGAGGTCCCAGATTGTGAGAGGGCGCAGACCAGGTCAAGGGACCCCACCATTGTATGAATCCATATCTCAGGCCTGTAGTATTAAGTGAAACAGCAAAAGTTCACAATCTAGTAAATAAATTAGATATTTTTAGATATCAGCGGATGATTATAATTAGACTAGAGGCCCAATGCATGAAATTTGTGCAAGGGGCTCGGCCTTCTCAGCCGTCCCTCACAGCTTCTTGTAGCCTTGGCTTCATCCTGAAGGTTGTCCGGACAGTTGTTCTACTATTTGGCCTAATTAGCATATTAACTTTTTATTATATAGGATTCTGTGGAAGTGCAAAGATAATACAGAGAGGTGAATGGCCTTGAAAACCAAGCTGAAGTAACTGGCTTCTCACCATAGCTGATGTAGACACATTTTGGACAGTGTAGAAGAACTCAGAGGGAAAAGCAAAGGAAATACCCATGAACAAGTTAATAAGGAAGTTAAACCAACAAGATGAAAAGGACAGATGAGGGAATCATTGGGAGGAAGAAGTCTTACATTTATCATGAATATAGTGACAAGAAAGCCAACTGTGAATGAAAAGAGCCACATGCTAACCTGACAAGCTCAGGGGAGGCCTGCGTGGCAGTCTTGCAAATTCAGAGACCTAAAATAACCACAAAAGATGGTTTGAAAATTAAATAACTACAAACAGGTTATAGTGAGTAGTCATGTCCTAAGACCTAGACCAATATTTCACCTGACAAAGATCAACTTAGATCTTTTTTACTGAGCCCATTTGCCTTTTTGCCTTTAAGATAATATATCTGTGAGACGTCTGGGTAAGTTGTAACTTCCTTTTTACTCCAGCCCCTCAGGGCACAAAAAATGGCTTGGAGACATTCCCTCATTGTTATTGTTATCAAGTTAATTGTCAACTGTTAATTACCTTAGAGTATCCTGTATCCACCTCTGTAAAAGAAGCTCATGTCCATCATTTCATCTTTTACCCTATCCTAGAGGTTTCCCAGATTTGCTCTGTCCCACCTCCCTAATCTATCACCAATGAATTTCATATAACTCACCTACGACCCTTTCCTTTGATTGCAATGTGCAAATATAGATGTAACCCTGCATTCTCCAGAGCATTATCTCAATCTGTTGAGGTTCTGCTTCCCAGCATATGTCCACAGTTTGGCTCAAATAAACTCACAAAAATTCTTTACATGTTTCAATGTTTTTTCCCCCCATTAACACAGCTAAGAACAGGGAAGAAAAAGGAAGGAGAGAAATCCCTCCACGGTGGTTAGCCTGGGCAATTAGGGTATTACTGCTATCCAAAGACTGCAGATGTATAACTCTTGGGAAGATGAAGCTTACAGATATAAACCTATGGCTCATATCATAGGTTTTTACTTGAAGGCCTTTAAAGGTAGTTATCTTCAGTACACTCGCTTTTGTCTTGGACTCAGGAAATCTCTTTCATTTACTTTACCTGCTTGGCCCCTGCAGGCACTTGAGTTTATGATTCCCAGGAGCAATAACTGAAATTTAAAAATCAAAAGTAAAAGGAACCAATACATGACTAATATGGGTAACTCGGTGCCTTCCAAACATTTTTTTCAGCATCACAATCCAAGAGAAAAAATGAAATCTTACTTGGAAGACCCATATATAAAACAGAAAAATAGTCCTCCAAGTTAGCTCATTCTCACAACCATCAGCCCCATCCCTGTTACGCCCAGACTTCGTGATCCCCAAGGACCACCAGGGAGCCGAGTCCGATGCAATAAACAAAAGAGCCTTTTCCATGCTAGCATGGGCTCTGTCCCACTCACGCCGGCAGCATGGCTGAAGAGAGCGAATTTCGCCCAGTCCAGGGGTTTTACTCCGGTCGGTGGTGATCTCACTGCCTCGGCTAACCCTGATTGGTTGGGTA
This sequence comes from Pipistrellus hanaki, assembly GCF_964339955.1. Classification (NCBI taxonomy): domain Eukaryota; kingdom Metazoa; phylum Chordata; class Mammalia; order Chiroptera; family Vespertilionidae; genus Pipistrellus; species Pipistrellus hanaki. Next base: position 17,410,930 of record NC_140511.1, read on the forward strand.
AGGGCTAGGGTTCAGTTACAGAATGGAGGATAACTCCGCCCTGCCCCACAGTGGAGTCAGGAGCCCACCTTCACCCGGCCCTGCCCTCTCAATCCCGAATTAGTATCTAAGGCATTTTTATGAACCATAGCGATCCGGAAACCATGATTTGAAAACCCTTCAGATAAATGACAGAAATTTACATATAAAGCTTTTGAGGTACTAATAGATCCACAGGTGAAAAGGTTCAACAAGCAACTGAATAGAGAGAATAGGAGATTGAGAGAGTTAAGATCTGGGTAAAGATTTGGAAGCCTTTGGTAAGAAGATAATATTTGAAGCAATGGTAATGGATGACATAAGTGAAAAAAATCAGTGAGCGGGAAGATGAAATAATACAGATAAGAATTGGACTTTTGGGAAAACCTACATTTCTAAGGTGGGTGAAGAAGGAAAAAGCAGCCTAATAGACAGATGAATGCTCTGACAAATAGCATGGGAATATGAATAGTATAAAATATTAGAAGTCAAGGACACAGTTGCAGAAAGAGAAAAGTATGACAGACTGTCAGTCACACCAGGAAGGAAGACAGAATTGAGGAAAGGTAACTTATTAGACCACTGTGAGACTACTGAATATGTGACCCTCTAAGGAGCCAACTTCCTAATTATGGTGGAGACAAAAGGCAAGAGTGTAAATGAGATAAGGAGTGATCTGGGATAGTGTCTACTCTGTTGTGACATTTGGAGGTGTGGACGAAAAGGGACCACATGCCAACCTGACAAGCTCAGAGAAGGCCTGCACAGAAGCCTTGCAAACTCAGAGACCTAAAGCAATCACAAAGGAAGGTCTGAAGTTAAAATTTTATATATATATATATATATATATATATATATATATATATAATTGATTTTTTACAGAGAGGAAGGGAGAGAGATAGAGAGCTAGAAACATCGACCAGCTGCCTGTTGCACACCACCTACCGGAGATGTGCCCGCAACCAATGTACATGCCCTTGACCGGAATTGAACCTGGGACCTTTCAGTCCACAGACCAACGCTCTACCACTAAGCCAAACCAGTTTCGGCTGAAGTTAAAACTTTTTAAATTAAAAGCAGGGTATAGTAGGTAGTCAAGTCTTGGGTGACATCTTCCTAGACAAAGGTAAACTTGGACCTTAACTGAACCTCTGTCTTTTTGTATCTCAATAACATACCTTTGGAATGTCAGAGTGACTTCCCTCTTTCCAGCCCCTCAGGGCACATTCTATGCACTGGGGCAGAGACCACAATTCCCTCACTGTTATTGTTATCATGTTAATTATTGACTATTAACTATTCTGTACCCACCTATGTAAGAGAAGCGTGTGTCTATCATTTTACTTTATATCCAATCCCAGAGGTTCCCTCCCCCAACCCTCTTGCTTTCTCCCACCTCCCAAATCTATCACCAGTGGATTTCATGTAACCCACATATGTCTCCTCTTTTGATTATAATGTATGAAATAAAGTGAAAACCTGCCATTCCCTGGAGCATAATCTCTACCCGTTGAGATTCTGCTTCCTAGCAATTGTCGACAGTTTGGCTCAAATAAAATCACAGGTCTGAATGTTTCTTACATTCACAGAGATCACAGAAAAGGTATAGTGTGATAACATGAGGGACTAGCCATGAATATGGAGAGGTTGTTAAGAAATGTTGTTAGGTGAAAGTTAAAAACACTTTTATGGCAAGTGAATGCTTATATTTCTTTAGTCCAACCCAGCAAAAACCCTGGAAATGTACCCTGGCTGCCCATAAGTACTTATTATAGGGTGGTTAGGACAGCAAGACTAGTGAGGTCTCCTTGAGCCTTAAATGTCTATGTCTATGTGTATCAGGTAAAACCTTCAGGCAGCTTTAATCTCTGCACACCAAGAGATTATGCATCAATAAGAAGAGTTGCTCTGGGGAAGTGAAGGAAAAGGAACCACCTTACAATGATGAAAACAAGTGAACCTCCTGCAGGCTCAGAGGCATGCTTCCAGGAAGTGCCAATACCTGCCACGATCATCTAGTTCTGCCTGTGGTTGTCAGGTCATGGTCCTGGTTTCAACCCCCGTGTAACAATATCTTTATGATCTTATAAATGTTCCTTGCTGAGCATAAATGAAATCAGGAGATAAAGAAAAATAGGATGTGTCTGATCAAATTAGCCTACCATGGAAAATAATTTAAAGTGATGCTGTAGTGAGGGTGGGTAAGAGGGTTTTCCCTTGGGAAGGTAATACTTCCCACTGAAGCCAAGCCCAAAGGGAGAAAAGCTGGAACATACCACGTGAGTTTCAGAATCCTGGAATTGTAATCACAGAGAAAATAACAACATTTTGATGATGGGAATGATAACCCCTAGCATTTATGGACCCCCTATTATTCTCCAGGCTCTGTGTATACATTTCTTTTACATATTTAATACATACAGAAATCAGCTAAAGTAGGCATGTCAAAACAGATTCACAGAGGTAAAGTAACAGCCCAAGGTCACTTGTGAGGGACAGAGCAGTTACAATTTAAATCTCTCATATTAATATGTCAGCGCTTCCCTCCTACTCCACACTGCCTGGCTTTGGTGTTAGATGGACCCTCCACTTCCCCTGTGCAGGTGGCCCCAGGGGGCCCCACATCACTCTTTGAAGTACAGCCTTCCACCAAGACACCGAATATTACTTGGCAGCTTTCCGCCTCTGCAGGACTGTCTGCTTCACTAGACCAGACGCACTTGACGTGTCCCGGAAAGGTAGGCTGTGTCACTGAAATAAAGACACAAAACCATTTCCAACATGGAGCAGCACCAGACAAGAAAGCCAATAAGACGAGTAATCCCTAATGCCCTGGGAGGTCCCAGAGCAGCAGAGCGATCTCACCCGAACGGTGATATTTAAAACCAAGACTCTTTTATGAGAATTAGAGAGGTCTGAGGATTTTCCAAGTGAGAGGCAATCGACCTCTGTTTGCCTAAGGGAGACATGGAAGGGCAGAGGGTAAGGGTCCCAACTCCTCCTGTGCTGGCGAGAGTCAGGGCCAGCTGAGGAGACCTCCGTTAGCACAGAGCGTGGTACAGATGATTAATACGGGCAGCATGCGGAGGTGGATACGATTTCACTCTTGCTGCCAAGACTTACTAATGGGTTTCTTTCATGCTGGGCTGGTGCAAATCCCAGGTTATTACCATTTTAATTTGAAAATCTGTACTAAAATCACACTGGAGTGTGCTTCCCAGATCTATTTGGCTCATCTTGCCAAAACATAACACCTTAGGTACTTAAGGGAAAACAAAAGATCAAGGTCCACAACCTTCTAATAGCTACAGGGCCTTACAGAAAGCCTGGTCCTTCCCTCTGTATCTTAAAAATAAAGAGCGAGGCTTGCTGGCCTTCACTGTGCTGAAAAGATGAGCACTCTGATTGGAACTGCATGCCATGAAGTCTAAGTTGCTTGTCTTGGTTCTGACCAGGAATGGACGTAGTTCCATCACAGGATAAATTCTGGCCAGATGTGGGCGACGGGAGAGATGGAACATGTGAAAAAACACAGAGTGGGCCAGTGGCGCCATAATGGCTGTGACTACTTTCCGTCATGAGGAAATGAAACATGCCTATGATACTTGCCAGGACCAACATTCCATGAGTCAGTAAACAGCCCACAGAAAGACTATGCCCTTTGGATACACCACTGACTTCAGAATAACCAGAAATGTTTACCACTTAACTAAAGAAAGGTAGGGATCTACTAACCTACTTTCTTATTGCTGGTAGACTAGATATTCTTTAATGTCAAAAATAAATAAATATCCATAAAGCCATACTGATATAAGTAAATTATTGAATAAATAAGTAAATGAGGAAAAGAATCAAGTCCATGCAGAAAAGTTCCAAGTTATTATTGCAGATGCTGTGCCATCAAGAAAACGAGGAATAAATTTTCATTCTTTAAATAGGGGCTGTGCAGTGACCTCCTTCCAAAGAGTGTAGTATTCAGGGCAAGAAAAAAGGATAACTTTATAGAGGAAAACCCTGCCATAAACTACCTCAGACTGGTGATCAAAGTCAACAGCAATAACATGGACAGTATGTCTCCTTAGTATGATGTGATGAAAATGACACTTCTGTGCTCTTTCTCCCAAGTACAAACTCATCATGAGGGGGGGAAAAATTAGAAAGTCCCAATAGAAAAACATCCAGCAAGGTCCCTGACTAGTACTCTCCAAACTGTCACAGCTAAGAGGTGCCAACAGAGACATGACAACTGAATGATACCTTGGATGAGATTCTGGAATAGAAAAAAAATAGATAAAAACTAAGGTGAGCTGCATCAATATAGACATTAGTTAATAATAATGCATCAATATTTATTCATTAATCATAACAAATGTGCCATCCTATATAACCCTATATAATAAAAGCCTAATATGCCAAGTTTCCTGTCATCCATTCAATCAATCAAAGCATAATATGCTAATGATATGCTAAGGCTGTTCAACCGCTCGCTATGACGTGCATTGACCACCAGGAGGCAGATGCTCTGACAGGTAGATTAGCTTGCTGCTGGGGTCTGGCTGATCGGAACTGAGCTGGACATGCCCTGGAGCCCTCCTGCAGATCCTCCGATGCTGGCCAACATCCTGCATCCCTCCCAGCCTCAATTGTGCACCTGTGGGGTCCCTCGGCTTGTCCTGCACCCTCTTGCAATCTGGGACCGGAGAGCCAGGTTTGGCCCGATCCCGCAAGCCAGGCAGAGGGACCTCATTGGTGCAGAAATTTGTGCACCGAGCCTCTATTACTAATATAAAATGTTAGTCAGGGGGAAAATTGGGTGAGAGGCATATGGAAACTCTTTGTACCACCTTTGAAACTTTTCTGTATATCTAAAATTGTTCTAAAAATTAAAGTTTATTTTTTAAAGGAATTAATAGAGGAATAAATAATGATAAATGCCACTTTCATTTTTAAGAGAATTATAACAACAAAATAAATCATGTGTTCTTTGACTAGTTCTCCCTTTGGCAGCTTGCCTCCAATTTCTAGGCCCTCGTTTCTGCATCTGTAAAAGGCAGTGTGGTGTGGCAGTTCTCAAGCACAGGCTCTGGGATCAGACAGCCCTGAATTTGCATTCCAGTTTTGCGTCTTACAAGCTCCACAGCCACAAGCCTTAGATTCTGAGCTTCTTTATTTGAGGAGAATATTGCCTACTGCATAGAATTAATGTGAGGATTAAGTGAGACAGTGTGTTTGGAAGCATTCAGATAAATAGCAGAATAAAAATGTGAGGGATTAAAAAAAAAAAATGTGAGGGATTAGTCACTGGAGGAAGCTAGACCTTTACAGGAATTATGCCTGTGATCACATATAAATGTACAAAATATGTCAGGCATCGTCAGCAAGATGACTTGTTCTCAAAGTCACGCAGCAGAAAAGGCCGAGGCTATATGGGCTAAACCTGTGCCCTATGGACAGGGGTTGAGAGACTAGAAAGGTATTTCCCTTTTCTCCCTCAGGCACCAGGTCTGATCATCTCCTCTCCAAGGGAGAAGCCGGAGCTGAGGAGATGGAGCAGAGCACTTGTCTGGACCTGAGGTGAAGGGGAAGGGGGGAAGGGGAAGGGGTCAACGGCTCTGTCTCAGAGAAGTTATAAGGAAATCAATGACAGTTTTACTATTTCAGCTGCCTCATGGAGCACATTTTGTCAGTGGGTGTTAAAACCTTCTTTCCTTTCAGTAGAATGATTGGTGCACCTTCCTCTTCAGGACTTCTCACCTCGTGTTTAAAAAGCAGCTTTGGAGGCCCAGCTGGCATGGTTCAGTGGTTGAGTGTCAACCTATGAGCCAAGAGGTCATGGTTTGATTCCCAGTCAGAGCACATGCCTGGGTTGCAGGCTTGATCCTCAGTAGAGGGCATGCAGGAGGCAGCCAATCAATGATTCTCTCTTATCATTGATGTGTCTATCTTTCTCTCCCTCTTCCTTTCTCTCTGAAATAAGTATATATATATATATATATATATATATATATATATATATATATATATATATATATATATATTCCAAGCAGAACTTGGACTCTGCCCTCTCTTCCAGCAGGTCAAGCTTCCAGGAGCACTTAACTGGTGCCGCCCTGAGTCCCTGCTGCCAAAGATACAAAATTCAGCCCAATGCCCAGTCTCTGAATTGTTTGAGAGTCACACAATTCTTTGTAAAGTTTATCCTCATCCTACGCAGCATTAAAATACACAGCTTTGGCAGTCTTTGTCCAAGATCACAGTGTGATCATGGAAGGATCTCAGCAATTATGATTCCTCTAACACCAAATATGGCAAGAGTCGGAGAATGTCTGGAGTCAGGGAAGTTGCAGTCCAAATCCAGCTCTGCCACTTGCTAGCTGGACCAGGCAGGTGCCTTAACTTCTCCGAGCCTTAGTTTCCTATATATATCAGAGAGGGAGGGAGAGATAGATAAAAAAACATCAATGATGAGAGAGAATCATTGATCAGCTGTCTTCAGAAGGCCCCATACTAGGGATCAAGCCCACAACCTGGGCATGTGCCCTGACCAAGAATCAAACTGTGACCTCCTGGTTCATAGGTAGACACTCAACCATTGAGCCATGCCAACTGGGCAGGGCAATATGTTCTTTACAAGACTCTAAATTAGACAACACCTGGTACATGCCCAGCATTCGAAAAGCAATGTGTTTATCATAAAAGGGACTTCAAAGGAAACAGAGATGGTTCCATAAGTCTTTGGGAGTTGGCCTAATATGAAGACAGAACAAGGCACAGCAATGGAGCCTAATATAATTTGAAGTTAGTTGGTTAAAAAAAAATTATCTCTCAATTAGACTGAATCATTCCACCTGGTTGTTGGATTTGTTCCAAGTTTAGTCATCATGGTTTTAATTTACAAAATGAGATGTGAGCTGCTTCTGAGAACTAAAAGGGAGACACAAGGGAAATCTGATCAACCGGCCACCACTTCCTACCACTCTACCACCTCCACCCCATCCACATCGCCAGTGGCAACCAGCCTCTTCTCACCTTCCCTGGAGCCTCTCACATCGCTTCTTGCCTCTATAAACATAGTTCCTAGGTGTATTAACTTACATATTAACTTATATACATAAATCTAGAAATATATGACAATCACATATATTGTCACAAAAGGAGCTCATAGGCCCAGTGAGGAGACATCAGTCCCTATCACAGGTGACACATTCACAGCTCCTCAAGCAGAGCCAGCCCTGGGTTCGATCTCCAGCTCATTGAAGGCAAGAGTGAAGCCTGAGGCTCGCTTGTTCCTCTAAAAAATATTTTTGTTCTGCTTACCAGCTGCTTCTGTTCGTAAAAGGCCAGGGAAACATTAGCGCCATATGTCTTCTGGTTATCTGGATGTCTCATTAAAAATGCATTTAAGGAGTCATCAGATCCCTTTAGAAAGGCTAGAAAGGGAATCAGCCTATTCCGAGAACTAAAGTTCTGGTTTCCTGCAGACACTTCAAAGTTTCGGTTCCTGCCTTTGAGAGAAGTTACAGCTGTGTACCCAAAGGTCTTCCCAGATGTTCTCTCTCCCTCCTCAGCTTGCTTCTGGTGCCAGGCATGGAAATTTGCCCCTAGTGTGCTACCTTTAAGAGAACCATGAATACAAGGAAAAAGTTGTCTGGGTTATAATATTGATACAAATACAGAGGTTCGATAAAAATTTTAAGTTAGAGTTCTTCTGTTAAGTTCTGGAGATGTGTTTGCTTCTGAGGAACGATGTGCGCTTATATAACTGGCTATCTGTTGAGAAGGGTTTAAAATGTAATCAACTACATATTTGCTGTATGGACTTGGGTGCCTTGCCTCTCGTGTATAAATTTAAAATGACTATTCTAACCCCTGCCTGTGGATGACCAGAAACTCCACTCCTCCCACCTAAGGACTCTAAAACTAACCTATTTGCAGATAAAGAAACTACCTCCCTTGTTTTAAAATCAATAGTGCTTGCTAGAGAAAAAGATGCCCGGTACTCTCCCTGAACTCTGTCCACGTCTCTGGCAGCTCATAGAATTGCAGTTCCCACCACACTATAAATCCTCAGGGGCAGAGACCGCACCTCTATATGTATTCCCAGCTCCGAGCACAGTGTGTGGCACCTGGGGCAGGCAGCATGGGCTAGGGAAAACCTGAGACAGGATCCAGGGCATAGGCAAGGCAAGTGATAAAGGGCTATCCTACAGAAAGCAGTGGGTGACTCCAGAAGGACAAAACTGGGGGCCTGTTTTAACTAACTCTCTCTGCATGAACTCTCTCTGCATGAACCTAGCACCCTGCTTTTTCTGGCCTGAAATCCCCACGGTGTGTAATTCTCCAGGCTGGGCAGTAAAGCTAGAAACAATATCTCTAGAAGGCCTCAGCTAAAGCATGTATCAAGGGATGCTTAGCCCTTTCGCACCTTGCATTCCACATTTTGCAGAGGCCCAGCTGCAGGAGCCTCTCTGCAAGCAGGCAACACCGAGCAATTTAAGTCCTGAGTACAGCATTGTCCCAACACATTAACTTAATGCTGTAGAAATACCAGGCCCTTGTCCGCCAAGCCCCAATATAACAGACAATCTCACCTCTTCTCTTTCTAATTCCCACTGGCTGTCAGCCTGTCAGCCCCACTCTGGTGTTTTATAAATTCAGCTCTCAGCATAGACATACAGATTAGGGAAAGGCAGCGCACGCAACAAAGATCTGGCCGGAGTTAAATGCCTCTCTGGTGTTTCTGAGAGTGACATCTCATCTGATGTGTGTTCATTCCAGTGGCACACAGTCCCCTGGTGTGAGGAGCGTGCCCCCGCTTCTCAGCCAACCTACTCCCCGACCTGTCCCAGCTACAGCAGAGAAACACACTGTTCAGTGCAACCGTGAAAATGACATATCTGTAAACCTATGTGCTTCCTTTGGCAACTGTGTTTTCTAGTAGCAATAGCAGGGGTCGTGAGTTTGTTGGTTTGATTGCTTTTATCCTGTATGATAAAAGGCTAATATGCAAATTGTCCCAACTGGGAGTTTGACCAGCATGCGGGGCCAGCCAGCTAACTGCCCGAGGCCCCTCCCCCTGGCTAGCCCCACCTTTGATCACACCCCACCTCCCAATTGGGTGCGAGAGGCCTGCCGGACCCCAACCATGCACAGGGCCTCTAGTTTTTAAATAATTTGCAGTAGAGTGTGCAAAATATTTTAAATGGCATGCTAGCCGAAGCCGGTTTGGCTCAGTGGTAGAGCGTCGGTCTGCGGACTGAAGGGTCCCGGGTTCGATTCCGGTCAAGGGCATGTACCTTAGTTGCGGGCACATCCCCGGTGGGGGGTGTGCAGGAGGCAGCTGGTCGATGTCTCTCTCTCATCTACGTTTCTAGCTCTCTATCTCTCTCCCTTCCTCTCTGTAAAAAATCAGTAAGATATATATTTAAAAATAAAATAAAATAAAATAAAAAATAAATGGCATGCTAATCCATGTAAGCAATATCTAGCCTAGAGGCCAAGACAATTGTGAGTTAGCTAGAAAGGAGTTAAGTTATGCCGAGATGAAGATGCCTCTCCATCAAAAGATGGCAAGGAAGAGGAAACCTTAAGTGACAGTCACGTTTTTTTACTCAGCTGTCCTGAATTAACAATGCTATTTATTAAGGATTTTAGCATCCCACTCTCGGGATGTTGTGTTAAGTTGCAAAAATTGTTTTCCTGAAACCAAAATTCTTAAGGGAAATTTGAATTCATCACACTACAGATGAGAATTCTTCTTTGTTTTTCCCTTTAACTTTCAGCTTCTATTTTTGTAATATGCTTCTAGAAGCTGGGAAATATCATTTATTTCCATTCTATTTTTAGCCTGTTCCATTTTGCAGGATATGAATTCTTCCTTCCCTGGAAGATCCTTGTGGAGGGAACGCAAGGAAGACTGCTTCCCTCGGGGTCTCCGAGGTTCTGAGATCAGGCGTGCACCTCTGATGGGTCATGTGTACCCCCTTGGCAAACAGGGAAGTTTTCGTGGCTTGTTCCTTCTATTAAGAGGAGAGGGTGCTTAGAAAAGTATTGGTTTCTCTGACTGAATGGATTTTAGATATTCAGAATCAGTTCTATCTTACGTAGACAGCACAGAAGCATATCCACTTTCACATCTAGAGAAAAAGAGTTTGCGCTCCAAAATTAGAGACAGCAGAGGATGAACTGTGAGGAGAAAGACTAAAGGGACTTATCTCCATGACTTAAGCTGACAGGGAAATGGATCCCAAAAACACTTCAATAGCAGTTAGCCTTAAGTCAGAGACTGGTCTAGGCCTCATGTCTTCCTCTTTCCCCACCCTCCTATATCTTCCTTTTTCTAATCTCTTCCCCTTTTCTTCTTCCTTTAAGGTACTGCAAGACCACCCAGAAGACGCAGAATGAGCTCTCGGCTGAGACACTAAGAACTTTAAAATGGAGAAACACGAAACATGTAGCTTTTGAAGGATGTTGGGGCAGGATCGAGAGTAAATCCCTGAACTGGGTAAATGTGACCTTCAGAAGGTCACCCACTCACATTTTCCTGGTTGCTCTCTCACACCCTCTCCCTCCCTGGCCGACCGACCAGTAGGAGTGCGACAAGTGCAAAAGGCCACAGGGACGCCGTAGATTCTTCTCCCAACACCCTCTTCTGCAATAGATACACACGTTTACTAGTATTCTTTCCATCCTCTTGTCAATTCACATGACATTCTATCGTCCTTTCCTCCTGATGTGTTCCCTTTAGTATTTCTTGTAGAGAAATTCTGCTAGCAACAAAGTCTCTCATTTTTTTAAGAGAAAATCTGGAATGGTCTTTATTTCCTCATTTTTGAATCTTAGTTTTTCTGGATATGGAAATCTTGGCTTGCAGTCGTTTTCTCTCCTGGAAGAGAAAACGACTGCAAGCCAAGATTTCCATATCCAGAAAAACTAAGATTCACCGTTTTCCAGTGTCATTTCACCGTTTTCCAGTGTCCGTGGTTTCTGATGAGAAAAGCCTGCTGTTAATGTTATTGAGATTTCCTGATGCATGATGAGTCCCCTTTTTCCTTATTGCTTTCAGTCTTTGTTTTTGACTTTCAACAGTTTGACTCTGATGCGTCTCAGTGTGGATCTCTTTGGGTTTTCCTATCTGGTAAGTGTTGAATTTCTCAGATATGCAAACTAAGGTTTTCATCACATTTGGGAGTGATTGAAAACCAGTGATCATTCAAATATTCTTTCTGCTCCTTTTTCTCTTTCTCCTCTCCTTCTGGGGTTCCCGTTAAGTGTGTATATTCAGGGGTGTCACACAGACCTCTGAAAATGTTCATTTTTCTTCATTATCACTTTTTCCTCTCAAATTACCTAACTGCTACCAATCTATCTTAAAATTCTCTGATACATTCTTCTTGCTGTTCAAATATGTTCTCAAGCCCCACTAGTGACATGTAACACTTCAATTGTTGTACTTTTCCTTCCTTCCTTCTTTCTCTTTGCTTTCTTTTGTTAGCATTTTTAATACTGAATTTACTCTCAGATCATATGATTGTGTTTCTTCTGAAATAAGTTTGGTTTTTTTTTTTTTGGTTTTTTTCCCCTCTCTGCAACATCCTCTTCGGGTTTAGGAGGAATCTGCTGTTTTTCAGTAAGGATCGCCTCAATGTGGCAGGGAGAGCTCATGTCTGGTTTAAACCTCCCAGGAGCTTTGTATCTTCCGCTCCGTGTATTGGGAACTTTGTTTATCTGGATGTGCTTATCTAACCAGAGAGTCTACATCTAAATCCGTAAATTCAGCAGCATCCTCTGCATTTGTAAGCTTGTGCAGCAAAAATTCAGCACTTTTTTTTTTCTTTTTTTTTTCCAACCACTCACCCTGCATGCATCACCACCGCTTGTCTTTACACAACAACCAACGCCACCATTGTAACGATGGAATGGCACACATTCCTTCTATAAAGTGATATGCTCAGGTACTCGGTGGCTCTTCGGATATTCATATTCTTGATGACCGGGGCAGTTTCACAAGTGTTCTTAAAATGGACAAAATGATTTGAAACTCTTGATTTGAATGATTTTGTGGCATTTTTTTTAGATCAGATGAATAGTAAACCATTTTCAGAGGTCACCTAAGGTTGCTTATAGGAAGAGCAACTTTTGTACTTTTTTAACTCCAGAATTTCTCTTTGGTCCCTGATAATTTCTATCTTTTATTGATAATCTCTATTTAGCAAAACATTGCTCTAATACTTAACCTTTAGTTTTTCCAAACACAGTTTCCTTTAGCTCTTTGAACATATTTAACACAGCTGGTTTAAAATCTTTGTGTAATAAGTCCAATGTCAGATTTTCCTAGGGACGGTGTCTACTAATAGCATATTTTCTTGTTGATGGCTATACTGTCTTATTTCTTTGTATGTCTCTTAATTTTCAATCAATACTAAATAGTTTAAGTGAGACACATATTATTTAATTATATAAAAAATCTGATCCTCCCCCTGCCCAGGATTTGTTGTTTGTTTAGTGATTTTCTGAAATAACTCTATAAGCTCTATGAATTGAGTATGGGCATGGAAGCCTCTGCTTGACTAACTTAATACTGGTAATGATTGGACAGAGATTTTCCCTTAACACCTTAAATTGATAAGTGCCCCAATCTTTGCTGAGGGGCTCTGTGAATGTATTAGTAGATGCCTTCAATGCTATGGAAGGTGGTTCACAACTCTCCCTTAGCCTTTACTTCTTACTTGCACAACCTCAAGGTCAATGAAAAATTAGGGCTTTCTCGTTTTGTTTTGTTTTTTCTAGGCATGCACATAATCATGTGTGGCCTTTTAGATTCCCAGGAATATGTTAGAGATTTTCAAAGCCCCATGTACTAGAATACATTATCTTATTCCCTATCTTTTTTCCTTTTTATTGTTGTGATATGCCTCTTTTAGTCCCAATTGGTAGGTAATACCACCTTGGTCAATGTTAAACAATTGCGGCTGATTGTTTTTGACACATGTTTCAGGGATATGGCTTTTCACATGCAGTAAGTTTTGACTCAGGTCAAAAGATAAGCCCTAGAAATGGAGCCTTTTAGTGAGCTACAAGACAGATTAAGGAATATAAAATTCTGAGTAATGAAGCTGTTAGAAAACTCCAAGTCTATATCACCCCCTCCAGTAGCTACAAGTTTGTTGGATATTATAGTTGCTGGGATTATGAAAGTGTCGATTTTCAAAGCTACTGCAGATCTAGGGAGAGGGAGGTAGAAGAGAGCAAGATAAAATACCATAAAGCACAATGTTCTTACCATGATCCAGCTGATTTTCTTGAACAATGTTCTTCAAATGTTGCAATCCTTTAACATAAAGTTTCAAAAATTAAATTTTTACATTTTTGCCAGTGTTATTGTTGCTTTATTGAGGAGCATATTTTCAAAGGTCCTAACTCCACCATTCTGGAAGTGCTTCTCCATATGACCCTCCTATTCTACTATGCATTTTAACAACTGTCCAAATATATCTTTATTTCATACTTAAAAGTTTACATATATTTAAACAAATAACATTTACCTAACACAATATATTATGAAAAGGCATTTCTCATTTATTAATATGCTATAGATCTTTCCATATCAATAACTTTACCATCATTTTTAATAGTTAGGTTCCAAATAAGACATATTTCCACACTTTAAAAATTGCTATATTAATACATAATGCATATATTTAAGTTATGAAGTGTAACCACAAAATGCACACTCAACAACTGAAAACCCAACATAAAAATATTAAAATATATTTTTCATATTTAAAAATGCTGAATAAGACTTAATAAATTAGATATATACAGTGTTTATGGATAGAAAATTTATTCTGAAGATGTAAATTCTGCCCAAATTCATCTATAGAGTAATGCAATATCAAATATCAACATAGTTTGTGAGAAACTTGTCAAATTGATTCTAAAATTAACTTTAAAGAATCAAAGCCCAAGAATAGTTGAGAAGAATAAGATAGATTTGTTCTACTAGCTATCAAGATTTATGATAAGGCTATAATAATAATAAATAAAATTTGTTTAATGAGACCCCAAAAGGCACTAAACATAATTGAAAGATTAACAGAATTGAGTACTTTAAATCAAGATTGTCTAAAAGAACACCATAAAGAAAGTGACAACAGAAATTTAGGTTATAGTTGAAATAGAAAAAAATGGGTACAGTTGTCAAGGGAATGTTGACATTTTAAACTAATGCTTGTAATTGCTAACCAAGGATGTAAAAGACCTGCACTCAAAAAAATCATAAGACAATGAAGAATGAAATTGAGGAAGATACAAATAAATAGAAGCACATACTATTTTCATGAAGAAGAATTAACATCATTAAAATGTCCATACTATCTAAAGCAACTTATAAATTCAACGTAATTAATATAAAAATATCAGTGGCATATTTCACAGAACTAGAACAAATATTTCAAAAATTTATATGAAACCACAAAAGACCCCAAATAGCCACAGCAAGTTGGAGGAATCATGCTACCTGATGTCAAGCTATAGTACAAGACCATAGTAATCAAAACAACATGGTACTGGCATGACAACAGACATAGATCAATGGAACAGAATAAAGAGCCCAGAAATAAACCCATGCCTTTAAAGTCAATTAATATCTGACAAAAGAGGCAAAAACATACAATAGGGTAAAGATGGCTTATTCAATAAATAGTGTGGAAAAATTAGATACATGCAAAAAAATTAAAACTAGACCACCTTCTTATACCATACACCAGAATAAACTCAAAATGAATTAAAGATTTAAGTGTTAAACTCAAAACCATAAAATTCCTAGAAGAAATAAGCAGTAAAATTTCAGCTAATTCTTGTAGCAATATTTTTTCTGATATATCACCTCAAGCAAGGGAAACAAAAGAAAACGATAAATAAATGGGACTGCATCAAACTAAAAAGTTTTTGTACAGCAAATAAAACCATCAACAACATGAAAAGACAACCCACTGAATGAGAGAGCATATTTGTCAATTATACATCTAATAAGAGGTTCGTATCCAAAATTTACAAAGAATTTATAGAACTCAACAACAAAAAATAAACAATCCAATTAAAAAATGGGCAAACGACCTGAATAGACACTTCTCCAGAAAAGACATGTAGATGGCTAATAAGACATATGAAAAGATGCTCAATGTCACTAATCATCAAAGAAATGCAAATTAAAACAACAATGAAAATTGCTATCTTCAATATATCAACAAACAACAAGTGTTGGCGAGGATGTGGAGAAAAGAGAATTCTTGTGCACTGTTGGTGAGAATGCAGATTGAATCCGTCACTGTGGAAAGCAGTATACAGTTACCTCAAAAAATTAAAAATGTAACTGCCTTGTGGCCCAACAAATCCACTTCTGAAAATATAGCCAAAGAAACATGAAACACTAATTCAAAAGAATATGTGCACCCATATGTTCATTGCAGCATTCTTTACAATAGCCAAGGTTTAGAAGCAGCCCAAATGTCCATCAGTAGATGAGTGGATAAAAAAAAAAAAAAAGGTACATTTGGAGGAAATCTTACCCTTTGTGACACCATGGATGGAGCTGGAGAACATTATGCTAAGTGAAATAAGCCAGGCAGAGAATGACAAGTACCATGTGATTTCACTAGTGTTGAATCTAATGAGAAAAATAAACTAACAAGCAAAATGGAAACAGACTCATAGAGACAGAGAACAGACTGACAGCTTTCAGAGTGGAAGGGGGTTGCTGGGCTGGGAGAAAAAGGTGAAGGAATTAAGCAAAAAACAATAAATCATAGACACAGACAACAGTTTGGTGGTTACCAGAGGAAAAGGGGGTAGCCAGGGAAAGAGAGAAGATAGAGGGGGGGATAAATGATGAAAAGAGACTTGACTTGGGGTATTGAACACACAAAAACAATATACTGATGGTATATTATAGAATTGTACACCTGAAACCTATATAATTTTATTAACCAATTCACACCAATAAATTCAATTAAAAAGCAAAAATCAAGTTTTTTCTTATTATATTTTTTCTAATTATATTTTTAGTCAATAACCCTTGAAAATATAGCTGTACAAGGAAAGCTTTATTTAAAATTTCTGATGCTCTAAAAGCCATGGACTAGAAATTCTAACTTTTTAATTAAATATCATTTGAGCTTGTATATTCAACTAGCATAACCTTTGGCAGAAAGTTTCATCATCAGATTATGCAGCTCATTTTCTTCCAAATATTCTCAATGTCTAATCCCCAAAGAGAGAGCTATCACATGGGCATTAGCCAATTATCTTTCCACAACATATTTCAGACCTAATGTGTGAATCTGTCAAAAATCGTGTTTTAAGAAACATAAGCAAAGCTGGGGAAATAGCCAAATCCACGTGGTCTGGATTTTTGCATATGAAAATACTAAGTTCAGGCATGGGGATCGGGGTTTCACCTTGATTCCAGAGCACTGAGCAGAAGCGCAGAGGAAGAGTGCATCCATGAGAACGTGGTGGGAATGTGGTTTCAGATGCACGAGAGAGATTGGGTGAAAAGAAAAAAGAAAAAAAAATCCTTGACAAATTCTTCCCTCTGTTTTGTGGCCTTCAAATTAAAGACAAAGATGTCTGAAATCCTCAGTCAGTTAGATAGAAATGGAGCCTCATTCCACTTGCAAAACCCTAGTCAGTTGATTGTGATCTTAGAAGAAAGGAATATAGTTACAGATAGTCAACTCTCAGCCCAGTGCTTTATATATGTGCATCATTGCATTAAATCCTCTCAGCCACTATCCGAAATAACCAACATCCCACAGCTTACAAAGGATCATGCAGACATCATCACCAGTGGACAGAGAATGGACCCGGATATTCCCAGCCCCACTGCAGAGTGAGGGTTCCTAGCCTGCCACCTTCTGCTTACGTGGGAGGTGAAGCAGAGGCATCTATGGGTGACTGAGCACTCATCCTGACTTCTGGAATGGAACCAGAACAAGGCAAAGACAAAAGACTGGCATCTCCATATGTGGTAAGAAGCTGTGTTTAGTTATCTATTGTGTATAGCAAACCATGGCAAGGCTCAGTGGTTTGAGACGATGATGATTTGTTGTTTCTCAGAATTCTTCTGTCTAGGTAGGCCTTACTGGTTTTTCTTCTGTTGGGGCTGGATTATCGCCGCTGACTTCTCTCCCATGTGGTACTTAGGATCACTGGTGCCCACTGGGGCTGCTCCCGTGATTCTGGTGTCTCTCTTCCTCCACATGATCTTTTCCGTCGAGGAGCCAGATTTCTTTCCTTCGTGGCTCAGGACTCCAAGACTGAAAAGTCCAAGCATAGAATGCCACGCTAGGCAAATGATCTTTAAGCTTCTGCTTGTGTCATGTTTGCTCATGACTAACACCAGAGGAAACTACATAAAATGTGAAGATCAAAAGGCACTGTACATACCCTGTACAACCTGAGTTAGAAATGAGTTTTTTCCTATCTCAGGTAAAGCCATAAAGTTCTGGAAGACAGCTCCCATGGAGGAGAAATGAGAGGGACCGAACCAGTCACCCAGGACAGGCGGTCTGAAGAGGATCAGGAGGGCCTCCCTGCACTCAAACTTCTCAGCCCCTCCAGCCTGGTCATCACCAGTAATAAGTCCAGCTCACCAGCCAGCCTCGCTGAGCCTAACCTGAGGAAAGTGGGTTTTTAGAATAAACATCCTGTGAGTATAGCATGGTAATGTGAAATGCAGAAGCAAATGATGCTCAGGAAACAAAAAAGGCAGAAACGTGGTCTAAGAGAGAAGATCCAACCATAGGATTCTAATTTCTGGTCATTTCAGTTCCAGAGGAACTAGAAACACTAAGATGTGATGATGGTGTATTTGTCCCCTATGGAAACAAAACAGTGGTTTTTTGGGTTTTTTTTTCTTTATATTTAAACTAGAGGCCCAGTGCACAAAATTTGTGCACTGGTAGGGTCCCTAGAGGCTGGCATTGGCTGGCCAGGGCTTCCCTTCCTTGCCCCCGGCCAGTCCCTGCCCCTGGTTGAACTCCCAGAAGAATTCCCATGACAATTTGCATACTATGATTTTATTATATAGGATTACAGTTGACATTCAACATTATTTTATACTAGAGGCCCAGTACACGAATTCATGCATGGGTGGGGCCCTTGGCCTGGCCAGTGATCAGGGCCAATGGGAGGCAATCAAGACCAATCAGGGCCAATTGGGGCTGATTAGAGGCCTCCAGCCAGAGGGAGGGACCATGAGAGGTTGGCCAGCCACAGGAGGTTGGCTGGCCACAGGAGGTTGTTGATGGGAGCATCCTGACCAGGAGGGGGCAGCTTCTGCATTGAGCATCTTCCCCCTGGTGGTCAATGTGTCTCGTAGCTACCAGCGGTCAAATGGTCATCCAGTTGTAACAGTTGCTTAGGCTTTATATATATTTATTAGTTTCAGGTATACAGCACAATGGTTAGACAACTACATAATGTACAAAGTGATCCCCTGATAATTCTGCTACCCACCTGGCACAGTACATAGTTTTTATGATATTAGTGACTATATTCCCTAATCTGTCCTTAATATCCCCATGACTATTCTGTAACTATCAGTTGGCAAAACAGTGTTAAGATACTCCGAGCCAAAGTCCTGGGCAACAACTTTGGCTCAGGAACTAAACAGAGCCTATTTTATGAACATGGGAAGCACCATCAAGCTACATACAAATATGGCTTGACTCTGAATCTCTGAGCACTGCTGGAGGGGCTCAATTCCCCCAACTCACAGGCCTGGCTGCCCCAGCCTATGTGGAGTGTACACATGTCCTTTCATACTAGCCGTTCCTTTTCCTTAGAGAACAGCTGCTAACCCTTTCTGCATGTTTTTGATGGGGTTGCACCTGGCCCTTCTCTCCTCCAGTGACAGCAATGGGCACGTGACCCAGGCCTTGTCAATAACAACTGTCCTAGCAACAAGAGCGATTTACCCTAAATTGGAAACCTGTGTTCTAAGCAGTGACAAAGTCTTTTTTTCTGGGATTGATTTTCAGAACCTTCTTCTGTTGAGATTGCTGAAGTAGGAGACTGCAAGTCTAAATTTGAGCAGTTTTTTCTGCCACAAGGAAAGCCTTTTGATAGGGTATAGTGAAGCAGACACAAGCACATACAAAAGGCAGAGAGATAGCAAGTCTTGATGGCTTTCCCTGAGGCCAGACTTCTTACACCTATTTTAACACTATAAGCTATGGAATTTTCTAATCTACCACATGAGTGACTGTATTAGTCTGCTCTGGCTGCTATAACAAAATACCACAGCCAAAACCGGTTTGGCTCAGTAGATAGAGCGTTGGCCTGCAGACTGAAAGGTCCCGGGTTTGATTCCTGTCAAGGGCATGCACCTTGGTTGCAGGCATATCCCCAGTGGGGGGTGTGCAACAGGCAGCTGATCGATGATTCTCTCTCATCGATGTTTCTAGCTCTCCCTTCCTCTCTGTAAAAAAATCAATAAAATATATATATTTTTTAAATACCACAGACTGGGTGGCATAAGCCACAGAAATGTCTCACAGTTCTAGAGAATTCGCTTCCTGCCTTGCATTTGGCCACCTGCTTGCTATGTCTTCATACATGGCCTTTCCCAGGAATGTGGAAAGAGAAAGAGCACGCCTGTCTTTCTTTTCTTCTTATTAGGACACTAAATCCTATCAGATCAGGACCTGACCCTTATGACTTCATTACTTCCTCTTAGGCTTTATCTCCAACAGGGTTTGGGGTTTCAACATATGTGTTGGGGTGGGAGCACAAACATTCAGTCCATAGCAATAACAAATCTCCTTTTTTTGCCTACAATGAACGTATTTGTGCCACTTACAACCAAAAGAGTCCTGACTTAACTGAGTGAAAGGCTATTGTAGGCATGGCAAGGTTGCAGGGATACCCCTAAAGATCCTATTCCATAACCTCAATGGATAGGTAGTGGTGCATCTCCATTCCTAGTACCATTCTTTAAGAAGACTCAGAGGAAGTACTATTTTATTTATTCAACTAGAGGTCCATTACATGAAATTCGTGCACATTAAAAGGGAATTAATTAGAAGAAATATTTTAGTATTGCTATTTACCCTTTCTCTATAATAGAAATGTCAGAGGTGAAAGAAAATTAGTAAAAATGTATATGAAGATCTTCCTCCTGTCAGAGTCTGGGGCACACTGGGAGACTGAGTCAAGTCCCTGCCCACCGGCATGCACCTCAAAATTTAGTGAGACCCAGACCCGGCCAGCTGGCCTCACCCCTATTGGGCAAGATCCAAACCCGGCCAGCCCCAACCAGTCAAGCCCCGCCAGGTAGGGGGCGCAGCCTCAAGTCCCCTGGCCTGGCGACAGGGCGAGGGGCAGGGCCTGAGATCCCATGGCCTGGCACCAGGGCAGAAGGCATGGCCTGAGATCCCTATCAAGCCCAGCCAGGTGGGGGGTGCAGCCTCAGGTTCCTGCTGATCGCTCCTTATGGCTCATTATGGGAACTCCTCCTCTGCTCTGGGCACAGCCATCTTGTGATGGCATGATGGAGTGAGGGCCAATTTGTATATCACCTCTTTATTGTATAGGATAGAGGCCTGATAGAGGTGCATGGGTGGAGGTTGGCTGGCCTGCCCTAAAGGGGGACCTGGGTCAGGGTGGGGAGTTCCCACTGGGGGGCAGGGCTGTCCCAGTTGAGGAGCAGGGGGTGGTTTGCAGGCTGGCCATGTCCCTGATCGGGATTGGAGTCCTCACTGAGGGGCAGGGCTGGCCTGGGCAAGGGGCTGCCAGGTGTTTGCAGACCAGCCACACCCCAGGCTTTGTCTGGAAAAACGTCCAGAAGACATTCGGTCTCTCTGGTCTAATTAGCATATTACCCTTTAATTAGTATAGATGTCATTTTTTCAGCACCTATTCTGTCTCAAGGGATGGGAAATAGAAAGTCAAGAAAGACACAGCTGCCTCCTTTATAGCTTTCCATGCACACTCACATATACAGCTGGAAGCATTTCAACTTTCAAATCCAATTCTATTCATTATTAAAAACTTGGCAAAACTACACAGCAGTGTAGATTGTCAGGGGGGAAATTGATTACTCATAGAACAATTAGAATAAGCATTCATAAATGACACCTGACAGAGCCAAGGTCGGCCTGGGAGGGAGGTTTCCTTCTTTGTTTCTGTCTGGGCAGAGCACCCAGAACCACACACTCACTGCGCCCTCGCATTCATTAAAGACAGACCTTGCTTGTGGCCATGGTGCCTCTTTCTGTGGTATATTAATCTCCAATGAGACTAGCCAATTTCTCACCTGGAAATTCCAAACTTTGTCACGGGATAGCGTTATGTCTGTGTTTCAACCAAATGAGGCTGAACTGAGAGGATGGGATTTAAACAGGTAAAAGGGAAAAAATACTTTCCCCTTTTTAAATATATATTTTTATTGATTTTTTTACGGAGAGGAAGGAAGAGGGATAGAGAGCTAGAAACATCGATGAGAGAGAAACATTGACCAGCTGCCTCCTACACACATCCCCCACCAGGGATGTGCCTGCAACAAGGTACATGCCCTTCACCAGGATCAAAACTGGGACCTTTCAGTCCACAGACCAATGCTCTATCCACTGAGCCAAACCGGTTTCAGCATATTTTCCCTTTTTAACATTGGATCTGTAACTACCTATATCTCCAAAGTTCCACTAACAGAATAAATTGTCAAACTTGTGAATTTTTTCAGTCTGATAGTTGAGAAGTGCAATCACAGAGCACTTTTTAAGTTGCATATCTGTTTTTTTATTTAAAATGATATATCTTATAAACAGAATATAGTTTATAATTTTGCATATATAAGTCTGACATTTCTTAGAGTGTTAGTTTATTTAGATTTAATGTAATTACTGATATAAGTGGGTTACTTGAGTATGTTAGTATTCTACTTTACTTTTTATTGGCCTTTTATCTATACCTCTTTGTTTTTCCTTGATAATGTCTCTATAGATTACAATATGAATTGCTAACCTATCACAGTCACAGTCTACATTGAACTAATATCACTCACTTCACAAAAAGTGTAAAAACCTATAACAGTATAATTCCTTTTTATTTTCCTTGCCCTTTGGGTCACTTTTGTCGCAATTATTTTACCTCTAAACATAATATTAATAGACCACACATTTTCATTATTTCTACCTTATGCAATCAATGATCTTTTAAGAGTATTTAGTGGACTTTTTAAATGTACCTATTACCCACTCATAGTGCTCTGCTTGCACTTGGAATAATTTCTCTCCAGCCTAAAGAAAGTCCTTTTCTATTCCTTGTGGTTTGTTTCTGATACAACAAATAGTCCCAGGTTTTCTTTTATCTGAAATATTTTTTCTCTTAAGTTGTAAAGAACATTTTTACTTGATGTAGTATTCCAGCATATAATATTGCTTATTTATAATATTGTGAGTTCTGCAATTATTCTTTTTAAGAATTTTTAAACATTTGGATTTTTTTCTCTACTTAAAATATTTTTATTCTGGTCTCTATAGTTATACTGCTTCAAAACTCACCTAATGACTTTTCTACTTTTATTTTTGGATTTGGATAAGTCATCTCTCAACCAAAAGAATCTTTTAATGAAAGAATCCCTTTGAGTAATTATTTTTCATACAGTTTTCCATAGCTGGCATATGCTAAAGCTTTAACTGAATTATAAAAAGTCTATCTGTTGCCTTATTATATGATAATAAAGAACAGTTCTACTGGGTACTTTCTATGTTGCCCCATTTTTATGGCACTATAGTATTTTATATTACTTTACTTTTTTAAAGGTTTTTTATTAATTTTCAAAAAATAATTACTTTTTTATTAATTGTCAACATCAATGTGAGAGTGGACCATTGCTCCTTTGCCTCCTTATACATTCCCCACAACGGATCAGGCCTGCAATCCGGGCATGTGCCCCTACTGGGAACAGAACCAGCAATATTTTGGTGCACAACCAACTGAGCCACATGGGCCAGCGCCAGCATGTACTATTTTAAAAGTATGAAGTCAGCCTGCTTCATGTTGTTTAAACAAAACTGGGCTTTATTTTCCATTTTTATGGTCATAGATATTTTTCATTATTCTTGAAATTTTGAATGTCTTCTATAATGCCTACTTATAGATGTTTTACCATTAATTTACCTAGAAAACAGTGATCATTTATAACTTATAGACTTACATTGCAATTCTATTCCTATTTTAGTGTATATTAATGCTTGTGGTCTATAGTTCTTAACCTCATTTAGAAACACAAAATTTGTAGACACCCCATGTATCCATTTTTGCTATTGTTTCGTTTTCTCTCGATTTCTATATTTTCTTTCCCACTTAGTCTGAGAAACTTTGAAAGTTTTTTGCCTCATGATTAAATTTTCTAGACTGCCAATTCTGTGTCGTAAAGATAATTTGATCCTGCTCCTATGTACTGAAGCTCCTGTATTCTTTTCTTCATAATAACTACCTTCCATTCTGCACTGTCCTTTATCCCAGGCCATTTTTTCTTATTATTAGTTACTGGTGCTTCATAAAAATCATACCTTCAAACCTTTCACTGAAAACACTAAATAGATTGTCTAGACTGTCTATTTTCTTAACATAAATAATCTTCAGTTGTACTCTCCCTTTGAGCTTTCAAGTTAACCTTACTTCTTCGTGCTGTAGAGTATTTTATTGACCTAATTATTTTGCTTTGCTTGTTGTTTTTGTAATGATGGTTGACTAAGTTGAGACCTAATCAAGTCTAGTGTTTCCAAAAGACATGGTAAATTGTGTGTCCTCAAGTGTCTCCTCACTGGGCATTTGTGGCATTAGATGGCTTATTTAAAATCTAACTTAGAAACATAATAATGAGTATATCCCTAATCCAATTTGTAGTGGATGGCAAGCATTTATCCCATGTGGCTCTGTTGAAATATTATCCCTTGCTGTCAGACTCTCCATTTTAGATAATAAATACAATACCCAGGAGGCAATTAATTAATGCAGATCTTCCTCCCCCCTGGTGTTGTGTTCTGGAAGTGCAATGTAAAATTGACAGAAAAAGATGATAATTTTGTTTGGGTTAGAGTGGGGGCTGGAATACTGGGGTAATGGTATACATCCTTTATTGCTTCAGAAAATACTTCTTGTGCAGTATGGAGGTAACCTGTCTTATTAGTGTGCCCATTTTGTTCCTGAGCTAGAGGAAAATAGAAAAAAAAATGAGTCAAAACTTTCTAATGAAAGGCTCAGCATGCATAAGCTAGGGAAGTATTTTTCAATCGAATCTGATCAATTTTTCAATTAGTAGAAACTCACCTCAACTGCTAGCCTGCACTATACTCTTATTATTGATTTCCAATGCTACTGAAAATGTATATATCTTCTGTGGTACAAATATATGGTGGAATACTACTCAGCCATAAGAAAAAATTAAATACTGCCATTTGCAACAACATGGAAGGATATTGTGAATATCATACTAAGTGAAATAAGTAAGTCAGAAAAAGCTAAAAGCCATATGATTCACTCATATATAAGATATAAAAGTGAAAGTAACAGAAGAACAAACAAGAAAAACAAACAAACAAAAACTCATAGACTCAGACAGCAGTATGTGGGAATCAGAGGAAAGGGGGCTTGGGAGGTAGTAAAGGATAAAGAGGGTCAAATATATGGTGACGGAAGAAGAATTGACGTTGGCAATGGGCACACAATGTGCTGTACAGATGATGTATCATAGAATTGTACCCTTGAAACCTGTATAATCTTATTAACCAATGTTACCCCAATAAATTTAATTTAAAAATTTTAATGAAAAAAAAATGTACATCTTTAAGGATTTTTTAAAGGAAAATCTGGAGAAGACAGCATCCCACCACACTGTCTCTCCATATAACTAAACCCAGGACCACACGGATGGCGTGCACTTTGCCTATGCAGTCCTATCACTGGAAGAAATGTGTCTATCCTCGGTATGTCTTCAGCTCCTACTTATGAGTCAGCAGGACTTCGCAGTGTGTGGGACTGGTGTGTCCACCATACCCAGATAATTAGATATTCACCTAATTTTGATTGAGCTCTTTCTAGGAGTCAGGCAAGATAATAATTGCCAGGGAGACAACCATAAGACATAACCCCTATTTTCAGGGACCTCACGTCTAGGAGAGGAAATGGACTGTGAAAAGAAAAAATAAATAAATAACAGTTCACTGTCAAGTGCTTCAGATACTATGACTGCAATGGGGGACCCCCTAGCCCATCGGTGGGACCATGGTCAGCCTGAAGAGCCAGAGGAGTTAGCCATGGAATAGGATGCCCCACCAGCACACCGCAGAGTGAGTGGCATCTGACAGACTGCCCAGGGTTGGGTCCTAGCTGTGCCAGTTATTAGCTGAGTGAATCATTTGACCCCTCAGGCCTTCATCTGTAAAATGGGAATTCTAGAAATTTCTAATTAATGGAGTTGTAAGGACCAAATGTAAAACTTAAATAAAGCTTTAACTTTACTTAACAAGCCTGGTGTTCAGTGTAACTTTTCATTATTAATACTGGTTTTATTTCCTTGACGTTCCCAGGCAACTAATAATCTTCCTTGCTCATACGGCATCTTGAGCAGCCAATGGGCGGGCGTCAGTGGAGGTTCTGATTGGAGCTGGTGAGAATTTTCTTAAGCCTGGCCTGCACGATGGACTGGCTAATGAGCAGCCACGGCTGGAAAGAAAGGGGTTTATTTCTTCAAAAGCATCTACATCAGTGGTCGGCAAATTGCGGCTCGAGAGCCACATGTGGCTCTATGGCCCCTTGAGTGTGGCTCTTCCACAAAATACCTCGTGCGGGCACGCACGTACAGTGCGATTGAAACTTCGTGGCCCATGCGCAGAAGAAGGTTTTCTGCTCTCAAAAGGTATTTCAATCGTTGTACTGTTGATATTTGGCTCTGTTGACTAATGAGTTTGACGACCACTGCTCTAGATGATTAGAGGCAAAATGTCCTGCTGGAGTAGCTCCGCTGCCTGTACTTAGTCCGAGATGGCTTCCCTCAGGCCCCACCGTCCTCCTCCAGAAGGCGGCTCCCTCCCACGCACCCCAGGGCCTCTGGAACCAGCCTGAAGCGGGTCCTCAGGCTGGACTCTCCTTAAACTGGAAGAGCAGCGGCTGGACATGAGTGCAAGGAGAAGCAGCGGCAACCGGAAAGAACCGAGGGCTCTCCCGGCGGCGAGCCAGGCCTCAGAGGAAGAGGAACACCCGAACGAGCCGAGCTGTCACGACCGGAGGGGGGACTCGCAGCCTTACCAGGCACTTAAGCATTCATCGAAGAGTCACCCCAGTAGTGGTGATCACAGACATGAGAAAATGCGAGACGCCACAGATCCTTCACCACCAAATAAAATGTTACGGAGATCTGATAGTCCTGAAAACAAATACAGTGACAGCACAAGTCACAATAAGGCCAAAAATGTGCATATTCACAGAGTTGGAGAGAGTTAGGGACCAGTTACTCTCCACAAGAAAATTCACACAACCACAGTAGTCTTCATAGTTCACATTCACATTCTTTTAATCCAAGCAATAATCCAAGCAAAACTTCAGATGCATCTTATGATTCTGCAGATGACTGGTCTGAGCACATTAGCTCTTCCTGGAAAAAAAACACTACTACAATTGTCGAACAGAAGTTTCACAATGGGAAAAACAAAAGAGTGGCTTGAAAGAGAACAGAGACAGAAAGAAGCAAACAAGATGGCAGTTAATAGCTTCCCAAAAGACAGGGATTACAGAAGAGAGGTGATGCAAGCAACAGCCACTAATGCATTTGCCAGTGGAATGGAAGACAAGCATTCCGGTGATGCCAGTAGTTTGCTCCCACAGAATATTTTGTCTCAAACAAGCAGACACAATGACAGAGACTGCAGACTGCCAAGAGCTGAGACTCCCAGTAGTTCTACGCCAGTACAGCACCCCATCAAACCAGTGGTTCATCCAACTGCTACCCCAAGCCCTATTCCTTCTAGTCAATTTATGCTATAGTCTGATCACCAGCCAAAGAAATCATTTGATGCTAATGGAGCATCTACTTTATCGAAACTGCCTACACCCACTTCTTCTGTCCCTGCACAGAAAACAGAAAGAAAAGGTATGCCATTATTACTAGATGTGCTGCACGTTGAACTATATAGTTTCTAATTATATTACATTATTTCCATTAGCTTAAATAAGACTTAATTATAAACTCTTAAGTCTTTTTGAATGTTACTGCATAGATTTATAGGTCTAGAGTTAGCCATATTAGTTTTTTCTTTTAATTTTTAATTATGAAGTCTCATAACTGTTTTTTTTTGTCATTTACACTTTTAAGTCCTGTACTTAATTTATTGTTTAAATAACTTATCAAAGCCAGGTGATATTTGTGTCCCTTCATATTTGTGTGATTTTTTGAGTGCTAATTGTCTTGATGAGTTAGTTTATACATTGTTCCAATTTTCTATTAATTAAAATTTAAATATGAATAGAAAAAAAAAGTCCTGCTGATATTTTGAACATGAATATTTGGGGGGAGAGTGTTTGTTTCAAATGTCATTAAATCTAGAGTTTTGTGCATGGCTTTTTATTGCGAAAATCCACGTGATGCAGGAAGTACAAACAGCATCAATTAATAAAAATCATAATCAGTTATAGTCTCACCCACCAGAACGAAAGCACTGTGGCCTTCGGTGTAAATGCCTCCAGCCTTTGCTCTATACCTGCATTTTCCAGTAAAAATAGACTTTCCATCTGCTCATCTTACTAACCCACCCAGACCTCCACTCAGACGTCTCCCAGGAAGGGCTCGTTTGTAACTTGATCAGCCAGAATTCAGAGTGGCCACTGTCATATTTAACCAGTGAATCGAGTTATGATGCCTTAAAGACCCAAGCTCTCTTTCTTGGCTCACTTCTTTTATGATTCTGAAGTCTAAAAAAAAAAAAAAAATCATAATTACAAAAGCTTGTGTGTGTGTGTGTGTGTGTGTGTGTGTGTGAGAGAGAGAGAGAGAGAGAGAGAGAGAGAGAGAGAGAGAGAGAAACACCTGATCTCCATCTATAACTACATAGGTAAGTTAAGCTAAGACAGGCTCTGCTAACCTAGCCATCTTTGATTCAGGAGGCCTCACTTAAATATCTCTGGATTTAAGCATTTCTCCTATCAGTTTTTCACAGAGAGCTCCCAGAGGGAACTAGCTGCTTATTCAGTTACTACAGACCCAGTGCATGAAATTCATGCTTGGTGGGGAGAGGGTCCCCTCAGCCCAGCCTGCATCCTCTCCAATCAGGGACTCATCAGGGGATGTCCAACTGCCAGCTTAGGCCCGATCTTGGAGCATCCCTCTCACAATCCTGGACTGCTGTCTCTTAACTGCTAACCTGCCTGATTACCCCTAAAAAAAAACTAAAAAAAAACCCCTGCTGGCCTGATCACCCCTACTGCCTCTGCCTGCTGGCCTGATTGCCCTCAACTGCTCCCCCCCCCACCACCACCAGTCTGGTTATCCCACACAGCCTGTGTCCCTTCATATTTGTGTAATTATCCCACACAGTTCATTTGTTTGGTCATCCCTCACTAACCCCTCAGGCCAGCCTGCTCTCCCCACGCAACCTGTTCAGTAGACCATTCAGTTGTTTTAGTTGTTGACAGTCACTTAGGCTTTTATATAGATACATTAGTAAACAATGCCATCTCCTATCATCCCTTAGGTATCACTTGCTTGTGACTTCCCATTCCCACCTTGTAGGATTGAAATCATTTATTTACTGGTGGCATCCCCTGATTTTATTAGGGTTTTACAGAGGAGTGCTTTATTTCACATATTATATTTTCCTTTGTTGTCTATCCTCAAGTCTCGTACAATAATTACACCAGAGAGCCAATTAATGTGAAAAACATTCCTCAAAACTAGACTACAAAAATAGGTGCTCAGTCACCTTCTTATCATTCCTACTCACTTAAACTAAATGTCCATGAAATGCATGATGTCCTTTAAATGAAAAAAAATGTAAATATTTACTTTATTTCCTTTCTTTTCATGCACTCATTAAAATGAAAGACTTTTAAAAGTCTCCTTGGGAAACTTTTGCATTGGCAATTCACTGCCTCCGAACAATTCAAAACTCCTGGCGTCTGACACGTGCCAGGTTGCATTTGAATCCTCGTACTTGGGACATGAGAGAGGTAATTTTTGTCCTTCACCATGCCAAGTGCAAGTAGTCATCAGAATCTACACAACAAACGTGGGAGAGGCGACCATGTGTCTCCTTGAGCAGAAGAGTGGGAAGAACCAAACTCTTGAGTTTGTACTTAGGATCTTGGACCAATGACTTCTCAGCCCCATTTACTTCACAGTAAAAAAATAAAGGGTAGGATTGTGACTTGAAGTCAACTAAGGTTCTGTGGAGGTGCCTCAAGGGAAGGAGGGGGGATCTTACCCAGCGAAAATGTGCTCCTTCTATCCAACTCCAACCTGAAGTCCTCCTTGGCCTACTTTATTATTGATTGGACTTACAGGAAAGATTGAATTAATCAAGAGAAAAGAAAGAATGTAATAATTAAAAATTATTTGAAAACCAGTGCTCTCTCATTCCTTTTAAATACAACATTCCTTGTCTCTAATCTCAGTAAAACCTAAGTCTTCCCATTGCACTATTCATTACGATGAAGTCTGTGCTTTCCACACAAGTCCACTGTGCTTGTGTGGCCTTTCCTACCAAGGGCATTTCATAGCATCTGATAGAATAAGTTTTAAGCATTTTGTCAGATGCTTTCACATGAATGACCTCATTTAATTTTCATGTATTTGCTGCCTTTACCAATTTGCCACTACTAAGCCAGCTGTTATACAAAGTGCAAAAAAAAAAAAAAAAAAAAAAAAGTGTAAGGAAGTCATACGGTATAGGTAATTCTATATAAATTTAAAGCAAAACAATGTCATTGGTGTGTGTGTGTGATATGTTACTTTCCACACCATTTCTTACAATTTCAAAAATAAGTGATGCTCAGAGAGAGTTGGGACCATGCCGGGTTCCTTTATGAATGTGGGGCACAGAGGAAACCCCCCTCTCCCGCCCCTCCATGGAACGTTCCTGGTCTGCTCTTCCATTACTGAGGGGCCCTCGCATTTTACAAACAAAAGTTCACAGGCTATGATTCTAACCCCATATCCAAAAAAATGAATGGCATAATGGGGGGAGGGAGGGAGGTAGAGGGAGAAGGAAATAGATAATTGTTCTAACACTAAAAAAAGGAGTTTTGTTTATGACCCCCCAAGAATGCCTTGACTGTGGTCTAAAATGGCTGGACGGCACGAGTAGAAACATTCCTGTCTTTCTTGGCCCAATGAAACAGGGCAAAAACCTGTTGAAAACTTTCAACAGAAACACTAACGAGAAAGTGAAAGGCAGAGAAGAGGCAAGAGGATACAGATGGATGGGCTCATAGAGCAGACTTCTCAATCCACGTTCTAACCTGTGTTTTCCCAGCCTTCATCAACTTGAGCGTGAAAATGGCCTCCCATCCTGGGCCTGGGCAGCTCACCATAAAGAGGCACTTAAAAATGAATCTCGTGCCGAAATCGGTTTGGCTCAGTGAATAGAGCGTTGGCCTGTGGACTCAAGGGTCCCGGGTTCAATTCCGGTCAAGGGCATGTATCTTGGTTGCAGGCACACTCCCAGTAGGGGGCGTGCAGAAGCAGCTGATGGATGCTTCTAACTCTCTATCCCTCTCCCTTCCCCTCTGTAAGAAAGCAATAAAGTATATTTTTTTAAAAAATTGAATCTCAGCCTCTGTCAGCCATCCTACAGAGTGAGACAGGCACTGTTAGCCTGGATGTCTAGTTGCCCGGAGAACAATGAGTGATTTTCGACAGGGCCTACAACATGGCTAGGCCAAGTCTGGAATTTGTACTCCTAAAGGATCTTTGCCTTTCTGCTCATCAGCTGTCAAAAGATTCTCTGAACTCAAAGTTTTTATGCATCAGAGAGATCCAAACTCATCCAGTGAGCGAGGGGCCACAGGAGACATTGAGGAACCTTTTAGGATCCTACTCAGGCGTAAGACATGTGCTCTGTACCATACAAACTTTCCCAGGGAAACAGAAGCTGTGAGACAAATTGTGCAAGGATAGTTCTCACTCATTTGGAAAAACTCCAATCTGGCCGAAACCGGTTTGGCTCAGTGGATAGAGCGTCAGCCTGGGGACTGAAGGTCATAGGTTGGATTCTGGTCAAGGGCACATCCCCAGTCAAGGGTGTGCAGGAGGCAGCTGATCGATGATTCTCTCTCATCAATGTTTCTAACTCTTTATCCCTCTCTCTTCCTCTCTGTAAAAAATCAATAAAAATATATTTTAAAAAAACCAAAACAAAACAAAACAAAAAACTCCAGCCCGTGGCAGCCAGTGAGACACGTAGTGGCCGAGTGCCCAAGAGTGGACGTGGCTTCCACATCTCTAACTCAAGGAGGACTCCACTTTCTGCTCAGCCTCAGAGCCTAAACCTTCCCGTAGCATCTACTGCCCCCTTGTCTGACTGCACCATGACCTGGGACAGAGGAAAGAGCAGCCTGGGGAAAGAGAGCCCAGGACCCTGGGGTTGGGTCAGAATCGCAGGGCCTGCTGCTCAGAGAAGCCCGTTCCAGGCTTACAAGTAGCCTGGAGAATGAGCATCCTGTAGACTTCATTCAAAAAGAGAAAAGCAACGCCTCATGAGGATGCCATGAACGAAGGCATTTTAAACTCTTTATTTCCGTTTTGTCACTCCCCACAACTTAATAGAATAAGTACAGACATTCAAACGCACTCGGCCACTTTAAAAGGGCTCTTAGAAAAAGGCTTTGTCCATACCTGGCAGAAGGTGTCAAAGAGGGTCCATACCCCTTTTGAAGCAAGAGTGTTGGCGATAATAAACCAAATAAGGAAACCCCTAGAGAAAGTAAAGCCAGGACAATAGAAGTACAACCAGTAATTATAATCACTGATGCAAATGGTCCACCCAAAGCAAAATTTGGAGAATTCCAAGTTGCATTTCCTTTTTTTTTTTTTCTTTTTTTAAATATATATTTTATTGATTTTTTACAGAGAGACAGAGAGCTATCAATAGAAACATCGATGAGAGAGAAACATCGACCAGCTGCCTCTTGCACACCCCCTACCAGGGACGTGCCCGCAACCAATGTACATGCCCTTGACCGGAATCGAACCCGGGACCTCTCAGTCCGCAGACCGACGTTCTACCACTGAGCCAAACCGGCTTCGGCCAAGTTGCATTTCTTAAGGAAGATGGCTTTTTTATACCCTAGCTCCAAACTTGACACTTTTTACAAGACTGAATTCCTTGGGATGAAGTAGTCTGAAAATATTTGAGACAGTTTAATGTAAAATTGAGTTCTATATTATATGCACAGAACTCCGTACACTCATCATTGAAGAACTACATACATTTCATCATCGAAGAGTGAGCATCTCAGGCCCTGACACAGGGACTCCAGGGAGGAGAGGCCACTGGGAGGAGAATGCCTTGCAGGCACCCACGGGGAGCTTCGGAGAGGCCTGCAGGCAGCCACCAGCATGTGGGTGAGTCACAGGGAGGGCAGGGGTACCAGCATCACCCTGAGGCTTACAGCTGATCCAGCAGCAGGTCACAAAGGGCATCTTGGTCCAGCCAGTCAGTGCAAGTCCTGGAAAGCTGCAGAGGCTGCCGGACAGGCCCGTCTCAGTGGGAGCTGAGAGGAAGGGAAGGAACTGATCCATGGTGTCAGTGCGCTGCTCTCTGTGGGGGAGTTTGCCTCTGAGTCCTTCATGACCCCCTTGTCTGTCGTCCTTCTACTACCTCCTAGGTTCCCTCGTCCCACAACAGTCAGGGCCCTCACGTAATTTCCTGGCGCGTCCCTCCTGCCTTCCCAGCAAAGTTGTCTATGGAGCTTTCCTTGTCTCTTTCTTCCTCCTTTCCTCTTCCCATGCCCTTGCGCAAGGTCTTACCAGTGACGTCTAACCTGATCAAGGATTTGATGGAAGGTGATGCATTACTGAGTTTCCTTTCCCAGACTTCAACGTGCCATGGCCAACCAGAGCGTCCAAGGCCTTTACTTCTGATAGAATTTTTAGTCCAATGGACATCAGGATGTTCAAACCAGGCCCAGTTGCCTTGGCTTAAAACATTAAAGAATTGGGTGGCCTTGGGTTTGTTTTTTAATATAATAGAAACTGTCATTGGGAACAAATGTGTCACTTACACTGGTTTCCCAGCCCTCTCCTCCTACCCCCTCCCCACCCCCTCTCCACTGGGGCCTTTGGCTCCATCCTGTAGGCTGTTATCTCCCCAGTGGTGATTTTGTTTCTGTTTTGCTTTTGCCTTTGTGTTTGCAAAAACAAAACAAACACCATCAGGAAAATTCACAGGAGCTTGTTTGTTTTCCAAAGTTTACCTCCTTCTTGTAAACATGAGAGGACAAAAGAGTCAACCAAACATCATGGAGAGATCTGTTAGGAATCTGTCCTTGTGCAGGTAGAAAGGTAGTTTAGGATTATAATTACTGATGCAAGCAGGCATGCCCAGCATGCTAAACTAGACCACAGTCCCTGACACTGTTACATAATGAGGAGTAAATTAGACTGTGGTTGGTTATCAACCCATTTTTTCCTCCCTGCAAAAGATACAAGGTGCCTTTTGGGAAATGCAAATGGACAGAGGAGCTATAAATTGAAGTTTAGTCCACGTTGGCAGAATGAGAATTGTTTCTAAAATACTCTCATAGGATACTAGGTAAGATCCTAAAATCACTAGCTATAGAATTTTATATTCACACAGCACCAATGATTCAGGCTTCAAAGAAGAATTAGTCTGGAAAGTAAAGAAACAAGCTTACATTTGCTGCCCCAAGGGCAAGTTGAGAAATTAAGGTGATAAACCAAGACTGGGAGCTGTCCCAAATCAATCACAGGTTCAGCTTTATTATCTACACCATCTCAGGTACAGAATCCTCTCCTCGGAGATTTCTGGACAGGGGATTAAAAGAGTCCTAAGAATCAGGAAGCATGATCAGAAAGGAAAAAAGCAAGATCTGTAAGTAGGAGGAAAATGGCAAATGTTATTTATGTGTGTGTTTTTTTAAATCACACCTGAGAGATGTGATTTTTCTTATCTAAAATTGCCCCACAGTCTGCTGTCAGATTTATCTCCCAAGAAAGCATCTGATCACGTCAAACATAAAGCAGGAAGTTTCCAGGCTTCAAGATCTGCATTCCTCTCACGCATTTAGGAAAAGCTGCCCTCCCCAAATGCTGTCCCTTTTCATGCTCACGGGGGAAAGAAGAGAGGAAACCAAGGGACGGGGGGTGGGGAGACTTGACATGTGTCAGACTCTACATGTCCAAGCGTTAATTCAGGAACTCTCTCGGAATTTTCACCAAACATTTCGCTACTAACTTTCCCCTAGAA
Source organism: Pipistrellus hanaki (assembly GCF_964339955.1). NCBI lineage: Eukaryota > Metazoa > Chordata > Mammalia > Chiroptera > Vespertilionidae > Pipistrellus > Pipistrellus hanaki. The sequence goes on from NC_140511.1 coordinate 17,445,435, forward strand.
TTCCATTTCTAAGAAAAACGAAACCCTGTGCTCATGCAGAGCTCTTTATTCAGAAAGTATGTGATTCATTCTTTGAGATCCAAAGAACCAAAACCAATATTTTCTAAAGCCTCCTTAACTCTCCAGAGTTAAGATAAGCTATCTATCTATTTATCTATTGTCTGTCTGTGGTAAGCAAGTTAGACAGACAGAAGAAGAGCAAGGATGAGGGGCCAGGTGCAGAAGGTCACCAGGTGGGAGCCCCAGGAGCCTAGCAAAGGACAGTTGTAGGGTGGGACTGGCCCCCAGGGTGACTTTTCCTCCCCTAGCATACGCGGTTTGGACCCTCTGCCCTCTCCTCCCTAGAGATAGTATCTGGGCCTCAGTTGTCTCAGCTCCAGGCCCAGAAAAGCAGCAAACAGACCAGTCATCCCAAGGCTGGCCTTAGGATCAGCTGCATTGAATAATGACCTTCTGCTCCAACGCTGACCAGACAATCAGCGGAGAGCTAGACTCTGAAAGGACACACCTGGCAAGCTTCCTCCTGCATCTCCCCCTATCCCTCCCACGTGGCCATCCCTTTCTCACTCCCAAACTCCTTGGGCCTTTTCTTTGCCTCTGTCGCTTGTTTCCTCAGCCCATTTCTTCTACGAATTACTTCTTCCACCTCTGTGATTTTATTAATAAATGTTCTCTTATAGTTGGAGTCTTGACTCTGAATTCTTGCCTAGCCAGAACTCAACTGAGGTTGCTGAGCCCAGATCTGGTCCAACCCCACCAGTCTGACACCTGGTGCCATTCTCGCTGCCTATAACATCTCTCTCTCTCTCTCTCTCTCTCTCTCTCTCTCTCTCTTTATATATCTATCTAATTCAAAGGTAAATAAAAGGGAATTCATTTGTAATAAAATAATAACATTTTAATATTTAAATGTCACACGGGATGTGGGACAAATCTCTATTATGTATCATATCAACTCTGAGTACAGGGAGGGCTGTCTATCGCCCCTGGCTCAAATCTCTGCAATGCCAGTAGCACTCCCAACCATATGGCAACCAAACCCTCCCTCAAGTTTCCTAAAGGCCAGACCAGCTCTGTGGAGAACCGCTGACCTGGCCAGTGTGCAGAAAACGGCCTGTAGCAACAGGCGAGACCGAGAGGTTAACTCCGCCATTGCCGCGTGGAGACCGCTCCACCAGGAAAGGCACTCAGCATCATCCAACAGCTGGGCCTCTGCTCTAACTTCTAACTGACCTTGCCACTCAGCCCTGAATCAAAGTTGTTAAAGCACTGTTAATAATGAATGAAAATCTCAAGAGGAGAGGTAAAACTTTGCAGTAAAAATTGGGTTGTTCTGACACTGAACAGCTGAATATTTCCAAATACAGACCTTTCATCAAATGGACATGCACATAACAGGAATGGTGTTTCATCTAGATGTTTTTAAAGTTTTATAGACCAGAGTGAAAGTGTATGTCTGATGCCGGCTAGTACACATTCAACACATGGAAACGTTGCGTTTGTAGGAAGAAGTTGGCATTTCATTATGTTTTATGAACACCTATCTTACCCTCCTTTGAGATTTCCAAGACTGCTTTCATTCGTGGCTGTTTGGGTCTTTAAAAAGTTTATTTAGCAGAAACTGGTTTGGCTCAGCGGTAGAGCGTCGGTCTGCAGACTAAAAGGTCCCGGGTTCGATTCCGGTCAAGGGCATGTACATTGGTTGCGGGCACATCCCTGGTAGGGGGTGTGCAAGAAGCAGCTGCTCGATGTTTCTCTCTCATCGACGTTTCTAGCTCTCTATCTCTCTCTCCCTTCCTCTCGGTAAAAAATCAATAAAATATATATATATATTTTAAAGTTTATTTATGTGAGGATACATGTATAAATCCTAAGAAAATGGACACCCAAGTGGTAAGACTACCACTGCAATCAGCTTATGGTTGCCTTTGCTTTCCTCTTTGTAATTTACTAAATTTCACTATAACTTCTTGAAATAAGTATGTATTTCTTTGAAAAAGAGAAAAAAAGGGGAATAAAACTCATTTGATGGAACACTAATGAGCAATTAAGTGGCCAAAGGTAAAGAGAAGGAAAATAGTACTAAAGGGTAAAAATTATCCACAAACATGTCATTGACCTAGTCCAGAATTAACTATTAAACAAAGAAAATTATACAAAAATTATATGTTAACATTCTGCTTTCCCTGGTTAATTACCTCTCTACCTACCTGTGTATCCCCTTTGGTTATCACAAGAGCTAGTCTTACCACTATAATCATACCATTAAGAATTTATTATTGCTAGTCCATAGTAATTGACCATTTCAATGGATTATCTATTCCATCTTGGTTTAAAATCAAAATACTGAAGCCTGAACTTTTTTTTATTCCTTTAAGTAACTTATCTATGAATTTCAGAGCTTTCCTATAGCATGGATCAATCAATATATTTACTCTTATTTACAATAAGAAAATTATGAATTAACTGAGTCCAAGGGTTTTTTTGGCAGAGTGATGGCTAAAATTCCCAATGGTTTGCTGCTTCTTTCTAGCAAATGAAAAATGAACTGTATGCCCTAGCCTGTAGGTCAAGGGCAAAGTGTAATTGCTATGAAATGACAAGTCTACTATGATGAAACTGTCGCAGGTGAATTTGCATTCAAAAAACTCTTCAATGAGAAGTTTCCTGCGCGGTGTATAAAAAAGGTCTGGATTTACCTCCTGGGATGACGGGCCTGCTGAATGCTTGCAGTGAGTGAAGTAGACATTTGAGGAGGATGCACTTTCTTGATAAAAATCAGAGTCCTCACTGAAGTTTCCCATGCACCGTGCCACACAATGCTGCTCTGCCTGTGTCAGCGGAGGCAACGTTTTAACCGTCTATGCCATGTCCTGCAGGCCTTCCAGACCTCCGAGACTTCCGGGATTGTATTAAAAGGAGTTAGTCTTGTTTCTATGGAAACTGTCACCATTCTGTAATCCTGTTCAACAAGACAGTTTGCAACATAGTATCTGATCCAAGCTGAATAGTCTTTGCAATACATCCCTGATAAATTTTTTTAATCTGGATTTCAACATCTGCTGAGAACACCCCGAGTCTGTGAGGCTCCGTAAGAAATAGGTCAGCTGGCCGCAGTGCGCACGAGCTCCGCTGCACGCGGGTTCACCCGCTGGAAATCAGCACGGCCTCTACTTCCAGGAAAAACCCAGGGAAAACAGTTTTAGTTTGAGCAACTGAGGAGACACTGGCATTTGCCCAATTAACTTTTATTTGCATTTCTTTGAATTTCTCGATGTTCTTTACTGCAAAGAGATTAATGCTTTCAACACTGAATTAGTTTAAATAGTAAGAAACAAAAAACATGTGTTGTCTCTTTTACCTGCTAGTTGGGAATACTTATGCAAGCACACCAGACAATGTATTTTACTATTAGGTCACCAGTGCCTATCACAATAACAAACACATGGGGGGGGGGGGAGGGGGGGGAGAATAGTAATGTTAATATGACTAGAGGCCTGGGGCACGAAATTTTTACATGGAGTGGGGGGTGTCTCTCAGCCTGGTCTTCACCCTCTCCAATCTGGGACGGGGGATGTCTGGCTGCCGGTTTAGAGATTGAGCCTAAACAGGCAGTCAGACATCCCTCTCATAATCCGGGACCACTGGCTCCTAACCCCTCGCCTGCCTGCCTGCCTGCCTAATCGCCCCTAACCACCTCTACCTGCCTACCTGATCGTCCCCAACTGCCCTCCCCTGCTGGCCTGTTAGCCCCTAACTGCTTGCTCCCCCACGGGCCTGATAGCCCCTAACTGCCTCTGCCTCGGTCCCCATCACCATGGCTTTGTCCAGAAGGAAGTCAGACGTCCAGAGGATGTCCGGTTGATCCACTCTAATTAGCATATTACCCTTTTAGTAATATAGATAGCAATATCAGCCCACCATTTTTATTGAGCTGTGTTCCAAATGGTGTGCTTAATGTTTTATATTAATTATCTCATTTAATTCTCACTGCAGCCCTATGAGTAGATACTCTGATTAGCTCCAAAGCACAGAGAAGAAAGCTGAAGTTTAGTAGGGCTAGAACAGTGGTCAGCAAACTCATTAGTCAACAGAGCCGACTAATATTTATCAACTGGTACAATGATTGAAATTTTTATTTATTTATTTATTGTTTTAAATATATTTTATTGATTTTGTACGGAGAGGAAGGGAGAGAGATAGAGAGAAACATCGATGAGAGAGAGTTATCGATCAGCTGCCTCTTGCACACCTCCTACTGGGGATATGCCCACAACCAAGGTACATGCCCTTGACCGGAATCGAACCCAGGACCCTTCAGTCCCCAAGCCGACGCTCTATCCATTGAGCCAAACCGGTTTCGGCTGAAATTTCTTTTGAGAGCCAAATTTTTTTAAACTTAAACTTCTTCTAACACCACTTCTTCAAAATAGACTCTCCCATGCCATGGTATTTTGTGGAAGAGCCACACTCAAGGGGCCAAAGAGCAGCATGTGGCTCTCAAGCCACAGTTTGCTGACCACAGGGGTAGGAAACTTGGCCAGCGTTGCACAGCTACTAAAATAGCCAGAAATGGAATTAAAAGTTTGGTCTGATTTCAAAGTCTATGATCCCAACACTGTGCTCTTCTGCACAGTGCTGAATAAATAAATAATGAATGCTCTAACTCCTCTGGGCCCTTGTTTCCTTCTCTCTAAAATAATGGGATGGTCCCTACCTCACAGAGGACTTGTAATGATTCCATGGTTTAATTTATGCACCATAAAGAAGTATAAAAATTTTAGCACTGATATTATTATTGGTTCTCTGCATTTGCAAATGAGATACCACCTGGATACAACAATAAAAACAGTGCTTGAACTTCATTAAATTTTTGCATGTAGGTAAATTGCTTTTAATAATAATGTCTTAAGAGCATTCCATAGAGCATTCACATAGACAGTGAATTGCAAAGAATTATGAGCATGAATAAGTTGGGCATTACACCTAATGACAAAGTAGCTCTTTTATATATTCTTTTACCTATCTCTTTACCAAGTGCCTACAGATCTGAAAACTAGACAATGTCTCCATAAAACTGAGAGCATCCTTCTGCCACAGCTGGTTACCATTGCAAAGCAAGAGGGCAGCCAGCCGTGGCAATATGCATGGTGGGTTTCTGCTGATGCCACCATTCAGGACAGAGCAGTGGAGAGCAGCAAGCAGCACAGAGCACCTAGCCATGTTTGTTGGTTAATCGCTGCCATGGATGATGACGACATGTGTCATCGTACACACAGATGTTGCAGTACCAGAGACAACCCTTTGTTTCTGGTGACAGTTGGCATTTCTAAGTGCTGTCACTCTTCGAAGGCCACTGTGCCACGAGGGTGACATTCAGATGCTGGAGTGGAATCAGAGAACCAAAGACTTTAACTGTTCCACCTCCATCCTACTGAGCTGCCTGCGGCTGTGGCCAGTTCGGGACAGAGCCCAGGCTAGGGAGGCACGCAGTATAACAGCTCCAGCTCCCAGTTCCAGCTCCACCACTAACCAGTTGTAGGATCTTGGGCAAACTACTTAACCTTTACACATTTTGGACCCCTAACCCTACTCTCCTGAATCTTCTCTTAAAATAAGGGTGTGTTCAGGAAAATAGGCCTTCAAACACTTTAAGGCAAATGTGGCAAGTAAGGTTTTATCCAAACCAAGCCAAGCAACCCAACTCTTGGGTCAAATTTATTGATTTTTTACAGAGTAAAAGGGAGAGGAATAGAGAGTAACATTGATGAGAGAGAAACATCGATCAGCTGCTCCTACACACCTCCTACTGGGGATGTGCCTGCAACCAAGATACATGCCCTTGACTGGGTGCTGCCACTAGGACTCTGGAACCAACTGCCCTGCAAAGGCGGTGCTGTCTAGAGCAGACCAAGTCACAGAGATAGAAACATCGATGATGAGAGAGAATCATTGATTGGCTGCCTTCCGAATGCCCCACCACCCGGGTATGTGTCGTTGGCCGGAATCGAACCTGGGACCCTTCAGTCCGCAGACCGATGCTCTATTCACTGAGCCAAACTGACTAGAGCTATAGTGTCCTTTTTCAAAAGCCCAGGATTGACAGTTATTTTGGCCTTCACTCCAGCTTCCACTTTCCTGTCTCCTCCAGATCCCCCTCCCTCCTATCAGCGGGTCTCTCAACAGTTCCCAAATGAGTGGGGCTCACACTGGTCTCCACCCATGCCTTTGCTGGCAAAGTTTCCACTTCCTGAGCACATCATCTGCACTTTCACTCTAGCGAAGTAATAATGCAGGTAAACTCAGGCAGTCTCATGGCCAGGGCTGGAGAGATCCCTGTGCCATTTCTGCCCTGCCCCCATCTCACCCCTCAGAGGCAGACACTGTTAGCTGTCCATACACTCTCACTGCCTCCACATTCCTAAATAACTTATGTACACTATTCTCTGGAATTTTAAACAGTATCTGCTGACTGACTCTTGCAGTAGAGAATTTCAGTTCTCTTTCTATATCCTCAATATCTTTAATCACAAATTTTAATCACTATTGGACTCTGTTAACAGTGTTTATGCTGACCAAGTTGCAAACTGTTATTATGGCTCTTCCTTGTACACTTTCTCCCTAGAGTTAATAAGTACCTCATGCTGTCATCACTTTTTAAATTGTCTTAGTTTTCTTTCCATATCCTCTGAGAAGCTGCTTACAACAATTTTACTCTTGGTCAAACCTGTCAGGTTTCCTCCTATGTTCTTCTCTCTCCTGGAGGCCTCCCTCTCCCGGGTCTGGTCTGGACGGGCTGGCCCGAGCCTGGTGTGAAGGGGAACCCCTCCTTGCCTCTCTCATGTTGAATTCTCTGTTTCCAGACTCCACTGTCTTCCTCTTTCTTCCTTTAGCTTCTAATTTAATAGAGAACTTCTAGGTTCCTCTTGAAATAGGGCACTTCGCAGGCATATTGTTGAAGTCATACGTGCCTGGAATAATTTTTATTCTCCCTCATTCTGGACTCATAATTTTTCTTGGTTTACAAGTCTATGGGGAAATCATTTTCTTCCTAATTTTGTATACCTCTTCCACTGTCTTCTAGCGTCCAGTGTTGGTACTGAGCACTGCAATGCCATTCTGATTCCCAGGCCTTTGTATGACATCTGTTTTTCTTCTCTCTGGAAGTATTTAAATCTCTTTTTAAGCCCTGTGTTGTGACTTTCATTCATTACACTGGGTACTCAACAGGCATTTTTAATAAACAAATTCATCTTTCTGATCTAAGGACATTTTTTGTATTATTATGCTAACTTCTTGCTGCCCTCCTGCTCATCTTCTGGAACCTTCTATTTGATGCTGGGGCTCCTGATTGGCTCCTGGAGCTTTGCTATCACCTCTCCTGTTGTCCACCTCTTCACTCCACTTTCTGGAAAACTATGTTTGAAATCGTCTTCACTATTACTCCTTCTGCCAGTCCAATGTTGAATTGATCCTCTCATTTTCTTAACTCTTTTCTTTTATTGCTCTCTCTCTCTCTCTTTTTTTTTATAAGCCTTTTAAATGTCATTTCTGGAAGATTCATTTAATTTTTACATGTTACTATTTTGTAATCTTAATTTATAAAAGTCTTTTACTGTTTTTCTGATCATCTTATTGCATCCTAAATCTTGCTTATAAATACAAAAAAAAAGTCTCATCTCTTGAGCCTTTTGCTCATTACTTCTACTCTTTGCTTTTTTTTTTCCCAGTAGCCATGAGTAATTTTTAAAAATATATATATTTTATTGATTTTTTTCAGAGAGGAAGGGAGAGAGATAGAGAGATAGAAACGTTGATGAGAGAGAAACATCGACCAGCTGCCTCTTGCACACCACCCCCTACCGGGGATGTGCCCACAACCAAGGTACATGCCCTCGACCGGAATGGAACCTGGGACCTTTCAGGCCACAGACCGATGCTCTACCACTGAGCCAAACTGGTTTCGGCAGTAATTGTTTTTTTAGACTAATCATGAAATTTTTTTTTCTTTGTTTTTCCAGTAGCCATGAGTAATTTATTTATTTATTTGAGACTAATCATGAAATTTATTTTTTTCCTTTTTTCCCCCTATTTTTTTATTAAATTATTATCTGTGTACATATCTTACCATTGCCCTTCCCTCCCATATATACCCTCCCTCCCCAGAGTTTTGTGTCCATTGGTTGTACTTATATGCATGTATACAATTCCTTCAGTTGATCTATTTTCTCCCTCAGATCTCCCGACCCTCCCTGCTGTAATTTGACAGTCTGCTTGTTGCTTTACTCTCTCTATATCTATCTTTTGGTTCATCAGTTTAACTATTGCTTCTTTGTCTTTCATGGTTCAGAGCCATCTGGGGAAGCAGACCTACCCTTTCCACTTTTGCACTTTTACACAATTCCTCAACTTTGGGCCTGATGCTCACTCCTGCCCCCCTAGTAGGTCTAGTGTCCCAGAGCTGGGCAGAGGGAGGGTATCAGGAAAGGCACTCACTATGCAAATGAGGGTTCTCATCCTTATTAAACGTTCCAGTAACCCCATCTTTTCAGCCTCCTAACTCATTCCTCTACCCCTAGCCCCACACTTTCTGGGCACCTGGTGCATCCTATTACTGAAACTTTTTCTGGGAACTGGCTGAATGGATTGGCTTGTGTCTCATCAGTACCCTCTCCTGAGCTTGGCTTCCTCTCTGCTGCCAGCTCACCATTCCTTCATCTCCCCTTCATCCCCAGGTGCCGATTTAGAGTTGCTGATGCGGCTATTGCTTCTTTTCCTTGGTTTGTCTTAAATTTTGTTTGTTTCTGTGGGATTCTTTTCTAAGAGGAAGAGGAGTAGAAATATCTTTATTCCACTTCAAAAACATTATTCTCCTCTAAACACTTTTATAGGATGCTCTGAGCCATCTCTTTCTTTCCTGTCTCCAAAATCTTGAAGTCAGAGCCTAAGTGGCCACTGTGACTTCCCAGGGGTTGTGAACCTGTCTGTGCCATTTCACTGTGGTCTGGCCAACCTCTGTTCCCATCTACATCTCCCTGCTTGAGGAACTTTCCTGAAACTGCAGAAGGCTATTCTACCTGTACATACATGGCAGTCCATAAAAGATTATCAGACCCTAGAAGCATTTCCCCACCAATGACACTTGGGAGCTGATATAGAAATACTCCGGTTCCCTTCCCCCTTAGGTGACATAACACTGAAGTGTGTGTGCTGTGTTGTTGGTTTTTTCTCATAGACAAACTCCAGCTGCTCCCAATGGTAGATGGCTTAAAAGGCCCACTTATGGGGGAACCAAATCTAAAACAATTGGTGGTATAAGTGCTCCTAAGAAGAGCCTCGGAAATTGGGTCAGTCAAGGCCAGAAGCCAACCAGAACTCCATTGCTATTGACGAGTGGGTTTTGACGGTGCCAGCATGCTGCAGCATCACAGTTACTCAGACTGTCATCCGTGGCGAGTGGAGATGGTGTACAGATGGCAGAGGACACCTCACAATCTCTCCAGCTTATCAGTTACATGATCATCTTACGCACCATGGAGTTGGTGGTGTGTTCTTAGGTGTTCTTTTCAGGCTTTCAACAGGCTGGGAGGACAATCTGCTTTAGTCCGTGTTGGAAAAGGTCACCAGAGGATGTGACCTCCAGAGCTGCCAGTTAAGGTGGCCCAGAGTAGGTAAATGAGGTACTCACATTCTCCCACAGCCACACCAGAATTACAACTAAATTACAGAACCACCTGTAGTTTAGAGCCATCATTCAGAACCACCTGAAATCTAGCTGAGCAGAAGTCCTACAACCAGGGATTTAAAGAAGCAGCCACATTGAGCCTGGAAGGAGTGGAGACACAGAACGGGCTGGTCCCACACCCACATGTGGCAGATAAAAATCAGGAGGGATATCTCCGCTGCAGATGTCCCCCCTGAGGAGTGAGGGCATCCCAGCCCCACACCATGTCGCCAGCCCGGGGTTCCAGTGCCAGGAAGAGAAGGCCCCATAAATTCTGGCTGTAAAAACCAGAAAGGATTGTGGCTGAGACAGAGGGCTGCTGGAGTCCAAGGTGTCCCTCTTAAGGAGTTGTGCTGGACCTACCTACTCTGATCTCCAACGCTGGGGAAGCAGCTCAGAAAAACACCTTGGACGTACAAGGAGGAACTGAATTGCCTGGTATCAGGGCGAGAGCTGGTGGGGCAGCTTTCTCCCAGACAGAAGTGCTGGCAAAGGCCATTGCTCCTTTTCTGGACCCTCCCCCCACAGAACTGGCTACCTCCCAAGCACTTTAGGTCTCAGCCTAGCTATCACCTTCTAGTACCCCTTATTTCAAGTCTAGGTTAGGTGTCCTCTTTTTATGCTCCCACAGTTCCCAATCTTTCCTCCCCATTCAATCTACTAATCACCCTCTTCCACCTACATTGTTATAGACTGGATAAATTCATATATTAAATTCCCCCAAATTCATATATTAAAAGCCTAATGCCCAAGGTGATGATACCGTGTTTCCCCGAAAATAAGACATCCTCCGAAAATAAGACCTACTTTCAGGTTTCCTTCTGAGTGAAATATAAGGTATCCCCTCGAAAATAAGTCCCCCCCCTCCCCCCCGCCCAGGCTTAACATGAGAGATTTGGTCCACTGATTCTGAAAGAAATGGAGTCACAAGAAATTCACCAGGAAATTCAGGAATTGGATTGTTATGATGATGTTCCAGAAGATGATTACATGATTGTCATTGAATAAATGAGTAAATTCTTGATACTGTAGTATTCACAGTTTGTCTGGTTTGTGTTGACAACTACCGTACTACCGTACCAAATACAAGTAATGAATTTCCTTTATTTTCATTTAACAATAAATGTGTACCGTATTCTTCTTCATGGAAAAATAAGACATCCCCTGAAAATAAGGCCTAGCGCATCTTTGGGAGCAAAAATTAATATAAGACACTGTCTGATTTTCGGGGAAACAGGGTATTAGGATGTGGAGCCTTTGGGAGGTGATTAGGTCATGAGGATGGAGACCTCCTGAATGGGCTTAGTATCCTTATAATGGAAACCTCAGGGAGCTCTCTCGTCCTTTTCACCATTTGAGAGCACAACAAAAGACAATTGCCTCTGAATAAGGTGCCTATGAACCCCACCAAATCTGCTGGTGCCTTGATCTTGGACTCCTGGTCTCCAGACTGAGAAATAAATGTCTTTAACGGCATTCTATTATAGCGCCTGAATGGACTAAGTGATTTGCCCAAGACCATAAAACAGTGGAGGCGGAAGTGGTGTGTGAACCCAGGCAATCTGTCTCTAGAGTCCAGTTGATTCCCAGAGACACTTCATTAAGTTTACCTTTTAATTTTTCCCCACTGATCTCCATGGGGACAGCAAATCACCGATCTCAGTTATTCTTGTTTTACCGTTACCTTCCCCAACGCCTAGCATTTAATGAAGCCCAGAAAACACTTGTTACATTGATGAAAAGGCAAATAACAAGGCCTCTCACTGCAGCCTGCAGCTGGCCTGCATTATCCCCAGGACCCAAGCAAATTACACAAGAGGAAGAGTGGCTATAGCTTGACTTATAGCGGGATCATCTGTTCTCCAATTTAGCAACAGAAGAAAGTGCAGATGAAGGAAAAATATCTCATACACAAAACAAAGAACTTGAACTTGTCCAAGGTACCATATAGGCTCTTGTAGAAGAGGTACAGCTCTGACATCCTAAGATGATAATAAATCCATAGGTAAAAAGTATTTGCTTTACACAGTCATTCACAGGACTGTAAGGGGGAGGATCATTCAACCTGAATCCAATCTCCTACGGCCATTTATCTTCTTTGTAACCTGGATATAGGACGGCTAGCTTCTCTATAATGTCAAGATATAAAACATTCCTTAAATAAGCCTTTTCAGAATGCAGTTGCATGTTTTATAGTTTTGCTCTCTGTGTGTGTGTACTCATTTACTTGCTGCTGGAAAATCGCTGTGCTTTTATATTCCTTGCTGTTCTACATACTAAGAAGCTGGGAGTGTCCCCTGTCTTTTGGGAGTAAAGCTGCAAGTAGTCTCCTTCTCTACCCAGCTGAGATTTTTATTGCTTTTGGTCAAAGATCACTGTGGGAGTCACATCATTTATATGACCGCTTTTTAAAACCTCAGCACATTTCCCCAGATGGATAAATGTGGATACATATTTGATGAGCTCCTACATTATTTAGAGCAAAGAACTGTCTAAATGTGATTTAATAACAGCCTCCAAGACATGCAGTCATGGGGCTGGAGATAGGACCTCAGGGCTGGGCACAAAGGCAATGGGAGAGGAGAGAGGGATTTGAATCAGGGAAAATTTAAACTGGTCAAAAATAAACTCCTTTGCTTCACCAGCGCTCTCAACTTCCCCTTCTTTCCCCACTCCACAGCTTCACTTCACACATCCACTCACAAGCCTGGGTTGGTAGGTGAGGTTCAACCAACATCTTGGATTGCTTTTTCAAGATTCCATATTTGAGCATTCCATTTAGTGTCCAAACTACCTGTGTATAAGTCTCAAAATGTTAACAACATAATTTGCATACAAATAGAGAGTGTGCATTAATGCATGTACCAAAAGAATTGCAAAACTGATTCCAAGAGAAATTGAAAGATTTGTGTTGTCAATGGAAAAAAAAAAATTCTAAAATTAGACTACTACATTAAATGTAAAATTGGCCAGTCTCTTCCAGGTTAATGAAACCAGAATCTTCGGTGTTAATCTTCTCCACAGAAAATGAAAAATGTCATCTAAAATTGTTATATTTTATTAAGTTTACAGGATTGTTCACTCAATTGTACCAAATTTATTCTACAGAGTTAAAGTGTCTTTTAAGGCCTGTTAGATGATTTCTCTTCCCATGACATTAAACCTTCACATAATCATCTTTTTGCCTGAATTCTATCAACACCCTCAGCCAAAGTCCACCAAGAACACCCCTAGAGTTGAACAAGTTTGATTTATTACTTGTTTTATTGAGGGACAGTGCTCACCATAGAGAACTGTGGGTGTCTCAGTAAGAGGATATGAGGAAAAACCTATTACAGGATTTGGGTTGTGGTTAAATATTTGGGGAAAGGCATCTAAGAAAGCCAGGGTTTGCCCTAGGGTGGGTGCTGTCAGAAAGCAGGGGCAATTCTATGGCTGGGTGTCTCATTGAGTCACCTCTATAGGGAGAAAACAGAGACCAAGAACAGTGTTTTGATGGTAAAGAAATAGCAGACACTCCTTTTGGTGGGGGGGAAAAAGGGAGGGTGTTTGCTATTTTGTGAATGGCACCGTGACCTTGTATTTTGTCTGTGCTTAAAACTGGTCTTGTTTTGTCTCATTTTATCAGGATAACCTTGATTTCATTTTCCCAGAGTAACTTTGTCTGACCTTGAAATCCTGTGAGATGGTTTCTATCTAACAGGAGAATAACATGGCCTCGCGGTGAGTGCCAGGCCAGCTTATGAATGTGGGGAGTGGATTTTTTTTTTTCTTTCTCTTCCAACTTTTGGATAATTTTCCTCAGCATCATAAGTACATGAATAAATGAATGATTTGCAGGAATATATTTAATTGAAGAAAGTAAAGTAACATTTGTCACACTCCAGAAATAAAATTCAAATCTGCTCACATTATTGCACCTTCATCATCGTCAAGAATTCTTTTCAGTGTCCAGCCACCTCAGGGAATCCCGAGGGACAGCACACAGTGCAGAGTGGCTGCTGGACACTGTGGACAGCTCTGGCCCATTGCTGTGGAGCTCCCTCCTCTTTCAGATGCGACCTCCCTTTCTTAGCGATGTCCACTCCAGGCAAGACCCCGTGGCTCAGGGAGACACTGAGTGTATTTACACTGGCTCAGCCGCAGCCAGCACCATGGGAATGCTCAAAGCCAGGAAGCTCTGAACTGCTGTCTCAACACTTTACTCTAATTGAGCATTCACAGTGACACACTGGTGAGGGGGTTCACTATTCAAACCCTTCCCAAACTCTTCCCTGCCCCTCCCCTAATGGAGCTCCCTGACCGCCTTTGGTCCTCCCTGATGGTGGTACACTTACTTCATTGGCATAGGACGCCTCAGGGTGATTCATTAACATGATAACCTGGCAACTGGTCAGAGTTTATGCACAGCTCTGGCACCTTTGAGACTTCAGTGACATTGCTGGCTTCCAACTATGTGCTGGCTTCTGGCACAATTCTTATTTTGCTGCTGTTAGCAGTCATTGCATGCTCTTCGTCTTGCTCAGAGTTTTAAGAACTTACCCAAGATCACACAGATAATACAGAGCAGAACCAGGATCCGAACCCATGTCTGACTGACCGCCCCACCTTTTCTCTGCCTTATGGGAAATCCCACTGGATTAAAAACAAGCCCACACCTTTTCCCTTTTCACACAGAAGTTTGATGACAAAACTAAAGACGGTGTTTTCACGCACAGGTGGTTGGAGAGTGGGGGTCACTCTCTGGGTGTGCATGGCCCACAGAAGAGGGCAGTGAGCAAAGCATCAGGTCAGCCCCACTGGCATCCTCCAAGGTACGCCACGCTCCCATCCTCTCTGGGCCTGTGATTCCGTCAGCATCCCTGTGTCCCTTGATCAACAGCAGAGGTCAAGTGAAAAGGGACGTGTGAGAGATCTGAGGAAGCACCTTCCCAGTCCGCATTGGGTTCAAAATAAATTACTTTCTTGGCCACTGAGTGCTCTCTTCTTTGAGTTGCATGCTATCTTTCATATGTTCCCCTTTTTTGCTGAAGCTCAGGCTTTGAGAGACCAGCCCCTTCCATCCCTTTAGCTGTTGTGGCCCTGGCCATGGGACTGTCCAGCCCCGGTGTTCTAAGGCAGACCCTGGAATCAGAGGCATGAGTGCCCTTCTCTGGGACCTACCAAAAACTCACTTCAAACTTGGGGTAGGAGACTGTGCTTCCCAAAGATTCTATATATGTACACATATACATACTGAAACACACACGCATCCCATTACCTATGGATATTCCTCTTATGCTATGGCATTGACACCCTTCACTGAGAGGTAGTGTCTAGACCCACACCCTTCTCCCTTTACCTTGAATCTGGGCAGACCTTTGTAATTGCCTTGACCAATCCAACAGGGCAGAAGTGATGTTGCTTGACTTCTCAGGTTAGGTCATTTTTAGGACTTCCACCTGTCTCTCTTCACCTCTTTCTCTCTCATAGGCTTGCTCGCCCTTGGAACCGGCTAGCATGTTTTGAAAAAGCACAAGCCACATAAAACAGCCACATGTGCCCTGGCCCATGTGGCACAGTTGATTGGGCGCCACTCCTGTCCACCAAAGGTTGTCAGTTCAATTCCAAGTCAGTAGAGGGTATGCAGGAGGCAGCTGATGGATGTATCTCTTTTATATTGATGTCTCCCTTTCCCTCTCCCTTCCTCTGTCTCTCCAAAAATAAAATTTAAAAATCTTTAAAAAAAAAATAGCTGCACATGTGTGTTCCAGCTAACACAGTGGCAGCTGGAGCTAGTACCTCAGTCAACAGGCAGCATCTATGATGGGACATAGGAGTCCTTGAGACTCCAGACGACTCAAGTCTCTAGCCGTCAAGTATTCCAGACACACGTCCTGGGACTTGTGAAGGAGAAGCAAGTCATCATTTTATCCTCTCTGAATTCCTGACCCACAGATAGCATGAGAAGTAAGGAGTAATTGTTATTTTAGGTCACTAGGGCATGGGGTGATTGGTTATGCAGATAGTACAGCTAGATTTAGCAATCGAATCCTCTAAACAGAACTGTGATAACCTTGAAATAGGACCCTCAAATATAGTCTCCTCCATTCTCCCCTTTCACTGCTTATTCATACATGAGAGAATTGGCAGGGATTCCCATCACAGTTTTCTTCAGGTTAATTATAGAAGCAACAAGTATAAAGTAAAAAATCTTTACATTCGTTACAACCAGAATCTCAGGAAATACACTCACTCTTGCATGATTAGTGTACACATGTTCTCTTTACTTAATTGTCACATCATGTTTTTTATTTGTCCAATATACAGTGAAAAGTACTGCAAATAGAAAGATTTCTATCTAGGAGGCACAAAAGAAAAAGTTTGACTTGCTAGCTGGTGAAGTAAATTGACCTCTTGAATCTCTTTTAAAAAAAATTTTTTATATCACCAATCTATGTTTCTCCCCACAAGAGCCTGGCAAGTGATGGGACAGTCGGGCCTTGAGAGCATCCAAAGAATTCTGGGCTCTGAATTAAGCGAGTGTCAGACACTCTTCTTACATTATCTTATTTAATACCGCATGAACCCCGTGCTGTTCCTTTAACTCCCGTATTACATATGAGGAAACTGAAGCACAGAAAAGCAGGATGAAGGCTCTTCCTAAACATATTCAACTTAGTAAATGAATTCAAATACACAAATCCAGTCAAAAACTAAAACAAAAGGCTTACTTTTAACAGTGCCCATAGCCCCAAACATGTCACTCAGTGAATATTTGCTTCAGAGGTCAAGCTGTGTCTTATAGAGAGAAGGTTTGAGCTTAAAGAGTATATGGCCACACAGAGACACGTGAGCTTCTACCGGAAGAACTGACTGCACATGCTGCCTTGAGAACCTGACCCTCAGCACCATCAGGACCCCACGTGGCAGTAAGTTGTCTGAGGTGACAAAACTAGACTCAAAATCCCATGCATAGTCCACTCCCCTAATATCCGGCTTCTCCACACACCCGCTCTGTTTATAGTCCGCATGCCTGTCTGGCAGGGCAATGCATCTGTCACCTTCATCATGAGGACAGAACATCAGAAAGCTGAGGGGGGAGGGGGGTAAGTGTAGAATGCTGGTTGAGTGCAAGGGCTCTGGACCCAAGCTTCTGGGGTTTCGACCCCAGCCTTGCCATTTACCTGCTGGGTGAGTGTTTCTGGCTATTTATTTTTGTGTAACAAGCCACCCTAAAACTTTGTGATTTGAAACAATCATTAATTATTAGCTTTCATGGTTCCGTGGCTGGGGTTAGCTGGGTTGTGCTTGCTTAGAGTCTCTACTGCAGCTGCAGTCAGATGTTGATGGAGACTATGTCAGTCATCTGAAGGCCCACGTGGTAGATCAGCTGGGCTAGTGAACAGAACACATTCCATGGCCTCCCACTGAGTTCCCAGGCTTTTTACAGGTAACTGGGAGCAACCAGGGGACGTTCAAGAGCAATCATTCCAAGAGAACCGGGAAGGATCTGTAAAGGCCTGCGAACCAGCTCTGGAACTCACGGGGCATCACTTGTGCCATATTTTGATGGTCAAGCATGAGTCACAGTGGCCAGGAGACTTTCAAAAGGTATCAGGAGACATGGCTCATTAGAAGACTCGCCTTTAAAGTTGAGCTACCACAGTAACCTTGGGCAATGCATTTCAATTCTCTGTGTTTCATTTTCTCATAAAATGGAGGTGATAAAGGCAGCTACTTGGTAGAATTATGAGGAGTCTACTCAACCTAGTTAGAAGAGCAATAGCACATAACAGGTACTCCATAATAGGTACTCCATTGCTGATACTATTCCCTCTTAGAAACACGATGCTAGATACTCACTTTACACCCACCGAGTGCCTCAATCACACACGACACGCTTCTAAGGCCCATCACCAGGCCCACGTGCATTCCTGGGCTGAGAGCTGCACAAGGCTTCCTGGGAACTCTTTGTTATGCTCCATCATGAACAGATGCAGAAATGCTGTCACTTGTTGTCAGCACAGACTCTCCATGAGGATATTTCAAAGGCAGAATACCCAACAGGCTGTCAGAGGGAAGATCAAGAAGCACATCCACCGACTGTCTTCACAGCTCTACACATGGCTCCAAGGGGCTCTGTCCGGCAGTGAACTCTCCCTCCTCTCCCGGTCCCACGCTGGGAGCGCCTCCTCTTCCAGGGGTCAGCTTCAAAGACGTGAGGGCAAAAGGGACTTGGCGCTTCCCAGGAACTTTGGCCCCAAGCTCAAGAACTTCCTGTACAGCGAGCCAGCTGGGGTTCTTTGTGGAAAAATAAGGAAAAAGCATCATCACCCAGGCTCTGCACAGCTGAAAGGCTGCGCAGTCCCGAGGAGACCCTGGCGTGGCTGGCCCTCAGTCACACCTTCTCTGCAAGTGGGAGGACTTTTCCCAGGCTCCTGCCACAGGGCCTGGTTGGCATCAAAGCCTAACCAGGGCTGCTATGGAGACCAGACCCACAGGGCAAGACAGGGAAGCACCGCGTAACGCAGGCTGAGCTCGCAGGAAGCAGCCGGACATGGCTGTCCATTCTAAAGAGAATCACCGGCTCAGCTGATTCCAAGTGCCTAACAGATCCGAGGTGAGGCCAGGCTTTGTGGTGGGCAGCACCAATGGGCAGTGCCTGGAGTAGGAGCTGAGAGGCCTCCGGGTGGACCTCTGCTCCAAACTGCTTCTCTTCCAATTGCCACACTGCCGGGGATGCCAGCAAATGGGCTTTGTTGATCTCAGTGCCACATCCTCTTAAAAAACACACATTTCCTGCCCTAACAGGTTTGGCTCAGTGGATAGAGCATCGGCCTGCAGACTCAAGGGTCCCAAGTTCGATTCTGGTCAAGAGCATGTACCTTGGTTGGGGGCACATCCCCAGTAGGGGGTGTGCAGGAGGCAGCTGATTGATGTTTCTCTCTCATTGATGTTTCTGACTCTCTATTCTTCTGCCTTCTTCTCTGTAAAAAAAAATCAATAAAATATTAAAACAAAAAAACATTTCCTAGATGGGGTTAATTCATTGTGGAATTATATTCATCAGAACTCTGATGAGTATTTGAGGGAAAAAATGAGAAAACCAAAAAGCAGAGGAGTAGATATTTTTGGAGGACTGCGAGCAAATTGCAGGAAATGCAAGAGTAGAAGTAGACCCATGATTACACTGGAAGTAGAGGCTTGAGGTGGTTACATTTCACAGGCTGCATGGTAGGGCTCTCTCGGACTCTCAAGTATGTTGGCTTTTTATCTTAAAGTCTCTACAGTGGAAAGCCTGGACACTAGCAATTACAGACTTCTGTAGGATTCCGTTCTTCCGCCCTCAAAAATCAGAGAGAAAACAGACTGTTATCTCCTTGATCGTTTTAAGAATTCCTAGGGAGCACTCTGACTGGCCAGTTTAGATTAGGTTTTTATCTCTGAACCAATCGCTGTGGCCAGGGAGGCAGAGTCATTAGAAGATAAAAACTCCCATTTGTCTCATAGGCCTGGGAGGGGAAGGGAAAGGAAGAAAGTGGGAATCTCAGAAGAAGAAAGAGGTCCCAGTCACACACACATCACTAAGACCCATGACAGGTGTTATCAGCCAATAGCACCCCCAAGCATATTCTTTTATCAAATCCATTTTAGATGGCACTAGCAGACTGAAGAAAAAGGAATGTTATTGGTTGGGGAGGGGGGGGAGGGGGGGAGTGCAGGATGAGAAAGAGGTCACTTTGAATCAGGATGTATGTATATTTACAACTATAAAAATTTGTGTGACTTTTACATAAATACATTTGCAAATCTCTTGTCAAGCAACATGGCATAATGTTTTGTCTAGAATATGAAATTATTGTCATCCTGGTACCTGCGAAGGGGAAATGGACATGAGGATCAGGATGGAGTAAGCGGGGGGAGGCCCAGCAGGAGGGAAGACGAGGTGAGAGAAGCCCCAGAACACACTTCATGCCCTCGGTTTTGCCTTTGACAGGCAGACTACGGTTTACGCTTTTGGATGTTATCTGCTTTCGCCTACTTTTCCCAGTCACTAGCTTCAGTTTTTCTCCAGGAAAGAAATCTAGGCACGCTTTCTCATGCCTCCGGTGGAATCAGGCGGCTGGATTCGTAACTCTAGCCCGACCTGCTTCCGTTTCCAGCCCGAAAACATTGGCAAATCCAGGGTTTCTCCGGAGCAGATCTAAGTGCCTACGGGCTTCGCAAGCCTAATCAGCTCCCTGAGAAAGCATCCCTGCTTGCTTTTGCCGCTTTTTTCAGAGACATTCCATTGAATGAGAAGAATTGGGATTGAAAGAGTCTCATTTCACTGGCTACATTTTGCCAAATGAGACTTGAAACTTTAAAAAACTTTTCCCCCAACTCTAACCTCCCACATGAGGTAAAGCTACGTAAGCCTAGAACAAAGAGCTAAAACAGCGTGACCTGCTTGACGTCCCCCTGCACAGTAACCGGGTCCAAGCAGAAGCTCCGGTCCCTCCGCCTCGTCTGCAGATGCCCCTCACGTAGTAACAGCAGGTGCAGTGGTCCTGCGCCGGGCACGCAGGAGCGATAGTCAGCCTCCTGTCCAGGAATGCGTTTCAATAATGGGGGATTTCTCAAAATGCCTTCCGTCTTTGTAAAAAACTCTCTATGTCTAATCAGCCATGTCAAATGGCCAGGTCAACATCCACCCCCTTCACTGAGAAATTTTCCTTAATGGAGATAGGGAGATAGTTCCCTTTCTCAAAGGAAAATATGTTGCTTGCCCTATTTGAAGGAAATCTCTCTCTCTCTCTCTCTCTCTCTCTCTCTCTCTCTCTCTCTCTCTCTCTCTCTCCACACACACACACACACACACACACACACACACACACACTCGGGGTACCACTAATTGCATTCCCTCAGCATTCCTCTCCCCACCCCCACCTCCTTCTAGACTGTCCCCCGCCCATTTCCTCCTTCTTCTCCCTCCAGTCCAGTGTTTCCCAAACTTCTCATGATGAGAATCACCTGGTGGAGTTGTTAAAACACAGATTCCTGAATCCCAACTAAGAAGTGCTAAACTAGAATTTTTGAGGAGATATAGGTAAAATTGCATACCTAACTTAGTGCTCTGTATATAAAATCTGTCTTAGAGCACTAGTTAAGTATACAATTTTACCTATATGTTCCCAAAAATTCTAGTTTAGCACTTCTTAGTTGGGATTCAGGAATCTGTGTTTTAACAACTCCACCAGGTGATTCTCATCATGAGAGAAGGTTGGGAAACACTGGGGTAGAGGATGTTCCACGCAGTCCTCAGAACTCTAACTGAAGCAAGGTGCATGCTGCCCCGGAAGTGCTGGCAGAAAAACAATGTAAGACCTGGGAGGGGAGCCACACAGGTGAGACACGGGTGAGAGGTGAGCAAGCTCCCGGCTGCAGAAATATCACTGAAATCCCTGGAAAAAAAGGTCTTCGTTATGACAAGCATGACTCCTGTATAACTGCACACTTTCCAGGTTGGTTCCAGCACAGCATAGACGCAGAGTGACAGGCGGCAGCTGGGGAGGGATGCCAGATTCCTGGGCTATCTTGGCAGAGGTTTCTCTGCATTTTTAAAATAAAATTTCAAAACAAGAAATATGTGCTTTTACTGAAAGGTCAGCTTCCTGTCACTCCCCAACAGATGAATTTTAATGGATAACTTTATAAACTAAATTACGTTTTCTCAATGAATGGCAATTACCAAGTGGTACTTTTTCATTTATGATTCATCTCCAACTCGCTATTTGTCCTTAGTGCTTTAACTTTTCTTTTTCTTTTTTTAATGTATTTTTTTTTTTTTTTTTTTTTTTTTTTTTTTTTTTTTAGAGAGAGAGGAAAGAGATAGATAGAGAGCTAGAAACTCGAGAGAGAAACATCGACCAGTTGCCTCTTGCATACCTCCAACCGGGGATGTGCCCGCAACCAAGGTACATGCCCTTGACCAGAATCGAACCCGGGACCTTTCAGTCCGCAGACTGATGCTCTATCCACTGAGCCAAACCGGTTTCAGCAGTGCTTTAACTTTTCGTTTGATTCCTCCCCATCTCTCTTGTCAAGTGGCTAATGATCTATAAACAAGAATTTAAGGAAAGAAAAAAAAAACCTGCTTTTGTACTATCAAGAACTATTTTCTAGTTCAGATAATGAGCTCTGTTTCTTCTGTTGTTTCCTATTACAGTCTGATTTTTTTTTTTTTTTTTTTTTTGTATAATAGGTTTTCTTAAAGACAGGTAAATATAGCAAAGATATCTGAGGGGAAAAAATTCTCTGCCTCATGTTTCTAAATCCATAAGAAGTGTTTTCTCTCTCTCTTTCCAAAGCCTCGGGATAAAGAAAAGCCAAATCCTGCCTTAATCTCGGCATTCTCTTTGAACCTCGTCTGACCTGGTTCTCCCCTTTAGTGCCACAGAGTCCTCTGAGCACCTGCAGCAAAGACCAGACCAAAACCCATTTACTGGATACACAGCTGGTATAAACATGCATACGTGAAGTAAACATTTTAAGGAATGTAAATTCTAACATAATTGGATATAGCATGGATATAAAGTTATTTTTCTTATAATTGGAATTTGCTCAGTTTCAAACATCCCACTTTCACTAATCAAAAAAAAAAAAAATTGGGGTTTAACACAAATCCAATCATTTCTGCTTTGAAACTCAAAATGACTCTTTCTGAGCTAAAAACTTGAATTAATTTGAACAGATAACATGATACTGTAGGTAGAGAACCCTAAAGAGTCCACCAGGAAACTGCTAGAACTGATAAATTAATTCAGTAAAGTAGGAAGATACAAAATAAATATCCAGAAATCAGTTGCATTTTTATACACCAATATTAGCAAGGGAAACTAAAAAAAACAATTCCATTTACAATGGCATCAGAAAAAAGAAACACTTAGAAATAAATTTAACAAAGGATGTAAAGGTATTTGTACTAGAAGATACAAATAAGTGGGAGCATATATCATGCTCACAAATAGGGAGAATTAACATCATTAAAATGTTCATACTACCTAAAGCAATCTATGGATTCAATACAATTCCAATCAAGATACTAATGGTGTATTTCACAGAACTACAAAAAATATTCCAAAAATGAATATAGATCCCGAAAGCCACAGCAATCTTGAGAAAGAAGAAAAAGTTGGATGAATCATGCTATCTGATGTCAAACTATACTACCAGGCCATAATAATCAAAACAGCATGGTACTGGCATACAAACAGACATACAGGTCACTAAAATAGAAAAGAAAGCCCAGAAATAAACCCATACCTTTATGGTCAATTAACATTTGACAAAGAAGACACGAGCATAAAATGGAGTAAAGACAGTTTATTCAGTAAAAGGTGTTGGAAAAATAGGACAGATACATGCAAAAAAAAAAAAAAATGATTCTAGATCACCTTCTTACACCATACAGAGAATAAGCTAAAAAAAATGGATTAAACAATTAAATATAAGATTCAAAGCCATAAACATCCTAGAAGAAAATGTAGGCAGGAAAATCTCTTAGCAATATTTTTTTCTGATATATCACCCCTGGCAAGGGAAACAAAAGAAAAATAAACAAATGGGACTGCATCAAACTAAAAAGTTTTTGCACAGCAAAGAAAACCATAAACAAAATGAAAAGACAGCCCATTGAATGGGAGAACATATTTGTCATGATACATCTGATAAGGGCTTCATATCCAAAATGTTTAAAGAACTTATACAACTCAACACCAAAGAAATGAACAATTCAATTAAAAAAAATGAATAAAGAATCTGTCTGAATAGACCCTTCTCCAAAAAAAGACATACAGATGACCAGTAGACTAATTGAAAAAGATTAATGCTCTATGTCATTAATCATCAGGGAAATGCAAATTAAAACCACAAGGAAATATCACCTCACACCTTGTCAGAATAGCTATCATCAATAAGTCAACAAACAGCAAGTTTGTGAGGATGTAAAGAAAAGAGAAACCTTGTGCACTGCTGGTGGGAACGCAAATTGGTACAACCACTGTAGAAAGCAGTAAGGCGTTACCTCAAAAATTTATAAGTGGAACTGCCTTAAGACCCAGTGACTCCACTTCTGGTAATATAGCTAAAGAAACCAGAAACCCTAATTCAAAAAAATATATGCACACG
The DNA here is from genome assembly GCF_964339955.1 of Pipistrellus hanaki. Taxonomy (NCBI): domain Eukaryota; kingdom Metazoa; phylum Chordata; class Mammalia; order Chiroptera; family Vespertilionidae; genus Pipistrellus; species Pipistrellus hanaki. The sequence continues at coordinate 17,469,310 of NC_140511.1, forward strand.
TGTGTTATTTACAGTATTATTTATTTAATAGCCCGAGTGCCCATCAGTAGATGAGTGGGTAAAAAAAAAGCTGTGGTACATTTACACAATGGGATACTACTCGGCCATTAAAAAACAAAAGGAAATCTTAGCGTGACTGTGCCCTCTAAGCTGGGACTTGTTGGTGACTTTGCCAGCAGGTCAGTCCGAGGCTTAACCCTATCACCGCTTCCTACACCCCAGCACACCATCTGGTCCCCTGGAGGCACAGGCCGTCCAGCCGGAAACATGGGATTTGGATGGGCCAAGGGGACAGCAAGATGGAGCCCAGGGAAGTGCAGGTTCTCTGGCCTGACCACCGCCTGTCTTCTCAGCCAGGCGCCCGAGCTTGCCTTTTGCAGACCGCCAGCCCTTTGCAGACTGAAGAGGGTGGAGGTAACATGGGCACTAAAACCCATTCCAATTGGGCAAATCCTCAGGATGTCTGCTGTGGTGAGCTCGGCGGCCCTGTTATTAACAAGAGGTCACAAGACAAGCCTCGGGTGCTGCCCAGGAGGGCCCTCCCTCGCAGAGGCTCGTGTTGTGTGGACAAAGGAGTCCCCGGGACATGCTCCTTCCCATTAAGGCACTCGGGTGGCCAGGTGACTGGGTACCTCTGGTTAACAAAAGTGAGCTTAGCCAAAACCAGTGTGGCTCAGTGGTAGAGCATCGGCCTGCGGACTGCAAGGTCCCGGGTTTGATTCCGGTCAAGGGCATGTACCTAGGTTGCGGGCACATCACCAGTGGGAGGTGTGCAAGAGGCAGCTAATCAATGATTCTCTCCCATTGATGTTTCTAACTCTCTATCCCTCTCCTTTCCTCTCTGTAAAAATATCAATAAAATATATTTTTTTAAAAAAGTGAGTTTAGCTCCTAATCTTGCTTCACAACGAGGCATAATCTCCAGTGAGTTCTTCCCTAGAGCATGAATATTTAAGATGTTTCCTGCTGAGCTAGGAAAGTGTGTGTGTGTGTGTGTGTGTGTGTGTGTGTGTGTGTGTGTGTGACATTCTGTCCCAGAGGGAAGTGGCATGCCCAGAGCATGCAAAACACAGGCTCCAACCTTGTGAAAAGGGCTTGGGCAGCCCCATGGGACTGTCTGAGAAGCCGCAGCTCGAAGGTTAGGGAGGATTTGGTGAGACAAAGAAAAACATTAAGGGCAGAGTGATATGAGCATGAGGGAAGAACAGGTTAATAGAGTGTGTGCAGGTTAAGTTCTGCAGAGCATTGGTGCTAGAGAGGCGATAAATACAGGCAAGGGACAATTTGCTTTGGAGAATGTTCTAGAATATAGCTACTCAGGCTCTTCAGGCTGGTTCTGTGCTCAAGTCAACATGATTGGGAGGTGAGGTAGGTCTTACCCCGGAAAATGTGCCCGTTCACCCGCTGGAACCACAATCCCCTTGGCAGCAACAGTTTCTTCCCACCTCTTTCGTGTAAACAGGAGTTCATTTTCAGAATGCCTCTTCCATGCATATCTGTACTTGTTGGGTTTTTATGCTTTAAAATTCTGGAACAACCTCAGATTAAATTGCCTTTTGAAACCATCAAAGATCCCCATTCAGAGGCAGACAATGCAGGGTCAGAGCATGTGTCCTCTGAGATCAGATACTTCCAGCAGAATTAAATAGGAGACATCCTGCATGCATACCAATAAGGCAAAAAAAAAAAAAAAAAAAAAAAAAAAGGAAAGGAAAGAAGTCACTGCATCTGACTGCCAGAAAATTAATGCAGAAAGACCCGTCTATAATGTTCCCTGAGACACCTCGAATGGGTTCTGATTATGTGAGAGGGAATCTGTCCTTCCTGGACCAGCTACTGACACACTCTGGGAGAACCTGCCCCCAGGCCTCTAAGGAGGTAAGACCACTAGAGGCCTGCCCTCTGTGACCAGGTGAGAAGCCACTCCTTCCTCCTGTGGAAGCCAGCGCCCCCTTGGCAGAGAGAGGTATAGTGCCTTGGCCAACATGGTAAAAATACCCAGACAGCAGAAACCGGTTTGGCTCAGTGGATAGAGCGTCGGCCTGCACACTGAAAGGTCCCAGGTTCGATTCTGGTCAAGGGCATGTACTTTGGTTGCGGGCACATCCCCAGTGGGGGGGGGGGGGGGGGGGGGTGCAGGAGGCAAGATTAGGCAGCTGTTTCTCTCTCTCATCAATGTTTCCAGTTCTCTACCTCATTCCCTTCCTTTCTGTAAAAAATAAAAATAAATTTTAAAAAAGTAACCCGGTCAGGGCTAGACAAATAACTCAGGTTTCTACCTTGCAAGCACTGCTTCAGTGAGAAGGCCAATCACTCTGCTGGTTGCTAAATATGTTGGGACCATGAATAATTTCTTTCAATAGTTTTCAGAGATTTTAACAAGTTAATGTTACTTCTACAGATAATAACAAAAAAAAAAAAGAGCCATATATAAAAATATGGACTCTGAAAGACTACATAGACCTCTGCTGGCTATGTTAATGCCTGGGGATGGAGCTTATCCTATCTCCATCTTCCTTTGATAATAATGATAATTTGCTTCATTATAATACTGTGAAATGGCTGTTATGATTCTTATTTTACACATGATAAAACCGAGGCTCATGGGAATAAGTAACTTGTCCAGGTCACATGGTAGAAGCACGGTAAGGTGTCGAACCCATGCCCCTCTGATTTCAAAGTCCATGTTATTTCTCTGAAGCTAGAGTTTAATGAGCTATTAAGTTTCTGGCATGGCATCTGCTTTAGTTCAGACCTGGCCGTTGTGGGCAAAGGGAGGCTGAAATCTTCTTTCTGCGAAGGCAAATGACCATCTCTGCAGGCCCAGGAGTTTCAGAGAAACCTGGGGGAATAGTTCTGAGGTGCATCTGCCCAGGAGACCCCGGCCCTAATCCCAGGGTCTCCTTACGAGAGCTCTGACTTTGGAGCAAGCGATTTTGTGAGGCTGCAGATTCAGCCTTCTGTGAAATTCTGCCAATTTTACAACTAGGTGTTGGGCCTGGTCTTTATCAGAATTTAGGAGATGGAGGAGATCTTTAAAAACTGTCAAGGAGGCCTAAAGATTTCATCTGGTATCTTCAATTGGTAATTAACTGACCTAAACTTATTGTTTCCTCTCTTCAACTTATCACAGTACTCGGCAACAACCAACCAACTCTACACAGTCCCGTCAAATGGAAACATACATATAAAAAATGCAGTAGGAGTAAATGTGGAATTTCTTTTTTTTTTTTAAATATATTTTATTGATTTTGTACAGAGAGGAAGGGAGAGAGATAGAGAGTTAGAAACATCGATGAGAGAGAGTCATCGATCAGCTGCCTCTTGCACACCCCCTACTGGGGATATGCCTGCAACCAAGGTATATGCCCTTGACCGGAATCGAACCCGGGACCCTTCAGTCCCCAAGCCGACGCTCTATCCATTGAGCCAAACCGGTCTGGGCTAAATGTGGAATTTCAAATAATGTGGAGAATTCTGAATTATGCAATTAATAGTATTGGAGCATCTATGAAGCAATGCAGTAAAAGCCCTACCTCACACCATATCAAAATAAATCCAAATGTAATTAAATGTAAAATAAAGCAAACTTCAAAGAACTAGGAAAAAAGAATAGGTTAATATTTAAATAATCTTGATTGAAGAAGTCTTTCCAAGTATTTCACAAAAGGAAAACAACCTAAAAAATATCTTATAATTTTATTTATCAATTATATTTTAATAAAGCTGGAAAAAGACAGATGGATAATTTTAACTAATTTTAAATTTTTCAATAGTTTATTTTTAAAATATCCCAGAAATAAAATAAAACCAATGTACAAATTGCAATACTTATAACAGATAGGACATACAACTGCAATACATGTGTGTATGTGTCTGTATGTCTAAATATAATACCTGGCCGGGACCGGTTTGGCTCAGTGGATAGAGCGTCGGCCTGCGGACTGAAAGGTCCCAGGTTTGATTCCGGGCAAGGGCATGTACCTTGGTTGCAGGCACATCCCCAGTGTGGGGTGTGCAAGAAGCAGCTGATCGATGATTCTCTCTCATCGATGTTTCTAACTCTCTATCCCTCTCTCTTCCTCTCTGTGAAAAATCAATAAAATATATTAAATAAATAAATAAATAAATATAATACCTGTATCCTGATTAAAGCATAATTTTTTTTAGCTATCATTAAAATACATTAATATAGATCTAGTAAATGGAGAAATTACAAACGAAAACTTTAAATGGTAAAAAAAAAAAAAAAAAAAAAAAAAAAAAAAAAAAAAAAAAACCACATGAAAACCTATCCAACCTTCTGGTTTTACTTATTTATTTATTTATATATTATTTTTTTGTTGTTAATTCTCATACAATGATACTTTCTTCATTGACTTTTTTAAGAGACAGTGGAAGGGTGAAGGAGAGATAGAGAAAGAGAAACATCTATGAGAGAGAGAGACACATCGATTGGTTGCCTCCTACACGCGTGGATGGGAGGAAGGGCTGGCAACAGAGCCTGCAAGGCAGCTGAGGTGTGTGTCCCTGACCAGCATCGGACCAGCAGCTTTTCAGTCTGTAGGCCGACACTCTAATCACTGAGCAAACTTGCTGGGACCAACTTTATGGTTTTAAATAAATTCAAATAAAAATTATCTTACTATTGTCAAATTGGGAAAGCTTTTAAATAATAATTTTTATTACTTGCATGTAAATTTAAAATAATCTAAGTGTTTGATAATAGAATGTATCCAAAATATGGAGTGATACATTCCCAAGAATAGAATAGTCGTGCATTCATGAACATCTTTTCTTTTCTTTTTTAATCCTCACCTGAAAATATTTTCCCATTGATTTTTAAAGAGAGAAAAAGAGAGGGAAAGACAGAGAGAAATATCAATGTGAAAGAAACATATTGATTGGTTGCCTCCTGCACGAGCCATGACCAGGGCTCGGGCCGGGGAGGAGCCTGCAACCAAGGTACTTGACCTTGACCGGAACCGAACCTGAGTCTCTTCAGCCCACAGGCCTACACTCTATCCACTGAGCCAAACTGGCTAGGAGCATAACCATTTTTTTATGATTCAAAATAATAGGGACCGTGTTCATCATACATCAAGTGAAACGGGTTTCTAAACTATATGGATAGTATCACCCTATATATTTTTTTTTAATTATGTGTTTGTACATAGAGAAAAGATCTAAATAATATGTTAATCAGGTTTCTATGAGTAGCGGAATAATTTGACTTTAATGTTTTTCTTTTTGTTTATCTATTTGTATAATTGTCCTAAAATGAACATGCACTAATTTTGAAATAAGAATTATAGTTTTATAATAGCTTTTAAAAACAGTTTTCCAAATTCCCTTTAATTAATTGTTCACTGGGGTATTCAACCACACTTGTGGTAAAGTTTGGGGGAGGGAAGAAAAATACATCAGTTCTAGGTCTAGGTATGGGGCGGGGAAGTCCTGAGAGGCAGACCTGGACTCTTCCCCTTCCTGCCCCACACCCCGCCCTCACTGCCCCACACCCCTCCTCACTGCCCACATCCCACCCTCACTGACCCACACCCCATCCTCACTGCCCACACCCCACCCTCACTGCCCACACCCCATCCTCACTGCCCACACCCCACCCTCACTGCCCACACCCCATCCTCACTGCCCACACCCCACCCTCACTGCCTCACACCCCGCCCTCACTGCCCACACCCCACCCCCACTGCCCACACCCCGCCCTCACTGCCCACACCCCATCCTCACTGCCCACACCCCGTCCTCACTGCCCACACCCCGTCCTCACTGCCCACACCCCACCCTCACTGCCCACACCCCACCCTCACTGCCTCACACCCCACCCTCACTGCCTCACACCCCACCCTCACTGCCTCACATCCCACCCTCACTGACCCACACCCCACCCTCACTGCCTCACATCCCACCCTCACTGACCCACACCCCACCCTCACTGCCTCACACCCCACCCTCACTGACCCACAGGCCAGGCCTCACCTCAGCTGCGCGGTGGCCTCTGCGCATGCTGAAGCTGGCATCTCATGACTCCCGTTCACAGCCTCTTACCGGCGTGGCAGCTGTAGATACAACATCACACGGAATCCTCAGGTGCAAACTGCTTCCCTGGTGGTGACAGGCTTGATGCATTTGAAGTTGAAGGTTAGGACCAGACAAAAGTCTATAAAACTGCTTTCCAATAGTGAGGCAGGACTATGAGTCATTCAGACTCATTATGGAAGCTTCACAGGGACTTTTCTTCTCTCCATGACAAGCACAACAAAGGCCTATAAACTACATGACGGGGATCTGCAAAGCGCTTCTTGTTTTTCACTCACAGAACTGGCCAGATTGCCCCTTACAGGACCTGAGGCATATGTGTCATGGAAACTACTTCTCAAGGGCTAATGACACTTTCCATCTGAGTTATCATGTGACTACGGTAAGGATATTTGCCAGCCTGGTATCCTGGGTGGCCTGGGAAGGGAGGCTGCTGTCTGGAAAGACAAAGAGAAGCTCACTCTGCAGCATTGCCCTGCCACCCCTGAAACACAGAGCTCCCCAGAGCAGAGTGGACGACAGAGAATTCGGCCCTCGAGGCAGAGCGCAGGCCTGCGCCCGAGCATTAGGTCACCGGGATGGAACACGGTGTCAGGCCCTCCGATGATGCCGGCGCAGCCGTGGGTACACCGGGCTTTCTGCCAAGAGACAGGCAAGCTCGAGAAATGGGTGACCTGCCCCAGCCAGCTGGCTGCTTGGTGTACAGCCTGGTGAGGAGTGGATGGCTGGCTCGTACAAGCTTGGTGTTAGACTACTGTAGGTAGGGCTGGAAGGGAGTGCGTTTTCTGTTTCCTCCTCTTGCACTTACTTATTTGACAAACCAGGAGCCAGGCATCCACTTATGCTAAAGAGCTGCAACAAAGAAAGCAACACGAGGAAGCCAATCAGAGCAGGAAGTTGGTTCATCAACACATGTGACCAACCAACACCTCCAAAACACCAACGGTCAATCGTTATAATAGCTCGCTTTTATATACTTGTTTACATGAGTATCTAGATTTATATTGATATATACTATCTTAGGTTTTCCCATTTATTTTTAAAGGGGATGGGGGGAGGGAATTGCTTGACATCCATATTCTTCAGTGACAAGAGGAACTGCCAAGCACAGTCTTCTGAGTGAGAAACACAGCTCTGGATGAGAGCAGGGGGTGAGGCTTCAGAATCCAGGCCCATGATTTCTCGTGAGCATATGCAAGGTGCTGTGCTAAGTGCTTTAAGGGTGACGAATACAAACAGGATATGACCTCATCTCTCCAGGGAATTAACTAACAGGAGAGAGGTGTACATGAATAACCCTAACACACAGCAGAGGGTGCCATCGTAACAAAAGTACACGCAGGGTTTCAAAGATATATTTGAGGTGGCCTCTGGCAGGTGCGGGAGAGCATCCAGTTTGACCGGAGCTCAGAGTGTGCTTAGCCTTTGGGACCTGAAGCACAAATCCACCTCCAGCTTCTGCCTGGGGCCCTGTAGTTCCCACAAGCCAGGGACTGCTTTGGGATCTATCTAGTCCTGTCTGAGTCACTTCCCAGAGGGCAAGGCCTGATGACACTGGCAAGTCACCTCTGCAGTCTTGACTTTCTCATTGGTGTACAGAAACAATAACGCTGGCCTGGTGGGCTGTGTTAATATTCATTTAGCCAGCCCATAAACATGCCTCTGGGGCTCTGTCTAGTAAGAGAATCAGGTGCCAAACAGGTGAGAGCTAATCACCTGTACAGACTTTTCCTATAGAACAACTTAAAAAAAAAAAAAAAAGTCACAGGCCACCTTACAGTCCACCTCACAGGCCACCTCACAGACCACCTCACAGACCACCTCACAGGCCACCTCACAGGCCCCCTCACAGGCCACCTAACAGGCCACCTCACAGACCCCCTCACAGACCATCTCACAGACCCCCTCACAGACCCCACACAGGCCCCCTCACAGACCCCACACAGGCCCCCTCACAGGCCACCTAACAGGCCACCTCACAGACCCCCTCACAGACACGCTCACAGACCCCCTCACAGACCATCTCACAGACCCCACACAGGCCCCCTCACAGGCCACCTAACAGACCCCCTCACAGACCCCCTCACAGACCATCTCACAGACCCCCTCACAGACCCCACACAGGCCCCCTCACAGGCCACCTAACAGGCCACCTCACAGACCCCCTCACAGACCATCTCACAGACCCCCTCACAGACCCCCTCACAGACTACCTCACAGACCCCCTCACAGACCCCCTCACAGACCACCTCACAGGCCACCTCACAGACCACCTCACAGACCCCCTCACAGACCCCCTCACAGACCCCCTCACAGACCCCCTCACAGACCACCTCACAGACCCCCTCACAGACCCCCTAACAGGCCACCTAACAGGCCCCCTCACAGGCCACCTCACAGGCCACCTCACAGACCCCCTTACAGACCACCTCACAGGCCACCTCACAGACCCCCTCACAGACCCCCTCACAGACCACCTCACAGACCCCCTTACAGACCCCCTCACAGACCCCCTTACAGACCCCCTCACAGACCCCCTCACAGACCCCCTCACAGGCCACCTCACAGACCCCCTCACAGGCCCCCTCACAGACCCCCTCACAGACCCCTCACAGGCCCCCTCACAGACCACCTCACAGACCCCCTCACAGACCCCCTCACAGACCACCTCACAGACCCCCTCACAGACCCCCTCACAGACCACCTCACAGACCACCTCACAGACCCCCTCACAGACCCCCTAACAGGCCACCTAACAGGCCCCCTCACAGGCCACCTCACAGGCCACCTCACAGACCCCCTTACAGACCACCTCACAGGCCACCTCACAGACCCCCTCACAGACCCCCTCACAGACCACCTCACAGACCCCCTTACAGACCCCCTCACAGACCCCCTTACAGACCCCCTCACAGACCCCCTCACAGACCCCCTCACAGGCCACCTCACAGACCCCCTCACAGGCCCCCTCACAGACCCCCTCACAGACCCCTCACAGGCCCCCTCACAGACCACCTCACAGACCCCCTCACAGACCCCCTCACAGACTACCTCACAGACCTCCTCACAGACCCCCTCACAGACCCCCTCACAGACCCCCTCACAGACTACCTCACAGACCCCCTCACAGACCCCCTCACAGACCACCTCACAGGCCACCTCACAGGCCACCTCACAGACCCCCTCACAGACCCCTCACAGGCCCCCTCACAGACCACCTCACAGACCCCCTCACAGACCCCCTCACAGACCACCTCACAGGCCCCCTCACAGACCCCCTCACAGACCCCCTCACAGACCCCCTCACAGACCCCCTCACAGACCCCCTCACAGACCCCCTCACAGACCCCCTCACAGGCCACCTCACAGACCCCCTCACAGACCCCCTCACAGACCCCCTCACAGACCCCCTCACAGACCCCCTCACAGGCCACCTCACAGACCCCCTCACAGGCCCCCTCACAGACCCCCTCACAGACCCCTCACAGGCCCCCTCACAGACCACCTCACAGACCTCCTCACAGACCCCCTCACAGACCACCTCACAGACCCCCTCACAGACCCCCTCACAGACCCCCTCACAGACCACCTCACAGACCCCCTCACAGACCCCCTAACAGGCCACCTAACAGGCCCCCTCACAGGCCACCTCACAGACCCCCTTACAGACCACCTCACAGGCCACCTCACAGACCCCCTCACAGACCCCCTCACAGACCACCTCACAGACCCCCTTACAGACCCCCTCACAGACCCCCTTACAGACCCCCTCACAGACCCCCTCACAGACCCCCTCACAGGCCACCTCACAGGCCACCTCACAGGCCACCTCACAGACCCCCTCACAGACCCCCTCACAGACCCCCTTACAGACCACCTAACAGGCCCCCTCACAGACTACCTCACAGACCTCCTCACAGACCCCCTCACAGACCCCTCACAGACCCCCTCACAGACCACCTCACAGGCCACCTCACAGACCCCCTCACAGACCCCCTCACAGACCACCTCACAGACCCCCTCACAGACCACCTCACAGACCCCCTCACAGACCCCCTCACAGACCCCCTAACAGGCCACCTAACAGGCCCCCTCACAGGCCACCTCACAGACCCCCTTACAGACCACCTCACAGGCCACCTCACAGACCCCCTCACAGACCCCCTCACAGACCACCTCACAGACCCCCTTACAGACCCCCTCACAGACCCCCTTACAGACCCCCTCACAGACCCCCTCACAGACCCCCTCACAGGCCACCTCACAGGCCACCTCACAGGCCACCTCACAGACCCCTCACAGGCCCCCTCACAGGCCCCCTCACAGACCCCCTCACAGACCCCCTCACAGACCCCCTTACAGACCACCTAACAGGCCCCCTCACAGACCTCCTCACAGACCCCCTCACAGACCCCTCACAGACCCCCTCACAGACCACCTCACAGACCCCCTCACAGGCCACCTCACAGACCACCTCACAGACCCGCTCACAGACCCCCTCACAGACCCCCTCACAGACCACCTCACAGACCCCTCACAGACCCCCTCACAGACCACCTCACAGACCCCCTCACAGACCCGCTCACAGACCAGCTCACAGACCACCCCACAGGCCACCTCACAGACCCCTCACAGGCCACCTCACAGACCCCCTCACAGACCCCCTCACAGACCACCTCACAGACCCCCTCACAGACCCCCTCACAGGCCACCTCACAGACCCCCTCACAGACCAGCTCACAGGCCCGTGGGTTGACAGCCCTTGGGTCAGATGTAACCAGAGAGGGAATGGTTAGTTTCCCCACCATTTCCTGAGAGGAACATGACACCATCCACACCCCGAGGCTGGTAGGGGAAAAAGCAAATACCTGGGAATCTCAGTTCAAAATGTTGTTTTTGCTACTAAAAGGAAAAGTTTTTCATTTTTAAAGGATTAAACACTATCAGTCTGGTGTCCTTGAAAAGACTTTCTTTGAACCAAGAAATAATCTTTTTACCTCATTAAGAAACAAAACGAACCATGCAAATGGAAACTGCGAGTTACTCATTTGGAGACTAATTGGAGGAAAAACAAAGTCTGCAATTGAATGTGCATCTGCTTAAAAGCAGCGTCTGTGATTGAGCCAAGCCCGGTTTCCTCCTCTTTGCATTTCTCCCGAGGCTTTTTAAGTAGATGACACGCAACTATCAATCCAAGAGCATTTTCCTTATTGTTACTCGGGCCCCGTGGGTCTCAGGCATCCCGGCATCTTAAAGAAAATTGAAGAGAACCCTGGACGGTGCTGCCATCCATGCTTATCTGAGAGTCTGGCATCGGTGCTGAATTATCGTCTCCGGTCTGATTTATTTGCAGATGCTGTCCGTGCTTTTAAAGGAGGGCAGCATTAGACACCTTACCCAAGCATCCTTCCGCATAAAATCTTGTGTCTGCTTTCCCTCACCCTTCTCTTTCCTCCCTCCCCACTTAACTCTTTGCTCGGCAGCCAAGTCCATTGTCAAAGCTAGATCCTGCCTATGGGCCGCTATTCCCGACCCCCTCCACCCCCACCGCCTTGAGCCTTGTTGCCCAATCACTCCCTAACAGCAAACCATAGTGGTAAGTGAGAGAGGGACAACCCGGAGAGGAGGATCTCACCTCAAGCCCTGCAAGTTCACATCATTTTACCTGTTCGCTGTAGGATCGGTCGCACTCTGTGAATGGACTGCTGCCATCCAAAGTCACAAGTCACTGCCAAGAGGGCCGATTTAATTTAGACAGAAGGCAGCTCTTACTGGTGACTGGCACACTCACGGATAGCGTGCAGGGCACCCCTGTCACCTCACCTCCAGCTGTCAAATTTCCTGGGAAACTGACATGTCACCATAAGGGCTGTGGTACGCATGCCATCACAGACTGAGCTACGACGATGTTTGGGTTTATCCCAATTCCACTCAGTGGTGCAGCTTTAACAGGACCGCAGACACCGTGTCTCTGAGCCTCTGACAATGACAGATTAGCAACTGCAAATGCATCCCAAGAGCTTCTTAACGTCTCTCAACAGCCACCAGAGACTTCCGTTATTACAGACCCTCAAGAGAGACATGTCACCCTTTCCGAGATGACAGACTCTCATTCATTAGTTACACTCGGAGCTGATGCCTGCCTTTTTTGGGGGGAAGCACCTGGGGTTCCAGCCTGGGAACTAAGCAGCTTCCTGATCTTATCAGAAGCACTCACCAGAATTATTCCACCCCCTTCCCCCCCGAAAGAAATTTCTACAGAGCCATCTAATTCATTATGATGATTTATTAATTTTAGTTTCAAGAACTGTCATTTCCTTACTTTGTCCCCCAATAGTTGGAGCAGACATTGGGGGACAAAGTAAGGAATGAATCTGCAGCTGAGCTCGGTGCTTTGGGTGCACACACTGAGCTGGACTCCAGGGGGAGAGGGGGGCGTCTCCTTAGCAGAGACAAAGTCCTTGCCTTCCACCCACGCCTGCTCTGGAGGCAGAAAACATCTCCCGAACCAAAGACAATGATGCAAACAGCACAGAGCACGGTGAGCAGTGACACAGAAATGAGCTGCTCAGAGAGTTCAGAGGAGAAACTTCAGGGACTTCGTACTGTTGGGCCCTGTGGGGGGTTGAATGGTGTCCCCAAAACACATGTCCACGCCCCAACCCCTGGAACCTGTGAATGTGTCCTCATATGGGGAAAGGGTCTTGCAGATATAATTCTGTTAAGGATCTTGAGATCATCCTGGATTACCTGGGTGAGCCCTAAACCCAATGACAATGTCCTAATAAGAGGCGAAGAAGGAGGAGAGAGGACGACGTGGAGACAGAAGCAGAGACCAGAGTGATCCAGCCGACACAGGCTGGAAAAGAACAAGGACCTCTCCCCTAGGACCTTCGGAGTGCATGTGCTGAAGGCAAGGACTTTGATTTCAGGCTCTTGGCCTCCATAACTATGAGATAATACATTTCTGTTTTTGTTTTTTTTAATTGCTGTTGTTTTTTGTTTTAATCCTCATCCGAAGGTGTTTTTCCATTGATTTTTAGAGAGAGGGAAAGACAGAGAGAAATGTCGATGTGAGATAAACACTTTGATTGGTTGCCTCCTGCAGGAGCACTGACCAGGGCCCAGGCTGGGGAGGAGCCTCCAACCGAGGTATGTGCCCTTGATCTGAATCAAACCTGGGACCCTTCTGTCCGCAGGCCGACGCTCTATCTGAGCCAAACCGGCTAGGGCAATTTCTGTTGTTTTAAGACACCAAGTTTGTGATCATTTGTTACAGCAGCCAAGGAAAATAACACAGTCCATTTGCCTGGGACACTCTGATACCCTAAACCCACCCTAAAGTTAAATTCGGCCCCCTTGTCATGCTCGTATAGCCAGCTCCCTGTATTTCTCCCCCATTAAAACATATTCTCATCTATATGAGGCAGAACAATGTGTTGCAATGCTAATTTATGTCTGGTTCTGTCTAAAGCTTCCCCTACTCTGCTTCTCAAAGAAAACTGGGCCTTCCGCTTTGCTTCCTTCCAGCCTGGCCTGCTGAGGCGGTCATGTGGAGACACTCAGAGCGAGAGGAAGGCAGCAGCAGAAGAGGCACATTCTTCAGGAACAGGGACGGGAGCATGGCACACATTTCACACATTCAGCACCCACAGAGACTGGGAACCTCCCAGGAAGCCACTGGACCGCCGGGGTTCATGACGTCACAAAGATTCCCAGCACTGGGTGCAGAGGCTTGGACCACAGGGACCCTGCGCGATGGTGGTGGTACATCAGCAACGTGCAGGGCGACCAGATGGCCAGATACTGATGCACCTTCCTAATATCGGTGCCACAAAAGCATAGATGCATCCTCTGGTGTGGCACACAGGGAAGTGTGAAGAGGGTAGGCAAGAATTGCTGTTGATTCCTGCCAATGCATCTTAGTGTAAGATGACATTAAAAATGGAACTTCTGTGTTCTCAGTCAGGGCCAGCATTACAAAGCTAAGAACAAAGAATATTAAGTGCCCACAATTCCAAAGAGAAGTGCCAATGTTTGCAAAACTCATTAGGATGATCTCTAAAACCCAGCCCAGCAGATGTGACCCAATACACAAGAGGGACCCTTCGTGGTAGAACTAGCGGTTATACGTAGAGGATTCATTTAGGGCTTCACTGGGATGGTGACATATTTCTCCTGGAACTTACGGGAGGCAGGGACAACGCTATTCTAAGCGTTAGAAGCTGACTGGACCCATCCTGAGTGACAAAGCAAAGAACCAGGGCTGCTTCAGGAATGGCCTGTGCTTCCACCGTTCGTCGGTAATTCCCAAGATGTAGACCCTCTGAAAGATAGGTGGGCTTTGGTCATTTTGGAAAAAATCCCAGCCAAGAGGACCATCTTGACCCCCAAATGGAAGTCTGTGTGGGGCAGACAGCAGACATTCCAAAGGGCAGGACCTGGCCTGGAGACCCACTCGAAAGAAAGCCCTTGAAGGGGATTCTCTGAAGAGCCCCTGAACCATCTTTGGGGAATTGCAGGGAAAAGTCAGCTGTGGGACATCTGACACCCCCAGAGGGACCTGATCCCACGTCACAAGAGGGTTTTTGTGTGTGTGTGTTGCTTTGCCCCTTACCTGTCTTTCCTCTCCTGCCCCAGCGGTGGTGGAGCCAGAGGCAGCTCAGCGAGGTGAGCAGGGAAAGGGCGTGACTACAACAGCATCCCCATGACCTCCTTCCTCCTGCAGGTTCCCCATCGGGGCGGCTGAGCGTGAAAAGGGAAGGAACTCTGCATTGGGTGAGGCTGAAAGTTATATCTTAGACCGGCCTGCGCTTTCAATACCTGAAAAATGGAAGTATCCATTATACGTGCCAATGGCGAGATAAAGCTACGGGATTACCCAAGACATCACCCAGAAGTAGAGGAGAAAGCTGCCCTGCATCTGCTTCCAGGCAACCGTGTGGAAGAATAAGCTGCTTTCTCCTCGAGCTTTCCTCAGTTCCGCTCACACAAAGGCCGGCGGAGTCCCGTGGGCCCCTCCCCACAGCGTGCCAGGTTGAACCCCTCACAGCCCTGGCAGGACTCAGGCTTGGGCTCAGAGGTTACCCTCACAGCACAGCCCAGGGAGAAGCGGGGCCAGTTAACTCCATGCTCTGGGACAGGGTCAGGGTGGCCCTAACTGCAGTACTCAGTCACTGAGGCACTTTCTCCCGCCACTCAGAATTCGGGAAGGCCTTCTTAGATCCACCGCCCATGCAGGTGACCACCTCCCTCCAAACCCACAGAACGGACAGAGACTCTCAGCACAAGCTGGTCCAGTTGACTTAAATTTGCATAAGTAGGTTGAGGCAGCCAGGTGTCACTTTGCAGAACAAGATCTAGTTCAAGTGACCTGTATGCTCTTCAAATACCAGGAATTTGAAGAACCTTTCTCAGTGAGAACCCTGTAGATGTCTGCTTTAGCGGACTACCTGCTGCACCTATGATTCCTTTGAGCAAGGGGAAAGAACACTGTGTTAGGTGAGGGCTGACAGGTTGAGGAAGTAAGAAGAGCTGGCCTAATAAAGAAGAGATGGGTTCTAGACGGGCCGGGAGAAGAGAGCGAGAAGGGAAGACATCACTTCACGTTTGACTGTGGGGCCTGCCCCCAGCTTCCAGCCTAACTGGTTCTCAAAAATTCATCGTTTTTTGCCGAAACTGGTTTGGCTCAATGGATAGAGTGTCGGCTTGGGGATTGAAAAGTCCCGGGTTCGATTCCAGTCATGCCCTTGTAGGGGGTGTGCAAGAGGCAGCTGATTGATGACTCTCTCTCATCGATGGGTTCGATTCCAGTCATGCCCTTGTAGGGGGTGTGCAAGAGGCAGCTGATTGATGACTCTCTCTCATCGATGTTTCTAACTCTCTATCTCTCTCCCTTCCTCTCTGTACAAAAATCAATAAAATATATTAAAAAAAATTCATCATTTTTGAAACTGCTAATTCTTTACTGAGGTTAAATAAGACCTACAGCCACGTTTGTGTTATGTCTTTGCGGAGTGTGCCTCAGTGTCAAGGCTCCTGCTTTTCTCTGCCACAGGAAACACAAGGGGACCACAGGGGTGTGTAGCTTCATTACAGCCTTCCAAGGCTCATTAGGTAAAAATAGTTGTAACTGAAGTTACACTAGAAGCACTCACATTAAATATCAACTGCTAATGAGCACCTTCTTAAGACTGTCTCCCCAAAAAGTAGAGCTTGTCACACATTAACAATCCTATATAATAAAGAGGTGATATGCAAATTGACCCTCACGCCCTCATAAGATGGCTGCCTAAGACCAGGCTGGCAGGGGGTTAGTGAGGGATGACCAAACAACTGAACAAGCAGGCTGTGTGGGGCAACCAGGCTGGCAAGGGGGCCATGAAGGGCAACCTGGCCGCGGGGGGTGAGGGGGGGCAGTAAGAGGTGACCAGACCGGCACTGGGGCAGTAAGGGGAGACTAGGCTGGCAGGGGGAAAGTTGGGGGCAATTAGGCTGGTGGGGGAGGGGGGGTAGTTAGGGGTAACTAGGAAGGCAGGCTAGGCAAGCAATTAGGAACCAGTGGTCCAGGATTGTGAGATGGATGTCTAACTGCCAGGATCGGGCCTAAACCAGCAGTCGGACATCCCCCAAGGGGTCCCGGATTGGAGAGGGTGCAGACTGGGCTGAGGGAACCCTCCATGCACGAATTTTGTGCACTAGGCCTATAGTTATTTATAAGATCAGCTAGAGAAGAGAGTGGCTTTTACCTGAAAATCTGGGTGCTTCCCATGCAGATGAACAGCAAATGCTGCAACCGGTTTATTGAGGAGTCTCATAGCTGGGATATAAAGAGAAACCCTTTTCCCCCCAAAATTGCCACCCAGTGGTAGGAGGCCCCACCTATCATCTTGAGTAGGTTCTTTCCTCTTGACTAGGTTCCATAACATTTTAGTCACCTTTGGGTTTCAAAACTGTCTTAGGAAAATGGCTAGGAATCAGTTATTTTCGTTTTTAAACTTCTATTTCATATGATTCAAAGCTCTTCCCCTACCTCGTCCCCTCCCCAGGCCTAATTCAGGCTCGCCTTCTGGTCCTAGCAGCTTGTGCAGGAGGACAAGGCGTGCCTGCCTCTCTCACACCTCCTTGCCCGCCCTCCTCCCAGGCAGAGCCGGCAAGGGGAAGGGAGAAAACAGACATCTCCACCCTCGACAGAGCCAGAGCAAGGTCTCGGCTTGTATCCAGGGCCCCTGCTCCAGGGCCTAGACTGTGGGCTCCCTGTGGGCTGGTGGTCCCCGCAGCCTTCCCTGCCCTGTCATCTCCAAGGAGTGACTCTAGGCTGCCGTGTCATTAGGGTGATGCTGCCACATCTTGGGCACCACCAGCCCCTGGGGAATCATTCTGTTGGCCTCCATGGAGAGGACCAGCTATGGCCCCATCTTGGTTTGGCAGTTCCTTCCCCAAGGCAATGCCCTTCGTTCTCTGTCCCCTGCTGTGGCCACACAGAGGTGAGTCAGCAGGCCTGCTATTTAGGCAAAACCCAACTAGGTGATAACCTGCCAGACCCCCTTTCTCCCTACCCCTCATTCCAACTTTACAAGGGGCTCTTCTCCCTTCACTGCAGGGACCAATGCCTCCCGCACCATTGCTTCTCTATAGACCCTGCAAGTCCTGAGGGGAGAAAACACAATCTTATCAGGTAATTGCATCACACTTCCGCCAGGCAGCCTCCTGCTGGCAGGTCTCTCTGTATGTGAAGCTCCAGCAGTAGGAATTGGGGGGGGGGGGGGGGGAGAGACAAGGGGAGAGGGAGGGGAGGCAGTTGCAGGAACAGAGAGGCAACGCTAGGCCAGTTTCCTGAACTAGGATTTTTATCAGTAAGCTACATGGATAAATGGCTGCGGTCCATTTGGGCAGTGCTCTGGACTTAGACTATGAGTGTAGGCGGGCCTTTTTACTTCTAACTTTGAAGTCCTGGGGAAAATTCTCACATGACAAAAGCTTTTCTAGAATCTCCTTCCAATAAGTTCCACTAACTCTCACTGTCAAGAAGTGAATCCTACAGCCAAGACTTGTTGCATGAGATTAAGTACGACCTGGTCTCATGGTTGAGGGCTTTTTAATTAAGAAAGAAGGAAAGAGGACACATTTGGTAACTAGCAACTAGTAGGTGCAACTAGTTAACTACATAAAACTGCTGACATATTAACAAAGCTGCTAATGAAGAGTGGCTTTGCCCAGTAAACAGAGAAGTCTCCTTTCTAGCTGCCCGTGCTTACACAGGTACAACCACATCCCGCTTCCACCCAAGGTCTCCGCTAAGCTCTCGCCGTTGACTTTCCGTGTGGTGTGACTGGTTTGTTAAGCAGACTGAACTTGAAGGGTTCCTGAAGAAAAGGCTTCCTCCCACTGCTGCCATCCATCTGCTGTCCGATCGCCCTCCTGTCTCTATGATCGGGCAGAGCGCACAGCTCTCTAATCTGGTTCATTTTCGGGTATGAAAATGGCAGGTCCACCTCCATCAAACTTAAATCTCTCTTCCTATCGTCCCTTGTTCCTGTCCCAGTAAACTGGGGTCTGCCTCTGAGGGTTGGGACCCGCCGCAGGGAGGGGAATGGCTCAGAGGCTGCTCTTCGGCTTTGCTCCTGGCTTTGGTCACCCTCTTTCCTGGGCCACACCAAGTTCTGATGCTGCGGGCTCTTCCCAGGACAGGGGCAGGCACAGGGGGCTAGGGGAAGGGGAGCCGGGATCTGCGTGGCCAGGGCTGTCCGGTTCTGGTCGCTGAGTGACCCACATGGGAAGCTGGCCCTCTCCTGGGGGTACATCTGCTGCTTCTCCAAAAACAGAGCTGGTCTCTGGTTCAAGTGCACCCTCAAATTCATGGGGACCCATGTCAGCACCTTCCAGCACCTGCAGCCACCCCAGGACGGACCCAGAGATTCCCACAGCTCAGTAAGCTTCTTAGCCAGTGAGGGAGACGCCCAGGTCCCTTCTTGTGATTCCCAGTATTTCCCTCTTGCAAGTCCTAATCTCTAGGAGCCATCTCCTTAGAATCTTCTCTCACTTGGCTGGAAGGGGAGAAAGAGGACAAAAGACAAAGCATTCTTCACCCTTTCAGATTCCTTCAGGGAATCTTACTGACACTCCTCGCCTCCTCTTTGGGCCAGAGGTGAGCGAGGGCCGCGGCTCCTCCGTCTGTCTGCAGGCCCTGTGTGGGTAAGTCTGACATCTCTTCTTAGGAAGTGTGAGCGAACCTCCCCTGTCATCTTCAGCTCTGAGGCTTGAGCTGGAATTCGGAGGCGATAACATATGTCCCCGTTAACAGCCTATTGCGTTTGGAAAAGAACCTTGACTGTTCATTCCAACAGGGAGGACTCGTTTTCTCGGCTTCATTTTGTTAGTCACCAGGGGTCCAGAAGTCCTTTAGGATATTCACGATCTCCCTTAGAGAACGGGGAAGAAAAAAGAGGCCAGAAATGGAGCCTTAGTCTTAAAAATCCCTTTCTACCTCTGCTGTATGTGAGTAACCAACTTGAACTTATTTATGAACTAATTATATAGACAGAGGGAAAGGTAGACCCATTGTTTTTCTCCTTTGATACTTTCTGGCTAAGTAAAGCCTCCAAAAACTAAATTTGAATAAGGAGTCATGAAAGCCATGACTGACGCTCAAGTGCATTCATTTCTTTCCAAGTTAAAAGTCTGGCCAGGTGCCCTGCTGGCGGGCCTCAGCTGGTTGAGCTTCATCCCACCAGGAGGTCGCAGGCTTGATTCCCAGTCAGGGCACATGCCCAGTAGGGGGTGTGCAGGAGATAGTCGATTAATGTTTCTCTCTCGTCAATATTTCTCTCTCTGAAATCAATAAAAACATATTTTTTAAAAAAAGCTGCATACCCTTTGTCTCTTTGTATGCAGCAAATTTAAAAAACAAATCTGGCCCTGACCCGTTTGGCTCAGTGGATAGAGTATCAGCCTGTGTACTGAAGGGTCCCAGGTTCGATTCTGGTCAAGGGCATGTACCTTGGTTGCTGGGATGTGCAGGAGGCAGCTGATCGATGTTTCTTTCTCATCAATGTTCCTAACTCTCTATCCCTCTCTTTGTAAAAATCAATAAAATATATTTAAAAATAAATAAATAAAAAGAAAAATAAGTAAATAAAAAACAAATCTGGTTGGGTGGCATGGGGGAAATAGGAAACACAAATGACAAGTGTTTCATGATCACTGATTATGTGCCAGATACAGTGTTGGGCTCTGTGCCCTGTTTACCAGGCTAAGATTTCAGTATTGTCTTTGGATTTGTTCATTAAAATGGCAAAATCTGCCACTGTTTCAAAGATATAGCCTTCCTACATTTCCTAACAATGAATGAAAATCAGGATTCAAGCCACGTTGCACAGTAAGATCTGTGGATGTGTTAGTGAGTTGGTATTCCTTGTCTGGATGTGCAGCTTAGGAAGATTTTGAGGTTAGTTTTTATACAGCCGTGAAGTTAGGAAGAACTCTGGGGCCCTCTCCCTTCACGAGCAGCCAAGCGCCTTCTCTGACAGGCTCTTCTTGCCTCATTGACCTGTGACCTCGAGCTTTGTTTACTCAGCCAGAGCCTGGGTCAGGCTGGAGACTGTAGATGGGAATATTTTTCACAAAGCTGAGAACAGGAGAAGGGCTTCTGGCTCAAGAAAAGTTCTGCTCGCATAAAAAATACCAAACCCTGAAGGACCCCCACATAGGGCTTTGTAATATTAGATTCAGGTCCTCCTAAAATGTAGGAACAAAAGGGGTGGGGAGCAACTTGTTGAGACGGGCGAGACTGAACTTCAGGATGCAGAAGGAGAGAAGAAAATCTTACCATGGCTAAGCTTTTATTTCATAAAGCCATTTAATAACTGGATATAAAATAAATAAAACTCATAGCTATCTTTTAGTTGTACCTATGATAAGATGTAACTAGATAGTAAATACAATTAGCAGGCCCTCAAAAAGAAGAAAATGTTGAAGGAAACAGTCACATTTTTGTTGTTGTTTTTCCTAGATGCATCACATTCAGCAGAGCTTTTCAGCAAGTAACCCCTGCAGGCAGCTTTTACTGAAGTTTGTTAGTACTGGTTCTTTGATTAAGTGGGCATTAGTTCTACTTAAAAATTGCAGTTAAGTTGCTAAGGAAACCTAGATTGGGATAAAATCAATCAGCAGTTATTTGCTGGCATCACTATAGTTAAATAAGGAATAAGTATTAGCTCATAACATTTATTAATCTACTAGAGGCCCATTGCAGAAAGATTCCTGCAAGAACAGGGATTCTGGCCGACTTCCCTCCCGCCGCCACCACCTCTCCCGCCCCGACACTTTCCCTCCTGCCCTGCCAACGACCCCTGCTTTCCCTCCTGCCTCTGATGCCTTCTGCTTTCCCTCCCCCAACTGCCATTGCTGCTGCCATGTGCTTTCCCTTCCGCCACCGGCCCGCACTCCCAACCCCCGCAACCGAGATTTCCCTCCTGCAGCCGCCACCCCTGCCTATGCTTTCCACTTTTCCTCCCTCTTCCTTCTATGCTATCCTTAGTCTTCACTCCCAGTCTATGTATGCAAATTAACCACCATCTTTGTTGGGTTAATTTACATACTCACTCTGATGGGCTGGTAGGTATAACAGAGTGATGGTTAATTTGCATGCTTCTCTTTTATTAGTGTAGATGGGATATAGCAAATATATATAACTAGAGGCCCAGTGTACAAAATTCATGCAAGGGGAAGGTCCCCTTTCCAGGACCCCTCGATTGGGCCCCAGGATTGGGCCTAAACTGGCAGTCAGACATCCCTCTCATGATCCTGGACTGCTGGCTCCTAATTGCTCACTTGCCTGCCAGCTTGGTCCCCCCTAACTGCCCCCCTCCACCAGCCTGGTCATCCCTAACTGCTCCCCCTGCCAGCCTGGTTGTAGGCAGCCATCTTGTGAGGGCATGAGGGGTAATTTGCATATTACTTCTTTATTATATAGGAAATAAGTGTAAGACACA
The DNA here is from genome assembly GCF_964339955.1 of Pipistrellus hanaki. NCBI lineage: Eukaryota > Metazoa > Chordata > Mammalia > Chiroptera > Vespertilionidae > Pipistrellus > Pipistrellus hanaki. The sequence goes on from NC_140511.1 coordinate 17,491,362, forward strand.
ATTCCTACTCTTAAGAAGCTTATCCAGGAACCAAAAGGTCACAGTTCAATTCTCAGTCAGAGCACATGTCTGGGTTGCAGGCTCCATCCGGTAGAGGGCGTGTGGGAAGCAGTTGATCAATTATGACTATGTTTCTGTCTCTCTATCCTCCTCCCTTTCTCTCTCTTTAAAAATCAATAAAAATATATCTATTTTTTAAAATAAACAGCATCTATTTCAAGAAATATCATTCCTTAATCTGCTACTTCTTACAAGAAGGAGGCAAATTGGCTGCTTGAGGAATACCGTATTTTCTGGTGTATAAGACGACCCCCTAATTTTATAGTTAAAACAGATTTAGGCCTATATTCGCTGTATAAGACTACCCCCCACTTCTGAGGCAACACCAGTTCTTTTTTTAATAGACCGCCTCTCTGACTCTGGCCAATCTGAGCAGGTTTTTTACTAGAACACAGTGTACATGTTCTGTACCTGAAGCTACACTGTGTTCTAGTAAAAAGCCTGCTCAGATTGGCCAGAGTCAGAGAGGCGGTCTATTAAAAAAAGAACTGGTGTTGCCTCAGAAGTGGGGGGTAGTCTTATACAGCGAATATAGGCATAAACCTATGTTTTAACTATAAAACATTCGCTGGAAAATACGATATTTGGGATTGAGTAATTATGACAAAAGTCCATGTTTAGGCCAGGCTCATTCACAAGATGTGTGAATGCACAATCAGGGGTCCTCAAACTTTTTAAAGTGGGGGCCAGATCACGGTCCCTCAGAGAGCTGGAGGGCCGGACTATATGAACTACTAATTCCTACTGTAACACCTCGGCTGCGCTCACTACCCGAAAAACCTGGCGGGCCGGATCAGACTCCTCTGCGGGCCGCATGTGGCCCACGGGCCGTAGTTTGAAGACCCCTGGATGGATATCATCTTCCCAGGTGACCTTTGTCTCCAATCACTGCCTCTACTGCCACTTCCAGGACTCCAGGTCCCTGGTGAGGAGGCCAGAGCGGTCACCCATTCCCAGTGCCTGGGTTCAGAACAGACGTGGTGTCATCACATCTGCACATGAAGTTCCTCTTCACACAGTAGCAGGAGCCTTATGTAATCCTCATCCGTGCAGGTGGCTGTCCTGACTCCCACAGCCTGCATGTCACTGCAAGGACAGTTGCTCTCATTTCCAAAGAAGACACCGACTAAAATGCATTTCTTTAATCAAGGAGTAAGGTCCCATCTGAGGCATGCTTCCAAGTGATGGAGTATATGAGGCAGCTAAGTGACTGGCCTGTGCTATGAATATACTCGGGAATGCAATTTACTTTTTATCATCCTTGGCCGGGTCACGAATTGAAATCACAACAGGAGCACAGAGCTGTCAGGGCATAGCTAAGGAGGAAAACAGGATTTGTTTGCCGGAACATTCATACTTAGCCAAGGAAACATGCCGAATGAGGCTTAAAATGAAGTTCTCCTGTCCATATTTCACAAGTTGAGACCAACAGGGAAAATAATTCTCCCCTTCCCTACCACCCTCTGCACTATAATGCTTAAAATTCTGGATGGAATGCCACATTTACACTGATTATGATCATGTCACTGTAATGGGTGATCCTTCAGATGGGCAAGCTGAAGGGAATCTGAATTCAGCATCTGGAGACCAGGAATTTCACTGTGGCTGGCTGTGCTACTGACCAGTGTAACACTGAGCAAATTACAACCCCTCGGAGCTTCAGGCTTGTCATCTCTTAAAGATAATAACCAATCTCCTGTCTCATCCAGCTATGACACATCTTTTCCTCTTTCCCTTCATAGTCGAGTCTCTAGAAAAATGGAATGTCACCATTTTGGCTTCTTCACCTCTCCCCAACCCAAAATGGACCCTCTGTGTAAATGCTCTGTCCAAGACCGCTGCTGTCAGATCTGACAATGCTTGGCAACCCTTCACTTACTCTCAGGTACTTTGGACAAAATTGAAAACTCCATGGCTTTGTCCTTGGCCTTTATATTTTGTATTGACTTTTTCTAGTTTTATTGAGATGACATGTAATGTATATGTTTAAGGTATACGGCATAATGATTTGATGTACTATGTACATATAGGAAAAGGATCACCACAAGTTTAATACCCATCACGTAACAGTCACAAGTTTTTTTCTTGTGATGAGAACTTTTAAGATATACTGTCTAAGCAACTTTCTAATACACAATATAGCATTTTTCATTGCAGTCATCCAGCTGGTCATTATGACTCCAGAGTTGACTCACCTCACTTTGGTTAACCGCATTCAGGCCCTGAATTCAACTCCTATCCATGAGTTGCTGACACGCAGACTTATCTCCAGGGTTTTCACTGCCCTGGGGTCTCTTCTGCTTTTGGAAGCAGCCTCTTGGGGAGATAAACTGTTCCTCCTCCTGTGTCCCCTCCACCCATCCCAAATCTGATACCCATATCTGACCCATTTCCAAAATTCTATTTCCAAAACATTTCTCAAATATAGCTTTACCTGCTACCGCCACCTCCTTGGTCCATGTCCTTTCCTCTTTTGCAAATGCCTATAAACAAGTCTCCCTTCTCTCGTGTCAGGTCCTTCTGAGGCACCCTCCATGGTATTTATAAACAATAAATCTGATCATCTCTCTGTGCCACCTTAAAGTCTTCAGTAATCCCCAGGACCCACAGATCAAACCCTAACGTGTGAGTATGGACAGAATGTCCGTGTAAGTTCTGGCTCCTTCCCATCCCCCAGCATCATTTCCTGGGTCCCCTCCATTCTCACCTTGGGTTACAGTGATTCTGAAATCTTTGTCATCTCTACCTGTGATATGACAACTTGATGAGTTTGCACTAGGTTGTCCCTTTCTGGAATGTTCTCCCTTATCCCCTGCTTATTTAAATGCCATTCATCTTCAAGGCTCAGCACCCATACCTTCTTCCCTGATACCTGGCCTCTAACCTTCCATTGGCTCCTACCTATGTGGATAGCTGCATTTCCTTCTCGATCCGTGGTGCGCACCTCTATTCTAACACCCATATTGTAGTTCTCTTGTTACCTAAGCTTTTCTGAGGACAGGAAACGCATCTTGCTGCTGCTGTCATGTGACCTATCATAGCAAGGCCCCAGTCATTTCTGTATCTGGCCCCCACCATTTGCTTCCGATTCTAGCATTTACCTGGGCTCCCTGGTTTTCCGACCCATTGTCTCCCACCTAGATTTTCCCTCTCTGTTCAGCCCTTTTGGATCAACAGTTCCGTTGGACGGTTTTCCCAAGTTGACAGAGGCAGCCAGTGAATTCCTCTCCTCAGCTCCACGCCCTGAGAGAGGGCAGTGTTCCCAGGCCCAGGTTCCCAAGAGCAGCCCTGACCCAGCGCCCAGCTCCCGCCTGTCAGGTGTGGGAGACACCGAACAGAGAGGGAGAGGGGGGCAATCTGGGTGTTATGATCTCATCTCCTAATGGCAACTGTATCGGGATAGCAGGCCTCTGCTGACAAGCACCACTGCTGAGAGGAGAGGGAGCCATGGAGTGAGCTGAGCAGCGGCGGGGAAAGAGCAGCAGAGGAGAAATGAACGGCATTGTTCTCATCCTGCACACCTGCCACCATCCTCATGCAGAGGGAGGGATGGGGATGCCTGGAGGCAGATCAAACTGTCATCTTTTGTCGGCTTTGCTACATTGCTGCCGAAATGCACACGCAGGCAAGTATCCCATTAAAATGTCAGACTACTGATTGTCTGGTCTTCGCTTTGAAAGACAACGAGTGCTGTTTAGCAACGTGTAAACTAGTTTGTCAAACATGGAAGTCAAACGATGAAAGATTTAGGTAGCAAAGCAGGAAATGTAATAACTAAGTAAGAACACAGCACAGTGCACGCTTCCGGTCAAGGGTGCATGCAAGGTTCAATAGTCTTCGGCCAAAGATGTTTATACGAAGGGTGCAAACTTAAAATCCTAGCATTTGCCACTGTTGGAAAACCAAACATGGGACATTCTCTAGACCAGTGTTTCCCAACCTTCTCTCATGATGAGAATCACCTGGTGGAGTTGTTAAAACACAGATTCCTGAATCTTAACTAAGAAGTGCTAAACTAGAATTTTTGAGAACATATAGGTAAAATTGCATACCTAACTTAGTGCTCTGTATATAAAATCTGTCTTAGAGCACTAGTTAAGTATACAATTTTACCTATATGTTCCCAAAAATTCTAGTTTAGCACTTCTTAGTTGGGATTCAGGAATCTGTGTTTTAACAACTCCACCAGGTGATTCTCATCATGAGAGAAGGTTGGGAAACACTGCTCTAGACTTTGTCTCTGAACAACCACATGGGATTAAGCAGGCGTCGCGGTGGTCGTGACCTCGGAGAGTCTATAGGAATTCACCTGAGCACTCACACCTGCGTTACAGGCCTGGCGTTCAGCTCTGAAGGCTGCTGGGAAATGTGTGTGTACTCACAGCACCTGCCTCACAGGAGAAGCGTGGGTGTGATTATTTTCACTTCCAAATCGGAAGATCCCGAGGTAATACTGAAAGGGTTAAAGAGAATAAAACGGGGAGAGGAAACTTACTGTGCTTAGCAGATGTCTTGCAGAAAGTTTGCAGCCTTGAGCACAGCATAGTTCAGAGAACCAGAAGACACCTGGCATGGGAGGAATGAAGGACAGACGGGACCCTACATCAGCAGAAACTGCCTGCAGCCAGCAATAGCTGATAAAAGCCTTTTCCCCTTCAGTCGAGGCTGACTCCTTTTTTCGGATTCAGCCCAATTGCATCCAGATGCTTGGAATAAAAGTTCCTTTGATACATTACGGCCTCGGGTCCTAGGTGCGCAACCCCGGCCCACTCTGTACTTTTCAAATACAAACTCCTTTCAGGTTCTAGGCTGAGACTTGGTAACAGAACTTGCTTTTCTAGGGTTAAGAACTGTGCTTGCTCCTCCTGGCTGGGCCCACCACCCCAATAATATGTATAACAGGGGGAAGACGTGGTCTCTGAAGTCAAAAGAGATGAGAACTTGAGTGTGAGCCCTGCACACTCCCAACAGGATAAGTGTGCAAAGTGTGCACTGCTCAGCTCCAGGGTGCCGCCTCCTGGGCTCTGTGAGCTGGGTCATATGTGAGCCTTGGGGTGCCTTCAACTGGCTGGTGCCAGCACAGGCAGAAAGCATTTGTGATCGGCATGGAAGGCTGAAAGAATTGCAGAGAGTGGGCCATGAGAACTTGGAGTCAGCTGACCAACACAAGTCGTTATCTACTCCCAGGCTTGCTGTTTTATGAGAAAATTAAGTTTTACTTCCCTTAGGTATTCTAGTTGCAGCTAACACATTCTAACTATTTCAGTGTTTGTCTCTTAACAAAAGGAATATAATTCCAGGCCTTAACAAATTGGGGGTCATGCTAAGCAACATGAGTCAGACAAAAAAAAATTAAGAACCACAGATTTCACTCATATGTGGGATATAAAACAGAAAGCAACAAGTAAACAAAACAAACAAAAGCTAATAGACACAGACAACAGTTTGGTGGTTACCAGCGGGAAAGGGGGGTAGGAGAGGACAAAGGGAGGATAAGTGGTGACAGAAGGAGACTTGACTGTGGGTGTGAACACAAAATACAATACACAGGTGATGTATTATAGAATTGCACACTTGAAACATAATCTTATTAACCAAAGTCACTCCAATAAATTTAATTTTAAAAAATTTTAAATATATTTTATTGATTTTTTTTTTTTTTTACAGAGAGGAAGAGAGAGGGAGAGAGTCAGAAACATTGATCAGCTGCCTCCTGCACACACCCCCGACTAAGGATGTGCCCGCAACCAAGGTACATGCCCTTGACTGGAATCGAACCTGGGACCTTTCAGTCAGCAGGCTGACGCTCTATCCACTGAGCCAAAGCAGTCAGGGCAAATTTAATAAAAAATTTTAAAGGTACACCTGCTAAGCTCTGCTCTTTCCTGTGGGACACTTGGCTGATGGGCTCTTTATCAGACATAACAGACTCACTGTAATTCCCACGGAAAGGTCGTGCAGGGCTTCTGTTCCTGCTGAGCCTCTCCAGGTTATACCGAGGCGCCTCCAGGGGAGTCTCACAGATACTCACAGTCCAGCTTATCATGTCTACTGCTCCGGCCCCTGATTAGTGTCTGCTGCCCACGGAACCACAGAGGGAACCTCATCGTTGCTCTGGGTGGCCTCCCATAAGAACGCTGATACACATTTCCAGAAAAATAACTTGTTATAATGTTCCCAAATCTGCCGGCTCAGAAGGCAACAGAGCAGCACTTTGTTGTATGTGGGCATGGGCAGGGTAATAATGATGTTATTAAGCACTTACTATGCCCCAATCTAAATGGTCTACTTCCTACAGCACTCCCATTAAAGCATTACCTTTATTTTGCAAACAGGTTAGGTAACTTGTCCAAGATCTCAAAGCTAGTGGTGAAATCCAAAGTTGAATTTAAATTTAACCCACCCCCTCTAGCCCCCTTGCCCTCTGGGAACCTAAGAGAGTGGCATGTTACATTGGGAGATTCCACTGAGGCTCCACCATAGAACAGACGTAAAATTCCACAGTGATTTGTTCTAAGGTGCAGGCTTCGAAAGGAGGCTGGACAACTCTGAAGTCATGTCAAGGATGTAAGAGAATCAAGGAAGAGGAGTGTAGTAGAGAGGAGATGTGAAAATATTTGGAAAGAGCAACTGAATACTGTGAGAACCACCCACTCCCCAAAGGGGTGGGGCAAAGACGCAGCTCCGCTTCCTTCCAACACAGCTCCGCTTCTTTCTAACACAGTCCTGCTTCCTTCTAACACATCTCTGCTTCCTTCTAACACAGCTCTGCTTCCTCCCCTCTGGTCTGCAGAGACGACTTCCAGGGTGGTCACTGGGAAAGCTTGTCAGGTAGCTTCTAAAGTCTGGAAGAAGCAATGGACTAAAAGCTCATGCTTAAGAGATCCAATGGCTTCTCCACTACAATGTGACCAGCTGGTGTCCAATGGTCAGAGCAGCTGTGCTGAGGCTGCCCTGCCCTCCTCAGCTTTATGGGTCCAAGGACTCATGAAAGTTTTCCGTGGACCATAAGTGGCCCCAATGGCAGATTAGCCGGACTGGAGCCTACCAAAGACTAGGGCTGAGAGCAAGTGACAGTGAAGGAGAGGCCATCACAGGGCAGTCAGCACAGCCCAGCAGGGGACCCTCAAAATGCCATGAGTGCAGCCATAGGTTAGTCAACAGCCTACATCTGCCAGACCTAGGGAGCCCGAAGTTACCTTAAGACGGTGCAACTCTCCGGTCTCCCTTCCCTCCCCACCCAGCATTCCAACTCCATCTGGAGCTGCTGTCGGTAATAAGAGTGGCCAGAAAGGAGGGAAGGAAAAGATTAAGATGTCAACCACACGCTCTTCCAGAGAGGGTTGGGGTCCACCCCACGTAGAGAGTAGGAAGTCTGTTCCTTGGAATGAAGAGTGTTCTAATACATCACGCTGAGCATTTTGAACCATGGGATCAGGGCAACTCAGAGTTACCTACTATTAGGTAGCATTACCTCACACTACTCAGGAAGACTATGAGCCTGCCCAAATTTCATCCAGGGGTGTGGGGAAAACTTCCTCCTTTGCATAAATTAAAAAAAAAAAAAAAACACACACAAAAAACAAAGGGAGACTAAAATAAATTGCATTCAGCAGCTTTGTAAACATATCAATTCACAAACAACACATAGTGCCTGCTCCTCCCCCAGAAACCTTTAAAAAAAAAGTTTCTTCAACTTCACATAGAACGTTAATCCTCAGTGGAGCTTAAATGTAATCTATGGGAACCAAGTGGGAAAATGGACACCCTCCAGTACTTTCCCCTGTAACTCAGGCACCCACTTACTCTCCTTCCCAGTGGAGCCAAAACGCAAGACCTTCAGGCAAAGTAGTGCATACAGATCGCAGTCTCCTGGGCCTTCCCATCCACTAGTAAACACATATGGCCACAGTTTGTTACAATGATGGCTCAGGGTAGTATCCCTGCCGCATTAGCAAATAGATAGCTCAGTTATTCACAACAGGGGCACTCCCATCCCTTAGGGGAAGTTCTGGAAACCTATAGGGACCTTATCCTAACAGCAGCTGTACCCAAGAATTAAACCATTGAAGAACATGATCGTTTGTTCTCTTTTATGTTACAACAAGGAATTCTATCAATTTTTAAGATTTTATGTTTAAGTAGATTTTATTATTATGAATTTCATCCAGATAGTAAAGATGGCATTAAAATCTATATATATATATAAAAGCTGAGTGACCAGAACTATGGAACAACTGGAATGACCAGAATGACCAGTCACTATGACACACACTACAGTGGCCAACCAGCCCAATTGGGGCCCTCCCACCTCTATTGGAGGCAGGGCTGGCCAGCCAACAGCACACAATCCCTCCCCTCAGTCAGCCCCACCCCCATCATCCTCCCATCGGGGCAGGGCCAGCTGGCCCAGCCAACCTCCCACATCCCCACCTCCTGCTGGCCTGGCCCCAATCAGTCCCCATCAGGGTGGGTGGGCCAAACCCCATCTATGCACTAATTCATGCACTGGGCCTCTAGTATTTATTATAAAAATGAGAATTGGGTATGATATGCTTAATAACTGGAAACCAATTTAATTTTTCTATGATTTGTATGAGCATTTCCAAACTTTTTATTTTAAAAAATTTCACACATTCAAGATTTGTAAGAATACTACTACATTGACTATCTGTTTGATAGTCTCTTAGATTCACCAGGTTTTTTTGTTTGTTTGTTTGTTTGTTTGTTTGTTTTAATGACAAAATCCAATGCCAATTCTTTATTTTAAAGAAAATCTCAACCAAGTAGAAATAAAAAGGGAAATTTCTCAGCTTGAAAGAACATCTACAAAAAACTTGCAGTCAACATCATATTTAATGGTCAGAAATTAGAAGTTTTCTCACTAATATTGGAACAAAGCAATGATGACCCTTCTCACTACTTCTTTGCAACATTGTTAGGAAGTCCTAATGAATACAATATGACAAATTAAAAAAATATAAAGTATACAGATTGGGAAGGAATAAATATAGTCAACTGAGGTACAGACATGTGGGCTAGGAACACAGAAAAGATATATTAGTTTGCTAGGGCTGCCAACAAAAAATACCACAAGTTGGCTGGTTTATGAACAGAAATCTATTTCCTCACAGTTCTTGAAGCTGGAAGTCCATGATCAAAGTGCCAGTGAGGTTGGTTTTTGGTAAACGCCCTCTCCTTGGCTTGCAGACATCTACTTTCTCTTGATGTCCTCATTTGGCCTTTTCTCTGAGATTCACCAGTTTTAACATTTGCTTTCTCCTATCTATCCATTTCCCCATCAACCATTTGAAACTACTTGCAGACTCTTGCACTTCATCCCTAACTACTGCAGCATACATCTCCAAAGAACAAAAGCATTCTCATCCATAACTCGATGCCATGATTATACTCAGGAAATTTAACATGGATAAAATACAAGTACCTAAGATACAATCCCTTTCAACTTTTGCCATTTGCTCCAATTAAATTTTGCCAACTGCTCCTTTATGGTTGTATTCTTTTCTTTTTCTTATCCAGGAATTAATCAGGAGATGCACAGAGTATTTAATTATTTTTTCTTTATCTTTTTAGTCTCCTCCAATCTAGTCAGTTCATCAGTCTTTGTGTCTTTTTGTCATTGTCTGCTGTATGTCTAGCTCCTTCTGAACCATGCACACTGTAAGTGATCAGATTAGTGATCAGCTAGATGAGCAGACTCTCATACTGCTATGTCAAATCTCTTCAGGTAACATGCCTCATTAGGAGCAGGTCTTGGAATTCAAAGAACAGTTCATAAGATTTAATTTTAGTAAACCCCTTGAGAAAAAACAGATTTTGTCTTCTAACAGAATATATTACCATTTGGCATTCAAAGTCCTTGATCACTGGTTTGCCAACATGGCCCATTTGGATCTTCTTTACAGTGTTTAAAGATGAATCGCTTGAAATATTCAAGTAAGGTCTAGAAAACTATTATCTAGAAAAGCTCCTTTGAATATTGTGATCACCTTGCATAGCAGCACAGAAATCCTCAACAATTATACCAGCTAATAATTTAATACTTCTCAATGATGCCTTGTTCCTCACTCACTTGAGTTACACTCTTCAGAAAAACAAGCCTAGAGAAACACATTCTAAAGAAAAAAAGAAATCCATGCTCTTTACAATGATTCCAACTAAGACATCAGATATTAGTGGGAAAATCTAAATAAACTGAAGCAAGTTTCATTTACTTTGTTGCTACACACTCTCATTTAAAACCCAAAAATGCATGAGTTCATTATGATAGTTGACATGTATAGAGCATCCAGTAGGCAGTCTGACGCGAGCTGCACCAAATAACACTACTTATAATGAAATATGACAGCTGTGTAAATGATGAGCAATGCCTTAATATGCAGTACATAAAAGATAACTAATAAGAAGGTTGGCATGTCTTACTGTTTATCATTAAAATGTTTGAGTCGAGACTAATGTGAAAGATAAGATTGATGAAAAGCATTAACTATGCGATAAATTCTGTTACCACATATTTCACAGAGATAAATCCAGGATGATCATTCTGGAGCCTAGAGATACAGATAAATCATCAAGAAAGAAATGCCCTTTTTACTAGTAGAGTTTGTGATATTTGAAAGACTCCAAAGTTTTATCAACTTTTATCAAGACATTTAGGAAATCAGGAGTGTGTGGGTATATTAAACTCAGGGAAGGAACCACCTTCTCTGTCCAAAAGTGGACTCTCCACAGCTGTGTTGTAGTCATTAGCTCAGAGATTCTCTCTCAAGTACTATAAATTGGCCCCTTTCTAATGATATAAAAATACAAACGATAAAAGGAAAAACCGTAAGTGATACCATTTCATTTAACTGCTGCTCTTTATGCATACCATGGGACCAGAGAAGCCTCTCCAATGCCTTTCTTTTTCTTTTTAAATATATTTTATTGATTTTTTACAGAGAGGAAGAGAGAGGGATAGAGAGTTAGAAACATCGATGAGAGAGAAATATCGATTAGCTGCCTCCTGCACACCTCCTACTGGGGATGTGCCCGAAACCAAAGTACATGCCTTGACCGGAATCGAACCTGGGACCTTTCAGTCCAAAAGCCAACACTCTACCCACTGAGCCAAACCAGTTTCGATTCCAATTCCTTTCTACCCGATTGGGGAGAAGGTTGCATGTATCAACGAAGATGCGTAGATCAGCATCTCTAAGAGAGTACAATAAATCTCTTCCTTGTGGTACTTTAGAAGTACTGTTCCTCCATCTTTCCATTGATGTGTCTGTGGAATGTTTGATCAAAATTGCAACACTCATTCCAGCCCTTATTATAACAAGATGACAGTAAGGCCTTCAAAATGACCCTCATTTTTTATACTCTCTTCCAGACTAATTTCTTAATACCCTACTTCAAGTGGGTTACCATCCTTCTAAACTGCACAGATGCCACAATGCTGACAGGGAAAAGCCACAATTACATAGTCTGAGATTTTGCAAAGTTTGTCCCAAAACCTTCAGGGTTCACTTCCTAAGAATTCTCCAAATGGCTTTTGGAGAAACACTTGATTTACTTGTTATCCTCCAAGCATGGTTTGTGTATTTGCCACTTTTGCACTTTTCTCACACTGTTCCAACCAAAGCATGATGTTCTAACAACTCTGTCTGATCAAATCTTATCCATTGACTTGTAAATTCCATAGTTTCATAAAATTGTCCCATCCCGAATTACCTCTCATCCCTCTGAGATCCTTTTGACATGGTCTGCAAGTTCTTCAGTTGCTTTAAAATATTGATAAAGATATTGCTACGACATATGTCTGATATTTTGCTGCCTTTGGAGTCTTCTAAGATTTTTATGGTTTCCTGCCTTACATTTAAGTCCTTTATCCATTTTGAGTTTATTGTTTTGTATGTTGTAAGTTGGTGGTCTAGTGTCATTTTTTGCATGTATCTGTACAATTTTCCCAACACCATTTATTGAAGAGAATGTCTTGATTCCACTGTATGCTCTTGCCTCCTTTGTCAAATATTAATTGAGTATAGGAGGGTGAGGGAGTAAGAGATCAACCAAAGGATTTGTATGCATGCATATGAACAAAGCCTATAGACATCGACAGTGGGGAAAGGGGGGGTAAGGGTTTGAAGGAGGGGGGGTAGGGAAGAGGTTAATGGAGGAAAAAAGGAGACTCATGTAATACTTAAAACAATAAAGAATTTTAAAAAATAAATAAATGCAAAAATTATTAATTGAATATTTAACATGATTAAACTTTTTATAATATCTTAGACTTTAACCTCCTTGAGGATAAAAAGCCCATCTCACTCTTTTTCACATTTTCACTATGCCAAAGAGTTTGTTGTTTATAATGGGCACTCAGTAAATACTTGCCAATTTTACTCTGCCCTTATTTAACTAAGGAACTGCGGGAAATGGAAGACCAGATTGCAGAGCAGAAACCACGACCCTTTTTCTTAGCTTTCCATTTCACAGAAAATTGGTTAAATTTGATCTTTTGAAACAGATTGACAAACTTTCCTGTTGGTATCTTTAGGTTCTATGTTTTCTCTCTCTTTTCCTACCTTCTTTTGTTATTTCATATTCCCTATCTATCCCTCTTTAACTGTTCTTACAGTTGTTCAATTACCATTACACCACACATCCTTGATTTGTCAAAGCCTGGTGGGTAGTTGGTCTTCTTCAATGCAGACTTTGAACTCTTTACCTCCATTTACCTCTCATAACAAATTGTATTTTCCAAAAATGTTTCTAACATTTTGTATTCTGCATGCTCTTCCAATGTCTTGCCATTCCCCTAGCAAAAGGCATTATTCCTCCTTCCCACGCAACTGGGAAGACCTGTGTGGCTGCCCACATGAAAAGATGCTGCAGATGTAATGCTGCGTGGCTTCTGGAATCAGTGAGTAACCTCAGAGGTGATACCCAGTTCGGACTTCTCTGTTCATCTTTCCTAGACCAATGGTTGATAAACCATGGCTCACAAGCCACATGCGGCTCTTTGGACCCTTGAGTGTGGCTCTTCCACAAAATACCACGTGCGGGCACCCACGTACAGTGCAACTGAAACTTCGTGGCCCATGCGCAGAAGTCAGTTTTCGGCTCTCAAAAGAAATTTCAATCATTGTACTGTTGATATTTGGCTCTGTTACTAAAGCGTTTGCCGACCACTGTCCTAGACTAACACTGCCTTGTGCATTTTTCTGTACCTTCAAGCAGGTGCGTTTGGTTTATTTTTTATGATTTGGCTGGAAGGAGTGAAATGGGCATAAAATGGAAGAAGTGACAATAGAAATGTAGAACAGAATCACATTATGAAGAACGTTTCTCTCATGTTGAGGAATGAGGACATCATCCTACAGTAGAGAACCCTTGGAGAGGTGTGATGTGATCTTTTAGAGAAATAATTCTGACATTATTGGAAGAGAGAGCAAAGCTGAAGGGAAACAGCAATTACAGTTATCCAGCAGAGCGATGAAGCGGTCACATTGAATGGAAACAAAGAGGCTACGTGAGAGATGTTAAGAGAGTGTATTGTCCGGGACATGATTGCTGATTAAATGTGGGAGATGCAAAAGGTAACTCTCGAGTTTATGGGCTGGGCGATTCATTCACCATTTCTGGAACTGTGGGAGGAAGAAAAATTTTGGAGAAGAGTAAAATGTGGTTTCTTTGGGATATGTTGATTCTGAAGTACCTTATGGAGAATTTAGGTAGATAACTCACTTAAGGAGGTTACAAAGACAAAGGAACCAGAACCCATACCTGTAAGAAACAACTAGAGAATAAGGAAATAGAGACAAGACTACCAATGAAGAAAGAAGAGGAGTTTCAGGTAACATTCAACAATGCCCGTTCCCACAGAGAAAACAACTAAGATGAAGACTGGAAAAGAAAACAACTATTCTGGGTTAATTTGCTTTGAATTGGGCAACTGGATCAACATTGCTATTGTAGCTTCCAAATATAAGTAGCTACTGGAGAAAACAGTGCAAATGGCTGGAGATAAACAGGCTAATCTATGAAAAAATGCACAGTGGGACTGACCTTTTGAAGTGAATGGTGCTGTGCTAGACACTCAATTGGGAAATAATTTAAGCCCCACAGGTCTTGCCCCTGGGAAAGATTCCTAACTAGATAACATAAACTGACACAAAATATTTACTGTCTCAGAGAGAGAGTTTAGAGATCAGTAATTCTCACAAAACAAGAAACCATCTCAACCACACCTCCACTCTCTGCCTTGCCCCACAATTACCATGTCTCAAAAAAAAAAAAAAAAAAAAAAAAAAAAAAGTACAGAATATAAAATATCCAGGTCTCAAACTATAGGGTTAACTGGAAAACAACGGATCAAGTTCAAGTGTGAAGAAAGTCAAGTGGTACCAGTTTTTATATAATGTAGAGCCCAGACCTCCAAGGATGAGCAAAATGAAAAGAAACATCCTGGTAATTGCACACACACGGTGACAACCAATGAATGAGGGAGTAAATATAGAAATACACTGGGACAAAACATGCAAACTACAAAGATCATGATCTGAAGACAACTCACACAAAAGAAATTCCTATAAATTGCTTCTTAACCTGTTAACCGGGGAGTTCCCTTTTAATTACGCAACCTGTAATGGGCATACTCTTTCACTAGGACGTGTTAGTACGTCACGTCAGGAGGACGTAATTTCATATTATTATTTTTTTTATTTATACTTAATTAAAATAAATGATATATATTTTTCATTTATTTATATATAAAGCACAAAGGAAAATACAAAATTACCAAAAAAAATAGAAAAGAATACCAACAAAAAAATGGAAACACCGAATTAAAAAATTATAAATTTTACAAACAATTATAAAGATTACAAAAAAATATATACCGTCCCTCTCAGGGTGCAACATATATTTCCAGGACATATTCATACGTCCTATACGTTCCCAATATTGTTTACGTTTGACGTATTTATAAGTCCCTCTCGGTTAACAGGTTAAGAAACTTGAAGGAAATTTGAATGCAATAAGCAAAAGCTCAGAAACAAGATGATTTAACAACAAAAAAAAAGAATCCGGACAATCACCGAGCTATAAAAAATGAGCAAGCAAAAATTGAACAAACAACATCACTACGTAATAAATTAACAAATTAGGAACAGCACCAAACAGAGCAGGCCAGGCTGACAAATAATCAGGCTGGCTTTGAGCCCATTTACGCAGGTGACGCCAAATGTGAATCTGGAGCAGCTCAGAGGAATGCAGAGCTGGGAGCAGCAAGCATTTGAATCAACAGATGTTCTTCTCATTAAACGTGGTTTGAAATAGATTTAGGTATTTAAAGCTGTAACAGTAATGCATTCCGTGAATTCGGATACAGAAGTAAAATGTAGGACAACAAAGGACAAGGTCCGAGAAATGAAAGCAAATTTTCAGGTCCTTAAAATGGAAAGGGGCGTACTTTTGGTGGACAAACTCGTAGGTGGTCTCCATTATGTTCTGAGCCTGGTGCTCGCATCCTTGCGTGATCCCACCCCCTTGAGTGTGGACAGGTCCTGTGACATGTCTCTGACCAATAGCAAATGGTAACAGATGAACATGATTTTGTATGATCATGTGCTTGCACCCTGAGAGATTTCAGTGGCCATCTTGCTGGAGTCTCCTTCTCCCCTGGGGGACCCCGTGTGGTAAGAAAGTGCTGATGCCGAATAGGACCAGAGGGCAGCCTCTGGCCAACAGGTGGCAAAACGAATAAATAAAAACCCTGAAGCTTTTAGTTCTAGTCGAAAGGAACTAAATGCTGCAAAGAACTGAAAGTCAGGGAGTGCACCTTTCCCCATTTCAGCCTCCGGATGTGAGACCCTCAGCAAAGGACCCAGGCAGTGTGCCTGACCTCCGACCCGCAGAAGTGGTGAGCTAAGTAATGTGTGTTGCTTTAGGCTGCTACCTTTGTGGTTGCAGCAATAAAAAAAAAAATGTTATGAATAAAACATTTGTGTTTAAATCTATCATTTATCTGCGTTGTGTTTTCTGTTTGTTCCATCTGTACTTTATTGCCCTTTTCCTCTGTTTTGTCTTCATTTGGATTAGATTATTTTGTCCCAATTTATCTTCTTTCTTGGCTGTTATAAATTTTTATGTGCCTGTTTTTTTACTTTAGGGTTTGCTTTAGAGTTCATCGTGTTTATTAAGTCTAAATTCAAGTTATATCACACTGCTTCAAGTGTAGTGTAAAACCTTATAATAATGTACTTCCATTTTTCCCTTCCCACCTTTGTGTTATTATTGCCATTTATTTTGCTTTTACATGTTATAAACTTCACACTAATTGCTTTTTGCTTAAACAGTAAAATATCCTTTAAAGAAATCAAAGAAAAAAAGCCCATATACAACCAAAGGACTTGTATGCATGCATATTAGCATAACCAATGGACACAGACACTGGGGTGGTGGGGGCTTGCCCGGGGTGGGAATGGCTGGGAGGAGAGGGGGAGTCAACTGGGGGAAAAGGAGATATATGTAAAACTTTAGACAATAATAAAAAGCCCATATATTTACCCAGGCATTCAGTGCTTTTTTGTACGCTTGATCGTTTTTTACTGGATGCCAGACACTGAATTGTATGTTGTGACTACTGGATATATTTTTATCCCTATAAATATTTTTGAGCTTTGTTCTGGGATACATTTAAGTTATTTAGAAACAGTTTCTGTTTCTTCTTCTTTTTTTAATCCTTACCAAGGACATACTTAGAGGAGGGAGAGAGGGAAAGAAGAAAGGAGAAAGAGAGAGAGCAGGGAGGGAGAGAGGGAGGGAGGGAGGGAAGGAGGGAGGGAGGGAGGATATCAATTGGTTGCCTTCCATTAAGAGCCCTGACCAGGAATCGAACTGGCAACCTTTCAGTGCGACACTCAACCAATTGAGCCACTCCAGCCAGGCTAGAAACAGTTTGATCTCTTTGCGTCTTGCTTTGAAGACTTGTCAAGACTAGATCAGTGTTAAGTCTTTAGATGATTCTTCACTACACACTACCATTCTGTGTGCTCTCCCCCATTCCTGGTCAGTCCTGACCTTTCCATTCCTGCTCATGAGAAATGTCAGCTCTGCTCGGCCCAGGCAGTGAACTCTGCCTCTCAGGTAGTCTCTGCACAGGGTGCACTGGTCAGTGCAGACACTAGCCGGGACCTTCTGAAGACTTCTAGAGTTCTCTCTGGGTGGTAATCCTCTCTCCAGTAACCTGACCCATTGTCTTGATCTCCCCAGACTCCCACAGCTCCATCCCTCCACTCGTTAGTTGAACAGGCTCTGCCCAGACCCCACTCACCTGGCCCCCCGAGAAGGGAATGCTCTGAACACAGTAAGACGGGCAGTCTCAGGGCTCATCTCGTCGTTTCCCATCTCTTAGGGACACTGTACTTTCTAGCCTGATATCCCAGGTCTCAAAAACCACCGTTTCATAGATTTTTAGGTTGTTTTAGTCAGCAAGATAATATGACTACTTTGCCTTAGGTGGAAGCGTAAGTATTGAGTTATTTCTTACGAAAAAGAAGAGTTGAACCAAGGGTAGTAACCAACACAACACAAAAGCAATCATTTGGCTGCAATTTTTAACTTTCATACAAATCCCAAAAAACTGTAAATTGTGTTACTTAGAACAATTACTCTTAAACTCACCAAAATTCAAAGACACTATTTAAAAATTCTAGAAATAAAAACAAATTATGAACATGCTATAATTCAATTCTTTATTACAGTTGGAATATTCTTTTTCTTTTAATAAAAAGAATAGCAGTGATACATATGCTACTGGTAGAAAATTAAGAGATCTCCAATAAAATGCTATGAAAAGAAATTTCAATTTTTACTGAATATGCCAACTCTTAATTTAAAAAGTGCAAAAGAAGTCAATCAATAGACTTGACGTTGACCCAATTCCTTCTGAACCAATGGTTTGTTATGCTTCCTGCCTAATCCTTCAGAAAAGTCTTTCCGTATGTACACAGAATAGTTCAACCCCAAACGTAGGCACAGAACAGGAACGTGAACAGGTCACCCGACACAGCTGGCCTCACGCTGGGTTGCCGCCATGAAGTCCACAGGAGCAGGTGGGGAGGACGCAACACAATCCAGCGATGTGCTCTGGTCAAAGACCCAGAGCACGACTCCCCGAGGACCTGAGGGTCAGCTGTCTATTAGGTGCAATGGAAATAGAACGGGAAGGAATCTGAAGAGGAGATAAATCCTGGAAGGTCTGATCAACATTTTTTACTTTTGGTGAAGTCAAATGGTTTCCACCACTGAGCAAATTGCAGTGCTTTCTTCCTCTGGTCCTCAAAGCTTTCTCGGACCCCTTTCCTCCAAAGTCGAGGCTCTATATCCAGCATCCCACCAATGATTTCCTTTTAAAGAATGAGAAAAATACAGACACGTGTATGTATAAATACTGGAAACAGGAATGAAACGACTTGTTTATTCTGCTAATAAATATAGCAATAAGTAGTTTCAGTGAAAATGTCCAAATTTTACATAAAGATTAGTTTCAAGCTAAAAAAACAAAAAAATCTGGTTTTCAATTAGTTCTAACTATGCAAACTCTGTAATCTTAGGAGTCTCCCTGCCAAGCAATTTGTCCATTCTGTGGCCTGTTAGCACATTTACCAGACAGCAGCAAAAGGAGGAAAAGAAAGTGAAATTTAATTTATTTGATCCTTATTAGCTGCTCTGGTTTGAAAACTAATCAACATCTAATAATTATTAACTTGGTTGTTCAACTGCAGTTGAATTTCAGGCTAATGTCCTCTCTGCTATCCAGTATATTTATAAACCAATTGTGGTAGGGGAGAGAGTGGGGGGCGTGGGGGGGGGGGGTTGGAAGAAGTTATAGAGGGAATAATTGATGATGGAAAAAATAAAAATCTAAGATTTATAAAAAAATAAAATAAATGATAATTTACTTCAATTTCACTAAAATGAAGTTTAAAAAAAGTAAATTTTGTCATGTTCAATGACAAAATTCTGTAATTACTGAGTAACAACAGACTGTTTCACAACAATGAAAACAAATTTCTTTCTAGTGAACTCTGGAAAAAAATATTGTGAAAATTCTCAAACAAGTTTCTGTAATGTATCTCAACAGTTGAAAGATGCTGGTTAATCCTTTCAAGGACATAAGCATAAAACGTTTCTAATCCAAACCTGAGGGGTTGAGATTCCTCTTGATACCTCTCTTCTCCATTGTAGAAGATGGTCTTTGATGGTAGATAAAGTGGGGAGGGAGCACAGGGAACCCTGGGAATTCATCAGGGCTCCTCTCATTAGAGGATGATCTGAGAGGAAAGGTGGAGCCACCCTAGAGTCACTTGTAGAGCTATTATTGCCTGGACTTCTTTAGACTGCCTAAGTGGTTATGTTAATCTTATTCTAATCCCTGACGAAGGCTTATCCACCACCCAGAATCTTGGCAGACACACAGGAAGACTATATCCCTAGAAGGCAATCTGCAGTAATGAAAAGAACCTACTGGCCATAAAAGATCTACACTCCAATATTTTCCCAGAAACTACATGTGTAAAATGTACGATTCTTAAAATATACAGTGCTTACTTATAAATGAGGAGGTGAGACCATTTGCTCTCTAGTTCAATCATGAGTGCATGTACCCCTGGTTCTGCCATTTATTAGCAAATTATGTTGGGCAAATTATATAACCTCTCTGAAGCTCAGTTTCTTCATCTGTAAAATGAAAGTAATAACAATATCTATATAATGATGTTGTGAGAATTAAGTGAATGCTCAGAACTATACCTGTGTCAGTGTAAAGCCTCTGTAAATGATAGCAATTACCAATCTCAGCACGAGGCTGGCTGATTCCATAGGAAAACACTACAGTCATTGTTAACACTGCCAACAAATCTTTGGTTCCAAAGGGGCATTCCTGACTGTACAACTATTCTGGGTTAATGTTATTAATAGATGCTAGGCTGTACCTCTAAAAATTGGGTGGAACAGTACTCACCAACCTCGCTGTATACTGTGTCTAAAGTTTTGTTTTGACTTCCCTTCAAAAGAAAAGTGCTACTAAATGGATAAACACTCGAATGTTATTAAATTTGTGAGCATACCTTTCCAAAATAATGAGGGAATTTGTGTTGATCTTCAATGACATGAGCAAATCCTCCTTGAAGACCAAAATCCACAGAGAAGTAAGGTAAGCCTTTAGGCACCTAAATAAATAAATAAATAAATCACATGTAAATAAATACAACACGAAATCATGCTTAATCCCTCTTTCTGCTGTCTGGCATATCAATAACTAAGTATCCCTCAAGAAAAGTAAAAAAAAAAAAATAATAATAATAATAATAATAAAAAGTTGAATTTCTAATATAGAAATACTGAGGCAATGACCTAACACTCTAAAAAACACATTTTATTTGGTAGCGTTTCAGGCAGATAGCTCTTCATAATCCAACAATTTCATCAAAACCAATTATTTTTAGGAATCCAAAATGGCAGCAGAGTAAGTGGAAACTATGATGACACTCTCCCAGGACCAAACTGGAATACAGTTGAAATATAGGAAAAGCATCCTGAATAATCAACTGAAGACTGGCTAGAGAGAATCCCGATAACCAAGGTCGGGGAGTGGAGATCCCATAGTGGCTGTAGGAAGGGTGGGGAGCGAAAGGGCTGGCCGGGCTCCCACAGGCAGCAGATGAAATTAGGGAGGGATATCTCAGCTGCAGGGGATTCCCACTGAGAACTAGGGCCACCCAGCAGAGAGCACCACAAATGAGAAAGGTGCCACATAACATCTGGCTGTGAAAAGCAGTAGGGTTGCTGCCTGCCAGGGACATTCAGCTGGAAATGCAGGAAGACTCTTAAAGGGCCAATCCACATTTTCTTGTACAGCCACTCACCTTGGGCTCTGACAAAGGGAGGGCAAAGTGAACTAAAGCTGTGTGAGGAAATTCTAAGGTTGGGGACACTGGGTTTAGAGATTGGAAGGCAGCCACCCCAATTTCCTGTGCTGAGTCATTCCCTCAAGCTGCAGAGGACATCTTTCTCAGAGAGACCTTTATTATCCAGGCAGCTTTTGCCTGTGTGGCAGCAACTATCCCACCCTGTTGGAAAATCTCTCACCCTACCCTGTAGAATCTACATCCTGTTGTCGTTGATAGCCTGAGGCTGAGACTGAATAACAATCAGACTGTAGGCAGAAGTGGATCTCTGGTGGTTTTTAGTCCTTGCCTGATCTAACTCACAGCCTGGGGCTAGGGAAAGCAGACCTTGTTGCACATATCTGTCCTTTTCAAATACACTAAGCACCAGCAGAGGAAGCCACAAGTTGTGCATTGCTTTATAGCTCCAAACATGGTGCCCAGAGCCAGTCACCAACAGATTCTGAGAGTGAAAGAATGGGGAAAAAATTTCCCAGGCAAATGGAAATGAAAAAAGAAAGCTAGGGTAGCAATTCTCATTTGACAAAATAAGACTTCAAAATGAAGACCATCATAAGAGACAAAGAAAGCCACTTCATAATACTAAAGGTAATGATTCAACAAGAAAATATAACCCTTGTAAACATATATGCATTCAATATAGGAATGAATAACATTCCTATATTCAGTCTTACACTAGATCAAATGGATCTAAGTGATATTTACAGAATATGCCACACCAAAGCAATAGAATATACATTCTTCTCAAGTGCACATGGAACATTCTCAAAGATAGACCACATAAAAGGGCACAAAACAAGTCTATACAAATTCAAGAAGACTGATATAATACCAAGAATCTTCTCATATCACAATGGTATCAACTTAGAAGTCAACTAAAATAAAAACACTCAAAAACATTCAAACACATGCAGGCTAATAGCATGTTATTAAACAAAGAATGGGTTACCAATGAGATCAAGCAAGAAATAAAACACTTCCTGGAAACAAATGAACACACAACCACCCAAAACGTATAGGACATGGTGAAAGCAGTCCTGAGAGGAAAGTTCATAGCACTTCAGGACTACCTCAAGAAACAAGAAAAAGGACTAATAAAGTATCTAACCCTACAACTAAATGAACTAGAAAGAGAACAACAAGAGCCCAAAGGAAGTAGAAGGAAGAAAATAATAAAGATCACAACAGAAATAAATGATATAGAGACAAAGAAAATGGTACAAAAGAAAAATAAATACAAGAGTTGGTTCTTTGAAAAGATGAAACTCTAACCAGACTCATCAAGAAACAAATAAATATAAGTAGAGATGAAAGAGATGATATAACAACAGACACCATAGAAATACAAAGGATTATATGCAAACAAACTGAACAATCTGGGTGAAATGGACAAATTCCTAGAAACATACAATCTTCCAAAACTCAATCAGGAATAATCAGCTGCCAATAGCAGTAATTGAAGCGGTAATTAAAAAACTTCCAGCAAACAAAAGTCCTAGACTGGATGGATTTACAGATAAATTTTATCAAAAACAGTATGAAGTTTTCTCAAAATATTAAAAATGGAACTTCCATTTTACCCAGCAACCCCACATCTGTGAATATATCCTAAAAACCGAAAAACACCAATTGGAAAGAACATATGCACCCCTATGTTCATAGCAGAGTTATTTATAATAGCTTAGGTTTGGAAACAGCCCAACTGCCCATCAGTAGATGAATGGATAAAAAAGCTGTGGTACATTTATACAATGAAATACTATGCAGCTGTAAAAAAGAGGGATCTCTTACCCTTTGGGACATGAATAGATCTGGAAAATATTATGCTAACTAAAATAGACCAAACTGAGAAAGATAAATGTCACGTGTTCTCATATATTTGTGGAATCTAATGTACTGACCAACATAATAAGACTCCAAGTGGTGAGGCATGGAACAGATGGCCATGATGTGGGGTTGTGGGGCAAGAAGAACTTATATACCAGTACATATATACAAAGAACTTATATAGCAGTGTATATATATAGCCCATGGACACAAGCAATAGGATAGTAAAGACCTGGGGAGTTTGTAGGGGCTGAGAGGAGGGGCAAAGGGAGGGAAAATGGGAGGTATCAACAATAAAGAATACATTTTAAAAAATAATAAAAGTAAAAAAAAGTGGATAACTTGAGAGTAGATAGTACAGTGTAAAGAAAGTGGTCATCTTGAAATAATACAAAGCAATTAAAATTAGGGCTAACAAGAGTTTTTCATGTTATAGGAAAAGTGTAAGTAAAAACAAATCAGTTTACAAAATATGCAGAAAAATGTGTTACTGTTTTATGACTTTGTGTTTTTATATTTTCACATTTTAAAAATATAAACATGTGTGAACTAGAGTATTAAGAAAAAATAAAGATACAGATAGAGCTCTAATCACAGTACTGATTCTTGTAACAGGCAAGTTATTCAGCATCTCTGAGTCTCATGAGAACTGTGAAGAGCTCAGAGGTTTGCTGGGAGGATCAAAAAGGAAAGTGCTCATTAAGTGCATGGCCCCGTGCCCGGCACAGACAAGATTACTCAAATGTTACTTTCTTTTCTGCTTCTCAAACAACAGTACTTTGTGCAAAACTGGTGGTTAAAGAAAAGAAGGATGGAAGACTCCCATCAAATATTTTTGCTACCTGAAGCAGATCATGTGCGAAACAATGAATCTGAATGGCTAAAACAATGTTATAGAAGTACATCAACTAAAGGACGTACTTGGAGGGAGAGAGAACTTCAGGAAGCGATTTGTGATGACAATGCCCATGCCTTTTGTTTGGATTGTACTGTGTTTGGCAGAATGATGGCCCCCTAAATATGCCAATAACTTAATCCATTATGTGCCATGAATACGTTGCTTTATATGACAAAAGGGATGTTGCAGATACAAATAAGTTATGGATCTTGAAATGGGGAGATTATCCTGGGTTATCCATTGGGCCCAATGTAATCACAATAGTACTTCTGAGAGAGAAACAAGAGGGAGCGACTCAGAGAAAGATTGGAAGGTCCTACACTGCTGGCTTTAAAGATGAAGGAAGGCACCATAGACCATGGCACGCAGTGACTTATAGAAACTGGAAAAGGCACAGGAACGGATCCTCCACTGGAGCCTCCAGAAAGAATGCAGGCCTGCTGAATACCTTGACTTCAGCTCAGGGAAACTCATCTTCTCACTGTGACCTCCAAAACTCTAAGATAATAATAAATCTGTGTTGCTTTATACCACTAAGTTTGTGGTAATCTGTCACACCAGCAATCGGAAGTTAATAAACACACCAAATCCTAACAATCTACGGCATAACTGCCAAGATGGCACAGCCAACTCTCCGCTACGTTTAACGAAGAACAGCTCCTCCTGTGTGCTCTCGCTGAGGCTGCCGAAGGAACAGCCTTGCTACCGGAGTTGTTAGTCAGCAGGCATTGGGAAGGCGCTACTTTCAAAATATAGCATTTATCTTTCCTTGCCTTAACCAGCCAGAGAGAGAAAAGTTAAAAACTTGGCACCATTCTTAAAAAGTACTGATAGAGTTACCTGTTTTTTACAATTCCTACAACTGCAAAACTATTTTATTTATGATAGAAAAACTGTAGTATTTGAATTTTCTCCTTTTAATATTCCAGATATCACTCCTGACTTCTTATAATTATTCTTGAGCTTGAAGGTCTCTGAGAAAATTACAATTTTCTTTAAAAAAAAAAAAAAAATCAGTCCTTAAATGTGTTAGATGTTTTTCACAAAAATACCTTAAAAGTCACATTTAAAAGTTAACAAAGAATTCATATGAAATCTCAATATAATAGCCTTGGAACAAAAATGGCCAGTTTCTTGACAAGTTATTTAGTATCATGGCATCTCCCCTGCAATGAACATTCAGAACTATTTCTCTTGTATATTTCCATAAATTCACACTACACTGCAAAGATATTAAAAGACCCAAGAGAGAATAAACAAGATGGACATACAAAGAGAAACTTATACTCACATAGTGAGGAAAAATATAAATCAAGAAAAAATCAGAATTAATTACAAATATTTGAATCTCTACTAAAAGCCAAGAATCTACTTTGAAAAAAAAATCAATTACCCATTATTTGCCATGAATATGTTGGCAAATAATGGATAAAAGCTCCAAAAGGCAGTTCAAATACTTTATGAAATTACCAAGGACAAAAAGCTCTTAAAACACATATAATGAGGATTTTTTGTGTTTCTTTTTCAGAATAAAAATAATATCAAAATAACTCAAGATTGTTCACTTCATGCTCAAAACACTTTTATCACTTTAAAATGACACTGGAAAGCTTGTTGACCTAACAATTGACCTGCTTTGGAGTTATTCTTATACTCAAGTTCTCTTCACAATTCTATCACATAATTGCTAAATCCTAAAGCTAAGATGGACCTCAAAAACTCACTGACTCCTTCCTCACCTGCTATGATTCTCAGATGCAGCAATATCTAGGATTGGAAAAAGCAATTGGTGCTCTATTTGAAACACTTCAAAGTTGAATATACAACTACTAAGGATTGGGAATCCGTTTTTTATTTTCCATATTTGTTGTTAAATATTAAAACCCTCTGAGTACTTCTAGGAGAGTCTTTATGTATTGTTTTTAAGTATGTTGTCTAGCTCAATTCACTAGCAAGGGAAAATAAAAAAACCATAGAAAATATTTTACCTCTGAATTAAAATTATTTTTGATAATGCATGAAATTTGAATATTCTGACAGGGATATAATACATGTAGTAAGGAATCCTATCATTCACATGTACCAGGAGTCCAGCTTTCCAAAAGAAGAAGTGGGAGAAAAATATTCTAGTGATATCTACTACTAGAATAGGGTAGGCAAACTTAAGAAACTTACAAAAGTTTCCACTTAAATAAACTATTTGGAGGCTTTGCAGATCATAGTTTCTGTCATAACACTCAACTCTGCCCTTGTACCATGAAACCTGCCAAAGATAATAGATAAACTTCGCAGATCATAGTTTCTGTCATAACACTCAACTCTGCCCTTGTAGCATGAAACCTGCCAAAGATAATAGATAAACATGAAACCTGCCAAAGATAATAGATAAACCCTGCACAGGCGGCAGGGTTTAACACACAGCCTGAGGTTCCAAATCCTGCCCTCAGTATAAGCTCCGTCAAGTCAGGGATCATCTCTGTTTTGTTCCACTATGTATGAAAAGCACCTAAATAGTGCCTGGTGAATAGGAGGCACTCAATAAACACCTGTAGATTAAATTACACTTTTAATAGAAAAACAAAATGGAATTCACAAGTCTATCTTTATTTCGTTTCATTTCTATTTCCAAAAAGAGAAAGGTCATTAAAAAATTACTCAACTTATGTGAACCTTACCTCTAAACACTGATCTGGGTGTGCTCCCCTCCCAGAAGCAAGCCAGTGTCTTTCCCTTCCCTTTCCCCTTCCCCTCTGCTCCACACCTGTGTATCTCCTACACTCTAAGGGACCCCACGAGATTTGCATCCAGAGGAGCACTGGGCAGCAGCAGCTTGTCCCAGGCTAAACCCCGAATCTGTCTCCAAGGCCCCCTTTTCTTTGATTTTTCAGTGAGCCAGAGCAGCCCAGCCTACGCTCTCTCCTGTTTCTTCTTCTATCTCAAGCCCTTTTTTGTTTCCCTGTCCCTGGCTTTAATAAGCGCCTTCTCAAAATCAAAAATTTAAAAAGTTGATCTGTAAATCAGTATTAAACTAGGAAAAATGGTGGGGATATTCCCCATAATAAACCTGTAATCTAACTCAACTACTTGAAAGGGACATAACAGGAAACCTTTGTATAAAAAAAAAAGCAACAAAAAAAAAAATGAGCCGAAACCAGTTTGGCTCAGCGGTAGAGCGTCGGTCTGCGGACTGAAAGGTCCCAGGTTCGATTCCGGTCAAAGGCATGTACATTGGTTGCGGGAACATCCCCGGTAGGGGGTGTGCAAGAGGCAGCTGGTCGATGTTTCTCTCTCATCGACATTTCTAGCTCTCTATCCCTTTTTCCTTCTCTCTGTAAAAAATCAATAAAATATATTAAAAAAAAAAAAAAAGAAAGAAAGAAAGAAAGAAAGAAAGAAAGAAAGAAAGAAAGAAAGAAAGAAAGAAAGAAAGAAAGAAAGAAATGCGTCCAGGTGGGTAGCCCAGGTGGTTAGGGCATCGCCATAAGCCAAGGTTACAGGTTCCATCCCAGGTCAGGGCACACACAAGAAACCAATGAATGCATAAATAAGTGGAATAACAAAATCAATGATTCCCTCTCTCTTTCTGTCTCTCCCTCCCTCTCTCCATCTCTCTCTCTCTCTCCCTCCTTCCCTCTCTTCATCTCTCTCTCTCTCTCCTCTCTCTCTCTCTCTCTCTCTCTCTCTCTCTCTCTCCCTCCCTCCCCCCTCTCCCTCTCTCTCTCTCTCTCTCTCAAAAATCACTTAAAACAACAATGAAAAACAAGCTCAAAAATCAAAATAGAGCCTCTAGAAAAATGTCTCCCATTGTACTTCTGTGACAAGAAAGCCTCACTCACCACTGCCCCACTGTGGCCGAGAAGCACAGGACAGGAGCTCTCGTGGCAGGGTCTGATGGCTAACTACAATGGCAGAGGGCAGGAGGGGCAGGAATAAACATTCCAATAAGCATCTGAACAAATATGCATTTGCTAGATCAGGCAGAATGAAAAGAAATCCTTCTTCACCTGAAGAATCAGTTACTTCACATTTGGTCATTCAGCCAAACGGTTCCTTCCTCAAATAAGATGTGGAAATTAATGAAGATCCTTAACACTAGGGTAATTTCTTATATTGGAAAAAAAAATACTTACAGATTTTCTGATATCTTTGGAAGACAGATCGATCAATTTCTTGTTCATAGACCACTCCTCATCAGATTCCATTATGGCTTTCTAAGAAATAGCCATTTGTTAATGAAAAATAATATATATGTAAATACAAGGCAGTTTAAAAAACTCAAATACAGTAAATGAATTACAGGGTATATTATAAGTGGTAAGTCATTATTTTGAGTGGACGGGCTTTAATTTGAGTTACTTAAAATTGGAACTTCTTGATTTTTTTAAAAGTCCTACCTTTAGTAAAGAGAGTTTTCTCATTCTTAACTCTTGTACTGAAGTTAAGTTCAGCTCAACTTTACATGAATAAAGCCATCTTTAATACAACCAACCAATCTACTATTGCACAAAATTATGAATATAAAAGGTCACAAATTCCTTCGTCTTTTCATAGACAGCTACTACAAATAAATACACTTAGTTTTATTGCTTTTTTCAAATATGAAAAGAGTAATTCCTATGCCTTCTAGCAACCAAGTAGTGAAAACTATTTCTGGACATATAACAAACAAGTAAAAATGCGGGGGGCGGGACACACGACACACATAGAAATGGCAATATAATACTTTCTAGTCTAAGCAATAGACTAAAATTTATGGTAAAGAAATAATAGAAAGAAAGGCTAGGGTGATTAATATAAAATAATCTCTTTTTTATACAGTACTAGAGGCTCAGTGCACAAATTCGTGCACAGGTGGGGTCTAGCTAGCCTCCCCCAACCAGGGTAGATCAGGCCAGGGGAAGGGGCCGAAGGTGGTTGGCCAGCTAGCCCCGCCTCCTGGTTCAACTCCTAGTTGAACTGCTCGAACTTGTAGTCAAGGGGACAATTTGCATATTAGCCTTTCATTATATAGGATTGTAATTAATGAAGCAACTTCTAATGATGAAATTAACATTCAAATAACACAATTTAAATACATCAGATATACTGCTGCTCCCTATTTAAAAAGCATGGGTTGCCCTAGCTGGTTTGGCTCAGCGGACTGTAGGCTCCATCCTCAGTGGGGGGCATGCAGGAGGTAGCTGCTCAATGTTTTCTCTCATCACTGATGTTTCTATTTCTCTCTCCCTCTCCCTTCCTCTGAAATCAATAAAAATACATTAAAAAAATTAAAGGCATGGGTTACTTGTGTTGGCACTATAACGTAGCACATTCTATTTAAAAATTGAGCCAAATCCGCCCCACCAGTTTGGCTCAGTGGTCGGCCTGTGGACCAAAGGGTCCCAGGTTCAATTCCAGTCAAGGGCACATACCTTGGTTGCAGGCTCCTCCTCAGCCCAGACCCTGGTTAGGGCTCATGCAGGAAGCAACCAATCGATGTTTCTCTCACATCTATGTTCCTCTCTTTCCCTTTCTCTTCCACTCTCCCTAAAAATCAATGGGAAAATATCCTCAGGTGAGGATTAACAACAAAAATTTAAGCCAAATCCAATAAATGCATCTTTAATGATCATATGGTGTGCCCCATACCTCCATGCCTATAGTCACAATGAATCAGGATTATATCAGTTCAAAACAACAAACAATAGGCACTGAAGAACAGTACAATATCTCTCAACTGATTTTCTTTAACATAGGATTTACATTGCCATCCTATACTGACTAAACATTGCATTTGCAAGTCTTCCAACAGTATCTCACAAAACATTACCTCATTTTTTTTATTGGGCACGTTACTATTTCATGTATGGTTCTACACTTATGTATTTATATTAGTCTACTAAACTATACTGTATTCAGATCAGCATCAGACACATGCTATTTATTTATTAAGTTTCTTGAATATTATAACACTTAAGCAAGAACTGTAGTCATTTACTATATATCCAAAAATGTATGTCAAAGTAAGACATCAGTTTCTCTTTATAAATAGCATAATGAAGTATGAAATACTAAAACTTGCAACAATAACTTGCTTCAGCAATTGCTATTTGTACTGTTAGTATGTAACTGTCTATGGCTCTCATGAATTTCAATGATAAGTTTTCTAGAGTATGACTATAATTTTGATTTGGAAGTACTTAAGGTAAAACTATTTTTCATTTGAAAAATGAGAAATTGGAATAGTAATTATAAATTATCATTTGATGTTACATGCACACTTATAAAAAATATGTGAAAATATTTTCACATATTTTCCACTACATAATTTCACGTATTTAAGCATGCTGCCCTAACCAGTTTGGCTCAGTGGATGGAGCATTGGCCTGTGGACTGAAGGGTCCCAGGTTCCATTCTGGTCAAGGGCATGTGCCTTGGTTGCGGGAACATACCCAGTAGGGAGTGTGCAGGAGGCAGCTGATCGATGTTTCTCTCTCATCAATGTTTCTAACTCTTTATCCCTCTCTCTTCCTCTCTGTAAAAAATCAATAAAATATATATATTTTTAAAAAGGCATGCTTTTCAAGGCCAAAAAATCCAAAATTTCTTTCCATAGAAATTTATAAAGAATTTTTTGTGATTTAATTTATGTCTTCATATAACATAAAATCTTATTTAAGTACACTGGAGAAAAAATACAAAATAAAGATAACTATATTCATAAAACTGCACTGTAGCAAGGTACTCATGTAAAGACTATCTGTAAATACCTTAAAATAGATGGGCGCCATGTCACCCACTTCCTTTGGGACAGGAATGCATTCATAAACCATATGATACTGTTTCTTCATGCTCATGTTAGTTTCTAAAAAGACGCAATCCAACCCTTTATCTTCAAACATCTTTACCAATGATTTTCTAAACATCTAAAGAAAGGAAAACATAAAGCACTTAGGAAAACATAAAGGTAAAGCACTTACAGAAGATTCAAAATATGAAAATAATTACAAGTACAATGAATCCCTTTAAAATAAAAGACAAATTGTAAACTACACCAGAACTACATGTTACTTTGTAGCTGCTTTACTTTCTAAATCCACTACATAATTTCACATATTTAAGCAACATTTTTTAAAACCGCAATTCACACTGAATAGTTTTATCTATATATGAAATGGTTCCAATAAACTAAAATAAGGAAAGAGATCAAGTCAAATTCAGGTGGTAAAATATGCAGACATTACAGTAAAATATAGAAAAACATCCATATGCCAAAAAAGGCAGCATCCTTTAATCCAGTAACAGACAAGCAGACTTCACTTCTAATCATTTCCCTATGCTCACAGCATCTTCATTTGCTGGTTCTCTCATGTCTGCTGACCCTTCACTTGTAACCTTGTGTATTGCAGTCCTACCAAGAATATGAAAATCAAATATACTAAAGATGAAAAGAGTAATTTCTCTTCCCAAATAGCTCATCATTATTACAAAATCCTTATTATTACTTTTTTTACTTATTTATTTTATTCACATTTCACACTCCTTGACCTGAGAGACTGCTGTCTGTACAGGAGCTTAGACATGGAGTCCACGATTTTAACATGTATTCACAGGCCACCCCTCATAGTATAGGAGGGAGCAGGGATTGGAAGAAGAAAGGTGAGCAGGCCAAAGACCAGGAGCCAACTCTCTCCATGGCACCATGTGCAGACCCCCAGGGTGTCTGAGAATTACAAATTCAAACTTGGCCTAGTAGAGTGTTATGCAAGTATATGTGTCCAAGTAGGGGAATGAAATACGTTTCATTTAGATTTATCAGCCTGATTTATAACTTTTAAATATCTTAATTAAAATTATTTTATTATGATATAGATCACATGTAGAAATAATACGGAGCAATCCCATGTGCTCTTAACCCAGCTTCCCCCAATGGTAACATTTTATAAAAGCACATACAATCAAGACAGTAATACTGATGCAGGTAAGATACAGAGCGACTCCAATACTATGAGGATGTCTCCTGCTGCCCTTTTCTCTCACGCTCACTCCCACCCCCATCTCCTTTCTTAAATCCTGGCAACAACCACTTTGTTCTACTCTCTTTAATTTTGTCATTTCAGGAAAATTATATACACTGAATCACATAATCTTTTGGGGTTGGTGTTCTTCACTTAACATAATTCTCCGGAGATCTGACCAGTCTGCTGCTCAGACACTGCCTAGAAGTTCAGGTTCCCCTCTCAGCCCCTGCTGACACCGGAAAAGGGAAGAGGCTGCTCATTACTGTGGGTAGGGGATGAACAGTCTGGTCCCAGCCAGGCCTCCACTGATCATTGTCACTCAGCACTGTTCCACCTTTCGCTCATTTTATGAAGTAAGAGCAAGTTGGAAAGGAAGGGAGGGAGGGAGGGAGGGAGGGGTCAAATAATTATAATTTGAGGTGAATTATAAGGGTACCTCATAAGCAACAAGCATGGGGTTCACTTTTCATTTCTGATGGCAGCAATATTAAGTTGAACACAGTCTCTCTTTTTTTTTATCGTTATTGTTGAAAGTATTACAGATGTCCCCCATCTTTCCCCCACTGACCTCCTCCACCCCACTCCCACCCCCTCCCCAGGCCTTCCTTCCCCACACTACTGTCTGTCTAAGGGCTATGCATGTATGCATATAAATTCTTTGGTTAATCTATTCCCACACCCCACTTCCCACCTTCCCTCTTCCCGGGCATACAAGAAAACCAAATTTCCCAGCCTCTCTGGGCTTAGGTGGGGCCGCATTTAGCTCTGAGCAATGAATGCAGGTAGAAATGGTATGTACCGACCGGGTGTTGATGCAGCTCAGAGGCAGTATGCCTTCTCATGTTCACTGCCTTCCATCCCAGGTGCTGAAAGAGAAGGACTCCACCACAGAACAGCCTCATCAGGGAAGGAGCCCGGATGCCTGAATTACCGCTTACAGGCGATCTGCCTTAGAGAACTGTCATCCAGTCCACTTTGGACTATGATATAAGAAATTAACTTTTGCTGTCTCAAACTACTGTGCATTGGGTTTTATTTGCAACCTAACTGAAGAATGACAAGATGGGCAATTCACTGACATCAGGGCTATGACTGAAGCGGCTGCTGAACCAGAAAGTGACAACAGTTAACCCTACTGTTCCCTCTGCTGAACTGTATGTCCAAATACAATAGTTACCTTCCTATGCCTCATACTATATGCACAAAACAACTAAAAAAGAAAATCAAGTGGGAAAATATGCACATTTGGCTTCAGAATATAGTTTATTAGGTCATCTCTATTTTGTTAACTGTTACTATGTTTGTAAATTTTTATTTATTATACATGTTTTCAATTAATTGTTAATTTACTTCATTTTCTAGTTCTGTAGAGAGAAAATAATTTTATATACTAGAAAAAGGAAAATTATTTTCTATATAAATGGAACTATATATTTGAAAACCAAACATTTTTGAAGAAGGGAAAAAGTGAATAAAAAGCAGCGACAATAAAAAAAATTTAGGCAATCCAAATTAGCTCACAAACTTCCTTCCTTCCTGTTTGTTCATAATCCTTTCTTGGTTTAATTGTTGAAGATAGTGAAGACAGACTCAAGATGTCATGAATTATAAATGAAAACTCAAAAGTACTAAATGAGTAGAGATAAAAGAATAGTTTGATATTATAAAATACATAAACATGCTAATAGCTTCGAGGATAATATTATTTAAGTATTTCTGCTCTATGAATATAAAAGATTTTAATTTTAAAATATGAGCTTAATGGTGTAATTTGAGATTACCAATTCCATTAAAGCAGGATTCCGCCCCTGGAGTTTAGTATAATGAATATACTATACATATTTAAATAATATTCATTTTTATAGTTATATGAAAACTAAACAGTGAAGAAAGCTCTTTAGTTCATTATAAGATACCAAAACTATTTTATGCTTCAGAAAGATATAGAGGTCCCATGTTATGGAGATAACATAAGATTTTCATATTCCTAGTAGAAAATACTTTTGGGTAATCACTATTTTCCGCATTTCTAAGCTATGATTATTCACCTAATTTCCTCATTTAGTTAACACACCTGAACTAAAATTCCTTACAATATACTTAAGTAAACAACCCTACAGGCTGTTATAATTCTTAATATGTATTAAGTCACATCACACAAAAATCAGGTTGGTATGAGTAAACAATTTTGAAATGAAAATGAAAGTATTTTCCTTAAAAATATCAAAGCTATCATATAATATTATTCCTATTATTTATTAGGTTTTCTAATAGAACTTGTTAAAGTTCTAAAGGTAAAGTTACCCAAGGATAAATATTATAAGATAGAACAGAACATACACATTTAAATCTATACCCTTCACAGAGTTACCCCTCAAAAATGACATTAATTTTTAAAACAGCTCAAAATGACTAGAACAAAGGATGAGAGAAAACACTAAAGATCAGATCGCCCAGGATTATCTGACTTAAACACTGGAAGCGGGTCACACCTGGGTGGTGTAGGGGAGGAGCTTAGCAGGGACAGGAAAGAAGAGAGCCAGGCTGCAGAGTCCTCAGAAGGCTCCGGACCTGGCAGCACCAAGTAACTGAGGAAGTGAAGTGAAGGTGTGGTGGAAAACAGAAGGGGCCCTGGCTGGGCGGCACAGTTGGCTGGAGCAGTGTCCCATACACCGAAAAGCTGTGGGTTCCTTAAAAGTGAAGTATTTTCTACTAGGATATGGAAATTTAATGTTATCTCCATAACATCTGATTTCTCTATCTCTTTGAAGGATCCCAGTCAGAGCACATACCTCGGGTCTGTGTGGGTCAGATCCCTGGTCAGGGCATGTAAGAGACTCAGCCAATAGATGTTTCTCTCTCACTCTTTCCCTTCCTCTTTCTCTCAGATATCGATAAACATATCCTCCAGGCAGGATTAAAAACAAACAACCCAGATGGCATAGGTGAAAGTCTTTAAGACTCCAGAGGCCCTCCTCCACACCAGCAGAATACTAAAGGATTATCCTTTGTAGAAGGCGGCTGGGCTAAGAAAACCAGATAGCTGAGATTCTACAGTCTGAAAATGGACATTATATTTAAATGTTCAACATTTTGGCACTCCAGCCGTTTCCCTGACTCAGCTCCCAGAACACTGACCAGCTGGCTTTAATGCTCGAGGCAAGAGATTAAAAGGGTCTTTCTAGAGATTCTGATTGGCCCCAAGAAAAAGACCTAAAGGTACCCACACTAGAGGTTTCCCAATGGAATGGCCCCATCACATCTCTCCACAGTGAGGTCCACTGTAGATGAGAATCAAGGACTCTACCACCATACTGCTAATTTGGGATATTTAAAAAATGGACTTATAACATATGTTCATGTCAAACTGGTAAAAATAAATTTTAAAGGGGATGGAATTTCACTATGTATTTAACAAACCTAAAAATCTGGAACTTATTCATTTGAAATTTGTGATTATTCCCATATGTTCCGCTGAAACTTATCTTTGCATTTTTATTAAATATAAAATCTAAGATTAAATTTAAATGTTACTAGAGGATGGTGAAAAAGTCATTTGAAAGAAATGGCTCCTTAGCCGAGACCGGTTTGGCTCAGTGGATGGAGCGTCGGCATGCGGAATGAAGGGTCCCGGGTTCGATTCCAATCAGGGGCATGTACCTTGGTTGCGGGCACATCCCCAGTGGGGGGGTGCAGGAGGCAGCTGATCGATGATTCTCTCTCATCGATGTTTCTAACTCTCTCTATCCCTCTCTCCTCCTCTCTGTGAAAAATCAATAAAATATATATTTAAAAAAATGGCTCCTGCATTTGCAAACAATATATTCATTTTTTTAAATATTTTTATTGATTTCAGAGAGGAAGGGAAAGGGAGAGAGAGATAGAAACATCAACGATGAGAGAGAATCATTGATCAGTTGCTTCCTGCACACCCCACACAGGAGATGGAGCCTACAACCCGGGTATGTGCCCTGACTGGGATTCAAACTTTGACCTCCTAGTTCATAGGTTGATTCTCAACCACTGAGCCACACAGGCTGGACTGCAAACAATATATTTTGCTAGCTCTAATCATTTTTTAAAATATATTCTCTAAAAGAGGTAAATAGCCATATGGATATTTACCAGGGTATAAGTTGAGTTTTTATACATATTTGGAAGTAAAAAAAATAAATAAAAAGCTACATTTCTTTAAATATGCAAGAATTCAGATATTTTATTCATTTACTATCTTACAGCAATTTACAACTTTTAACAATTTTTCTTTTTATCACACACACACAGAGAGCTGTAATGCCATTATTCGTATGAAACAATTTGGTTTTTCTTCCCTCACTCAATATTCGGTAATTCTCATGGCTTACAAAATCTGCTAAACTATAATGTAACCTGTACTAGAATATGCCATCCATTTGGGCAGAATTAATGAATGTACTTATCTCTGCATTTCTCTCAACACTTGGATTATCTTATACTCATGTATTCAGTATATGTTGTACTGAATAAATTCCTTCTTTATCTACCTCAATGTGTTTCATAAAGTAGCTTAATTTCTTACAGAAATATACAACACACAGACTTGATTCCTGTATTACCTAAAATCTTTCTGGCACTATATTTTGTTCTAAATAAAATCAGTTTTGATATATAAATTTTTTGTTTTATATGAGTACCACTTTTTTCATTCTTTTTTTTTTTTTTAATTGATTTTAAAGAGAGGAAGGGAGATGGAGAGAGAGAAACATCGATGAAAGAGAAACATCCATCAGCTTCCTCCTATAAGGCCCCACTGGGGCTGGAGCCCATAACCTGGGCATGTGCCCTGACCAGGAATTGAACCGGCGACCTCCTCTTGCATAGGTTAACGCTCAATCCCCTGAGCCACATGGGCTGAGAAATATATATACTTTTTAAAAGCACTTCAGAAAAGTCCAAAAATAATTCTGAAAACTGAATTTGCATATTTTTCACTTGAAATTATTTATTGCATTGGCATCCATTACTAGGGGGAAAAAATTTTTTTCACATCAAATATGTTAGTCCACATTCTTACCCTTGCTTGGCAATAGATGCATTAAAACAGTCTGTCCTTTAACTTTCCCAGCAAAAACTTAAATATTCCCGGGAGAAAGAGACTTGAATTTCATTCAGTGCAGTTAAAATATCACCTCTTTTGACATCTTTACCGGCATCATGAAAAGACTAGACTAGTATATAGTCTCTTTTGAAGTCTAACCATTTTCACATTTTTCTAGGTAGAAGTTCCTATATCCATAGGTCAGATATTAAAAAAAACCAAGAGTTTTCATTCTTTCTTTCTTGGTGATTATGAGGACTTGAAATAATTCAGCAGCAATTTCAACCATACTATTGTGCCTTTCAATTTCTTAAAGCCCCCTGAATCCAAACTCTGGGCCAGGTTATAAAGGGAAAAGCGCAAAAATTAAAGCTGGTAACAAATCCCCGCAAAAATCACAACAGCAGAGACAGTCATTTCCATTACAGAAAAATAAAACAACTGCTGAATATAAAAATCTAACTTCCAAAATTTATTTTTCATTATCTAAAAATATCTTTCTTTTGGCTGTAATTTATTAGCTTGATTATCTCATGTTTCACAAATACACAGATTAAAAATCTTACACTGACTTTTTTAAAGTAAAAATAATAATTACTTTGCCACAGTTTATATAGTAGACAAAAGCTTTCAGATGAACACCTGAAACTAAAATGTTATATGTCACTGTATCTCAATTTAAAAAAAAAAAAGTGTGTTTTTTTTTAAACTTTCAAAATATGGCCCTGGATGGGTAGCTCAATTGATTAGAGTGCCATCTTACTATACCAGGTTGCAGATTCGATCCCAGGTCAGGGCTCATACAAGAATGAACTAATGAATGCATCAATAAGTAGAACAAATCAATGTTTCTTTCTCTCTGTCTCGTCCTCCCCCCCTCTCTCAAATCAATAAATTTTAAGAAAGTAAAAAGCTTGCAAAGTATACAGTACATGAGGGATCATGATGGAAATACCATGATCCACAGATACGCACAACTATATAAATGTATACAACTTCAGAAAGTTAAAAATCATTGGATGAAGGTATAAAACTTGAGATTTATCAGAAGAGTTTGTAAAAATTGTTCATAAGCACTACAATGACAATGGACATTATCATGCTGACCTGAATTTCCTCCCAGATGTCTTCATCCAATAAGGTAGCGGCTCTGTGGTGCTGCAGAGGGACTATCAGGCAGTGACCCTCAGTAAGAGACTGGAAGTTGGGCAAACATAAATAAACCTATGGGGGGGAAATTGTAAACATGAAATGTTATTGCTATCTATTCTCAGTTGCAACAAACAGACCCTTATTAGGGAAATACAGCTAACATTTAATAAAGTATACTTACCTATAAGCAATATATTTTAATATTTTTAAAATATTTTAAAAGCCACGAAGATGGTTTTTTTTTAAACTATATCTTTATTGTTGAAAGTATTATAATAATACTTGACCCCTTCTAGCCCACCCCATCTCCCTACCCCAGGCCTTCACCACTATTGTCTGTGTGCATGAGTTACGCATATATGCATCCAAGTTCTTTGATCACTGCCCACTGACCCATACTCCCCCACCTTCCCTTTGATAGTCTGCAGTATGTCCTATGCTTCTATGTCTCTGGATCTATTTTGTTCATCAGTTTATTTTGTTCATTAGATTCCACATATGAATGAGATCATTTGATACTTGTCTTTCTCAGACTGGCTTATTTCACTTAGCAGGATACTCTCCAGGTCCCTCCATGCTGTTTCTTTTTTTACTGCTGCATAGTATTCAATGGTATAAATCTGTGGTCGGCAAACTGTGGCTCTTGAGCCACGTGCGGCTCTTTGGCCCCTTTAGCGTGGCCCTTCCACAAAATACCACAGCCTGGGTGAGTCTATTTTGAAGAAGTGGCATTAGAAGGAGTTTAAGTTAAAAAAAAAAATTGGCTCTCAAAAGAAATTTCAATCATTGTACTGTTGATATTTGGCTCTGTTGATTAATGAGTTTGCCGACCACTGGTATAAATGTAACAGCTTTTTTATCCACACATCTACTGATGGGCACTTGGGCTGTTTCCAGATCATAGCTATTATAAATTGTGCTGCTATGAGTAGAGGGTGCATAGATTCTTTCTGATTGGTGTTTTAGGTTTCTTAGGATATATTCCTAGAAGTGGGATCACTGAGTCAAATGGCAAGATAGCTTTTAATTAATTAGAAATTAATAGCACAAGTCTCAGTTTTAAATGTTATACATCAAAGATTAAGCTTACCCAAGGGTAGAATGAAAGACACTTTATCCATGATCTGAAAAAGGTATATGCTTTAAAGACCTTGGTATAATTTTGCAAGAATAAAACATATATGTATGTGTGTGTGTGTGTGTGTGTGTGTGTGTGTGTGTGTGTTTTATTCTTGCAATATATATGGCCTGGTAATAGCAGATGTCTAACTAATACTTATTAATTGAGGCCTTTCTCTCATTGGCTGAGAAAGGAGAATTCACCCTACTAAGAGAGAACGGAAATATAGCCTCTGAGTGGCTATACTTCTCTGGCTAAGTTCCATTTATTTACATACATGTATTAGCTACAAGCTGGAGCCACTTATCCATTATAAACTTTTTTTTTTTTTAGAAAGCGTTAATAGGCCCCAGCCAGGTGGCTCAGTTGGTTGAAGCATTGCTCCCCATACATTAGAAAGGCACATACCTAGGTTGCAAGTTTGATTCCTAGTACGGGAGGCAACTGATCAATGTTTCTCTCTCACATTGATCTCTCTCTCTCTCTCTCTCTCTCTCTCTCTCTCTCTCTCTCTCTGTTTCTCTCTCTCCCTCTCTCTCTCTCTCCATTCCCTCCTCTCTCTAAAGTCAATAAACAGATCTTCAGGTGAGGATAAAAATAAAAGGTCAATTAGTATGTATAATAGTGAGCAAAAGGTATTCTTGAAGAGCATCAATAATATTCTGCATAGTCGCTTGATCACATCTTCTGGTTTTTGTTAGGCTTTAGCTAGAAATATTTTGTATGGCAGACGATATTTATTTATGTCTGTTTTAATAAAATAATTCAAATTTTAAAAACTTTGCTGAGAAAGGACCATATTCACAATTAAAAATGGTATCAGTAGTGATTCATTAATAAAATAAGCTCCATAATATATGAGTCTCAATTTTCCCCAGTGAATAATTAGGGTCAGTGAATATCAGG
This sequence comes from Pipistrellus hanaki, assembly GCF_964339955.1. Classification (NCBI taxonomy): domain Eukaryota; kingdom Metazoa; phylum Chordata; class Mammalia; order Chiroptera; family Vespertilionidae; genus Pipistrellus; species Pipistrellus hanaki. The sequence goes on from NC_140511.1 coordinate 17,531,374, forward strand.
TACATGATAATGATTTACTTAATATAAGAATTAAGTCACCAAATATTTATTGAAATAAGCGACTCTTATTAGTTACTATTAAATAAGTGATTATTAAATTTATTGAAATAAATTACTGTAAATAGGCATGCTTGGCATACAATGATGAACAAATTATCTATATCCTCATGAAACTTAGACTCTTGGGGAAGATATTCAATAAACAAGTAAAACAAAATACAGTGAACTTCTTCAAATGATGAGATATTCTATAAAGAAATAAATAGGTTCTGTGAGAAAGTAAGCAAAGAAGAAGCTACTTTAGATGATCTCTTATGTGGATTTTAATTTGGAAAATCAAGTGTCAATCATAAAAATAAGGTCAGACATGGGATAATGACAGAGCCAGAATTTGAATTCACATAATCTGGCTCCACAAAGAATTATGCAAAATGCAAGCTTCATTTTACTTAAATATTTACACTCGCTGTAAAAAACATTTTAAAAAGTCATGGGTATTGGGACCCTAGAAAAGAAAAATATCTGAAACATAGAATAAGAGAAGACAGATTCCTTAGGAATCTTATAAAAGTATGAAGAAAGAGGCAAATCTACATATACCACTAAATCATTTCCCAATAAATTGTATATTTCTTACCTTAACACCTATTGCAATAATAAGGTGCTTGGGAAACTGAGAGCTGTCAAAACAATACAGACACCTTTCCATTTGTGCAGCAAGACTCCGGTGTTCAGCAATAGCTCTTTTCCTCTGGTTCTCTGCTTCTTCACCGGAATGCTCTTTTTCAGCTGCTTTGGAGACAAACATGTCATCCAGAGTATAATAGTCTCCATCTGTTTTCCCCATAAACTGAAAAACCAAAACAGTAGTAGAAGGTAGTAGTTAAGATTTTATTGTATTGGAGCATACTTAAGTCCTATGTAAGTTCTATGATAAAACGCTTACTTTTTTTAAAAAAGGAGAAAAAGAAAACATGATTAAAATTTAAACTTGACCTTCAAGAGTCAATCCATCATCATCATCGCTAAAGTTTACTGAGTAATTACTATATGCAATTCTAAGAATGTGTTTTACACTCCTATGAAGAGGGGACCATTCTCATTTCCATTTAATAAATGAAGAAACTGAAACACAGAGAGCCATTTTCACTATAAAATTAGCATTATAGAACATAAAACATTTTTCAACTATATCTAGAACATAAAACATTTTCTACTATATCTCTAGGTATCTTCTCCATATCTCCCCTAACATAAACTGTACCAAGGGTGATGCTTTTAACACAAAAGCATCGAATTTTACTTATGTCCCTGATTAAAATCCTCCAAGAGCTCTGCACTGTTAACAAAATCAAGTTCAAACTCTGGGTTGGCATACTATATCATAGACACAGAAAGGCATAAAGGTTAAAAGCTTGACCTCTATAGTCAGAATGACCTTGGTAAAATTCTACTTCCTGTCTTTGTTCTCTGTCTATGCGTTATTTCCTCATTTTACAATGGTTATAAGAATATTATCTATCTAATAGGTTTACCTCACTTAATCTTCACAATACATGCCTGGCACACAGTAAGGAATCATAAAAGTGAGCCACCGTTACCATTACAAACCTCTGTGACCTGGAATTGATAACCTCTCCAGTCACATCTGATCACATCCCTACAAACTCCATGCTCTAGCCACTCTAATTTCAGTCTGCAAAGTCCTACTGTGCTCAGGCTTTGGGCGGATCACTCTGTGACCAATGTTGCCACTGTACTCCTACTCATATTTCAATCTGAGGCTTAGATGTAGTTGTCACCTCCATGTTAATACTTTCCTAGATCTTCTAAGCAACTCCAGTACTGTATGTACTCCCATCAGTCTATGATGACCACACTGTATCATAATTGCTCATTAACTTGTGGTTTTACTTCCCTTACACTCAGTTCTAAGTTCTACTTAGTCTACTAAGTACCAAAAAGAGAACCACCTTTTATCAACTACAAAGCAATTGCAAGGAACTCAGCAGGTATTTTTAAAAATATAAGCCTGGTCGGTGTGGTTCAGTGACTGAATGTCAACCCATGAACCTGGAGGTCACCATTCCATTCCCTGTCAAAGCACATGCCCGGGTTTCAGGCTATATCCCCAGTAGGGGGAGTGCAGGAAACAGCTGATTAATGATTCTCATCACTGATGTTTCTATCTCTCCTACTCCCTTCCTCTCTCTGAAATCAATAAAAACATATCTAAAAAAAAGATTTGAAGAAAGCTGAAGTGGCTCTAGTCATATCAGAGAAAGTAGATTTCAAAGCAAACAGGATAAAGGGCATTTCATGGTGATAAAAGAGTCAGACCATCAAGAGGACACAATAATCCTGAAGTACATGAACCTATTAACAGTTTCAAAATATATGAAGCAAAATTTGATAGAACTGCAGGAGAAATAGAAAAATCCATAACTATAGATTAGAAATTTAAACACCACTGTTTCAAAAAATTTAATAGAACAAGTAGAAAATCACTAAGTATATTGAAGACTTAAATAAACTACCAACTTGAATAAACTATAAACCTGACATTGATAGAAATTCTATCCAACATCAGCAGGATACACATTCAAGTGCACAAAGAACATTTACCAAGACTGATGACATTCTTGGCTGTAACACAGTCTCAATAAATTTAAAAGGATTCAAGTAACATAAATTATGTACACTGAACACAATGGAATTAAATTAGAATTTATAACATAAAGATTTTTGGGAAAATGCCAACTATTTGAACACCAAATAGCATACTTCCAAATAGCCCATTGATCAACAACAACAACAAAAAGAAAACTAGAAAGTATTTTAAACTGGGGAAAAAAAAACACACATACGAGAATATATGGGACATTGCTAAAGTGGGATTCCCAGGGACAATTAAAGCACTAAACACCTATATTAGAAAACAAAAAAAGGCCTCAAGTCAATGATGTCAACTTCTACCTTAAAAACAAGGGAAAATGAAACACAATATAAACAGGAGAAAACTTCTAAAATGTCATTGAGAGAATCAGGTAAAACAATTATTAGTTAGGTATTTCCCAGAGAACATTAGCTTTCTTGTCCATACCAGGAATTTATTTTTTTTATCTTTTTTTCTCCATATTAATCCTTGTATGTCTCTTTGTTCTTTCAGGTTTACCTATTTATGTGAACTGCCCTAACTTACAAATTATTATTTTAACTTCAGACTATATCTCAACCATAACATACTGCAGTTCTGATATTTTTCATAACAATGATCAACTATGTGCTAGGTATTAATAAAAACTATGAGTACTCGCCCATCCAAATATCCCTGCAACAGAGAATTTATCATTCTCCTTTGCATTGTCATACAAAGCTGAACCTGAGAGAGACTAAGTAACAAACAGTCACACAGCTATTAATGGATAGAGAGAGGAACCAAACATAGGTTTTCCGATGGTCTTAGGCTCTACAGCAGTGGTTCTCAACCTGTGGGTCACAATCCACAGGTTGAGAACCGCTAGCAGGGTAGCCTAAGACCACCAGAAAACACAGATATTTACATTATGATTCATAGCAATAGCAATATTATAGTTATAAAGTAGCAACGAAAGTAATTTTATGGTTGGGGGTCACCACAACATGAGGAACTATATATCTATATATTAAAGGGTCTCGGCATTAGAAAGGTTGAGAACCACTGTCTTAGAGGTTAGATCCAACCACTCTGTTTGACTGCCTGATGCTCCTAACCGCTTGCCTTCCTGCCTGATTGTCCCTAATCCCTCTGCCTGCCTGCCTGATCGCCCCTAACCACCTCTGCCTGCCTTCCTGATCGCTCCTAACTGCTCATTGCGGGGGGGGGGGGGGGGGGGGGAAGGGGCTGCCAGGGTGAGGGGCCATAGTCATTCTGATTGTTCTGCCATTTCAGTTGCTGGGCTTTTATTGTATAAGATATTCTTATCAGGCTATTAAGCTTTTGAGCTCCCCAAAATATCATCACTAATTTTGAAATTTAAAAACATATATATCAATTCTTGGTCCTGTGTAATATAAATCAATCACACATTCCAGGAAAGTTGTCCTATCATCTATCTCTATGACCACACCTCTGATAAAACCTGAATAACTTTTTCTCAGCAGTTCAGTGTAATAACCACGTTAAAAGTTATAGAAATGTGGAAACGTCTGAGAATTCAAAGGTCAACAATGCTAAGTGATAAAAGATTGTGCTTGTTTTTAAAGTAATATTGTTGCAAAATCAAAACAACAAGCAGTATTGAGAAAAACAGAAAATATTTTAATTTTCTATGCAAGTTAGTATAGTAGTGAAAAGGGAAATTTTGTCTTTGACTTCAAGTCTCAAGTATGTGATTCTGGACAGCAAATATTTATTTAATGCTCTTGTATGCTAAGGACTCTAATGGATAGCTAAGTCACAATGGTAAGCAAAAGCAGACATAGTCCCAAAATACAGCAACTACACAGCAGTGGGAATATAGACTTACTAAAGGGTTGCACAGTAGAAAAATCGAGTTAGAGCGGTGATGGCAATTTGAGATCCTAATAGAGGGAATGATATATGCAGAAAGATGAAAAAGGCTTTCCTGAAAGAATAATGATAAAGGTGAGATATATATGAATAGAAAGGGTCAACTAGATAGAAGGCGGTATAGCAGAAACAGCATGTGCAAAGTGTTTGTGGCAGCGGAAAACAGAGCATATTTGAGGAACTGAGTGAAAGTCAGCATGGCTGGAACAGAGGAAGCAAAGCAAAGAAAACAAGATTCAAATGAGGCTGGAGAGGAAGAGAGCAGATCATTCAAAGTCTTGTTAGGCCAGTAACAAAGATCTGGTCTTTAACCTTATAGCAACCAAAATGCCATTTGAAATGTCTTAACATAGAGGCCAAAGGATCAGATATACATTGGGGAGGAGGGTGCAGTGAGTCTGCCTTTAGTACAGTTAAGAAAGAACTAGAAGAAGATAAGAAATGCCAGCTAACCAGTTACCAGGCTCTTTTCATAGACCTGGTGTAGCAGTGGGAATGAAGAGAACAGAGTGATTAGGAGTAGGGGGAGGACATGATTGGTGATGGATTTGATGTGGAAAATGAGGGGAAGAGTGGCATCGCTGAAACATCTTAACTTTCTGACATCGGCTAGATAGTAGCACCATCTACTGATAAAGGAAAAAATTAGAAAATGAACAAGTTTCAGGAAAGGGATAAGACAAACTATTGAATATCTCTGAGCATCAGTTTTTGTTTATTAAATGGGGTTAATATCAATGCTGTCAGATAATGATAAGCATTAATGTATATAAAGAGTCTGATATATACCAAGACTTCAAAAAGCAGTAGTTAATATTCTCTGTTAGAGTAGTATTCTCGGGGGGGGGGGGGGGGGGGGGGGGGAGGGGGACGGGACCAGAAATACCTGGAGACATTTTTAGTCGACACAACATGGGGTGGATGTGGATGCTACTGGTAACTGTTGGGTAGAAGCCAGGGATGCTGCTAAACATTCTACAATAGACAGAATCCTCCCACAGCAGTTAGCCAGCCCAAAATACCCATAATGTCACAGCTGAGAAACTCTGTCCCAGAAGGATTATGATCACATTATCACAGCAAGGAAAGTTCTTTTGTATTCATTAATTATAATGACTATCCATGTGAATTAGGGAGTTATATTATTACTTGGATTCTGTTTAATCTAGTAGTTTCCAAATTAAAGCCTGGAAACTGAAGATGTTGGTGAATTAATGGTTAAATGCCAAGTATACAAAAATGTTATATGTCTTCTAACCATGAAAACTAATTTGTTTTCCTATTCTGATATTTAAGTAAAAAAAATCTGAATTATAACTGGCATCTTATAAAAAATAACAAAAAATAACATGATGCTAAGAAAAATTAGCCAAGCAGGTGTGGCTCAATGGCTGAGTGTCAACCCAGGAATCAAGAGATCAGGTTCACATACTTGGATTGCAGGCTCAATCCCCAAAAGGAGGCATGCAGGAGGCAACCAATTGATGATGTTTCTCTCTCATCAATGTTTCTCTTTATCTCTCTCCCTAAAATTCAATAAAAACATATTTTTTAAAAATTATATGAAAATTGAAAGCTTTTCTTAGCATTATGCAGAACAATGATTTGTAACAAATCTAATTAAGGAATATTGCATTATTACACAAAGACTGCCAACAATGAAATAGAAATTGTAGTCTAATTCTTACAAAAGCACTTCAACTTTTATAACATTTACTCAAAATTTTTATCAAAACTGAAACTGTCCTTCTAATTCCAACTCCTCAAATTCTGAGAATAGAATGGTTATAAGATAATTGAAGCAACGAAAGATGATGACAATTTTGATATTCCTTACTTTTGTGTAATCATGCTTTCAAGAAAGATGCGTCACCTAATCTCTCAAGATTTGTTATCATTTTAATTAATTGACAATGAAAAAATAAAAGATTTAGGTTATGAAAATATGTACTTTGTAAATTTTAAAGACTACTTCCATAAGAAAATATATCAAGCCTCGAATGACACAAATTCAGAAAAATAAAACTATCAATATAAATACAAGCCATCTTTTATTAGAAAGTAAAATCTTGTTTTCTTACAGTTTAAGATAATACCCTAATTACTTTAAGTCTCTCTTCCTTTTCTTGTACCTTCCATTTTCCTTCCCCTCCAGTCCATTTTTACCGCACTATCAGCACAAAAAGTATGAAATTACTGCCCACAGTGCAAACAAAATTAACGAGGAAAGATGTATATAGATCTCACGAAGATGTGCCCAAGTTTACGTTGCCACGGAAACACTGACGTCTTAGATTTTAAATGGAAGAGTTTATATTTAAAGAATGTTGGAGTCAGTAGAATATATTTTAAGAAAGAGCAAAGCACATACCACTTATCCCCAAATACCAACAAATGACACATGGAAATTGTACAAAAACAATTAGAGTTAGGCAACAATCAACAACCATTTATTAACCTGAGTCATTTGAAAGGCAGTACGTACTGTTTAATGAAAAAAAGCTGACCATGGAGTTAATAGTTGAGGCTTATGGTGCCGGCTTTTGCAAATAATTAGAAATTATGGGAACTTGGAAAAGTTACTTAGCTTTGCATAAGCCATTTCATTACCTAAGAGTCTTAGTTTCACCCTCAGGGAAATTTTGTGAAAGATTAAGCAAGTCCCTTTCTAGAACTGAATATTCTTTAGTTTTATGATATCTTTCTTTACACATTGAATTTCCAGATCCTATACGATATCTAGTACTTTCTCCAAAATAAATAGAAAATTATCCTCCTGGCTAACTGTAAGATCCCACACAATTCTTGGTAATGGAAAGAATGACCATTTCTATTTAAACCCAAGTTTGCTTTACTCCCTCCCACAGACACATACAGTACACACTCAGTCTAGTTTTCATAAAGTTACTTTTTTTCACCAGGTAATATGTTCAATCTTTTTTTTTTTTTTAAAGTCTGAAAAGGTACAGTACAAAGTCTCCCTCATGTCCTTTAAATACCTAGTTCAAATTTCTACAAACTTCACACTTCACAAAGTAAGTTCAAACTTCACAAAGTAAAGCACAGGTATCAGAAAACAGAGATGAGCAAATCTTTCTGTAAAGGACCAGATAGTAAATATTATCAGCTTTGTCCGCTATTAAAGTCTCTGTCACAGTTATTCAACCTGGCCATTATATAGTGTAAACAAACACAGACTATGTATAAACAAATGTGCATAGTTGTATTACAATAAAACTTTATTTGCAAATATAGGCAGTGAACTGAATTTTTCTAGTGGGGTCAAACCCTGTTATAGAGCTAAGTTTGAGTATTTCTCTATTTTTTAATCCTCACCAGAGAATATGTTTTTACTAAATTTTTTTAAGAGAGAGGAAGAGAGAAAAAGAAATAATTGATGTGATAGAGAAACACCAATGGGTTTCCTCCCATACCCACCCTGACATGGGGAGTGAACCCACAACCTAAGCATGGGCCCTGGCTGTAAATCAAACCAGCAATGTTTTGGTGTATGGGACGGTGCTCCAACCAACTGAGAAACCCAGCCAGGGTTATGCTTCCCTTTTATATGAGAATTTTAATGGTAGTGTTTGGTATAATTATTATAATAGAAGAAACTGCAACAAAAAAACACTACTTGAAACAAAAATTTATCCTACTACCCATAATTATGTATTAATATACATTTTCATGTAAATATAAAATTTTCATATAGACAGACAAGATTATTCCAAGATGTCTTCTCTATAATCTATAATATATTACACCAAATATACTCCTCTAGGCATAATTATGAAGAATTGGAGGAACAGTAAGATAAAACAGGCTAGCTGCACACTATCAACTTAAAATTCTGGCCTAAAGCTTTCCCTTACAATGGTAGATCAAATATATAATTAAAATTTCCAAGGAATATATTAAAAAACTAAATCAGAGTTTATTAATTAAAAACAAACTAAATCCTAAATATATATTTCCCAATCAAATCAATTCCAAAATTCATGTCCCTAATATGTCTTACACAGGTTTTAATGTATGAAATAAGTCAAGATTAGAAAGAACCAGCTCTGCCTAAAATACAGATCATTACTGAGTAACCAGCTTCTCAAAATTCAAAGGTATCCTAGGAATATATCTTACCTTAGATGCCATCCTCATAAAAAGTCTGTTCTGATTTTCTGCTGTTCCCATCTTCTCATTCTTGACTAAATCGTTTAGACTTAAATTATCATCATCATGAAAGTATCTGACCCTTTCTTTTTCCTCATGGGTTGAAGCCTATGACAAAATAAACATTATTAACTTAGTGAAAACATGAGTTTCTCAAGTATTTTAATGAATTACCTATAAATTTGATATTAAATGTACAAATCCCACCATGTCTCATAATCTTTCCTTTCAGTTAATCTCTAGTCTATTTGCCTTCATGTGGAAGTATCTCCATTAGAAAAATAATCCATACTTTTCGGCCCCTTTCCTTTCCTCTTCCCTAGGAATGGAGGCATGACCTTCTCTGATTTCTTAGTTTGAGGGAAAAGGCAGAATTGTTTTATCCCTTCTCTCCTCTCTGCTCTTCTCCTCCCTGTAGTAGCAACTCCCTACCCTGTGAAGGAAAGCCTGCTGTTATTCAGATTTCCAGTAAGCATATTTAAAACAGAGGTGAAGTATTAGCAAATGGACATAAAACTCTGGGGAGGGAGGGTATGTATGGGAGGGAGGGAGGGGGGTAAAAAAAAAAATCAATAAAAAAGATATATAGAGAGACCATTCTGTTGGTAGTAGTTACCTTTGAACAATGAAATATAGGTGATTTTCATTTTCTCTCACACTTTTAATTATTTAAAAATGTTCAATAATGTGCATTTATTTACATATAATCAGAAAAATAAATAAAAATCATCAAAAAAGAAAAAAAAAAGTATTAGCAAACCCACTTCAAACAGCTCTATCAGAAACTGATTCTTATCTGAATCAGTTAAGTATTCTGATTCTTATCTGAATCAATCCTGAGTTTCTCCTATCATTTGTTTCTATACTTACATGTGAAAAATAAAAGTGATATTCATTTTCTCCAAAATCTCTCTCCCTGATATTAGTTTCATATTCCCTTATACAAATAAAACCTGCTCTTTAACTTCTTTGAAATCTTGGAACATATTTCCAGTATTTTCCCCCAACTATTCCTGTCTTCACCAGCTTAAATCTCATATCCAGGACTTCAGTCACTCTCTAGCTGCAGAGCCTTAATTTCTGGCTCTGATATCCTTTCATTATACCCAAAGAGCAAACCTCAGTCCTGAATGAATATGTCTACCCTATTTATTTCTATACCTAGATTGCCTGGTAGCAGGCAACTATATAAAAAAGAGCCCTTGATGCTATCTGGCAATGTATCTGTGAACCCCTAGCCATTTCAATATAATTCAAACCCTGATTATTCTCCTGCCACATACCCCTGCAAACCCCTAGACCTCACATTTCATTAGATATTCCAGGCCTATTTGCTGAATGAGTCCATTACTATCTCTAGCAACATAGGCACTCAACAAGCAAATATAAACACCTGACAGAAAAATTCTGAATGAACTAATCTTCTGTGGACCTCTCACCACTTGTATAATCTTACAAATTTAAAAAACAAAAAACCTACTTTGGGAAAACCAGATACATTGCTTTTGGCATCTCAAGCGCCTTAATGTTGAAATAAAAACTAATTGCTAAAGGTGGAAGTTGGAAAAGAAAATTAGGTTTATAAAGGATCACAGCAACTAATTAATACATTACTGTACATGGATATCCCACCACCAGGTCTCAAATTAGCTAATACAGATAACAGGTCTGAGAGACCAAGGTTTTCCCTAAAAGTTAGGGTAAGTATATAAAAAGAAGCTAGAAACAATGTCAAAGCAATGTACACTAAAGTTAAAATTGCCTTAAACAGTCAATGCTCATCAGTTATTTGAAAACTGTAGTTGAATTAGATTCCATTTTATAAAAGGTAAAGGGATTTAAGTAAGAATAAGAGTAATAACATAATTTATTGCCTTCTAATATTTGCATTATACAGTGAAATTTCATAAGATATTTTGAAGTACATAGTCTGATGCACAGAAAGCCCCAAGGGGAAAAAAGAAACTCTGAATTTTAAAAAGTATCTGGTACATACCATCTGTCTCTTCCTTCTTCCTCCTTTAGAGTCCAGAGGTCTCTCTGGTGTGTTCACAGGCCAAACTCTCCCAGACTGATCTGTTCTGACAAGAATCACTTCTTGCTGGTCTTCATTCTACAGGAAAATTTAGAGATAACTTTCAAAATTATTGCAAAGAGTGTTGAATGTTTATATTTAATAACAACAAGGATATAAAAGTATAAAAATGATTTTAGTTTTCACATAATATTATGGATTATCTTAAGTCTCCTGGACTTTCATTGCCCACTATAAGGTAAAATGATCATAATCTTTATAGGAAAAAGGTGGGGGGAAATATCCAAAGTTTATTTTATTGTTTTTTTTAAATAATCATAGAAGTGAACTTCAAATAAAGTTTTCATCTAGACAATATTAAGAGATGGCAGTTTTAAACTTTATTTTCCTGGTTCTGCCTTACCTCTCTGACCCATTCATTCATTTTTTAAAAGTACTTACTTTATGTAGTAACTAAAGAAATACAGACCCTGCCTACAAGCTTATAGCCTTTTGACAGACTTATTCTCTACATGAATTATCAATATAAAAAAAGTAAATTTCACTTCCCGTTCCATTTCAAGCTACCATTCAATGAGGATGATTCCAGGGTTCCTTGGCTTCCAGCCTTCTAGCCTGAAACCTAATTATCACTTATACCATCAAAAAAATTCATGTTGAACACAAATATAAATATGCCATTTTTGTTAAAAACCCTGCAAAGACCTCGTATCACCAAGGAAATCAAGACCACTCAAAGTGTGGTCCACTGACCAGTGCCAATCTGAGAATTACCAGCCAGAAAAAATTAAACACAAAAATGAATGTTTAAAATCTTTACAACAATCTTAAAGAGTAATTTTATGTTGGCTTAATATAAATAAAATGTGGACAAATATTTTAAATCTTTATTTAGTTTTCTAAAATTTTGTTTGACAAAGCAGACCACGATGAACTTGAAAATTTAAAAATCACGAAACATCTGATCCTGCACCACAGTTCTGGCAAACACTGTACTAGATAATGAAATAAAGGCCAAGCACCTTAATATGGTTTACTAGAGGCCCAGTGTACAAGATTCACTTGTACACTTGTAGGAGGGTCCCTCAGCCCAGTCTGCACCTTCTCCAATCCGGGACCAGCAATTGGACATTCCTCTCATAATCTGAGACCACTGGCACCTGCCTGCCTGATCGCCCCTAACTGTTCCCGGCCCCCCCAGCACCGTCAGCCTTGTTGCCCCCAAATGCCCTCTCTGCTGTCCTGGTCACGCCAAACTGCCCCCCCCCCCAGCCTGGTGACCCCTTATTGCCCCCCTGCCAGCCTGGTCGCCTCCAATTGCCCCCCTGCTGGCCTGGTCACCCCGAACTGCCCCTCTTTGCCAGCCTGATTGCCCCTCACGGGCCTCCCTGCTAGCCTGGCCCACACAGCCTGCTGTTCAGTCATTTGGTCGTCCCTCATTAACCCCCCTGCTGGCCTGGTCAGCCATGAAGCCTGCTGTTTAGTCTTTTGGTTGTCCCTCACTAACCCTCTTGCCAATCTGGTCGCCCCACGCAGCCTACACTCAGTTGTTTGGTTGTACCTCACTAACCACCCCACCCTTGCTGGCCTTGCTGTTTGGTCGTTACTGTGACGACATCCCGGACAATTTGAATATTCCTCTATTATTAGTATAGGTAGGCCTTCAAATTCAAATACTAAGACCCTCTTCAAATTCACTTTTTCTCTAGTTCTTCATAGTACTTTTTGTTAACTTATTGTACATTTTACTTCCTAAATAAGTTTAGGCATACTTATATTGCTAGAACATAAGTCTTTTAAGTAATTATCTGTTTACAATTGCATGTCTCTGCAACTTTTCTAGGCCAAAGACCAAGCAATATTCTACCAGTTATCTGCAGCACCTGGCACAGTGTGAAAAAACAGTGGGGAGTAAACAAATGCTTGGGAATTGGAATTATCTGCCTCAGACAGATTGATTATGCTCCCAAAGGTACCAGGCATTTTTCCTAATCAAAAACAAACCAAGATAATTTTTCCTGATAGAAGTTAATATCCTATATAACAAAGAACTAATATGCTAATTAGACTGGATGATGGAACAACCTTCCTGAAGGACCAGTGAGCGGGGAGTGGAGCCAGTGAGTCTACGATGACAGCCTGCCATGGTGGTCCTGGTGCCCCTGCTTCCGCAGAGGCAGCAGGAGAGGCAGCGGGCACAGTCCTGATCCCAGCACCGCCCCTTCTGCAGAGGTGATGGGAGAGGGGGTGACGCAGTCCTGGAGCCTCCACAGAGGCAGGATAGGATGCAATTGCTGTGCCTCAACCTCCCACAGCTCCTCCCCTGACCTGCCCAGCCCTCAATCTCCCCTGCCAAGTGTAGGGGGCACAGGACTAAGGAGCAGCAAGCCTGGCTTCTGGTTGAGAGAAAGGACCCTGGACTGAGAGAGCCCTGGAATGTGACAGGGATGTCTGAGCGCAGGCTTAGTCTTGATCCCTGGGAGCATCGGGCCTAAGCCACATGGAATCCCCCAAGGACCCCTGGAATGTGAGGGTGCAGGCCGGGCTGGGGGAATCTCCCCCGCCCCCCGCCCCCCGCCCCTGCCCCTTGTGCATAAATTTCGTGCACCAGGCCTCTAGTAATTACATAATTTCTATTTCGAGCCTAGGCTTCTCCCAACTACATATATTCACCTGCCCATTTGACATTTTTACTTGTTACACATTACAAGATATCTAAACTCAGTATATCAAAAATAGAACTTCTAATCCTCCTTTCTTCCACATTTCAAATAATGGCCACTGTGTTCTTCCAGCTGCTCAGACTAAACACTGTGGAGTCCACTGTGCCTTCTCTCTTTATCTCATACTCCCCCCTTCCACCAGATGCATTATAAATCCTGTCAGCTCTCCTTTCAAAATATATACAGAAAACATTTACACATATGCAAAAATCTTATCACCTCTAGCAACCTTCTCAGCTACTATCTTGGTCAAAGACAGTATAATTTATGTGTGTATTATTGCAGAAGTGTAACTAGACTCCAATTTCTGCCCTTATTCTCCTTCCATTTATTTTAACAAAGAAGCCAAGTTAGTCCTGTCAAAATATATTATTTGCTCAAAACCCTTAATAGCTTTCATTTCACCTACAATAGAATAAAAGGCCATTTACTTACTCTTTCAAGTTTAACATAAACTGGCCTCCCATAGTCCCTCTGATTTAGATATTCTACTTCACTCTCATTCATTTAACTCCAACAATACTGGTCTCCCCGCTGTTCTTCCTACACATCAGACACATTACCACCTTTGGACCTTTAAAAATTCCTTACGCCCAAAATGTTCTTCACCCAAACAGAGATTCACTCTTCACTTAAGTCTGGATGTCACTTTTCAAATGAACTTAGTCTGTATATCCCAAGCTTAGTCAGCACACTAGGTACTCAAGATTCCCACTACTTTTCCCTGGGATGTATAACTTTCTATATGCTAACTTATTATTTTTATTGTTTATTGTCTCTCTCTCTCTCCCTATCCGCATGAAACTACATGCAAGCAGGTGTTTTTATCTGTTTTGTTCACTTATAGCTGGATGAATGAATCATGGAACAAAATAATTTGTTTTACATAAAATGAACACCAAATTTATGTCTCTCACTCTGTAGGGGAAGAACTTAAAAACCAGTCTGACTTGCACAAAATCAAACAGTCGTAAATGACAAGAGTCCACCATAAAACCAGGTCTCATTGGCCGAGCCTTTTGTCCATAAGGCACACTAGTGAAATGTAAGGCAATTCATATGAAAATAAATTTTAAAAACAAGCACACACACACACACACACACACACACGTGCGAAACACAGACACAGAGATACATTTTATATTAAAACTAGTGGCTTGGGTGTAATTCATGCACATTAAAAGGGAATTAGAGGAAATACTTTGATATTGCTATTTGCCCTTTCTCTATAATAGAAGTGTCAGAGATGAAAGAAAATTAGTAAAATGTAGTATATAAAAATCTCCCTCCTGTCAGAGTTTGGGGCGCACCGGGAACCAGAGTCAAGTCCCTACCCACCCGCACACGCCTCAAAATCGCATGAGACCCAGACCCACCTGGCCCCACCACCATCAAACCCACCGGGCAGTGGGCACAACCTCAGATCCTCAGCCAGCCGGGGGGCGCAACTTCAGGTCCCGAGTCAAGCCCCACTGGGTGAGGGCCTGGAGCGAAGGGCACACCTTGAGGTCACCAGGCCCAGCACTGGGGTGGGGGGCATGCCTTGAGGTCCCCCATCAAACCCTACTAGGCAGGAGGTACAGCCTGAGGTCCCCCGTCCCACCCCACCCCAGCGCCACACAGCCTCAGGTCCCTGCTGATAGCTCGTTATGGGAACTCCGTCTCCACTGTAGGCGCAGCCATCTTGTGATGGCATAAGGGTTAATTTGGATATTACCTCTTATTATATAAGATATTACCACTGCCCAATAGTATTATACAAAGTAATCATATACCTACAAACCTAACCTTTAATACTTACCTCTATCCCAGATTTTTTTGATGATATAGTTTCTTTGAATTTATTTGCCTTTTCAAGTTGGGCTTTAAGTTGCTCAGCTAATTCCTTCAAACAGAAAAACAAGAAAAAATACATGTGAATATATAGTTAAATCCCTCGTGTCATATTTCAATGTATACAACAGAAAGAAAAACATCATAGTAAACAGCCATGTAGCCATCAACAAAAACACAGTTACCAAACCATAGCCCAGTACATTTCTTCTAAACAAATCAATCTCAGTGACAAGCTTCTCAAATACCTGCAGCACTTATTTATGCTTTGAAAATAAATAATTATAAGAACATATATTTTAGGGAAGATTAGAAGATAAAGGAAATACATAACTTCAAGAATGACATTTTTATGGTTTCTTAGATATTATCAACTTCCAATCCTCAAACTCTCAGCTGTTTGTAAGAAGGGAGACATTACATGACTTAAAATATTACTTTATTGTTGTTAAGTAATTTAGATAAAAACTCTGAATATATTTATTTTTACTTTAAGAAGTATATACCATAGGAATTTATAAAAAACTAAAGGCCCGGTGCATGAATTTGTGCATGGGTGGGATCCCTCAGTTTGGCCAGCAATCGAGGCCTATAGGGGGGCCAGCCGGCTTGGGAAAGGGACCCCCGGAGGTTGGTCAGCCAGCCTCCCCCCCCCCCCCCTTCCCGATCCAGACCTATCAGGGGCAAAGGGGTGGGATCATGGGAGGTTGGCTGGCCAGGGGGAAGGGCCGTGGGAGGTTGGCCGGCTGGCCCCCCTGATCGGAGCCAATGGGGGAGCTGGCTGGCCAGGCGGAGGGCTGCAGAGGTTGGCTGTGGGAGTGCACTGACCACCAGGGGGCAATTCCTGCATTGAGTGTCTGCTCCCTGGTGGCCAGTGCGCATCACAGCAACTGGTCAACCAGTCATTCCAGTCGTTCAGTCATAATGGCTGCTTAGGCTTTTATATATGTAGATAACTGACATACAAAGCAATAAATCACAAAGAAATAAAATCATATGACAAGCAAAAAACAAAACTCTGCTGCAGTTGTTCCATAAACACAGGAACAATACCTTTAGCATGTTAACCTCCTAACTTGGTGACCTCTCCTTCATTATTTTAACTGATTCTTTGTGCTTTCAGAACTCAAACTTTATTTTTTTACTATTATTATTATTGGCTTGTCTCTTTTCAATTTCTGGTAAAGTTCTGAGTTGAAGTTCAGTGTTACCAAGGACCAGATTCAAAGTGGGAAAGCAGCATACATAAGATATGCCTTTTATCAGACATACAACTGAATAAAAATATGTCATTTTTGGCCACGTTTACTTCTACTACAGAAGCTGAACTGATAGTACACCAACGACATATTTTAGGGAAGATAGGAATATGAAGGAAATACATAACCACAGAGACTATATTTGTGTTTGAGATGATTACATATATATGACCGTGAGGGAATCTACTCTGTCAAGACATAAAAAGCTTCCCGACTTTGCTAATCTGCCATATGCAATATAACATGTATTAGTATAACAGAAATGTGGCAATATAATATAGATGATAGATCGATAGATCAATAGGTAGATAGATGCAGCTCTTACCAAATCACCCCTATTTCTATTCCATCTTGAGGTAAATGAGTCTTCAATCATAACATTACAGGAGTTAAATGGGCTAACCTATACAGAGTAACTAAAACACTATTAGGCGTAAGCACGTTGCCTTAAAATTTGAATAAACTAATTAACCATCCTCTTGAAGAGTTTATATTTTAGGTTCCTATGTAAAAAACTATTAAGAAAGTAATACATATCCTTAATGTATGACTAAAAAAGAGGGAAAGTCAGAAATATCTTTATCTCCCTTAGATCTGAGCTCAGTAAGTTAGAAATGCAAGAAATAAAGTACATAGCAAAGTAGAAAATAAATTAAAAAGCATTTAGTTCCCTAAGAGCTTAAATTTCAGAAACCTGACAGAGAAAATAGATAATTTATTTAGAAGTAGACAAACAGTACTGTTTTTAGAAGTGTTCAATTTCTTTAAAGAATCAATAAGCATGCCAAAGCTGGTTTGACTCAATGGATAGAGAGTCAGCCTGCAGACTCAAAGGTCCCAGGTTCGATTCTGGTCAAGAGCACGTACCTTGGTTGTGGGCACATCCCCAGTAGGGGGCATGCAGGAGGCAGCTGATCAATGTTTCTCTCTCATCAATGTTTCTAACTCTATGTCTCTCTCCCGTCCTCTCTGTAGGAGATCAATGAAATGCATTAAAAAAAAGAATCAATAGGCAGCAATTATCCTCAAAAATGTGCTAGCTATGTCCACATTGTTAAGGAAAATTCCAAAATTATTCATCAGAAATTGAATATTTAATTACTGTTCTCCAAAAGAACCACATATAAGTCTTACCATATTTCCCATCATCTCTGCCTTGATAATCTTGGCTCCCAACTTGTTCTTCTCATCAACACTCAGGATGTGGACGGACTCATCCTCGAAGTGGCTTCTGTTTGTACAGGGCAGATTTAGAGCATATGACATATTAAGTACACTGCAAATAACAGCATCAAGACTCAAATGTTACTTTAATTGACCTCACCAAAGTTTCAACCAGTATGTCATCATGTACACACACACATATATATAAATGTAATGTCACACCAAAAATTAATAGTTTAAGGCAGTGGTTGCCAACAGGTGGTCCGCGGACTACTGGTGGTCCATGAAGTCCCAAAGGTTGGAAAACACTGGTTTAAGGTTCTGTGTTACACTGCCATGACAGCCTATGGCAGTTATAATAATAACTGAACTAAGTCCCACTAACAATTATGTAAAATAATATAGAAGTCAACTATTCTTCATTATTTGTTATTCCCATACTCATTCTAAAACAAGGAAACAAACAAAAATTAATACAAACACTAGAATCAGGCCGTAATTCTACACATCTGAAGAAACTTTTCATTCAATGTGATATTATTAATAACCCAAGCACATGACATATTTAACTCATTGAAAGAATAAAAACAATGATAATGTGCTCTTTTGCAAAGTTAACCCAGAACTAGTCTCACAACCTAAACTAATCTGCAAATAATATTATGTATGAAGTTATACTAAGGAAGCTTCACAGAAGAAAGAGAAATTTCAAGCCAATGTCAGATTCCTGGCATATGCTGTTGCCCGGGCTTACTACCTTAAGAAAGATTTGAACTAGAATGCAGGAAGGGTAAGCCCAGGAAGAGTCTAACTCCTCAATAAAGGATACATAGCTAAGAGTATAAGAATTCCCAAGCAGCTAAAGAAAGAGCTGTAGGGAGTTCCCCTGAAGTATTCAGCTAGAAGCTCATAGCCAAGAAAAGAATCATCCAAAAGGGTTCGAGGAACAATGCCTGGTCAGGCTAGCCAGACTAGGAAAAACTCACAATTCACAAAGCACAAGGTAAAGCATTAAGAGAAGGGTTTTGCTTCATTGGTGGAAAATAAGCCCCAGAATATGATGCATTGGGCTCACCTCACAAATGTTAAAACAAGAATCAAACTGTTTCCAATTAACTTAACCAGGTCACCAAACAAAGCTCAACCATATTTATAGAAATGCAAAAATAATCTGCACTCAATAAAATAAAATTCACAATATCTCTCATCACTGATATTTCCATTTCTCTGCCTATCCTTCCCTCTCTGAAATCAATAAAAATATGTAAAAAACAAACAAACAAACAAAAAACCAGACAGAACTAAGAGTGCATGACATATGATACCATGTGTATAAGACTTCAGAAAATGCAAACAAGTCTTTAATGAAATAAAGAAGATGAATGGTTGGCTAAGGGGATTGGGAGGTATAGGGAGAAAGGAATTATAAAAGGGTACTGAGAAACCTTTTAGAATGATGGTTTCATTAGAATATACATATTTCAAAACTCACCAAATTGTACACTTTATAGTATATATGTAAATTATACCTCAGTAAAGTTGTTTTTAAAAACCCTCTAAGGGCTGTGATAACAAATTGAAAAAGCAGAAAAATATGTCATAAATCTCAAATATAAAGAGCATTACTAGTTTTCCCAAATTCCTAGATTTCATCATACTCTACTGAAATTAACCTGAATCTTCAACATACACTCTGAACAAGTAGAAAAGACCTCCAAGTTAAAACTTGACCTAACAACCATATATAAAAATTATTCTTTTGGGGCAAAAAATAAAATATTATAATTGACAACACTTGAGGTGTTGTGTTTTTTTTAAAGGTATAATCCCTGCAGAAATTCTGTGTGAGCCATTTCTTCTCATAGTGGTGAAAGGAAAGGCAATACTCTGGTGCTTAGACTAAGAAATCTAAAATACTTCACATAAAGCAACATTAGAAAATGACGTATTTTTGTTCCCCTGAAGTTCTTTCAGTCTACATTTCAAAAAGCAATTAAGACAAACAGCAGGTGCACTACATTGTCTAAGAAGGAGAACTTTATCACTTTTTATATGCTTCTGTGGATTGAGGTACTGTTTGTATTATTAGTTGTACTTTTTTTGTACGGAAAAAGGTTTTCAATCACTTTTTTAAATTAAATTCTGAGGTACATGTCATTTCTTTTGTATTGTGAATGTAATTTATTTGCATTTCAAGCAACCCAATCGTATTTCAATAACATTTTTGACTTTCTTATAAACACTTTTCTCAACTTGTACTCTTTCCCATTCAATTAATTTTCCAAAATTCTCTGCTTTGAAAATTTACTATTGCTGGCCTTTATGAAATTTGAAATTTTTGCATGTATGTGTAATAGAAAACAAATTAAATGACAACAGCCATGCCCTTTCTAAAGAGTATCGGTGTAACTATTCCCCCATGACGTCAGCTTGCCCGTTTCTGCTGTAACTGCCTACCTTCATGAGAAACTTCCTGAATATTTTTCCTTCTTTCTCCTGCCTTTATTCATTGCAAAGTATTTAAGTACCTGACCAGGTATTTTGTTTTGTTTTCCCCCTACAAAGTTATGTTCTAGTTCACTAATTTTCATCTCAATACTAGCCAACTGAGAAAATTTAAAAATGGAGAAAAAATAAAATGAGTAAGGGAGTGGTTTCTCCCAATATTTCTCTAATCCTCTCTGTTAATCCAGTAGATGCTCACATAATATAGACACGGTATATATAGGACTTTTTAATGAGTTCAGTTATTTCAAAAATAAGCCATCCTGCAAACAAGTTTAAGTTTGATAAGACCAGAAGAATGAAGGCCAAAAGACATCCATCTGTCCGTCTCCTTTTGAAGACAAAGGTTTTAGGATGCTAATAAACTATATCAAATGTGAAGGTATTCATGCCTACTAATAGATATGGGTCAAAACAGAAGTATAAATACCTAAACACAGATGACTAAATTCTAAGAGTTCCTAATACAAGCTTTTTGTAAAGCACTAAAAGCTTTTTCTTTATAACACTAATCGTTATCTTGCACCATCATCCTTTCAAGAAATGGGAAATCCCTCTTAGTACTATGAGAAAAGAAGTTCTGCAGTCAGATTCACATGGATTCTGCCATTTACTAGCTTTATGATCAGGCATGTGTCTTAACCTCTCAGAGGCTATCGATTGAGAAAATGATTAATATTTACCTTCACATAATTGGAACTAAATGTAATAATGTATACATTATGGTGATTGCAATAATATAATTACAGAAATATAACAGCAGGGAAAAAATTGTAAATTTACCTAATTTAAGTTCCAAGGGAAATCTCGGATACAAAAATAACCTACCCTTCAGGACAGATTTTTTTTTTCTCCAAGTTTGATTGAGTAAAAGAAACAAACAGTCCAAACACAGCACTTAAACTGGTGCTCAAGAATGGTTAATTCCCTTTGCCAATGAAAGCCAAATACTGAGTCAAAGAGGAATCCTCCAATCAGTTCCTGGTCCATCATGCTTCAAATCCAATGTGAAGTCCTTTCAAGAACAGCTTAACAAAGAATGTCTACAGCTGCTGCACAGATACGTAACCAAATCCTTTCAAGGGGCCACAGAACGAAAAGCTTCATCCCTGAGTGGAGCTCCTCCTCTCCTCCAATCACTCCTCTGGTTCATGACCGCTTGTCTCTCAGCCACAGCCTCCTCACCAGAGTATCAGCCTTAAATCTGTTCCATTTCCCAAACTAACCTTCTAAAATCCAAATCTGAGAGATACTTCTTCCCTATCACTATAGGATACTGCCCAATTCATAAACATGCTTCTGGAGCCATTTATAGGATAAACAGGCAATATTTGCCACATCTGCTTACCATTTTCCTCTCATTCAATAGAGAGGCCAATATGTGCTAAGCATTCTAACAGGATTTAAAGATGCAAAGACTAGAAAGAGTTATACCCTCCTCTCAAGGAGCTACTGCATCCACCCTCCAAAATACTATTTGCAAATCCTGACCTATACCACGCCATCGCTGTCCATATGTTCCCCACCCTCCCACCCCCATGCTGGTTGCCCTTCCCCACTTACTGCCTAAGGGGTTTTCCTTCAAGCACTCACTGCCTTTCCCTACACAACCACCTGGGACTCTAATCCTCCTAAGCTTATCCCAAAAGAGTCAATCGCTCCTCCTTTTACGTAAATACTATAGCAGTTAACTACCTATACTTGTAAGTATCTTCGCATTTATGTACCTCTTAGCAACTGCAAACTGGAGTAGTCTAGCCTCTTGAGAACCTGAAGTAAAGCCTGGACAATTACACACGCACACAACCTTCGACATTCTCTATCCCTGCCACGTTAATAAAGTCAGCACAGCTAGATTCCTCCTTTGGTTCCTGGGAGCAAAGCTCTGACTTGAACCAGAGCCACCTGACTGGCCTCCCATCAGTCCGGATTCTGCCAGCTTACTCCCACTAAAGCAACACTGTGCTTTAAACCCACAGCTTCAGATGGAGCCATTAACAAAAATGATTTACCACTCATGACCCTGATCACAATGCTTAAACCTACTACTGCCAACACTGATTCTGTTATTGCTGAAAACCTCTTCCTTCAGTGTCACATTCATTTGGTGGTATTTTTAAACATATTTTGATGATTATTCGAGTATAATTAAGTCACTATCCTTGGATATTCATTTTTCTATATATGGTTATCTCCTACAAGCCTACCACTATGCTAAATCAAGTTTTCCTACATCTGATTACACTCTACCTAGGTTTCCTATTCTACTAACCCAGCCCTATATGTAAGCATAATATGTATAAGAATAATAAAACCAGTAAATACCTATCTCCCTAATTATAACAGATACAACTGCTATCTTACTTATATTTCTCTCAAAAAACTCTAACATTCGTATTAAAACCTGTCAGGTATCAAAAGTGGGTTATTTTTTCTCTCTGCAAAACCACCACCATACAGTCACGCTTCCCTGTGCAGGATCTTTCAAATTCCTTTGTCACTTCTTATTTGGGCTATGGCAATATATTTTCCCTTAGTCTCCCAGACCTCCAGTAGGCATGCAATATTTAGAATTATAGCCGAAACCGGTTTGGCTCAGTGGTAGAGCGTCGATCTGCGGACTGAAAGGTCCCGGGTTCGATTCCGGTCAAGGACATGTACATTGGCTGCGGGCACATTCCCGGTAGGGGATGTGCAGGAGGCGGCTGGTCAATGTTTCTCTCTCATCAACATTTCTGGCTCTCTATCTCTCTCCCTTCCTCTCTGTAAAAAATCAATAAAAATAAAAAATATATATATATATATTTAGAATTATAATTATTCATAACAATGCAATAATTTCCTTTGAAAGTAATATGTAAACAGTTACAAAATACACTGAAGTATTTCCTGTAGTATATCCATTTAAAAAGAAGATTTACTCAGTTTTTTTTGGTTGCAAAAAAGCAACAAATTTTAAACAAATATAGCTATTGAATTCTTCCAGCTTTTTTTGTTAAATAAAACTGTGAAATGAAATGCAATCCATAAAACAAAACTACTGGATTGTTAAATGTCCATATCTCATCCATCAAATTTAAGAAACAGGAGATTGCAACTCACATCTAATTAATAACCGATGTTCTAAAAATACAGTTCAGTCTGTTGAATCCTCTGGACCTTAATATTAATTTATTGGTTTATAAACAAATGACAAAATACCCAGAAAATGAAGACTTTGTGTTTTGGAGATGTTCTTTTCTCAGTGAGTCACCCCTCGAGCTTTCATCATGTGATTTCTGGCTTGCATCTTCTGAGATACGTTGATAGTCAACACTGTGACTGGTTTCCAATGGATTTCGATGTGAATGTTTCTTCTCTCCTCCTCTCTCATCAGATCGACTCCATGATGATAAACTTTCTTCACTTTCTGTCGGTTTTCGAAAACCACAACGCACAGAACCCTGAGTGGCCAGTGCTGAGGGTGAACTGGATGATTCGACATTCCTGCCCTTGTGATGAAATGGCAGTTCATCATCAGAGGGCCTGATGAATTTAGATCTCAAATTTCCAAGAGCAGAAAACTCTTGACTTTGCCTTGAACTGGACTCTCTTCTATATGTTTCTGAAGACCCAGTTCTATTATTTTTTTCATCACCACAAAACTTATCTTTATCTTTTGTAATATCTGTTGAACTATCCCTTGAACTTTTACTATATTTTGTCAAGTCTGATTTTCTACTTTCTTCACTACTTAGTGCTTTATCTGAATACGTTGGCTTCCTCCAGCGTTCTCGTCTACAGTCCTCTTTTGCGGATGCAGTTTTTTCAGCTTCTTCTAATTTCGACTGAAATATTTCCATTGACTAAAAAGGAGAAAAAGTAAACAAGATAAGTAAAATTTTAGAAAGTTCAATGATTTGTACCCCATATTCTACTGGGCCATGATGCACTGTTATTTAGCACAATGAAAGAAAAATCCAACAAAGGTAAAAAAGAACAAAAACAACAACACATATATGGTCATCCTACCTGATATGGGCTGAATTGTGTGTCCCCCAGCCCCTGACCAAAGTCACATGTTGAAGTTCTAACCAATGCAGTACTCCGAATGTGACTGCACTTGGAAACAGCCTTTAAAAACATGACTAAGTAAAAATGAGGTCATTAGGTCAAGCCCTAGTCCAATCTGACTGATGACCTTATAAAAAGGAATTTGGACACACAGAGATAACAAGGACGCACACAAAGAGGAATTACTATGTGAGACACAGCTGGAAGGCATGCCAAGAAGAGAAGCCTCAGAAGAAACCAAACCTGCTGACACCTACATCTTGGACTTCCATGCTCCTAAACCCAGGGTGAGGGAACTTTTCCTGCCAGGACCATTTGGATACTTATAAGGTCATTAATGGGCCATACAAAATTATCAGCTTAAAAATTAGCCTGTTATATTTGGTCAAACATTTAATTAACTCATCCCTAATGCCTTGGAAGGGCCAGACCAAATGATTTCACAGGCCTTAACATGATCCATGGACCAGACATTCCCCAACCCTGTCCTAGACTGTGAAAGAATAAACTTGTTATTTAAGTCATCCCATCGGCAGAACTTTGTTATGACAGCCTTAGCAAACTAATACACTACCCAAAAATAAATACTTTTAAAATATGATTAATGAATGAAAAATTACCAAATTAAAAAGAAATCTTGGAACTGAAAAGGAGTCAGTAAAATACATAATACAGGAAATAGTTAAGGAATATTTTTTAAAAATTCCTAACTGAGATTCAAGAGGTTACTACACAGCTAAAACATACAAACTCTATGTGAAAAGCAGAATTCAAGAACAAGAAAGACTTGAAAATAAAAACTGTGTCTATAAACATGCAGATATAGTGCATGGAGGAATAGAAAGCATGGAATCCAAATTAGTGAATTCAATACTAGCCTGAGAATTCTCTTCAGTTAGGAAAATATGGTAAATATTATAGATACGTTCTAAGGGGTAAAGAAACTGGACACTTAATTCTAAGGTAATTTAAAATGCATGTACTAATACTTGCAGAAAGAAAGAGCAAAGATGGAAAAATAAAAAATTAAAACAACCACTAATAAAATGTAATAATATAAGAAAATTGCCCTAGCTAATTTTCCAGTTCCAAAGTACTCATCCGATATCCATAAGAGAGGGAAGAAAGTGAAGCATAAAAAGACATGCATTCCATCAAACCCCAGAGGGAAGGCAGAGGTGGGGAAGGGTCAGAGATCAACCAAAGGACTTGTACGCATGCATATAAGCATAACTAATGGGCACAGACAAGAGGAGGGTGAAGGCCTATATTGGGGAACAGGGTTAGGCTGGGAGAGGTCAATGGGGGGGAAAGGGGATTTCCAACAATAAAGAATTAAAAAAAAAAAAAAAAAAAGACTCATGCATTAAAAACCCTACTTCCTGAGCCTCAAAATTCATATTAAAAGAAATTCTTAAAAAAGACTAATCAGAGGAAGGAAGGAGTAAGCATAGGCATGTAAACAGATGGGAGTAGGTAAATAAGTAACACATTACCTACAAAGGAAAGAAAGTAAGACTGTTAACTTCTCACCTACAAATACTATAAATGGAATAAAGATCAATTTTAAAAATAATTATAAGGCAATAATTCTATGTGTAGGAATCAATTCACAAATCAATTCACAAACTCTTACCCTCGTACTGACCCAAAAAAAAAAATCATTTCCAAAATCTGCCAAATATCAGAATGCAAATCACTTACTGATTCTGGGGGGAAGAGAGGTGGGAAATTAATAAATGAATTAGGGTAAGAATCACTGCAAAAAGGAAGGCATGCTATAAACCAAATGGCAAATGTAACGAGTAAATCTAAATCATTGTTCTTGTAGTTGTGAGGTTTAATGCAATTGTCAAGAATAAGGTGCATATTTTTAAATGTAATACCAACTGGAATAAAAATTTCAAATTATTTCAATAACATTGAAGAGGTGAGATGGGAAACCAAAACATGCTGAAGTTATTATTTTGCACGAGGCAGAGATAATCCATAACATTTTTTTTTGTTATTTTTAAAATACAGATTTAACCTATTCCTTAAATTCAATGGCAACATAAACAAAATAGATATTTTGGCAGTAAGATGGGAGAGATGTTTTCATAATGAAAGCACCTTCCCATTGGCAGCTACAATTAGTGGCTTCTTAGTGTCAATAAAATATGATAAAGACAACAAAACAGCAATTATCACAATTTATCCAATGCTTATTATATTACATTGTTTGCATCATTTAATAGGCTGTAGGGTCAATATCTAAGTTCAAATCTATGTATTGATCATGCAATCTTGGTTATTTAACCTGTGCCTTTCTCAGTTTCCTCATAAAACAAGAATAATTATACTGTTGTATTAAATAAGTGAATTACACATATAGTATTTTAACAATGCCTAGCATATGGAAGCACTAAGATAATTATTAATGTTTCCAACAATTCTATGACAATGATAATAATAGTCATGTTTTTAAAATGGAGGGGGAAATGGTGTTAAGGTTACAAAGCAATAAAGTAACAAACCTGATGTTGAAATTCAGAACCATATGACTACAAAGCCATATGTTTTTACTATGTCAAAATGCCTCATTCTATGATTATTAACTGTTCTAAAGAATTAAGAAATTATATAAAATGTTACAATCCAATAATAATTATCCCTACTATCAAAGCTTAATAAAAATAACATAAAAAGAAAACCAAAGGACATAAAGATATAAATTCACTAATTAAAGGAATTGCCATGATCAAACAGGAAAATGAAATCTTGCCATCTCTGACAGCATGGGTGAAAAGCAGAAAATGGCTTCAACAGGTTATAAATTTAAACTTTAATACCAAGTCAATTCAAAAGTGTTTCATGGCACAAAACACTGACAATATTAAAGAACTTAATTTCCCATGTAATTCTAAAAATAACACATTATGTCCTTAATATGAATACTCACCCCATATCTTTCAGCTACAATGTCTTCAAAATTTCTATTCTGTTTCTCAGCTTGTTCCTTCATTCTTTGGTAAGACTTCCTTAGCCAGCTTAATCCACCGTCTTCTATTACTGAAACTAAATTTCAATATTAAATGTCAGTTATACTTTTCATGTAGTATAACAGAATTAATATTGCTTCTAAAATCACTTAAAAAATAAAATTAAACATTTTTTATATTTAATTTTTTGAATATTATTTTAATAAAAATCATTAAGTGCATTTAAAATTTACTATATATTTATGTGCCTATATATGCAAAGTAGAGAGTTTGTGACTAAGAGGGAAGAAAAATAAATAAAACTATCCTTAAAAAACTGAAATCTAAAAGATGAGAATAAAGAAGTATAATAATAATAAAGATAATATTGGTTGAATAATACAAAGAGACATAAAGAATTATAGAAAAATTAGAAAAGGGAAGAAGTATTTTTAAATGGAAAGTAAGGAAAACTTTCACAAACCAGGCTCAAAAAAATGTTGGATTTCTTCAAACAGAGTTATGAATAGGCATGGAATTCCCAGAAATAAATAAGGAACAAAGGTACAGACATAGAGGGGGGAAAGTACCTCTAATATACCACAAAAACAAATATGGAAATTACAGGTGATAATGCTTAAATGTATATTAAATCAGATTATTCTACATTACTAACAATCACCACTATGAAAATCTGAATGCCTTCAATGAAGTTTATTAAGCACTTAAATTTCATTCTATACACATCACACTTTGATACGTATAAAGAAGAAATCTAGCCCAGCCAGCACGGCTCAGTGGTTGAGCATCAACCTATGAACCATGAGGCCATGGTTCAATTCGCAGTCAGGGCACATGCTCAGGTTGTGGGCTAGATTCCCAGGGGCATGAAGGAGACAGCCAATCAATGATTCTCTCTCATCATTGATGTTTCTATCCCTCTCCTCCTCTCCTTACCTCTTTGAAATAAAAATATATATTTAAAAAAAACTAAATCTAATCAATTATTTAAGTCAAAATTCTGTTTCTGATTTTTCTTGTCCAAATATCAATTATTTTATATTGCCCCAGTTCTATAGCCAAATAAAATGTATACAACACAGATCCCAAAAGACATGTAAAAGA
This sequence comes from Pipistrellus hanaki, assembly GCF_964339955.1. Classification (NCBI taxonomy): domain Eukaryota; kingdom Metazoa; phylum Chordata; class Mammalia; order Chiroptera; family Vespertilionidae; genus Pipistrellus; species Pipistrellus hanaki. Next base: position 17,559,753 of record NC_140511.1, read on the forward strand.
GTCATTAAGAATCTGCCATAATCTCAGCCTAGAAAATAACCCATATGTTTACCATTAAATGGATATATGTTATAAATTATGATATATCTTTTTTAATCTTTATTGTTGAAAGCATTACAGATGTCCCCATAAATTATATTTCTAAAATAGATAATATATAGCAATGAGAATAAGTGACTACAATAAACAAACATGGATGAATCTAAAAATACGGACAAAGAAGCAGGAAACAAAAGAAGGCATAGTGTATGATTCCAGGAAAAACTGATTTTTGGTGCTAGAAATCAGAATAGTAGTTACTTTTTTGGTAACAGCATAGGAACTAGAAAGACCACAAAAGGAGCTTTGGGGATGCTAATAATGTTCTCTTTCTCAAACTGTGTGCCAATAACACAGATGTTTCCACTCTGTGAAGACGATCTGTCTTTATACTTAAAGGTTGTGTACTTTTCTGTAAGTGTTAAATGTCAATAAAAAAAGTCACTTACAGGAAAAGTAAATTTTCAACCCTCAAATTCGAGTTCCTCATTCAAATCTGTTTATCCTTACTATTCTAAGATACAGTCTTTCTTTACAGGTCAAAAATACTTTTGTACTTCAAAACCTAGATCTCTAGTTAACTCAACGACTCACTTTTTATTCAAGTTTATTTTGCTCTTGCTCTTTCTTTTCTTATTTATCTAGTCTATGAGCTCAAAATTAACAATGTACTCAGAAAGTGAGTCTAAATCTGCAATTTATACAGTGATAACAGAAACCTCTTATAATTAAACTTATGTTAATGTCCCAACTATGTAATTAAATTGCTTATTCCAAAGATTTATTTGTGAAACTGACAAAATACTGATGGGCACAATAAAAATTTCCTGAACAGTTTTCAAGGAAAAAAATCTCAAAGAAAAAATAAGACTGTTTTAATTCCTTTATATTGACAATTATGAAACTAACAGGAATAATAATTTTCATTCAATTCAGTCATTAGTCAAATCCACAATTTTAGAAATATTTTTACAATAATGTCACCTTCAGTCAATTATATATTCTATTTCAATAGTCTTATTAATCTTATTATTAGAGATGGCAAAATTACAATATTTTAACGAGAAAACTACAAATTCATAATTTAAAAAGCAAATAAAAAATACCAATTTGTAGCACCATCGATCTTGAAATTCAATCGAACAAATATTTAGTGAAATTTACTATGAATATGAAAATTTGTTGCACACAGTTGGGATAAAAATATAAATAAGACATAGCCCCTGTCCTTTAGGCTGGGATAAAAATATATCAATAGTTACAACAAGTTCATTGGTAGGCAGCACCAAAATATACCTGTATCTGAAATTATTTTTGTAAGTCAAAAATTAAGAGACTGAAGAAATGTATGCTTCCATCATAATTAAGTTATATTATTAGAGACCAAATATAACCAAATGCATCTGTGCTACATTCTTCATTTTTCTTAGAAGATAATATTAAAATAGCAATAAACTAAAGATCAGGAGAACCTTGCTGCTGCTACTAACTAGTTTAAAGATCGTAAGCAAGTCATTGACTTCTTTGGACCTTTGTTTCTTTATCTGTAATATAATATAAAGGCAGCTGATTTAAACCACCTTTGACATTTCTTCCAACTCAAAAGATTCTAAAAGAGAATCCAAAAAAAAAATGGGGGGAGGAAATCTGTAAGAACAGAAAATATCAGAAGAGTTTTGTAAGCAAGTTTTTGTAAGCTACAGCTTTCTACTAACTACATAGTAACAAGTATATTCTTCTAATGAAGAATCTAGAGTAACTAACTCTGGACTAGAAATCAGAAACCTGGGTTCTACTACTGATCACAGAACTAGGAGTAAATTACCTGGTCACTTTAAGCTTTAGTTCCCTGAGCTACAGAAATGGGAAATAACATCTACTTTGCTATCTTCACATGGTTGCTACAAAAATAAGCTGATATGCAAATGTGCCATGTAAACTTTAAAATGTACAGATTTTCCCGTTACTAAAATATGATTTAAAATAAATTGTATCGTTACTGAAAGTTTATTTATTTTCCACTTAAGGGCTCGATTCCCAGTAGGGGGCATGCAGGAGGCACCAGTCAATAATTCCCTCTCATCATTGATGTTTCTATCTCTCTTTCCCCTCTCCCTCTCTGAAATCAATAAAAAATGCGTGGTTTTTTTTAATATTTCCCACTTAATTTTGTCCAAAAAAAGAAAAAGAAAGATTAACTCATTATTATTAAAAATATGGCACCTCAATCATTACAAAAATACTGTTGATAAAATCTTCCCAGAACATTTCATCATAAGGAAAAGTACTATTTGACATTGTCATTATTGAGTATTCACTATATTCCAGATACCATGCTAACAGATTTTCTCATTTAATCCTCACAATAACCAAATGATAGGTACTTACACATGAGTAAAATGGACTCAGAGAGATCAGAAATTTCCCCAAATTCATGAAACTAATCAGTGGAAATACAAAGTTCTATAACTCCAAAGCCTGAGTCCTCACCTATAACAGCATGTGACCTCTACCTACCTCAATACCAAACTTATAAACTTTTGGGTGCCTAACCATTTCAACCCTACCATTGGTCTAAACCAGTGGTCGGCAAACCGCGGATGCTCCCGAGCTTCGGTTTGCTGCTCGGTTGACTAATGAGTTTGCCAACCACAGGTCTAAACAGAAAGACCACACTATCTGTATATGCTGTAAAATCTGCAGATCATTTCTTAAAACTTGATTTCAAGTTTGGGATCTGAACCTCTGAGAGACATAGTTTTCTGTCATCTTTCCTTTCTAAGTAAGTACAATATGGAAGAGGGAAATGCTGAAAGCATGTTATGAAGGGGAGGAAAGAAAGGCCCTTTAAAAGCTTTATGAGATAATCACTGACCAGCTGCCTCCCACACGCCCCACACTGGGGATCGAGCCCACTACCCAGACATGTGCCCTGACAAGGAATTGAACCGTGATCTCCTAGTTCATAGGTTGATGCTCAATCACTGATTCACACCAGCGGGGCTGAAGTCACATCTTTAATATTTACACATTATTTCATGAAATTTAATACTTTTTATATTTTGTTATAAAATGTAGCAAAATAAGCATCATTATTTCCTCAGAGAATCATGCTTTGTATCAACCCAGGTATACCAAGTTATAAGAAATGCCTGTGTGGCTATTACAAAAATATGCATACCTTTAGTAACTGATGACGTAGCAGAGTCTTCTGGTGGAAGACCTGTCCCACCGTCCTTCCAATATGGATTCAATTCTCTTTCCAGCAGCATGGACTAAAACAAAATATTTTCAGAGGTCATAATTTAAAAATAATCTCACCATAAATAACATGTCTGAGTCTCAGTTGCAACCTTGGACAAATATTTAAGAAAATAATTTAATATTGCTATTTGCCCTTTCTCTATAATAGAAGTATCAGAGATGAAAGAAAATTAGTAAAATGTATATGAAAACCTTCCTCCTGTCAGAGTCTGGGGCTCACCATGGGACCCAGAGTCAAGTGCCCACCCACCCACATACACCTCAATTCGCATGAGACCCAGACCCAGCTGCCCACCCCCCCACATTGGGCTAGATCCAGACCTGGCCAGTCCCACCCTTGTCAAGCCCTGCAGGGCAGGAGGTGTAGCCTCAGGTCCCTACTGATTGCTCATTAAGGCTCATTATTGGAACTTGGTCTCAGCTGTGGGTGCAGCCATCTTTGTGATGAAGTGATGGAGTAATTAGCATATTCCCTTTTTATTAGATAGGATTTACCACAAGTAAAAGTCAGGAATTGTTATTCTTCTTTTAAATTACTTTTACTGTTTCACTTCATTACTGCTGTGTATGTGCTCCAAATGAGTGACGTAGGTGCTTATATAGATGGGTTCCAACATATGACGAAAATCAAGTTATGTCGCGCCATAGGAACAGATCTCCAATGCAACCTGAGGACTGCCTGTATTTATAAAAGACTAGAGGCCTGGTGCAAAAAATTGGTGCACTGGGGGATGGGGGGTCCATCAGCCCAGCCGGCGTGCTCTCACAGTTTGGGGCCCCTTGGGGGATATCCGTCTGCCGGCTTAGGTCCAATTTCCCCCAGGGACCGGGCCTGAGCCAGCAGTCGGACGTTCCTCTCGCAGTTCGGGATATCTCTCCCAGTCTGGGACCCCTCACTCCTGCTCGCCTGCCTGCTTGCTGCTCCTTACCACTCGGCTCATGCTCCTTAGCACTGCCATGGAGGCGGGAGAGGCTCCTGCCACCACCACCATGCTCGCCAGCCGTGAGCCCGGCTTCTGGCTGGTGGCACTCCCCCTGTGGGAGTTCACTGACCACCAGGGGGCAGCTCTTGCATTAAGCATCGGCCCCGATGGTCAGTGCACATCATAGCGACCAGTCGTTCCGCTATTCAGTCGATTTGCATATTAGGGTTTTATTATTGTACATAGGATGGGTGCATACTGAAAGGGTTAAAGAGAATAAAACAGGACAGAGAAAAACTTCTTGTGCTTAACAGAATTCTTGTAGAAAGCTTGCAGTCTTGAGTACCCCATAGATCAGATAACCAGAAGACACCTGGTGGCAGGAGGAACAAAGGACCAGACCCTCATGTCAGTCTAACTGCTTGCCGCCATCAAGAGCTGATAAAAGTCTTCCACCCCCCTGCACTCCCCGCTGACTCAGCCCGCTGCACCCAGGCGCCTGAAATAAAAGCTTTTTTGATACATTACAGCCTCATGTCATAGGTGCACGATCCCAGCCCACTCCGTACCTTTCATATACTTTATAACTTAGTAACTTCACTTTAAGATATCCACCATAGCAAAATTTGCACACATATTCATGAGGAAAAAATACATTGTTCATATGGAAAATGCAATAATCAGTAAATAAATATACAAGAATATACAAGAACTCTGTGTTTCAAGTATTCCCATCTGCAAAACCTACTTTTGCCCCACTGTGTATCTAAGGACCTTCATTTAGCACTGTTAGTGGTAGTGAAAAACAGCACACAATGTAAATGTATAGTTATCCAGAATAAATGGATATTTACAGTATGTCACAGACAAGAAAGATTATACAGTGATTAAAAAGAATGAAATAGAAATAAAATATATCAACACTAATCCATCTCTCAAACACTCCCATGCCTTCTAGTCAAGATGGCTCATTAAGCTGCCAATCATCACAACCTCCCTGCTCAGGAAAAACAGAAAAGAGAAGCAAAATATAAAACACACTTGAGGTCAGAACAAGGTAATTATGTGGCCTTGAAAAGAACATAAATGCAAAGCAGTAAGCAGAACTGAAGCCACAGGTCCATGTGCAAGCAGAAACTGATAGTCCTCAGTTAAATTTACCTATACTAATAAAAGGGTAATATGTTAATCAGACCAGAAGACCTTCCAGGAGACCTTCCGACATCCTCCAGTACAAAGCCATGGTGGCAGGGCCGAGGCAAAGGCAGTTAGGGGCGATCAGGCCAGGAGGGGAGGGCAATTGGGAGCAAGTAGGTAGGCAAGGGGGCAATTGGGGACGAGAAGGCCACCCACCCGTGCATGAATTTCGTGCACCGGGCCACTAGTATATGATAAACAGTGAAAGTGCTCGTGCTAAAACAGGAGAATGATGGTATCACCACCAAAGCCAGGGCCTGGGGTGGATCTCCTGCTTGTAAAAGAAGACTGAAAAGTTGGTATGCATTTCATTAATGCTAGACAGGGTCTATAGGTACGCACTACAGGTCTATAACCTACAGCACAATGTGGGCATAAGAAGCCCAGGGGACACAGACGCAACCAACGTTGATTTTCAAATCTTTTTGTGAACTTTTACCCAGAGGGAGATTGTGTGTGTGTGCCGCATCTGTCTATCTCCAGAACTAAGGAAACAAAATGTACCTTTATTACTAGTACACACGATACATACTGATACCTTATATTGTTAAATACTGACTGCAATAAATTAATTTCACCACACACATTTTGAAAAACACTAGCCTAGAAAACTAAAGAAATTATATCCTCAAAATCAATGAGAAATAAAATCAACATGCTTCACATCAAAGCTTCAGCTAAGGGCCATCATTGTAGGCCAGGGCTAAATGTTAAGAATATGATGACGAGCAAAACTCTACACACTCAAACTAATGTGCCGATATTTGATAACTGGCTAGTCTCAGTCACTAGTCTCAATGGTTTACTTCTGCACACAACAACCTAAATTCTTACTGAAGCAGAATAAAAAAGTAATACAGATTATGATCTTCAGAACTAAACCAGGGATTTAAAGAGCAACAAGGTAAAATCATGGGGAAAAGAATAAGTCTTCTACAATTTCAAAAGTACAAAAAATAAAAAAGCACCTATTATCTACAGAGTTCTATGCTACCTGCTAAGGAAGATACAATATAAACAAAACAGATTCTCAAAAATATTATAATCTCAGGAGGGAAATAGGATTAAGACTATTAAATTACAGAACACTATAAGTATTATAAAAGAAAGGAGCAAATACTGTGCCATGGAAATATAAAGTAAGAAGAAATTGATATCAGTCAAGAGAAATAGGAATAATTTCATAGAGGCCTGGTGCACAAAATTCATGCATGGAAGAGGGCTCCCTCAGCCTGGCCTGCACCCTCTCGAATCTAGGACCCCTCGGGGGATGTCCAACTGCCTCTTGCAATCTGGAACTGCTGGCTCCTAACCACTTGCCTGCCTGCCTGCCTGCCTGATCGCCCCTAACCCTTCTGACTGCCTGCCTGATCGTCCCTAACAGCTCCCTGTAGACCTAATCTCCCCTAACTGCCTCTGCCTCTCCCTGCCCCCGGCGGTTACTTCTGCCAAGCACTTCAAGGCACTATTAACTCAAGAAAACTTTAAAATAAATTCTCACCAGAAAGGTTTCTGACCACACAAGTAGCACAGTTCAAGCCTTAAATCCTTATGAATCCAAGCCGTAAATTAAACTCAATTATTACTCAACTAAATTGCCCAGATTTAAAAATCTAGTATATTTTTAAACTTACTTCCTACAGAAAACTTATTTTAAATGAACTTATAATTCACAGCTGTTCACACTAATTTTTATAAAATACCACAAAAAATAATTATCTCAAAGTAAAACTGCATTTGTATAAATATTTTATTAGTTAATTGAGGGAAATTAAAAAGTTAAAGTACTTTAAGTATCTTACCTGTTCAAGTGCTTGGGTTTTTGCTTGCTCTATTTTCTTTTTTGTTTCTTTTTCAGCTTTGAGTGATGACGACGACACAGTTTTAACAGACATAAAATCAACAGTCATCCACTCATCCCTCTGTATAAAAAAAGTCATTTTGATCTAAATTAATTAAAAGTTAATAATAAACACTTAGTAGAAAAGAGTAGGCTCTACAGCAGCAGCCCACAGGTTGAGAACCGCTAGCAGGGTCACCTAAGAGCATAGAAAAACACAGATATTTACGTTACGATTCATTAACAGTAGCAAAATTACAGTTATGAAGTAGCAACAAAAATAATTTTAAGGTTGGGGGTCACCACAACATGAGGAACTGTATTAAAGGGTCGCGGCATTACGAAGGTTGAGAACCACTGTTCTAGAGCAGTGGTCAGCAAATTCATTGGTCAACAGAGCCAAATATCAACAGTACAACAATTGAAATTTCTTTGAGAGCCAAATTTTTAAAATTTAAACTTCTTCTAACACCACTTCTTCAAAATAAACTTGCCCAGGCTGTGGTGTTTTGTGGAAGAGCCACACTCAAGGGGCCAAAGAGCCACAGTTTGCTGACCAAGGATCTAGAGCACATGTGTCAAACACAAGGCCCGCGGGCCAAATCCAGCCCGCCAGGCCTTGCAATGTGGCCCGCACCGCGCTGTCATCACTGCACTCCGCTGTCAGTTTATGACATTGTCAGTTTATGACTGTTCAGTAAACCATTCGGCCCGCGATTTAGGCTGGATTTTAGATTTTGGCCCCTTCTCTGATTGAGTTCGACACCCCTAATCTAGAGGAACTAGAACAGAGATAAGCACTTACTTTCTCACAGGAGGAGGGGGGTAGTATAAAGGCTCAGCAAACAGCATTACTGCCAAAAGTTTTTATAAAAGTATATGGTTTTCTAATTTTTCTGCTTAATAAATTATAATCATCTTTCATTTAACATTAATCTATTCTTACAAGTTCATACTTCTCCGTTTAAAATAAAGTGGTTTACCTGAATGCCTTGGTTGTCTTCTTTTTCTGACTTTTCACCTTTCAGTTTCCAGACCTTTTCCTTGCCAGAAGTCTCGGGTGGAACAGCCTCAACCCACTCCTCTTCGGAGCTCTAAGAATATTTAGCATATAAGTAAATTTTCAAATTTGCATACTTTCATATGAAAATTGTGCTCTTAAATAGCAGAAATTCAACTTCCTAAAGAAAATTCATATACTATAATTCCCCTTTAAACAATTACACTGAAAATATGAAGAACGTGTCAACTATTTAGGAATGTGCTCATGAAGCACCAATCAAATCACTTCTAAGTTCTTAGTACAATAGTATACTAGCAAGCCAAAGAAAAGCCAGACAAGAGATCAGAATGCTCGACAGAGAACTCACTTTGACACAGAACTGCAGTTCCTACCCACATCAAGTGCTACTAACATCTTTGCTTAACTAGAACCAAGGAAACAACACCCAACTAAATGAGTTTGCCTCAAAGTTTCAACTGTTGAGTTTTCTAGATGTTAAAAATGCACAGATCTCAGTTAACAGCTAGGCTGGAAAGCATTTTGCTTACTGAGTTTAAATAACAGATTATTAAATCAACAAAATGGCATTTAGTCAACATCAGCTATGTGCTCAACAGATTTGGGGTTTTGTTTTCAACAAATATATCCATCAACTCTTCTATGTTAAGTACCAGAATATGAGTTTTTACATATGCCATCATGTTGACTCCTTAAAACAACCTGACATAAAATATTATTTTGGTTTTACAGATAAGAAATTAAATAACTTTCCCAGGTTACATGGCATCCAAATAGGAAAACCAGGATAGAAATGTAGGTCTGTCTGGCTCTAAAATCCATTCTTCAGAGCTGTACAACTCAATGTAGGAAAGATCCTGGAAATCACCCACTGCAGGCTGCTTGTTAGTACACAGCAGAGAAACTCTGAAGCCAACGAGGAAAAAGTGGGTTTTCTGAATGAAGCCAATATTCCTTCATTCCACAAAGTTTCTAAAAACTATCTAACTAGAGAACAGAAAAAATGTCTTGTACAAAGGTAAAATCCACATGGTGCAAACATATTTGTCTCTGGCATTTCAATTGCCAACAGTTTCCCAAAGCAGAGTAGAATTTATTCATTTATTCATTCATTCTTTTATGTATTATTTTCAACTTAGAGAGAAACCACAGAACTGCACAAGCGCGCGCACGCGCGCGCGCACACACACACACACACACACACACACACAGTTACAATGTTTGAGGATAATCACTATAAATATATTTCTGGTCTACTCATATTTATATTGTCAAATCAATTGAGAAAGACCTGGTTCTTACCGTTTTGTGTTAGCCATTAAAAAGAGAGTTTAGCATAAACAAATTGGAAGACAAAAATCACATAATCAAATCAATTAACACTGAAAAAGCATTCGACAAATTACAACACCTGTTTTTCTTAAAAACTCTCAGCAAAGTTGGAATAGACAGATCATACCTCAACATAATAAAGGCCATATATGACAAAACTACAGTCAACATCACATTCAATGGACAAAAACTAAAACCAATTCCTCTAAGAACAGGAAAAAAACAGGGATGTCTGCTTTCAGCACTCTTCTTCAGCACAGTACTACTAGAAGTCGCAGCCACAGAGATCAGACAAGAAGAAAAATAAAAAGGCATCCAACTGGGAAAGAAAGAAGTAAAACTCTCACTAATCGCAGACAACATAATATTGTACATAAAAACCCTCAAGACTCCACCAAAAACCTGTTAGATTTAATAAATTAATTTGGCAACGTTAACAGGATACAAAATTAACACCCAGAAATCAATGGCATTTTTATATACCAACTAGATGCCCGGTACACGAATTTCATGCATGGGAGGGGGTCCCTCAGCCCAAACTGCACCCTCTCCAATCCAGTACCCCTTGGAGGATGTTCAACTGCCTCTCAAAATCCAGGACCACTGGCTCCTAATCACTCACCTGCCTGCCTGCCTAGTCACCCCTAACCCCTCAGCCTGCCTTCCTCATTGCCCCTAACCACCTCTGCCTGCCTGCCTGATCACTCCTCACTGCTCCCCTACTGAATTGATAGTCCCTAACTGCCTCTGCTTCGCCCCACACCCGGGACCCAGGATTCCCTCCGGCTAGTCCCAAGCCCCCAGGACCTGAACTTCCCTACCTCTGGCCTGCCACAGGCACCCAGGACCTAGGCCAGCTTCACCCAGGCCAGCCACAACTGCAAATGACCAGGACCACAGGGTGACCAACTTGTCCCTCTCCTTGGCCACAGCCACAGGAGCTGCTGGTGCTTGGGACCACAGGGTTGGCGCTTGTCCCTCTCCTGGGCCACAGGTGCAGGCGCAGCCACTGGTGCCCGGGACCACAGGGCGGGTGGCTTGTTCCTCTCCCAGTCCGCAGCCTGGCTGGTTCCCATTCCTAACTCACAAGCTCATTTGTGCCTGGCTGGTCCCCATTCCTCTCTCCCCAGTGTTGAGAGTCCGAGCTGTTATGGCATGAGGGCATGATGATCATTTGCATATTAGCTCTTTATTATATAGGAAGATATACTGGCTACTTGATAAAACTATTCAGTTGTATTGCTCACTATGCAATGTATCATTCTCATGTAAGTGAGGCTTGGTCGCACCCATCTTCCCTCCCCTGTAGGCCCGGTCGCACCCAACTTCCCCCACCTGCAGGCCTGATCTCGCCAACTGCCCTTCCCTGCTGACCTGATCTTGCCCCCAGCTGCCCTCGCTTGCCAGCCATCTTGTGGCAACCATCTTATAGTGGCCATCTTGTGACGATGTGAGGGCAGACATCTTCTGGTGGCCATCTTGTGATGAAGTCGCATGACACCCTCGTGCGATGCCACCTCGGCTTTTATTATATAGGATATTCTACTTTAAAGACTTAAATATTAATTTCTATGAAAAAACAAATAGGGATAACAGGCTCCCAAAGCCTCAGAATTCCTTTCCTTTACTTGTAACAGCACTCATCTGCTTCTCCTAATTTTCCAACCGCTTCTACTTAGTGTCCGTTCTTGGTCCTTTCTTCTTCAGTGCTGGTGTTCTTCTTTCTTTTCAGTTTCCCTAGGCAATTCCTTTATTCTAATGGCTTCAATAAGCAATGACTCCCAAATCTCATCTCCATCTTCTTACCTTTCTAGCTCCTGACTATTCCCAAGTAGATGTTTCTCAGGCATTTTCATATCCTAACTAGTAGTATTTTTTTTGAGATCTCATATAGTTGAAGTTTTCATAAAACTTATTTTCTTAAAGAAAGTTTTCTCAAATAGAGGCTTGATTAGTTTTAGCGTATACTTACTGATGAACTATCAGATGACTCATTGTTCTTCTCATGCTTCTGTTCCTTGCTCTTTTTTTTCTTCTCTTTCTTTACTTTTTTTGAATGCTTGTCTTTTTTCTTCTTTTTCTTCACAGAGTGTTCCTTTAAATAATCAATTCGAAAAAGTAAATAGGGAATTGCATTTTACCTTACCTTAAAAGGAAATATTTTAAGGGGGGGGGGAGGGGAATCTGTTCTAAAATACTTTAAATTTTTCAGAAAATGAGACAAGAAACATAACAAAAATATTCAAAGAAACCTTAACAAACTTCTATAACATATGCAGTACTAATAAATCATAGAGCTGAGATATCTTATCAAAAATAAGTAAAGTTTTGCCGAAACCGGTTTGGCTCAGTGGTAGAGTGTCGGTCTGAGGACTGAAAGGTCCCAGGTTCCATTCCGGTCAAGGGCATGTACATTGGTTGCGGGCACATCCCCGGTAGGGGGTGTGCAGGAGGCAACTGGTCGATGTTTCTCATCGACGTTTCTGGCTCTCTATCTCTCTCCCTTCCTCTCTGTAAAAAATCAATAAAATATATTTTAAAAAAATAAGTAAAGTTTTAATTTATTTGCAGATTCATTTTACAGATATAATCAAATAAAAATATATATGCAAACATATCTATGTATGTATGCATAATGTATGCATATATCCTTCTATGGCCCCAAAGAACTTATAGATTATTAGGTCATTTAAAATATAACAAGATAGCATAAATTAAAATTATGTAAAAAGAAAAGTATTAAGACAAAAAAAATACACACACGATATTAAGTTTAAAATGCATCAAATTGCTAAAAGTGGGTCAGAAATTTGAAGCTAAGCTTTCTATCAGCCAATTCAAATAACACAGTATGTCCAATGTCATAATGTCCAAAATATTAAAATATATTATTTCTTCCAAAGATAAAACTATTCTGTAAAGCCTACTCTGTGATATTCGTTCTGTAACTTTTGAAATAGTCTATAGAGCTGCTCTTCCAATATTAATTTGAGTAAATGCAAAAAGAGTCAGACATGTAACAGGTTTACTCAAGTAAACCTGTTAGCATTCACCTGTGAGAAGTGTTCAATCCGCTCATTCACATCAGGCAGCATCCATGTGTCCTCACCCCGAAGTCGTTTAAGTTCTTTACGCCTTTCTTCCTTCTCAAAATCGGCTTTAGCCTAAAATAATGGGGGAGGGGAGGAAATTAACAGAATCAACTGCTTTTCATAAAAAAAAAAAAAAATCTTCTCTCATTTTCATACACGTTCTCATGAATCAACTGTCCCTTGCCAGAAATTTGCTTCTATCAAAGTGTAGGAAACATTTTAGTAAAAAAACAAACAAAAAAAACCTCCCCTTCCACACTACCAATCAAATTACGAATTTCTAGTGAATTGAGCTACCAATCAAAGACAGAATCCTGGGACCTAGTCTAGACCCTCCCTTTCCTTAAGCTCCCAACCTAAAGTCTGGCTTGAATCTCTTTCCCCTTCACCATCCAAGTGCTACTGCCTGAGACTTCTGTCAGTGATGAGTGACTGACCTCCCAACTTCTATCTGCAATGCCCATAACCCTCTACCCACAACCCCAAAATACTTCAGAAAGGATCATCTTTCTAAAAGCAAATGATCAGATTGCTAATTTTTATTCATCCTTCAACAACAGTCCAATAAAGTAAGTTCTTCCTCGGAGGTTGTTCCTGCCCCTTGATTCTCTCCCCAAATTCCAAAGCGGGGCCTGTCCTTCTCAACCTGTATGTATCTCTCTATTATAAAATTTATCAGAGCTTACAAACAATACTCCTTCCAAAAACTGCCTGAAATACCAGAGACAAGGGTAAGAATAGTTTATTATTCATATATGTCACATATGCTGTAACCAAAGGACACTGACCTTTCACTTGTCCAAGATTAACCATCCTCTCTTCCCACCCTTTCTAATCTGCCTGTCCTTATGCCTTCTCCTTCTGTTTCCTCTACCTGCTCCTTCTCATCAGCACTTAAAGCCGCTTAAAATCTTCTATCTCCAACCAAATAAAAATAAAAACCCTCCCTTGTACTCTATGATGTTCTCCCCTTCATTGCCACATTTCTTACCTCTTTTCAGATAATTCAATACAATTTACTTCCTCCATTCTCTCCATCTTAATGAGAAATATAGTGTTCCTCCACCTTTTTCCCAGGAGCTAAATTTTCAGGGTCTCTGCTGTCAGCCCTCGTTTGGATCAGTAAGGGTATACAATAAGCCAGGAATTGATACCAATAGTAAGACAGCATGAAACGGTCAAACACAATGTACTCCAATGCGTCTTATACGTGTTCCTGAAAACTGAAATTTTCATTTCACAGCAGGAGCGAGGGCTGGGGCTGTGGAATACGCCGGGGAGACTCGCCTCCAGCAGCGGAGGACCGGAAAGTGGTGGGTACCAGAAATGTCAAGGGAGAGCCATGTAAAAGGTAAGGAAACCCAAGAGGACAGAAACAGGGCTTCCTGGAAAGAAAATGAGCAACGGGAGCCAGCAGATGAGAGATGCCCAAAAGCTGGCGCGCATCCCACTGGGAGAACCCCTTTCAGTCCAAATAGATGACACTGAGGCGGGGAGAGGGTTCGAGTGGGAGGAGGGCCAGGCCTCAGCTCCCAGAGACCGCCACTCCCTCAACGCTAAATGGTCCTAAAAGCCCAAAAACCGAAGTACCTGGCGCAACACCTCGGCCCTGGCGATCCGGGTCTGCTCCTTACGCTCTTCGATACTCCTCGCACTTTCAAATCGACCTCCGGCAGCCGCCATAGTTGTTGACGTCGTAAAGTCAGGAAGCTGTCGAAAAGGCTCGTTTTACGGCTGTCGTAATTTGATAAACAAACAGGACTTCCCTACCTGGGAAGGAACGGGCGTGCTCCCCCGAGGGAGCATGCGCGGGTGTGAGTGGCGCCGGCGCTTCCGCTTCCGGCGGTAACTCCCGCACGGGGTTTCTAGGGGACGGGAAGACTGCAGCGAGGAACTGCCCTCCTTCGCTTATTGGGGTCCCCCTGGCCAGGGTTAATGTCACTGATCACGGACGATAACAACAGCATGCTGGCCTAGTTCCTCTTAAGATCACTGGAGTAAGGTAGAAACTCGCAGAGGTTAAGTCCGTTCATGTCCACAAAAGCGTCCTTCTCGCCGAAGGATTTCCCTGGCCTGAGGGAGCCTGGCCTGAAAGGTAGCTGGCCCGGCACAATTTGAAGATACGGCATTTTGCTTTGGTGGTTTATCTCCCCCTCCCCAATCACCCCTCACACCCCCACACTCCCCACCTCCCACCCCACCCCCCTACTAGCCACTCCCCTCCCCCCCTACCCCGTATATGAAAAAGACATGTGAACTTTGCATTGCATTCCATAATTTATCGCTGCTTATTTAAACTAAGCCGTTATAAATTTTATACTTTTTCTTCCTCTGACCTCATATCATTTGCTCACACTTATTTATCCAGCATTTGTCATTACAGTGGGCATTACCTATTTAGTATTTGTGGTTTTATGTTCCAGTCTCCCAAACTTTTAAGTTGCATTAAGAAGACATTCTGAAATATTGATCAAGGGCTTTGAGATATTTATCATAAAGGTAAAGGAAGCTGGAGAATAATTATAAAGTAGATACCTGAAAGATATTACAAATATAAAGATAATCCAGATTAGGTAAATAGACTTTTTTTCCCCTAGGTTTTGTAAAATTGAATTTGTGTTTACAAAGAAAAATACAAAAAAAAAAAAAAAACTTTCTCAGGAGTTTATACTTCACTAATTTATGGCAATCTTAACCTTGAACATGTAATCTTCATTTGCTTGATACATAAAATAGAACGTACTTGTATCTTTGTTATAGAAAAGTGAGTTTTAATTTATTGATTGATCTTGGAATATTTAAACCACTAACTAGCTACACTGACTGATTTTTATCATAATTCAAATGATATTAAAAAATCTTTTTCAGGTTTTGGGGGGTTTCAGAAAAATGTCTGTTCCCTCTTGTATCAATTATTATGAGGCCAATAAAAATAAATGGCAATTATAGCACAACATACAAAAGTATATGACAAAAACTTTTAAATCCTACTCAAGACAATGTGACAGTCGGCCTAGCCGGCCCAAGTGATAAGGACTCTGGAGACAGACCTGACCAGAGTAGAAAATTTTAAAAGATAAAGTCAGTTGAAACTCAGTGCCTGGAATTGCTCTACAGTGAAACATGCAAACCTCCCTCTAGATCTAGCTAGGAGATTGGCGTCAGCAAAACCGCAACATCCTGTACTCCTGTTTGGAGTCAGAACAGACATTCTGCTTGAGGCAGAACAGGCCAGATTGTGCAAACCGCCTAAGGAACAGCTAAGGACGGCCAGTTCTTTGTCCTGAGGGGCCAATCAGGGAGTGACAGACCAACAGTGGGATGGGATGGGGAAAGAGGTATAAGAGGAGGGACTGCCCCTCCATCGGGGCTCTTACCTGGGTGTTTGCCGGCTGCTGTGTCAGCCAGGGTTTGAGCCCGGATTCGAATCTGTAATAAACTCTTGCATGCTTAATCAAATTGGCTCCGGTGGTTCATCTCTTGGGGACTCGCTCCGTAACAGGCAAAAAGACTAGAACAAATGAAGACATATACCATGTGCTTGGAGAAAGCTTAACATCATAAAAAATCAATTGCTCATAAATTAACCCTTTGCACTCCGAACCATTCTGGACATTGGCTACCAGCTACTTGACGCTACTTTGCGGCGGACACGTGCGTTGAATTAACTCAATTCCCCGTAATCACTAATAAACTGCAATGTCCCCCCTGAGAGGGGACAGCGGAGTGCAAAGGGTTAATTTCTAAATATAATGCAATACCAGTAAAAATATCAACAAAAATCGTTGGGGTCAGGGAGTGGAACTAGACAGGTTGACAAAAATGGGGGAACAGCAAGTTGTTTTGACTAGTTTGCGTGTGGCCACACCTGATAGAAATCCATGGTTTAATTAAAGGAGGGGCATTGTAATAAGGAGCCTGCAGGTAGCTGGTTCAGGTTTGTTGCAGTTGCTGAAGGAATCGGATTGTTTCTTCTTTTCTTCTTTGTAGCATTCATCTGTGACTTAAGTCTTCATAGTCAAGGGAATGCACTGTGTGTTTCCACATTTATTCGTAGCATCTATAAAAAAATCCAACCAAAAAAAAAAAAATCCAACCAAAACATGGGCAGAGGACCTAAATAGACACTTATTGAAAGAGGACATAGAGAAGGCCAAGAGACATATGAAAACATGCTCAAAGTCACTAATGATCCGAGAGATGCAAATCAAAATGACAATAAGGTACCATCTCACACCTGTCAGAATGGCTATCATCAACAAATCAACAAGCAATGAAGTACTGGTGAGGATGTGGAGAAAAAGGAACCCTCGTGCACTCCTGGTGGGAATACAGACTGGTGCAGCCACTGTTCACTCATGTTCCAATGGTCAGCTGCCTTATGCATGCCCCACTCTGGGGATCGAGCCTGAAACAAGGATATGTGCCCAGACTGGGAACTGAACTGTGACTTTCTGGTTCATAGGTTGGCGCTCAGCCACTGAGCCAGGCCATCCAGGCCAGACATTATATTCTTTATGATCTGACACAATAGGAAGTACATAGTATCGCTGACATGGCATTTTTGCCAAAAACAAAAGACAAAAATAAAACACAATAAATTCAATCCAATGTCTAGATCTAACTAGTTTATCAGAAACATGGAATCTAGAGATCCATCTAGGTTAAGTAGCATCATAAGAAAGGGATTGATTGAATCCAGAATTACACTAGACAAATAATACATCCTGGAAATCATAGCAAGATGCATACCTCTTTCATAGGATACAAGAATATATTCATTCATGTATGGACTGTTTTCCTCACCGAGAATAAATCCTAGTGGAGCAGGTATTTTAGTCTGCTTTTGCTTCAGTGCCTAAAACAGTATCTATCATAAATACATTTTTGTTGAAGGAATTTCAAAGCATGTGGTGGCTCTGATAGATAATCCCTGGGGTGATTAGAACTGCAGATAGTGGAGCAGAGTGAGGGAAGCTCCTAGGTCAGCATTAAGGTTTCTGAAAGGGCTTCTCATTCCCAGTCATCCTAAGCTGAATCTTGGAACAAACACCTCTAAGAGTTAGCAGGGCAAGAGATGGGATGGGGAGGGGAACCTCTGGAAAGAGAGCACAGTGTGACTAACTGTGCAGAGGCATAAGAAAACATGGCACAACCAGTGGGAGGTGGGGGAAGACGTGATCTGACTTCCCCTCCATCTAACAAGTTATCTAGGAGTGAATTAGACTGATCCCTTCTTCTGGTGTAGCAACCTTGGAGGTTTGGCATATTTCACAGATCTAAAACAAATAACTACAAAAATTTATATGGAACCCAAAAGACCATGAATAGCTGCAGCAATTTTGAGAAAAAAGAACAAACTTGGAGGGATTACAATACCAGATATCAAGTTATACTACAAAGCCACTGTAATCAAAACATCCTGGTACTGACACAAAAACAGGCATATAGATCAATGGAAAAGAATAGAGAACCCAAAAATCGACCCAAGCCATTATGCTCAATTAATATTTGACAAAGGAGGCAAGAGCATACAATGGAGTCAAGACAATCTCTTTATTTTTTTTCTTATTTTTTATTAAGGTATTATATATGTACATACC
The DNA here is from genome assembly GCF_964339955.1 of Pipistrellus hanaki. Lineage (NCBI taxonomy): Eukaryota > Metazoa > Chordata > Mammalia > Chiroptera > Vespertilionidae > Pipistrellus > Pipistrellus hanaki. The sequence goes on from NC_140511.1 coordinate 17,578,064, forward strand.
TTACCAATCCCCACCCCACCCCACCCCCACTCCCATACATGCCCTCCCCTCCCCAGAGTTTTTTGTCCATTGGTTATGCTTATATGCGTGCATACAAGTCCTTCAGTTGATCTGAAATAAGCCAGTCAATGAAAGAAAAACACCACATGATCTCACTCATTTATGGATAATAAAGAACATTATAAACCGATTAAAAGACAAATACAGAGACAGTAAAAGAAAGAAACAGACTGTCAGATTACAGCGGGGAAGGTAGGGAGATATGGGGGAGATAAGAGATCAACCAAAAGACAATCTCTTTAATAAATGGTGTTGGGAAAATTGGACAGATACATGCAAAAAAAAAAAATGAAGCAAGACTACCAACTTCCTTCATATACAAGAATAAACTCAAAATGGATAAAAGACAAATGTAAGATGTTAAACCATAAAAATCCTGAAAGAGATCACAGGCAGCAAAATCTCAGACATTTCTCATAGCAATATGTTTACCAATACATCTCTTAGGGCAGTAGTAGGCAAACTGTGGCTCACGAGCTGTGATTTGCAGCTTGTGAGCTGAGGTTTGCTGTTCTGTTGACTAATGAGTTTGCTGACCACTGATAGACTCTCAATTTTAATAATTACAAGCTGTTGTTCTTTTTGGTTAAGCCCCTATTAGGGCAAGGGAAACTAAGGAGAAAATAAACAAATGGGATTATATCAAAATAAAAAGCTTCTGCACAGCAAAAGAAACCATCAAGAAAATGAAAAGGGAACCCAGTGTATGGGAGAACATATTTGGCAATGATACATATGATAAAAGGTTAATATCCTAAATGTATAGGAACTCATACAACTTAACAAAAGAAAAACAAACCATCTAATTAAAAAGGGGCAAAGGGCCGAAACCGGTTTGGCTCAGTGGTAGAGCGTTGGTCTGCGGACTGAAGGGTCCCAGGTTCGATTCCGGTCAAGGGCATGTACCTGAGTTGCGGGCACATCCCCAGTGGGGGGTGTGCAAGAGGCAGCTGGTCGATGTTTCTCTCTCATCGACGTTTCTATCTCTCTATATCTCTCCCTTCCTCTCTGTGAAAAATCAATAAAATATATTAAAAATAAATAAATAAATAAATAAAAAATAAAAAGGGGCAAAGGACCTAAATAGACACTTCTCCAAAAAGGACATACAGATGTCCAAGAGATATGAAAAAATCCTCAAAGTCACTGATCATAAAAAAAGATGCAAATTGAAATTACAATGAGGTATACCTGACCCACGTCAGAATGGCTATAATCAACAAATTAACAAGTGACAAGTGCTGGAAAGGATGTGGAGAAAAGGGAACCCTAGTATACTAATGCTGGGAATGCAAACAGGTGCAGCCACTGTAGAAAACAGTATGGAACAAAAATTAAAAATGGAACTGCCATTTGACCCAGTGGTCACATTTCTGGGAATATGTCCTAAGAAACCTGAAATACCAATCAGAAAGAATGTATTCACTCCTATGTTCATTGCAGCACAATTTACAATAGCTAAGATCTGGAAGCAGTCTAAGTGCCCACCAGTAGAAGAATAAATAAAGTTGTGGTACATTTACACCATGGAATCCTATATAGCAGTAAAAATGATAGATCTCTTGCCCTTTGAGACAGCATAGAGGCACTGGTGAGTGTCATGCTAAGTGAAATAAGCCAGTCAGAGAAAGACAAGTATCCCATGATCTCACTCATACGTGGAATCTAATGATCAAATTTAAACTGATGAACAAAATAGATCCAGAGACTTAGAAGTATGGAACAGACTGATGATTCTCAGAGGAAAGGTGTGGGTGGGAAAAGATCAGCCAAAGACCTTGGTATGTATATATGCATAACCCATGGAAACAGACAAAAGGGTGGTGAAGGCCTGGGGCTGGCTAGGAGGAGTCCATGGAGGGGTGGGGGGCGGTGGTAACATATGTAATACTTTCAATAGTAGATTTTTTTTTTTAAATACTCTCAGGTGAGGCTAAATAAATAAATAAATAAGAGAATATTGGAAGCACTTTGTGTACAAAGGAATTAGGTGACCACTGTTTCATGGAGCATCTGGTGGTTCAGGTTGAATCTAGCCCAGTGGATGCTCTCCATTCACATCCCCACTCTATGCAATCTATCTGCATGACTAGTCCTCTCCTGTTTCCAGTTTTCCCTCCATTGGGGTACAACTGAGGCTGGATTGTAAGGCTGAAACCTGGTCCTGAGCCCCAGCTCAGTTGGAATCTCCCCTACCTGGCAGCTTCCTTCCTGGGGTGAGGCCCTGCTTTTGTTATCTCTCACACTATTTTGAAAGGATCTCCCAAACTATGTGATTCTGATTCCCTACCAGATTACTACAAAACCCATGTTGCCCTTGGCCTGAATCCCTTGGATAGTAACACCTGCCCTAACCAGAGCAGACTTGGTTATACTTCCTTGATCTCCATAACAGTACTGTTTCTTCACAGAGGTAGCCACATCCTCTGCCCCTGTTAGTTTCTCCCAGCTCTTGCTAGCATTTGGCTTGCACTCCCCATTCAGTAGAAACACTAATATATTGTGTGCTAAAGGGTCAAGATAATTGATCTGCCTGGCCAGAATGGCTCAGTTGGTTGAGCGTTATCCCCTGCCAGTTCGATTCCAGGTCAGGGTACATACCTGGGTTGTGGGTTCAATCCCTAGTTGGGGAATGTACGGAAGGCAACTGATCGGTGTTTTTCTCTCACATCTTTGTTTCTCTCTTTTTCTACCTCTGTTCCATTCTCTGAGCATGTCCTTGGATGAGTATTAAAATAAAATGAATATATTAAAAAATTTTAAAAACAAAAAGGTAATCATTTGTCCCATCTCATTAGGTTTGAAATGCCACTTTTTTGCCAGTTGAGGCTTTCACTGGTTCGGGAGCTGGGATGGCTAGTTTTTAGTCTCTAAGCAAGGAAAGTCGGGAATAACAAACTATGAATTCCTGTTTTCACATGCAGAAAGTTCACTGAGTTTTAAGTAGCAATCAGCTCTTGCCGAAACCGGTTTGGCTCAGTGGTAGAGCGTCGGTCTGCGGACTGAAAGGTCCCAGGTTCGATTCGGGTCAAGGGCATGTACCTTGGTTGCGGGCACATCCTCGGTAGGGGGTGTGCAAGAGGCAGTTGGTTGGTGTTTCTCTCTCATCGACATTTCTAGCTCTCTCTCTCTCTCCCTTCCTCTCTGTAAAAAATCAATAAAAAATATATTTAAAAAAAAAATAAGTAGCAATCAACTCTTAATTATCCATAGTAGTGGAGGGGAGTGATGACATATTTTTATGCAGCATTGTACTAAGTCACATATGCTTCAGAGCACAATTATTTTCACAGCAGATTGACTTTGCTCGTTATGCTGTGCCTGTAATTTTATTAAAATAAGTCTGCTTTCCCTGAGCACTGTTTCTTATAATCATATGATGAGACATAAAAAAAGACTGTTTGGTGGCAGGAGCCAGTCAGTCTGGGCTTAGATATTTTGACTAGCTGCTTACTATAGAAAAATCCCATGCATCTGTCAAAGAGCCAGTCATTGTGAGCTTAGACATCAGATACAAGATCTTGGTGGGATTAGGATGGAAGTGGGATATAATTTGGAGTGAGGCATTACAAATGCAGGTAGTTATGGTAACCAAATAGGAGAACAACCTATACAGAAAGGAAAAAATTCAAGAATTCATTTATTCATTTACAACATGATGCAATGTTCACATGTTTAGGAGCCATGGTTGTGTATTTCATAGTAAAAATAATGTTATATTAAAATAGTAAAGCTTTAAGAGAGGATGTAGAGTGAGGATAAATACAGGAGAGGGAGAAGAAAAACTCACATTTACTGAGTGTGCTGTTCATGCCAAGAACTGTTTTAGGCAACTTACATGCCATAGCTCTTTCAGTCCTGGCAACAACCCTATAAAAAAGGTACTATTGTTACTCTCATTTTATAGATGGGCAATACAGAGAGGTTAAGTTATATAAGAGCCCCAGGCAATCTGATTTCAACAATATCATTACACATGTTTTCTTTTCTACTGCCTTTCACAATAGAAAATAGTGATGTTACGTGAACTTTAATATAACATCAAAGAAAAAATATTGAAATGTTTAAGCCCTGTTAATCTTAGATAAAGATGATTTGGGGAATTAAATGGATAGTAGCGGTAGATAGTGGAAAACATAATTATATTTCTACATCTACATCCACTTTAGTACAATCTTGATTACTTGCAATGACAGGGCAATACATGTTATGTTTTTAAAAGTGTCCCTTCTCGGGGCTGAGGTGAACGACCTCTGAGCAAAAATCAGATGCTAGAAAGTGAACAGTCTTTGGGAGCCTAGAAATGGAAAAAGCTAAGAACAAGCACTGGCCACATTCTCGAAGAGGAAAGCACTGAGAAGACTTGGACAAGCCCATCACCAGAGAGATGTGATCTGTTGTTTTGTCAGTTCTTATCACAGAGTAAAAAAATATAGACCTCAAAACTCCTCAATATCTGTGCTAGGATTCCCAGGCTGCCACATGGCACAAATCCAGGGGACACCATTTGCATTTTATTCTATGGATTCTACAGAACCCTTTGAGGACTAATGCTACCTCCTCAGAGCCTTAGTACTAACAAAGGAGTGCCTGGAACTACAAGCAAGAACAAGTAACAAGTGTTATTTGTTAAAGTTTAGTCTCTGAAAAGAAATGTCTTCCATTATACAGGAACCAAAGGGACTAGATCACTGTCTTACGACCTTGGGTACTGAGCTCCTGACCAACTCTGGCCTCCCTAACACAATTCAGTTTTGGGACCTGCAAACCTGAAGCCAAGCCCTAACTGGTTTGGTTCAGTGGATGGAGCGTCAGCCTGTGGACTGGAAGGTCCCGGGTTCAATTCCGGTCAAGGGCATGTAACTTGGTTGCGGGCACATCCCCAGTGGGCGGTGTGCAGGAGGCAGCTGATCAATGTTTCTCTCTCATTGATGTTTCTAACTATCTTTCCCCCATCCTTTCTATAAAAAAATCAATAAAACATATTTTTTTAAAAACCTGAAGCCAAAGCCTAGGCAATGGTCATCACCAGTATACCTTCCACCTTAAGTAGGAGACCCTGAGTGGCCACAAGTCCCCTTATTGTCCTGAAGCTGCAATAACTGTTAAAATTCTCTATATTAGGTTATATTAGTTGAGTGGCATTTATCAGGTGCTAAATATCTCACAAGGTAAACATGTTTGTAATATAAATGGGCAACTCTCTAAAGCTGTCAATGGTGCCATCGGGAGCCATATGCTGGGAGAGTTAGGCTGCAGTGGTTTGAGTGCCACCACTTCTCTGTGGCTTCTGCTTATTTCCCCCAATTTTTCCTCATGATTTATCATCTTGAAGGAACTCCCAAAGGTCTACAGTCTTTTCCTTTCACCTAAGTTATTCTGGGACTATTTCCCACAGACCACAGAAGCCTGTACAATTTAGTGTCAGTATATGTCTAGAAAAATAGGTAGAATACATGCAAGGAGAACAATCATATCAGTAGAAAGCCCCATCCTATCTGCTAGTTTAGATCACATTTTCCCTTCAAAGTGCCTCAGCTCACGTGTAGTGGTTATGGGGCACATGCAGAGCTCATGCTCAGCTGAAATCCGATGGCATTCATGAAGAAGTGCCCCTGGAAAAGATAGCATTTACCAAACGAGGGAGCATGCGAAAAGTACATCATGGTATGGTGTAGAATATCTTCCTTCAAGATGATAAGTCATTCCTGGGACTGGGACTGCCTGCTTTATTGTACATTTTCACTTGAGGTTGAAATTTCCTATACCAGCACTGTCCAACAGAAGTTTTTGCAAAGATGTAAATGTTCCATATATGCACTCTCCACAATGGTAGCCAAAGCTACGTGTGGCTGCCAAGCACTTGCAGTGCAACTGGTCCAACTGAGAATCTGAATTTTAAATCTTCCTTTTTTATTTTTTTTTAATTTTATTTTTTTGTTTTTGTTTTGTTAATCCTTACCCAAGGATATTTTTCCATTGATTTTTAGAGAGAGTGGAAAGGAGGGGGAAAGAAAGGGAGAAACACCAATGTGAGAGAGACACATCATTGGTTGCCTTACCAGGGCAGGGAATCGAGCCACAACCGGTAAGTGCACTTGATTGCAATTAAACCCGGAACCCTTCAGTCCAAAAGACGGATGCTCTATCCACTGAGCCAAACTAGCTAGGGCTTATTTCATTCTAATGAATTGAAATGTTAGTAGCATGTGTGGTTAAGTAGCTACCATATTGGACAATGCTGCTGTGAAAGAAAAAGAACTACAAAAAATGATCTGTGGTAGAGAACCACTGGGAAGCTCCCTGCCTGCTTCCGCAGCACTCCCCATTGAAGAATAATGACAGTGTCACTCGGTGATCGGGACCGGGGGTGACAGCAGTTTGCAGTTTCTTTCTGTCATTCAGTGAACAGTAGGAGACCAGCAGCTGCCAAACACCTAGGTATGTTTATGACCCATGGATGCTGCTTCATAAAGAAAAGCTTGGCTTACACCAAACAGGTCTTCTAAATGTGATTACACTTACAGATTGGGTTTACCAACAGTTAGAAACCATAATACAAAATACTCAGATAAATTACTTTTTTAGCACATGTCAAACAAAGTTTTACTGAACCTATGAATGAGAGAACCAGCGGGGGACAAGGTCACTGCTTGCAGAAGCATGTGAACAACTGAGATTTAGTCTGTCCGGAAGGAAATGCTGCATTAAGATTGCTAAGTTAGATACAAAACTGGTTACTTTCCTATGGAGCAATAAAATTCATTTCTCTATCTGACCCGAGAAAGAAGAGATACAGGTGGAAATGAAGAAGGGAGGGTGGCACCTCAAACTGTGGAGTAACTAACACTGCATTTATCTTTCTAGGCACCTAAGATCTCTTTCAAATATCTGGTCTTCTTTCAGAGAATTTTCATAACCATTCCTTTCTTTTCCTTCCCATTGCTACCCAATCACTTTAGTTTCTTATCATTTCACTAGAGGCCTGATGCACAAAATTCATGCATGGGGATGGCCCTCAGGACAGCCTGCACCCTCTCCAATCAGGGACCCCTTGGACATCTCTCTCACAATCCGGGACTGCTGGCTCCTAACTACTCACCTGCCTGCCTACCTGATTGCCCCTAACTTCCCCCCCTCCCCTTTTCTGGCCTTGTCACCCCCAACTGCCTTCCCCACTGGCCTAGTCTCCCTCAACTGCCCCCCCCCCCCCTTGCTGGTCTGGTTGCCCCATGCAGCCTTCTGTTCAGTCATTTGGTCATCCCTCACTAACCCCCCTGCCGGCCTAGTAGCCCCATGCAGCCTGCTGTTCAGTCTTTACTGTTACTGTGATGACGTCCTGGACAATTTGCATGTTCCTCTATTATTAGTATAGATTGTCAAAGGCAGTTAAGCAAACAAGTTTTCTGAGCTGTTTAAGATTCAGGAATGCTTCTGAAATCACTTTTTATCTCTACTGTGATAAATTGTTCATTGAATACTACAAAGATAATGGATGGAACTCAGAATCATGAATACCCTGCCCTTTCAAGAAAAGCTTAGTAAGTTTTTATAATTAAAAAAATCAACTAATGTTCTTTTTTTTTAAAAAAAATATTTATTTTTATTTTATTTTTTTAAAATATATTTTATTGATTTTGTACAGAGAGTAAGGGAGAGAGATAGTTAGAAACATCGATGAGAGAGAGTCATCGATCAGCTGCCTCTTGCACACCCCCTACTGGGGATATGCCGCAACCAAGGTACATGCCCTTGACTGGAATCGAACCCGGGACCCTTCAGTCCCCAAGCCGACGCTCTATCCATTGAGCCAAACCGGTCTCGGCAAAAAAATCAACTAATGTTCTTAAAATTCACCTTTAATTTTAAAATTTATCATTGTTTTCTGACGTATAGTTATCTGAAGCATTTGAAACAATTAAAAGGTGCCAAACATTTTTAATCTGTTAGAAGGAAGGGACAGAGAAAGGGGGCGGGGGAGGATACCAGTAAGCTTCCAATTTCTGAGTACTAAAAAAATTATCTTCTTTTTAAGTTAGGTGGTTACAGATCAATAAAGAGAAAAATGTGACCCATGCATGGGAAGGAGCAAGTAATCTGGTATGAATGGTGCCCTGGGGTGTGAGGTGGGAGCAGAGAGATTTGAGAAGAGAGAACTGGCAGACAACAGTTTGAAAGAGTCACACTTCTATGAACAGGAGTTTGGATTTCATTGCTGAAAGTCACTGATGAAATTTAGTTAAGGAGACCAATTTGCAAGTTTCATGAAACTCATTTCGGTAGCAGTGCAGAAAATCAGAGGGAATGTGTGGGTGAGAAGAGATGAACTAAATAACTTGTATGCATGGATGCATAACCCTGAACACAGACACTAAGGTGGTGAAGGTCTGGGGCAGCGGGTGAGGGTGGGCTAGAAGGGGTCAATGGGGGTAGAAGGGGGATATATGTAATATTTTGAACAATAAAGATTTCAAAGAGAAAAAGGAAATCAGAGGTGAGGCTTAAGACAGGGGTTAAGAAATCAATGCGTGAGACGTTTAGAAGCAGTAATCAGCGGGACTTGACCTCAAATGCAGAAATGATTGTGCACTGCATGAAGCAGATCATTCACCGTGATAAATTCTGAGGCGCAGGCTGTATGTGGAATGGAATTCAGGCCAGGGGATAATTATAAGAGCTGGAGAAGCCGGGAAGATTTTTGAATATCTAGTTATGAAGTCGTGCCTTCTGTGAGTCCTTGAGAGGTTGCTGCTTGCTACATAAACCACAGTTTCTGTGTGAAAGAACTGAGCTTTTTACTCAAGCACAGATCAAGACTTCAAAATCTGGCTTGCTCCTGATTATTTAAAGAGCTAAGTAATTAAATATTTTGAGCTTCTCAAATAATACAGTATTTAGCTAATCTATGAAAAAGTAAAACGAGTTGGAAATGTATGTTGGTAGTTAATCCAGCTACAAGTCAGGTATACCAGGGGATGAGTTATTTGCCCAAGGAGTTAAACCACACCTAACCCAGTAGTGGCTGTGGGGAATCTGAGTGCAGTGAGGAAGACCATAGACGTTCTGCTCCAGGTTTTAAGAACGTGGAGCACTGGCTTAGATACGGAGACTTTGTGTTCGGCTTTGTGAACAGGAGTTAATTAATCTAGAAGCATCCCGAGGCTGCGGAAATATGACAAGCCGACTTTCCGGAGAACTAACGAGATGTCTAGTGCATATATGGGAGTGGGGTGGGGGTGGGGGCACTGGGGGAATATGGACACATAGGTAATACCTTAATCAATAAGAAAAAAAACTGAAAAAAAATAAAAGAGGATCCATGAAATTACTACCTGCAGTAGTGTAGCAACACTCCCCTTTTTGAAAGAATGATGAAACCATAGCTTTACAAATGAATGAAAAGCGGCCTACAGAGCAAATCCTATATAATAAGAGCCTAACATGCTAAGGACTACCAGAGGTGTTTACGGCACGTCTTCCTTTTTAAGCAGCACGAATGCTCTGGCACCGCCGTGCCCGTGGTTATGCATTCCTATGTACAGCGCTGAACTATGCATTAAAATATATTTTAAGCACTTAAATTATTTTCATTTTTACTACATAAAAATAATTTAAGTGCTTAAAATATATTTTAATGCATAGTTAAGTGATGTTTACACCAAATAAAAAACAGCTAATGTATCTTGAGTGCTTACCTAATAATTCAGTAGCTAACTAGTGGCTATCTAAGCACTAAACAGATGTTATTCAACAAATGTGTTACTATTTGAGGCCCAGTGCATGAAATTTGTGCACTTGGGGGAGAGGGGATCCCTCAGCCCGGCCTGCACCCTCTCGCAGTATGGGAGCCCTTGGGGGCTGACTGCTGCAGAGGAGGGAGAATCTCCCGCCACAGCCACTGAGCTCACCAGCTGTGAGCCCAGCTTCTGGCTGACCAGCACTCCCCCTATGGGAGGGCACTGCGACCAGGAGGTAGCTCCTGCATTGAGTGTCTGCCCTCTGGTGGTCAGTGCACATCATAGCCCTAGCTTGCAGGCTCCATCCCCAGTAAGGGGTCTGCAGGAGGCAGCCAATCAATGATTCTCTCTCATCATGGATGTCTCTCTCTCCCCTCTCCCTTCCTCTCTGAAATCAATAAAAACCCTATATAATAAAAGGCTAATGTTTTTTGTTGTCTGCCCACAGCTCCCCTTCCAGTACTTACAACAGTAACTGCTGCACGGTAGAGGCTCAGCAAGTATTTGTTGGGTGAAGCTCCTACAAATGCATGGGATCATCTGAGTGACTAACATTTACTGAGCACCTACTATGTGTCAAGCCCTATGCTAGTCAGGAGTGATAGCAGAGTAGTTATTGTCCATGACTGTATGGAGCTAAAAAAATCACAGATAAAATTTCAGATAACTTTCTACTAAACAGAAATTTTCTTTATTAAAGTGTATGATTTCTTCTATATAATTATACATAATTTAATTCATTTAGTAACACTTTATAACAAAAGTTTATCTTTAAAATTCTATACACTTATCCCAGCATCCCAAATACTTCACAAACTACAATTACTTTATTAAAAAAACCATCCCTGTTCCTCCCTATAGGAGAAGTCTACATTTTTATTTATTTATTTATTTATTTATTTATTTATTTATTTATTTATTTATTAAATTATTTTTGTACATATACCATTTATGGGTAAAACAAGGTCAGCAATAGCAGTAGACTAAATGTTTCCTAATTAATCTCTACTTTCAAATTTCTCTCAGGTGCACTTCTTTGGTACTTTACCGTAAGACTGCTGCCCTGGCTGGTTTGGCTCAGTGGAGAGAGCGTCAGCCTGCGGACCAAAGGGTCAAGGACCCGAACCTTGACTGCAGGCTCCTCCCCACCTGGGCCCTGGTCGGGGCATGTGCAGGAGGCAACCAACTGATATGTTTCTCTCACATCAATGTTTCTCTCTCTTTTCCTCTCTCTTCCAATCTCTCTAAAAATCAAAGGAAAAATATCCTCTGGTGAGGGTTAACAACAGCAACAGGAAAAAAAAGACTGCTAATTTAGACTACTTTGTAAGAAAAAAGCTGAGTGTTTCTTTCCTGACTATGATATGTTCATTCTGATAATCAGGCCTTTTGAAGAATCACACACCAGTTCCCCTGGTCATAGTAGCTTTGCAGAATGCTGACATTATTCAAAGTCTGGCAGGCAGCTTCCAATTCTCCCTCACAGAACACATGGTAGTAACGATGAAGCACAGGGCCTGTGTCATGGGTTCCTGTCAGACCAAATGGCTCCGTAGGTTTTTCCTTACTTGCATTTCCCTTAAGGTGCCAGGGAACCAGTAAGTCTTGAGAATGGAAAGAAGTCCTGTTAGTGTGAATAGGCAGCATGGAATTAGCAACTTCCCTCGAATGACATCTTCCTTTCTGAAAGTCATTAATGGAGGGAATGGAACATGCTGAATCTTGGTGGCCTCTGTCAGGCACTGGCTCCACAAACAGCTCCTGTGCTGATGGGTCACTGCTGATCTCTTGCCTTCCTTGATTAGATTTGTTTTCTCTGAGATACTTGGACTTCTTCTTCTGATACTCTTGTTCCATCGCCCACACATAAATGAGTGCCTTCCCACCAGGTCTCAAGAGTCGGGCAATTTCTTGAAGAGCTGCCATTCTGCGCTCCTAATAAAAAAAAGCATGTTGCTATTTATCAACCAGGAGACTGAGAGAAAACAAAAATTAACTGACTGTAGGACTGCTCTCAATTAAGATAAATGGCCCAGAAAACCTAACAAAATATCTTCTATAAAACAAAAAAGAGAAAAAAAAGAAGGGGAATTTTGTTCTGTTATTGAGTGGTTAAAAAATAGTGTTGAAGGAAAAGGAAATTTTTATTTCTGTTAATAAAATAGAGGCATAGAGTGTTTTCCATTTTGTTTTGTTTTGAATTCAGCTAAGGTTATAAAGTATACTAACTAAAATTGCTGGAGACTCCAGCACAGAGTGATCTATAGATTAGGGGAGAAATCACTGACACCCAAGAAAGGGGAATTTTTCCTATAAAAAATATAAAATTCGCTCTAACTGGTTTGGCTCAGTGGATGGTGTCGAACTATGGACTCAAAGGTCCTGGGTTCAATTCCAGTCAAGGACATGTACCTTGGTTGCGGGTACATTCCCAGTGGGGGTTGTGCAGGAGGCAGCTGATTGATGTTTCCCTCTTATTGATGTTTCTGACTCTCCCTCTCCCTTCCTCTCTGTAAAAAAATAAATAATATATTAAAAAATAAAAATGTGACTAATTAAAGGCATAAGAGTCATATTTCTACCAATTACGTACATATATATATATATATATATATATATATATATATATATTTGTTGGTTTCAGAGACGGAGAGGGAGAGAGAGAGAAACATCAGTGATGACAATCATTGATTGGCTGCCTCCTGCATGCCCTCTACTGGGGATCAAGCCTGCAACACGTGTGCCCTTGACCAAAATTGAACTTGGGACCCTTCAGTCTGCAGGCTGATGCTCTATCCACTGAGCCAAACCAGCTAGGGCAAGTACCTTATTTTTGAAAAAACAATAGGGAAACAAATAGAATGGGAAGGAAGTGAGATTCTGATGTCAGGGATGAGTGAGAGTTGAGAAAGAAAAATGGAAACAGAAATAGAGAGGAGGCTCAGAGGCTGAGGAGAGAGTCTACTCAAGAGGCACAGAGTTCTCTTAAAATCTTACAGCTAAACTTTAAAGATGAGCAGGCTGCTGTGGACCGAGGCCACTGGGGTCTGAAGGATCTTAGGATGGCTGGGCAAAAACTTGCTCTAAAGGACAATGACTGGGTAGCTTTTGGGGAAGTACATATCCCAAAAACGAAGGTCACTGCTAACTCCTTGAACTCCTGAAATGAGACCCTCACCTCCAGGTTGGCCACTCTACCTGAGAATCTACCTGCTAGCACTTGCTACAAGGCCAAGGTAGCGAAGGCTGGGTTGGTAGGTGACTTTGAAAAGCTTAATGCCCTGAAGGTTCCTATGCCAGAGCATATAGTACCGTGGTGGGTGATGAAGAAAGAGATGTGAAAAGTTGTGTTGAGTTTTGGTCTCTCTTGAAGGCCAGGATTGAGCAATATGGGAAAGAGCTGGAGAAGACGAAGAACATAATTCCATTTAATCAGATGACCACTGAGGATTTGAAAACTAGACAAGAAGAGGCATCCCTACTGGCCTCCCAAGCCAACTGAGGATTTACAAACTTGAGTGTAGGAGAAAGTACTGGCTCTCATATACAAACTCGGACATTAAGAATAATCAGATAGTGAAAAAAAATTAAAGATGAGTAAGTCTCAAGGTAGGAAAAAGGTAGAAACATGCAGCAATAACAACATCAACATACAGTTCATTAGGCTTCTGTTTAACTAAGTACAACTTCCATGTAACTCAACTCCCTTCCACATGCTCTCTTAACAAGTGGTGCAAAATATGACAAGAGAATGAAAGAAAAGAAAAGCCAATACGAGTTCCAACTAGTAAAATCCATGAACATTTCCTGCCACTTTAGTTACAAGTTCTGGGAGAGAGAAAGACAGTACTTACTGCTGTCGCAAAATGGTGAATAACAGCAATGGAGATGCAGGCATCACAGGACCCACTGCGGACTGGCACTGACAATGCATCACAGACAAAGGCCTGAAACTGCTTCTCTCGACAAATGTCCACAAGGTTTTGGCTATGATCACAGCCGATCTATAATAGAGAAAGTCACAACACCTTACTTAAATGGCATGAGAAATTAAGAGCAATGGATTTACTGCTTACCATAAAGTTATGAGACAGATTTCATATGGTGAAATGGTCTAAGACCATGATATTATCAATTTTTACAGCCAGTACAAAGTAAGAATATATAATTCACTGGACAGCATTTATTACCTTAACAAGTATCAAACAGAACTCAAATTAGTGAATGTAAACAAATGACTAGAATAAAAACGACAGCAGTGGGTATGTGAGGCCCTAATGGATACCTAAGTGATCACCATTCAGGATCTAGATCGCTATGTAATATCACACACATAAAAATGAAAACTATCCCATAAACATAGTCTTTTGAGGGAGCTAAAAATAAGAGGATCTAAAGTATCTGTCATTATTAATAAACTATACTCTGATGGTCCAGAATAAAAAATTAGCTGTTGTTTTTTTTTCCTGCTTTATACTTACTTGTGCAATCAGAAAATAAAATCTCCAAATAATAAAAAAAGTAATTTATTTCATTTTTTTAAATTATTGATTTTGTTCTGCTAAACACCTAATCAATATATAAAAACCCAGGGTCCATAACATCCAAAATAACCAAAGGCTTGACTGAACACCAGATGTCAGTCCTGCAGTCTGACCCAGCACTGACTGTTGAGGGGGCTGCAGATCAGGCCCAGAGAAGCAGGGTCTGATCCGCAGCCTCTGTGACAGCTGTTGATCAGCCATTGCCTCTCTCTTTCTTTCTGGAATTCACCAGCAGCCACACCTCTGTTTCTCTCTGGGCCTCCATGGGGGCTGCTGATCAGCCCCACCTCTCTGATCAGGCCTGGAGATAGGCCTGGAGACACTGACTGGCATACCCTGTTTTCCCGAAAATAAGACAGTGTCTTATATTAATTTTTGCTCCCAAAGATGCACTAGGTCTTATTTTCAGGGGATGTCTTATTTTTCCATGAAGAAGAATACGGTACACATTTATTGTTAAATGAAAATAAAGGAAATTTATTACCTGTATACGGTACGGTAGTACGGTAGTTGTCAACACAAACCAGACAAACTGTAAATCCTACAGTATCAAGAATTTACTCATTTATTCAATGACAATCATGTCATCATCTTCTGGAACATCATCATCAGAATCTAATTCCTGAATTTCCTGGTGAATTTCTTGTGACTCCATTTCTTTCAGAATCAGTGGACCAAATCTCTCATGTTTAACCTAGGGAGGGCCTTATTTTCGGGGGGATGCCTTATATTTCACTCAGAAGGAAACCTGAAAGTAGGTCTTATTTTCAGAGGATGTCTTATTTTCGGGGAAACACGGTAGAAACCGACCAATCAAATGGGTGCTACTATAAAGGGAGTAAGTGCCTTGAAAGTATAAAATCTTTGCTTATAAAATTTATCTCTGAAAATAAAGCCAAAAGTTAGTTAGATAGAAATGAAGAGTAACTGAAGAAGTCTAAAAAAGAAATGGTTCTTAGTCAGAATATAAAAATTTTGAATTAAAGGGAAGAGTAAGCTCAGGCATGGCTGAGATCAGATAAAAACAAATTCACCACATTTACTTCTTACAGAAATTGAAAGCAGTTCATAAAACTATTGCCATGAAAGCCCAACCTGGTATTTTAAAAATGCATTGTTAAAGAAATTATATATAAAGTAAGTTTGTAATTTTTTTCGATTCTGTGATTATCCTACATTTGAATATCAGAATGACTGTCTCAGGTCACATCCACTGAATATCAAATGCACATATTTTCACATTTGAAGATGGCTGTTCAAAATACTCAGGTATTATGGCTACATCCAAGTTGAAGGCTCAGCAGCTTAAAAAAGCAGGCTTCACGCCCTGGTTGATTTGGTTTTGTGGTCAGTGTCCACCCTCAGGTGGGTTCAATCCCTGGGCAAAGTCACATACCTCAGTTGCAGGTTTGATCCCCAATTGGGGCACATGTGGGAGGCAACCCATCAATGTGTCTCTCTTGCAGGAGGTAACCAATTGATCTCTTTCTCTCACTCACTCTCTCTCAGCCTTCTCCACCCCCTCTTCCCTCCCTTCCACTCTCTAAAAAATCAATGGGAAAAATATCCTCAGGTGAGGATTAAAAAACAAACAAACAGAGTGAGGAGAATCCAAGATGGTGGCATAGGTAACACCTAACTGCAGCCTCACACAACAATTTCAATAAAATACAACTAAAATATAAAATGGACATTACCCAGAACTACAGGAAAGTCGACTGACTGGAAATTCTACAACGAGAAGGAAAGAGAAAATCAGAAGGAAAATCAGAGGAGCTGTAAAAGCCTAAGGTACGGAGACACGCCGCGCGCTGAGAGGACGGAGCCGGAGAGGAGGGGTCGGCTGAGTGCCTGGCTGGCGTTCCTTAGCAGGAAGGAGATAAAAGCTCCGGACTGTGCTGAGCCCCAGTTCCGACAGCACTGAAGTCCAGTTCTGGGTGAGACCCTGGGGACCCAGGCTCATACAGAGGGAGCCTGGGCTGTTAGGTGGAATCTTAGGGGAGCGGCAAAAGGCAGAGCCCCCAGAGGCGTACGCATTGCGCGCAGAGGACGGACCATTGACTCTGCTGCTAGATTGCCTGGTGGGAAGGAGAAAAAAGCTCCAGACTGTGCTGAGCCCCAGTTCCAACTGCACTGAACCCTAGTTCTGAGTAAGACCGTGGGGACACAGGCTCAAACAGAGGGAGCCTGGGCTGTAAAGTGGAAACCCAGGGGAGCAGCGAAAGGAAGTCCTGGAGGCACGCACATTGCACGCAGAGAAGGGGCGGTTGACTGTGCCGCTGGATTGCCCTGGCGGGAGGGAGACAGGGGCTCCAGACTGCTCTGAACTCCACTTCCAACTCCACTGCCAACTGAACTGAACCCCAGTTGTGGGCTCATTGGGGGAAAGACTAGACTGTCTGGTAGCAGGCGAAACTCGAGGGCACCTTTCTCTCAGAGGTGCTTGTAGCGAGTACTGAAGGACACTGAAGAACACTGAGACTCAGGAGCTTCATAGGGCATGGCTGACGGAAGCTAAGGCTGTAGGCTCCACCCTGAAACTCCGCCCCATCCAAGCTGAACACAGAGACTTTTAAGGCTACCAACTCAGGGAAGCTGCGAAAATGCTGAGACAAGGAAACAGATCACAAATGAAAGAAATGGAGGACAAAAAGCGACTGGATATAGAGTTCAAAACCACGCTTATAAGGTTTTTCAAGAATTTCCTAGAAAAGGTCGATAAGACCTATAAGGATGTGAAAAGGGATCAACTAGAAATAATAAGGGATCAACAAGAAGTAATAAGGGGTCAACAAGAAATAAAGAATACATTGTCTGAAATAAAAAATATTATACAAAATCTTAAAAACAGAATGGAAGATCGCAAGAATCAAGTCAAAGATTTGGAACATAAAGAGCCAGAAGATACTCCTCCACAGAAGCAAGAAGACAAGAGAATCCAGAAAGTTGAAGATAATGCAAGAAACCTCTGGGACAACTTCAAGCGAACCAACATCAGAATTATGGGGGTCCCAGAAGATGAGAGAGAGCAAGGTATCGAAAACATACTGAAAGAAATAGTGACAGAAAACTTCCTCTATCTGATGAAAGAATTAGACCTACAAGTCCAGGAAGCACACAGAACCCCAAACAAAAGGAATTCAAAGAGGACCACACCAAGACAAATCATAATTAAAATTCCAAGAGCAAAAGACAAAGAGAGAATATTAAAAGCAGCAAAAGAGAAACAGGCAATTACCTATAAAGGAGCACCCATACGATTGTCAGCTGATTTCTCAACAGAAACCATGCAGACCAGAGGGGAATGGCAAGAAATATTCAAGGTGATAAATAGCAAGAACCTACAGCCAAAAATACTCTACCCAGCAAAGCTATCACTCAGAATCGAAGGCCAGATAGAGAGCTTCACTAATAAAAAAAAAGCTAAAGGAGTTCATCACCACGAAACCAGAATTATATGAATTATTGAAGGGGGTTCTTTTGGAAGAGAAAGAAAATAAAGATAAAAATCATGAACAACAAATACGTAACTATCAACAAGTGAATCTAAAAACCAAGGGAATTAAAAAACCTGATGAACAATATTAACTGGTGAATATAATAGAATCAGAGGGAGTGGACTGACGATTCTCGGGGAAAAGAGGAGTGGGGGTGTGGGAAGAGACTGAACATAAACTGTGCACCTATGGATGAGGACAATGGGGGATGGGGAGAGGGCAGAGGGTGGGGTAGGAACCTGGAGGATGGGAAAAAAATGAGGAACTTTTGTAATATGAACAATAAAGGTTTATTAAAAAACAAACAAAAAAAAAAAAAAAAAAACAAGCTTCCCTTTTGTCATAAGTAACTCAATTTCTGGTAAAATAAAAATGAGAATTACAAACAGACAAGCAGGCTCCAGGAACAATAGACAGGAAGGAATACATGCAGACAGGAGGGGATACATGACTAAGGTTGCAGGGCTAGACCCAAGATATGCACCCACATCTTGCCTGATGCCAGTTTTCTGTTTTCAGTAGCTGTAACTTCCTTTTCTATGGACCACTTTCCCCCCCCATTTTTTGCTGTGCTAGGAAGTAGGAAGTTCTCTCTGCACCAGAGCATTGTTGCAAATACTCATGTATACTCTTCTCTGTGAGGACTGGTTATAATTTTTCTGCATCCTAAAAAAAATCATTGTATAACGGGGAGAAGATGATAATATCCTTACAAATAAAGTGGAAAGAAAGCCAGAAGCAACAATTACTTGCCATATATAACTCCTTATTTATGCCAAGATACTTTCCATTTCCACATCCAACATCGGCCACTAAGGAACCACTTGGCAAGGCTTTCAAAAACTCCACAATGTGTGGCCAAGGAGTATGTCTCGTGCTGCTGAAGTGCCCAGCGATCTTTTCATACACTTGATGGACATATTTTTGCTCCAACTGTGAGGCTTCTTTATCACTCTCTGGAAATGATGGAGGAGGTTCCTTCATTTGGCTGTCACAGACCAAAGGATAACCTAATGAAAAAACAAGGTAATATAAATCTTTTCTTTTTATCCAAATGATTCACAAGGTCTTATGCTTTCTTAAAAGGAAAAAGCAAATCAGTTCAAATTTGGTGACTAGGGATAAGAAGCCTCTGATTTATGAGTTAGAAAACAGAAGGAAGAAAATCCATTTACAAGACATGACTGCAATTCTGTACGTCTTAAAATGAAGATGCCTATTTCACCTTTGGATTAAAGGTCCTCACTCAGGAAAGCATCTTGATGGGCCAGGCCTAAGCAGAAGATATTTAGTTACATTAACAAGTTTTAGGGTGAAAGTTCTGGGGGCACTAAAACTTTTAGAAGAATGAAACCTAGAAGCAAAATGTCATTAGGTAATAATCACAAGTGTTTAATAAACACTATCTGAAGCAGTTTATATATGTCTCGTCTCAATTCTCACACTATAAAATAGGTACTATTACACCCATTTTATAGACGAGAAGCTGAAGGACGGAATCCTACCTAATAAAAGAGAAACATGCAAATTGACCGCACCTTTGCTATGCCCACAGCCAATCAGGGCGAGTATGTAAATTAACCCAACCAAGATGGCAGTTAATTTGCATATCCAGGCCAGAACAAAGACTGAAGACAGCATAGAAAGAAGCCAAGTGCTGAAGGAAGCTGCGGAGAAGCAAGCAAGTAAGGCGGCAGAGAAGGAAGGGAAGCAAGCAGGGTAGGGAGAAGGGACAGAAGCAGGCGGAGCAGCAAGAAGGGAGGAAAGCAGGCGGGCTGGGGGAGAAGGGAGGGAAACAAGCAGGGCAGCGACCGCAGCAGGAAGCCCTATTGCAGGAATCTTCCTGCAACAGGCTACGGTGTTAAATAATAATCCCAAAGTGACAAAGACGGTAGGTCATTGAGCCAGGATTTGAACCCAGGCAGTGGAGACTCTAGAGTCCATATTCAAAATGACTACACTTCTCCAATCGAATTGCCTTCTTCAATAGAAGGAGCAAAACCAAGTAGAGGACGTGACAGAGGAAATTTAGGATACAATGTCTCAAATTAATTTTGAAGTTGTCCCCTGTCCTCTACAATACTCATTTCAAATCCTTGCCCATTCTGTACTGTGCTATAATTCTCCTTTGTCTTCAGCCAAAGTTTGTGACACACATCTTTTAAAGGGTAGTATTCTTGAGAGTGAAAGGAGTAGTGCTCCCAGGGAAATCACAAACAAGACTGAGACAATAATTAGAAATAGTATTGGGCTATAGCACTGATGGATTCAGATATTTTCCTTTGATATAACTAGCGTATGCCAAAACTTGAGAAAGCCTAGAATGGGGGTAGAATTGGTAAGGAGCATGTAGTCCTTACCAATGTGTAAAGTGAAACTCTAAACATTTTAATTGGACATTTAAGAAAAGGGTGGCCCCAGAAAGCTTGAGGACTCCAAAACATATATGTGGAAACAGATAAGTTACATTATGTTGGTTACATCAGAATTGCAATCACTCTACAATATACATTATAATTATTCTAAATTGGTAATAGTAAAATTTTACTCTCTTGGAAATTATGAAGATCTAAGTTGTCGAAAGGGAATAGGGACCCTTATCTTTAAAATCTATAAATTTGTACCAAAAGTATCCAAAAGATGGCCATGAACTTAAAAAAAAAAATCTGTGAACTAACTATAATCAGAACTTTTTATAGGACCCCTTACATTGAATTAATGCCATAACAAAGAAACATTTGCATAAGAAAACTAGCTTGTATGTTTAACTAGACTTCAAGTTCCTTTAGAACAAGTGCCATAGTAGACATTTCAAGTTTTCTAACAGGAAACTTGTAGTTATAATAAAGGTTTTTCATTTTAAATGTTTTTAAGATTATGACTAGACCCAAAAGCAATTCCTAGATAACTCCCATAATTAAAACCCACAGGATATAAATAAGATCTTATACATCACTGTCATTAAAAAATAATTTATAAAATGAAAAAGGTTTTTAGCTATTGACTCTAAGAAATATAGGTCATGGCATACTTGTAAAGGCAACTCAAAATAGCATCATATTGACAAAGTTTGTGAGTACTTTTTAAAAAAAAATATGTTTTCATTGATTTCAGAGAGGAAAGGAGAGGGAGAGAGAGATAGAAACATCAATGATGATAATCACTGATTGGCTGCCTCCTGCACACTCCCAGCTGGGGATGGAACCTGCAACCTGGGCATGTGCCCTGACCAGGAACTGGACTGTGACCTCCTGGTTCCTAGGTCGATGCTAAACCAGTGAGCCACGCTGGCCGGGCTTTTTGAGTATTTCTTTTATTCTTTAATAGATTTCCAAATTGACACAAACCACTGTTTGTCCTCCTACAGTTATCTCCAATTTCTCATATCCAATTTCCCCTTTGAATCGATGAGGAGTAATTTAAAAGCTTCACAAGCTGTTTCCAACAAAACCTAATTTTATGGTATTTTAATGTGCTATAATTGTAGCACGCTTAACTGTGACTTCAATTAAAAAATATTTATTTGGCATCCAATATGCTCAAGTACTATTTGTACAAAATAAACATGAATTAGGTGGAGTCCCTATGTTCAAAGAATATAAACTCATTTTAATGAGGGTGGTCAAGAAAAATATATATAAATATATTTTATACTTAAAAGTATATGTAAATAGTAGGCAACATGTTGTAAATAACTTTAATAAGGTTATAGCAAAGCTTTCCTTGGCTCTGTTTGGACTTTAAGAAATTTTCATACTAGATTTATTCCATTTTACAATAAAATCAAAATTATATACTTACTACAGTCACAAGGTGTTTGCCTCACTTTCCTGAATGTAAATGATGTCCGTATTCCCCTCTTGCTTAAAGTTAGGTCTCCAACATCACCAGTGATAATTCCACTTTTGTGACCCTTGGATGCTTGAACAGTATCAAATTTTCTTGGTGTTATTCTAAAAACAACAGTAGAAATAATTTATTTAATGTGGTTAAAGATCCTGCCCCCATGTGGACACAAGAGGGACATCACAAGATGGCCAGCAGGGGAGGGCAGTTGGGAGGCACCAGCCTGCAAGGGAGGGCAGTTGAGAGGGACCAGGCCTGCAAGGGAGGGCAGTTGGAGGCGATCAACCCTGCAAGGGAGAATAGTTAGGGGTGACCAGGCTGGCAGAGGAGGGAAGTTGGGGCAAACAGGCTGGCAGGGGAGCAGTTAGACATCAATCAGGCTGGCAGGGGAGTGATTAGGGGGTGATCAGGCTGGCAGGCAGAAGTGGTTAGGGGCAATCAGGAAGGCAGACAGGTGAGCAGTTGGGACCCAATAGTCCTGGGTTGTGAGAGGGATGTTGAACATCCCTCGAGGGGTCCCAGACTGGAGAGGGTGCAGGTTGGGCTGAGGGACAACCCCCACCCTGTGCAGGAATTTAGTGCACCGGGCCTCTAGTAATAATGATAACATGTGAGAGACAAACACATGGCAAAACGTTCACATTTGATAAATCTACAATAGGTGAAAGGTGAAGATAGTTCACAGTACTAGGCTTGCAATTTTCTTTAAATTTTAATTCTTTTCAAAGAAAAGGTATAAAAAGAGATAGATGTCCCTGGGTTTTAAACCCAGAGGACTCAATGTGCAGGCCTGGGGCATGGTTCTGGTGGCTCATAGGAAAGAATGAGAACTCTCACAAAGCAAAGGGTATCTGTGGTCAAGGTCATCTCAATACGTACCCATGGGTCCAAAGGTATCTAGATTCTCCTGTCATCACCAGCAAACTCCGACGAGGCAACATGACTGGCACTGTGACACCATCTGGGTGCTTAAAATCCATGACGATCTGGAAGTAAAGGAAAAAGCACAAAGATTAACCACAAGATGCACTCCAAGGAGAAGAATAATTCACCGATTCTGACTATCTTTCTAGGCTAACGGAGATTAAAACATGACAATGCTTAGAGAATTTATGTGCACTCAAACTTTGATGCTCATAAAACTCAACTGAATGACTAAAAAACTTACTTCGTCCATAGAGAGACTCAGCAGGTCTAGGGTGAGAGGCCCAGGAGTTGGCATTTCTAGCAAGCACCCCAGAAGATTATGATGCAGGTGGTCTGAGGACCATACATACTACACAAAACACTAGGGTAAGTGGTCCAATGCAGGGACCGTGGAGCTGAACCTCCATATCCTGGTTCTTCCATTTACCAGCCATGTGACCTAAGGGACAGCAAGCCCCTTAATCCCTCTGTGCCACAATGTTTAATAAATTAAATATGTAATGATACAAATATAAATATACTGGCATACGTAAATACAAAAAATAGTGACCATTATTATTTTAATGACCATTATTATTAATAGAATTATAATAATAATCCAAGGAGAAATCAGTAAGTGCTACAGGTCCTCATATAATCAATTTTGCCATTAAAGTCATGCACCATTTTGAATATTCGAGGCTAATTTACAAGAGATAATCAAAGAACACATGAACATTTTCCATCACTCTTCCCTTAAAACCCCTCCTCAGCTCCCACCTTAGGTTCGACCTTTGCAATTCATCCAGATTAGGTTCTGATTTGCCAGTTTCTATGCCAGTCAGCATCAAAAGCTCCACCTCCTAGGCAGCCAATGGCTCTTTGCACTTCACCCAGATTTGGTTCTGAATGGTTGGTTTCTATGCCAGTCAGCGTCCAAAGCCCCTCCTCCTAGGCAGCCACTGACTCCTTGCAATTCACCTAGATTTGGTTCTGATCGGTCAATTTCTATGCCAGTCAGCATCTCCGGGCCTATCTCTGGGTCTGATCATAGAGGCAGGACTGATCAGCAGCCACCTCAGGCTGTGGCGAGTGAGCTAAACTGCTGACCTCTGGGAGAGAGAGAGAGAGAGAGGCTTGGCTGCTGGTGAGGCCAGGAGAGAGAAGCAAGGTCTGATCACCCTGCTTCTCTCTGGGCCTTTCCAGCAGCTGCTGCTGCTTAGCCCAGCACCCCCCCCCCACCCCCCTCTCTCTCAGAGGTCAGCTGTTCAGCCCGCTTGCCTACTGCGCATGAAGCCTGGCATTCGGTCAAGCCTCTGGTCATTGTGGATGTTATGACCCCCCAGAGCTATAGCTATATATATATATATATATATATATATATATATATACATATATATATATATATACCTTTATATATATAGATAGCAACTTATAAAGAGACAATACTCAAGAAAATGTTGTTTTCAGCATTTAAACACCAAACGAATTAAGTCTAAATATAGATAAGTGTGAATTTAAAAGGCATGCCACAGGGTATAAATATATTATTAAGTAAATAAATCAATCCATTTGAAAAATATCAGTGGGATGAAGAGAATTTAGCACACTACTTTTGTTAAAGGTAAACATAACACAATACCTTGCATGAAGTAAGCATTCAATAACTGTTAGCTAGCTTCTATAATAAAAGTGTAATATGCTAATTAGACCAGGTGGCCGAACGACCTTCCAGACGACATTCTGGACTAAGCCGAGGCAAGCTGTCGTGGCTGGGAGGGCAGAGCTCCTTGCATGAATTTCGTGCATTGGGCCTCTTGTTAATAATAATAATGCTATATCTAATTAGATAGTGCACATGAATTTTTTTGGAAATATAAAGAATTATACAGGTCTAAGCTGTTTTACACTTTTCTTATCTGACCTCCCAAGGGGAAGAAGAGGTTGGTGGGGAAAAAGGACATCTGTAATATTTTCAACAATAAAGATAAATTTTTTTAAAAAGAGAAGAAAGCAAGATGATAGACTTTAATTTTCCAACAATCATCTGTTCCAAATTACCGCATATAATTTCATATAGTCTTACTCCAACAACATTCTATTTATAAATGTTGAAGATGAAGTCTGAAGTTTCAGAGGTAAGTATACTAATGCCTGCAACTTCCCCAAGTGTATGAATAAAGGAAGATAAATACTGATAGGACAGATATTTGATAAAGCATATATGTTAAAATGTTAAGTGTAGAATCCAGGTGGTAAATATATTCTGTATGAAAATTTTCATAATGAAATGTTGGGAATAAAAATCCAGTGTGGCCCAATTTTTTAAATCATTTTTTAAAAGAATAATTTATTGATTTTTAGAGAGAGAGGAAGTTGAAGAGAGAAACACTGATATGAGAATGGAACATCAATTGGCTGCCTCCTGCACACTCCATCCTTACTAGGGAATGAGCTCCAAAGGGGGCGTGTATCCTGACCAGGAATCAAACCAGCAAGCTCACAACGCACAGGACAATGCCCAGCTAACTGAGCCACACCAACCTGGGTATGTGGCCCATTTTTAAGCCAATATACTAGTATATAGGTCTCACTTTTCTGAACAGATGCTGAGGTCTACACATAGGAAAGAATGAGGAGCATATTTATTAATTATTTTATTAAAGACAATCATTTGTGGCTTAAAGGGATGAAAATTGTTGATAAGAAAAATATTCTGAAAGACTAGACTCTAGATTCATTCAGTAGACAAATACAGGGATAGGCAAAAGTAGGCTAAGAGTTATATGTGAATTGCAGAGTTTATTCTTGTATTATTATTTCTTAATTATTGTATTATTTATTTGTATTACAAGTGTAAACTTATTATTGCCCATGTTGTATATATTGTGTGAGGCATCAAAAGCTGCAATGGTAAATAAAAGACATGGTCTCTGCCCACCTGGACATTACAGTTTCTGGCTAATTAATAGTCAACATGTTTTACAGATACACAATATCTACATACTTGTTAAATTCAAATGTATTCTCTTCTATCAACAGAGAGTAGTGATTTCAAAATAGGAAAATCTCAGTTTCAATAAATGAAACTTACACAGAAGTGTGAACACGACACTAATTAATTTGGAAGTAGCTTACTTACTGTTTACCAGTTTACTGACAGGATACCACAATGGATAAAATAAACATCCAGCTGGACGAGGTGCACAGGGCAAGGTTTGTGGGAAGGAGCACAGAGCTTCCAAGCTCTGAGCACACCACTCTCCCGCACCTCCAAGTGGTCATCCACCTGAAAGCTTTCCAAACCCTAAGCTATTGGGATGTTTATGGGGGCTTCATCACGTTAACCAATTATTAGCTCCATTTCCAGCACCTCTTCCCTATCTGAAAAATGAGGGGCAGGGCTGAAAATTCTAAGCTGTTCATCACTGCTTGGGTTTTCTGGTGACCAGCCCCCAGCCAGAAGCCCAATAAGAGTCATTTCAATACAAAAAGGACATTGCTGTTACCCAGGAAATTCAAGAGGACTTAGGAATTCCGTGTTAGGAACTGGAATGAAAGACAAAAATATTAGGACAAAATATTAGGACTAGAATCTAATCACTTAGGAAATGATATGGTTTTAGAAGATCAGTGCCAAGAACCTGGGCAAAGACTAATATATATTTTTTTCTATTATCTCACAGCTATATTATGTGAGAGTATAATTTTTAATTTAGAAAGTAAGTTTTACTTATGAAATTGCATGTATATTTCCTATGACAAAAAATAAGATTAAAAGAAAATTTACTAAAGATTCACAACCAGTAATGCTCTGTTGCAACAGCTGACTCATTCTGCCATGTGCTAGCCCTGCTCCACAGGAGTTTTTTCCAATTATTCGTATTGGCTTTACCTATTTTCTTTATTTTCTGGGGTGGCAGAGTCAATCAAGATCAAGTTTACAGAAAGTTCATGGAACATGACTGAGGATAATGTTCAGTTCAAAGCAAACAAACATAAAACCCCAGACATTCTAATCTTATAAAACCTTTATACACCAAAATACAATAGAATAAAGCCCCAGACACAGCTATCACTCTATCACTCAAATAATGATAAGGTTCATAACAAACAATCTCCATGCTGGCTGAACAGGGATTTGAAGAATGTATTGCTGCTAGAACACTTCTGAGAAAGAAGAAAACTTAATCCTGAACCTTTTGGTTAGAAGTAGACTGCGATCATTAACCTTTTGAAATCCCAAAGAGGATATGGGCAAGGAACCATATAATGAGAAGAATGGTATGTGATTCATAGAGAATGATGAAAGCTGAGAGGACAGAAGTGACGATAATGCAGAAAACATTTCATAGTTAAGAATTTAGCAGAGCCAAAACCGGTTTAGCTCAGTGGATAGAGCGTTGGTCTGCGGACTAAAAGGTCCCAGGTTCGATTCCAGTCAAGGGCATGTACATTGGTTGTGGGCACATCCCCAGTAGGGGCTGTACAGGAGGCAGCTGGTCGATGATTCTCTCTCATCGATGTTTCTAGCTCTCTATTCCTCTTCCTTCCTCTCTGTGAAAAATCAATAAAATATATTAAAAAAAAAAAAAAAAGAATTTAGCAGAATAGACAGAAGTTTACCTGTTTCCCATAGCCTGCCAACTATAAATGATTTGCTGTTGCATTAATACTTTCACTGTTCTCAAATGAAATTAATTTATTTTAAAAAGCAAACAAGGAATTCCATATACCTCATCATGGCCATGTCAACTATGTTTGAAAAAGTGCGAAAAGAAAGAAGGAAAAAGGGAGAGAGATTCACAAATGCAAGGACACAGAGTGAAGCTACACAACATTTAAGAAGAAACAGCAATATGAACAATGTCTGTTTATATACTTTCTCTGGGTTTACAAATGTAGAATCCTACCATATCATGAGATAATTAGTCTATTATGGGGAAGAAGAACTTTGAACATTTTTAGTAAAACAAATATAGCTTTCTTTCTCTATAAAAGATGACATTCCTAGAAGCATACTTTGCTAAGTTGATAAGTAGCTGGAAGAGAAGCTTGCCAGTAGGCCATATTTTTCTGAGAGAGGAATTAATATAAATTTTGCCTAGGATACCTTAGAGACCAATGGCTAATGTCAGTAACCCTTAAACCTATCTATCCTATCTAATAGAGAGGGAATATACTAATTGCTGCCATGCCTTCTCAAAGATGGCAATGCCCACAGCCAATAAGGAGGGAATATGCTAATTCACTGCTATGGCCTCAAAGACAGCAGCACCCACAGCCACAAAATGGCCGTGTCCAGTCCTCTCAGCCCTGCCAGGGTGCCTGCCTTAAGAGTCCCCAGTCCCCTCAGCCCCTCAGCCTCCCAGGATTGGCCTAAGGCACAGGCAAGCCTCGGATGTCGGTTGCTCAGCTGCCTAGGGCCGGCCCAAGGCGCAGGCAAGCTTTGGATGGCAGCTGCCCAGCCACCCAGGGCCGCCCGAGGCTCAGGTAACCAGGGCCAGCCGAGGTTTACGCTGCCAGTAGTAGCAGCAGCAGAAGTGTGATGGGGGCATTGCCTTCCCCGACTGCCGGGTCGCCTCCCACCCATGAGATTTCCCAGACTATGAGAGGGGACAGGCTGGGCTGAGAGACGGACCCCCAATATACACACTGGGCCTCTAATACTTAATATGATAGCAAAATATGGCCAAATTAAATAAAAGTTTAATTTACTTTACTGAACATTGGGCCTCTAGTCCCATATAAGCCTGCTTAGTTTCTTTTTGGTGGTTGCTTTTTGTTTCTTCTTTAGACTGGGCTTGAAGATTCAACTATTTAATTGTAAGCAGCTCATTCTTTTGAACATTTATTAAATACCATATATTAACTTTGGGAGAGCTCAAACAAATAAGAGCTCAAACTATTTAAAAGGACAGACATCTACAATAATAAAAGAGTAAGATGCAAATTGACCATATCTTTGTGACTCCAACCAGCCAATCAGGAGTGAGTATGCAAACTAACCCAACAAATATGATGGACGCTTGCGTTCCACACCACTCCAGCAGCTCCGGGCCTCTGGGCAGCATGGGAAGGCGGGAAGGCAGTTCCGGGCCAGGGCAAAGGCGGTGCTGGCAGCCAGGGAAAGGAAGGCCCATTCTTGTATGAACTTCATGCATTGGGCCTCTAGTCCCATATAAGCCTGCTTAGTTTCTTTTCTTTTTTTTTTAAGTTTTATTTTATTTTATTTTTCTTTTTATTAAGATATTATGTGTGTACATATCTTGCCTGCTTAGTTTCTATCCTTGAAGAAACACAAATAAAAAATAAAAAAACTACCAAGCCAATATCCCTTACCTCACTTTTAACAAAGTATGTTTTAAAACAATAACAAAAACAATAGTCTTGAATCCATTTGCTAAATTTCTCAAAAAAGGAATCATGTGGAACTCAAAGGAAGGAGACAATGTCAGCAACACATCCTGAAACCAACATACAGGACACATGACCTCCAGTTTGAAATGACTAAACAAGCTCTGTTCCCTTGTTCTGCAGTGAGAAGCGCTTTCATAAAGTAGAGGCCTTAGTACTCTTATTATGAAGGGGAAAAAATCTCACATTAGAACATGAAGATGAGAAGATACCTTATGACACAGAAGAATGATCCAGCAAGTAGTAACTGCAGCAGCTAAATACCACTGTAGCCCAAAGGAACTTATTTCCCATTGCTTTAGAGAGGATGTGAGAAGCACATCACTCTCTGTTTTTCAGGTGTGAAAATTTTCCTAGTTGATCAGGTACCATGAGCATATTTAGGGCACACCTGGGAACTTGTCTATAGTACTGCATATGTGAAACAAGCAAAATTAGATTAGGCTAAAAGTTTAAAAGAAAACATCGCAAACAAATATATTGTATAGCACTTGTCAGCAGATTCTACCTTTCAAACACAACTCCACCTAACAATATTAGGTCCTAAGTGCTGAATGAATAGATGATTTTGAACTGCTTTATCTGGCTGAGCTCAAGTAAATCTAAACTAATAAAGGTATAATTGCTAATTAGACCGGATATCCTCCCGGATGTCCTTCCTTCTGGACAAAGCCACAGCAGTGGTGGGCGGGGGCGGCGGCAAAGGCCCCCAGCCACAGTGGCAAAAGGGAAGGGGTCAGGACCAAAGCCTTTGCACAAATTTTGTGCATTGGGTCTCTAGTTACAAAATAAAAAGAGAAGGCATCTTTTAGTTTGAGTCTAAACACACTGCCAAAATGCACAATAGAGAGCAGAATAAACATTGTGTAACAGAAAAGTAAGCTGGTATAGAAAAGATGCTAAGTTGGAGACATTTTAGCTACCACTAAATACTCAATATTAAATATGTATAAAACTAAGCTTAAATGCCTATGAGATAATACTATCATGCTCATGTGTTTGCACTCAGAGACTTGCTATCAGCTCTTACTTATAGTTTCATTTGTTTGCAGAACCTGTGAAGTGAAATCCACCATCATTCAAAAAATGGATTCTCAAAAGTCTATCACAAACCACTTTAGTAAAATTAAAGTTTTACTTTGTCTATGATAAGGCTACAGAGATTGAAACACTTTCACTTAAAAATTTTTTTAGATTTAACTCTTATTTACTTGTTAGATTCTGTCTAGTAGATTATACTCAATAAATATTTTAAACAATTTGAAAAAATACATAGAAAAGGTAAATGAAGAGAATGAGACAGAGGCAAAATCTACAGAGATAATGGACAGGAATTTTCCAAAACTGATGGAAAAAAACAATCCATTGATTCAACAGATCCAGTAAATCCTAAACAGAATAAACAAACCCATGAAAATATGCAAAATAACCTAGAACATCAAATAAAAATATGGGAAACAATAGGTAAACAATATTAAAAGAAGCCAGAGAAATAAAGACCACTGTCAAAGGTAACAAGGGCAATAATGTAATACAAAATAGTGCACTGAAAGAAAATAACGGCCAACCTCAAATGATATACCTTATGAAAATAGCCTTGAAGAATAAAGGTGAAATAAAGACACTTACAGACCAAAAACAAAATTGAGATAGCCATCTGTAGACCTAGACTGAAGGAGATTTAAATGCTGTATATTATACAAAAGGAAAATGATCCTAGACAGAATATGTGAGATACAAAAAAGAAGAGCAAAGAAGATGGTAAATAGGTCTAAATAAATATTGACTATACAAACCAAAGAAATGTCTTTAAAAATTAAGAGAATTCAAATACACGATAGGATATAAATTAGAAGGGAATAACAGAGTTACAGTGTACTAAAGTTTTATATTATTTGTGAAAAAACTAAAGATAACAAACTTAAAATTTAAATGAATCTGAAATAATTTTGTTGAATGAAAGAAGCCATATAGAATATTGTATGATTCCCATATTTAAAAATTCTGGAAATACCAAGGTGCTGAGGAACAGAGGGAGCTGAGAAAACCTTTGAGATAGGGGATATATCATTGTCTTAAGAGTAGCAAAGATTTAATGAGAAAATATTTAATATGTGGTTTATTTTAATATATGACAATTATACCTGTAGAATATTGTTTTTAAAAGAAAATGGTGTGAATATAGTTAAAACAGTGCTTGAGGGCAAAATTTATAATCTTCAAAATACATGTCAAGAATATTTCCCAGGTTTTAAATTAATCAACTGGTGGAGATTTAGCCAGAGCTGGAAACCTAGAAAATAACAAAAGTTTGTTTTGTTTTGCATGGAAGAATAGCAGTGAGTGGTAAATGGCTGAAAATGAAAGATAATAAATTTTGAGTTAGAGGAGAGAAAATATCTTTTAGAGTTGGACATACTCAGGTCCAAACTCTGAGGAGGAAAATAATCAAGGCTGGAAAATATGTTTGTATCTCCCACATTGCCTGAGACAATGTTTGTCATATAAATAAAAGCTCTTTTTAACAATCATCCGTTTAACCAATCATATGCTCCATTTCTTCTGTAGAGCACAATCATGCCCTAAGTGTTTATGATAATAGGCAACTCTCCAATATGTTTAGGTACTTCTCCTCTCACTGAGCTATACACTTCACAAGTTAATTGTGTATGTTCCCCAATATCTCTGTGCTGGCTATGTATTTCTTTTGCAATTATTTAATTTAATTTAATATTATGTAAACTAATGAAAATTGAATATGAAAAAATAGGGTTTTTTCTATATAAACTAAATTGCATGAAAGACTCAATGAAAATGAACAAATTAATAAACTGCTGTAACTGATGCAATTCAATAATAAAATCTTGGAAATAAAAACAAAATTTGAATATCTTTAAGCTTTTGTTTCACTTTAAAGAAATAAAAACTGAAAAGACAGGGCAGACTGTGGACCCTCACAGAAAGAAAGGCTGTACATCGAAATATTGGTAAGTTTATTGTAAGTTAACATAAAAGGTTTGAAATCTGCACATATATTTTACTATTATTATTCTCCAAGTTAAGTGACTTTTTAATTAACAACCAACCACTGGTTCCAGCTACATCTCCCACATGGGCTTTCACTGTAGTTTTCTACATTCAAATGATAAATTTTATTCTAGTTCTACAGTATAGGTGGGGTGGTACAATGCTGCTGACTTGTTACACAGTAAATGCACAAATCCTAACTGACAGAAGAATCAGTACTCTGAAGACTCCAAATAAAGCAAAATGTTCTGATGCTGCTGCACTAGGAAGCAGACTGTACTGACTGCTGGCTGAAATATCTCTGCCATTATCCTCACTGAAGGAGCATGAATAAAGATCTAACTCCATATACGGGAGATAAAGAAGACACTAAGAACTGCCAGTAGAATCTCAATTGTCAAATTTACACAAAAGGGAATTTTAGCTTCCAAGATATTTTGAAAGAAGAGGAAATTACACAGAAACAGGATATCATCAGAACATAACTTGGTAGGGAAAATGCTGAAGAGTGAAAATATATTCAATGTACAAAAGTAAACATCCTATATAATAAAAGCTAATATGCAAATTGTCCCCTCCACAGGGAGTGTGACTGGGAGTTCGACAAGGTGGCAGGGCCAGCTAGCCAACCTTCTGGGAACCCCCAACACATGAATTCATGCACCGGGCCTCTAGTGATCAAATATGGTACAGCATTTATTTCTGGCCCACAAACCAACAGATCTACTTGTCCACAGAAATTTTGAGTGTTTAAATTTTGAGACCTATTGGATAAAAAGAAAAAGTTTTCCCAATGCCGTGTTGATTGTATTATGATGCAACACAATATCCCATATCAGAGTTATGCTTTCTTTCCACATCTACATCAATATACACAGTCATATAGAAATAATCAAGGAAGATAAAGCATGTGCATTGCACACACACACAAATGCAAAAGAAATATACTCCCAAAGAGGGGGCAGATCATTATCCTTTTAATGGTAAGGGCTCTACTGGGATGTTAGAAATGATCACAAATAATCTATGAAGGATAGAGAAGGGAGATCAAAGCTACATAGCAAAGACAATCAATTTGACAGAATTTCAGAAATGTAAATATTCGAAGGACTATCAGATAAAATTAAAGTCTGGTGCCTGGAGTCAAGACAAAAATGAGAAGGAAAAGTTACTTGGCTTCAGAGGCTATAAAACACTGTATTGCTTATATGAAAATCTGAGAGCTGAATCTGAGATTAGAGATGGGGTCAATGTGTCCAGGGCCCAGACTATATTTGTTGTTTTAAGCTCTGTAAATAAAATAGGTGTTTTTTTCCCAATGTGTGCTGAATATCAGAAAATAACGAAACATTTGTCTGTTAAAACAATATACTCCTAAAAGAGAAGTACTCTGCCCAGTTTGGCTCAGTGGATAGAACATCAGCCCACAGACTGACAGGTCCCGGGTTCAATTCCGATCAAGGGTATATACCTCGGTTGCAGGTTCTGCGGCCCTGGTTGGGATGCATGCAAAAGGCAACCAATCGATGTGTCTGTCTCTCCCTCTCCCTTCCACTCTCTCTAAAATTCATTACAGCCCTAACCGGTTTGGCTCAGTGGATAGAGCGTTGGCCTGCAGACTGAAGGGTCCCGGGTTCGATTCTGGTCAAGGGCATGTACCTACTGGGGATGTGCCTGCAACCAAGGTACATGCCCTTGACCAGATGACTCTCTCTCATCAATGTACATGCCCTTGATCGATGACTCTCTCTCATCAATGTTTCCAACTATCTCTCTCCCTTCCTCTCTGTAAAAAAATCAATAAAATATATATATATTTTAAAAAGAAATATTTATTAATGAGCCAACTTACAAAATTAGTGTTTGCCCAAATATTTCTCTGTTCAATAATACCACAGCTATCTCTATCTTTTATGGTAACTCTTTTGGTCAGTCTTTCGGTGTATCTTATAAGGATCAGCCAATGCAATGCAAATACAAAAAAAAAAAAAATTGAAATCACAATTCTTGTAAAAGATAGAATACTTCCTGAATTTGATAAAGCACCTAACATCTGAAGATCTGGCAGAGCCAGGGCTTTTATAACTGAAGAAAAGAAAATAACAATATATTATCAGTGCTTCAAAATGACATAATTTGGATTATTAAAAGATTAAGAGAAACTTTAGATAAACTGATAAAGACTACAATAACTTTTTTGTGGAGGACAGGCTCTTTATAATCAAGTCATAAAAGTTAACTGCTATCATATTTTATCAGAAAAACAATACCAAAACAAAGATATCTGACTCATTCTCTGTTCAAAAAATTAGTGCATATTTGAAATATCACCTAATTGTTGTTACTATCTTCATACTTTTCAGATTCATTTTTCCAGATAAGTCTTAATCAAAAGAAGTTTTTCCTTATTTACAATAAGTTTGTTCCTGGTTTTAAGTATATATACATTACCGTATTTTTCGGACCATAAGACGCACTTTTTTCCCCCCGCAGAAGTGGGGGGAAAAGTCCCTGCGTCTTATGGTCCAAATATAGCCTACACATATACTGTAAAAAAAAAGTTTTTTTACCTGCCCGGCTCTGTGTGGTCTGTGTGTGCTTGCCCGGCTCTAAAATGGTTCTAAATGCTGCTGTTTACTTTACAGGGTTGATTACATGTGTTTATGACTGTGATGTTGGGTTTTAATGCACATAAAATATTTTAGGACACTATTTGTTTCAGAATCTTTTTTTCTTCATTTCCCTTCTCTAAAAACTGGTGCGTCTTATGGTCCGGTGCGTCTTATGGTCCGAAAAATACGGTAAATAGTCATTTCATCCTTAGCTGACCAAGTCTTATGGTACTTGCTGAACTAATTATTTGTCCAATAATGTTACCAGCTCACCACCGCAAGGATGTTTATGTCAAGGGTGTATCTCTAGACATGCATGTGCAAGAAAGGCAGTCTGCATTTTACAGCAGAACAAACCTATCGTAACTATACAAGAGTGAGTCTTCCCCCAGAATCACCAGGAATCACGAGATTCCTTTCACCTGAACAAAAGATAACTATGTCCCTCTGGGTCTCCCCTCCCCACTCACAGTGAGGAATGATTTGGCCTGCATACTTGGGTGGCCCCAGAGCCCAGAAATGGTGGGATGTGGGGAGGGGGTGTAAAAGAAGGTGGGGAGTTGGGGGGTATTGAAGAGCTTTCCAAGAAAGCCCCAGGGCCTGGCATCTCAGGAAATTCGGAAGAGCTAGTCCCGTCTGGCAATCTGAGCTCCTCTTCAAAGCTGAACTCTGAGAGTCTTCCTCCCAATGACCATACTGCTTCCAGGAAGAATAGCTGACAAATCTTGAGGAATAGCAGGCCTTCAAATGAATCCTTGTGTAATTCTTTCAAATTTTTTTCGCTGAGATTCTGGAGAGCTGCTGTAGGTGCAGTGCCTCCAGAAGCTGCTGCTTTCCCTGCAGTCACTGGCCGTGTGGTCCTCTTCCATCTCCTCCGGATAATGAGTCGTCCTGGTCCTCTCCCCCTCCTCTTCCTTCCTCAGCGTCCTCAGAATCCAGGGTGGTCTCTGCACTGCCATCCTCTTCCTCCTCTGCTTCTCCTCCAGGGTCAACGTCCACCACACACCATGTGGGTCTAACCATGTTCCCCTTTGGCCCCAGGCGCTCGGGGTCGGGTTGGGGTGAGAATGGGAAGGAGCTGGCGGCTGCTACCTCGGGTTACTGCTGCCCCTGTGGTCTTCGCCTCCGCCTCCTCCTACTAAATATTTTTTCAAAGTTGAAAAAGATGCACTTCCACTTAAAAGCTTTTTTATTTTATTTTTGCTGTCATTTTTTTTTTTTATTTGACAATCTAATGGAAAAGATATCAGTGCCTCAACTAAATAGACAGATATTGCACGTTTTAAAAATTATTGTGGCACACCGGTTTAAAATTGCTGGTATAGTGTATTGCAATTTTATTTTGTTTTGGTGTTTTCTTTTTTTGTTTGGAAAGTTGTGGGGTTGCTGTTGTTTTTTAACTTTATTGTTGAGAGTATTACAGATGTCCCTCCTCCAACAGGTTCCTGCCCCACCCCAGGCCTTCACCACCCTATTGTCTGTGTCCAGGTAATGCACAGGGGCATATAAGATCTTTGGCTAATATCTTCCCCCTCCTCCTCCCCCGTTCCCTCTCAGATTCATCAGTCTGTTCCATTTCCATGTCTCTAGTTCTATTTTATTCATTAGTTTATTTTGATAATTAGATTCCTTGTTCATTTTGATTTTTAGATACAGTTGTGGATAGATACATATTTATTGTGGATAGATACATATTTATTGCCATTTTATTGTTCAGATTGTTTTCCCTCTTCTTCTTCCTTCCTTTTCCCTCCTCCTCCTTTTTCTTTTTCCTCTTAAAGAATGCCCTTCCCATTTGACCCAGTAATCTCACTCTAGGAATATATCCCAAGAACTGAGAAACGCCCATCAGAAAGGATATATGTATCCCTATGTTCACAGCAGCATAATTTACAATAGCTAAGATTTGGAAATAGCCTAAGTGCCCATCAGCAGATGAATGGATTAAAAAACTGTGGTACATCTACACCAGTGTTTCCCAAACTTTTGACATATGTGTACCCCTTCTATAATTTTCGTAACGCTGAGTACCCCTCGTACTCATGAGAATGTAGAATTAGGCGCAGGTAAGCACAGTGCAGTGCATATCCCCACCAAACTCTGGTGCAACGCTTACCCCCACCAAACTCTTCCTGGACCCCTGGGGGTACGCTTACCACACTTTGGGAAACACTGATCTACACAATTGAATACTATGCTACTGTAAAAAAGAAGGAACTCTTACCATTTGCAACAGCATTGATGGACCTGGAAGCATTACACTAAGTGAAATAAGCCAGTTGGAGAAAGATAAATACCACATGATCTCACTCATTTGTGGTATATAGGAACAACATAAACTGATTAACAAAAATAGACCCAGAGACAGAGAAGCATTGAACTGACTGTAATCTGAGGGAAGGCAGAGGAGGGTGGGAGGTAACCAAAGGATTTGTTTGCATATAAGCATTGCCAATGGACACAGACGCTAAGGGGGTGAGGGCACGTGATGGGGGGTTGGAGTGGCCAGGGAGAGATCAATGGGGGGGGGGGGGAGAAGGAGACATATGGAATACTTTAATCAATAAATAATTTGAATAATTTTTTTAAAGAATACCCTTCAACATTTCCTGTAATAATGGTTTAGTGGTGATGAACTCCTTTAGCTTTTTCTTGTCTGTAAAGCTCTTTATCTGACCTTCCATTCTAAATGAGAGCTTTGCTAGGTAATGTTGGTTGTAGGTCCTTATTATTCATCACTTTCAATAATTCTTGCCACTCCCTCCTGGCCTGCAAAGTTTCTATTGATAAATCAACTGTCAGTCACATGGGAGTTCCCTTGCAGACATGCTTTGATGCGGGCCTCTTTGGGTTCCTCTTGTTTGGGACTCTCTGTGATCCCTGGACTTGTAAGCCTATTTCCTTCACCAGGTAAGGGAAATTTACTGTCATTATTTTTTCAAATAGCTTTTCAGTATCTTCTCCTTCAGGCACCCTCATGATGTGAGTGTTGGCACGTTTGAAATTGTACCACAAGCTCCTTATATATCTTCATATTTTTAGATTCTTTTTTCTTTTGGCTCTTCTGATTGGGTTTCTTTTGCCTTCCCCATATTCCAAATCGTTGATTTGACTCGTGGCATCCTCAACTCTACTGGACCTTTCTCATGTCTTTCGTTTTCAGTAAGATCCTAGAAAAGTCTCACTAAGTCCCTTGAAGCTCTCATTAAGATCCTTGAACAGCCTTATAACCATTGTTTTGAACTCTGTATCCAGCAGTTTGCTTGTTTCATTTCATTTAGGTCTTTTTCTGGAGATTTCTTCTGACATGTTTCTTTCTCTCCACATTTTGGCTGCTTCCCGCTATTTATTTCTATGTATTAAGTAGAGCTATGTTTCCTGGAATTGGTAGAGTGGCCTCGTATAGTAGGTGTCCTTAGGGCCCAGTGACTTAGCCTCCCCAGTCACCTGAGCTGGAGACTTTAGGTAGACTCCTCTGTGGCCTGTGTGCCCGGTCTTACTGTAGTTGAGCCTTGATTGCTGGTGTCACTGGGAAAAGTTGACCTCCAGGCCAACTGGCTGTGAGGACCAGCTGCGACTACAGTGGGAGAGCTGCTGTGCAGGAGATACCCTTATGGAGGAGGACTTGCTTCAGTGGGCTATGGTGGTCACTGAGTATGCCCCTCAAGTGTGTTGCTTGTGAATGTGTAGAGTTGTAATCTGGTATGGTCTGAAGCTGTCCACTGGGTGCACTGGCTCTGGGGCCTCCCAGGAGGTGCAAAGTCAGCCACTGCCTTCAGCCAATCGGCAGTAACTACAGAGATATACCGAAGGCTGCTGTTTGTATTGGGCTGGAAATGCCCAGGCAAGGCCAAGCTGTGCAGCAAGGCTAGCTGGAGCTAGTGCCGGGTCTTGGGCCTCTTGCTGACTCCAAACCTGCTTGTTTGAGAGATTTTAAAAATGAATGAAACCTGAGCCAGAACAGGTCATCCATATGGAAAAGTCACTGCAAACAGTTTGGATGGGGCTGCAAATTGGGTGGGGCATGATCTCAGGGAATCACCAGGGTGGAAGGAACAGTGTGAGCCACACTGATGGAAATCAGGATATGGGTCCCAGGCAGCTCTGCAACATGGGAGGTCTCAGCATAGGAGCAATGACTCCTGCGAGCTCCCCAGTCTGGGAGAAAGCCACCCCCAAGTTCTTGCTCTGACGCCAGACAATCCAGTTCCTTCCTATATGTCCCTGATCCCCCCCCCCCGCCCCCCGCCCAAAGCTATTGCCCTATGCCGGAGCCCAGAGGGACTGAGTCTAAGTCCATGCACTGTCCCTTTTAAGAAAAATTGCCTGGGTCTCCGGCAGCCTCCATGTCACTCAGCCACAATCCCCGCTGGTTTTTATAGAAAACTGGACTGGGAGGGAGGGGGGTGCGAGTGTGGAGTTGGGATCCCCCTGCCTTACACGGAAGCCTTCACAGCAAAGATACTCCTTCCAATTAAAAACATGGGTGTTAGACCAGCCCGTTCCACACCTCCGCCCCTCCCACCAATCTCAAAGTACTTTTTTTTTTTTTTTTTTTTTACTTCTCTAGTTGTAGAACTCTCATTCAGCCAGATTTCAGGTGGTCCTGAATGATGGTTGTTCTGTATTTCAGTTGTAATTTTGAAGTGGTTGTGGGAGGCAGTGAGTATCAGTATCAGCATTTACTTACACCGCCGTCTTGGTTCCTAGGCCAAAAACTCTCTTTTATAAGAAAATCTACTGTTCTTGTCATAACTTAGAGAATGCATGCTTTCTATTACAAAGATGACTTTAACCAAAGACTCCATAATTCAAATTTGCAGCTAAAAATTCCATGCCTCTAGAGAGACATCAAATGGAGATGACGATTACAGCAGAGTTTCAGTGCAACTAAAGGGTAAGTTTTCCCTTCTTTACAACTTTTAATTAAAACTACATAATGACCTTGTAGGGTGGGGAGGAACCCTTAGTTCTCTTTCCTCATGTGTCCCTAGAAGGGGAGAGAACTTCCCTAGGAGTGGAAGTATAGACAGGAAGAGCACCTCGCTTTCCCCCACTCCTTCCAGAAGAGAAGGCATGCCTTAGCTGGTTGGTCACCCTGAGGCCAAACTGGCTTGGCTGAGCCCTTTCCTCTTTCTTTTCAGACCCAGGCGATTTGCAGAAGCCCGTGTATGCTCCCTCCTGTCCTGTGTGGTAGGCACAGCCTCTGACTCTATGAGGGATGTCTGCCATTGCCTGCCTGTGTCACTGGTGAGCTATGAACAAGTCCACTTGGCAACAGATCTAAAGCCATGCTCTTTCATGTTTAATGTAGTTAAGCTGACACTCTGACCTCCATTTATCTTTGGCTCATTTCTTGAGAAGAAAAAACAAAGATTTTTTTTTTTACTGGCCCTTTAAAGCTACAAACCAGGACAAGAAGTAAAATGCAAACAAACCAGACAGAGAAGAGCTCTTTCTTTTTTCTTCCCATCCAAATTATTTTTGAAAGCACTTAATTAGAATTCACACATGTAGTTAATAAGATAGTTTTGTCTTATTGAACAAATAGCACTACCCTTTAGTCATGTTATCATTATGATCGCACAAGTTAAGCAAAGGTTAAAAGCCAAAGCACTGAAGGCCTAATGGTGGAAATTACACAAATAAAAAATATATAATGAAGTAGTAGTCACCCCTAGGAACAAAATCACATTCTGAAGCAACTCTAGTTAGATTAGAAGATCTCATATTGGATTCTTCTAGATTTAAAATTCTGATTTCTATCTAAAACTGTACATGCAGCTTGCATAGATCATTTAAAATCATGTTTTTGATAACATCTTTTTTGTTTTATTGGGGTGACATTAGTTAATAAAATATATAGGTTTCAGATGTACAATTCTATAATACATCATCTATACATTGTATTGTGCGTTCTCTACACCAAGGCAAATCTCTTTCCATCACCATTTATCTCCATTTTATCCTCTTCTACCTACCTCTACCCCCTTTCCCTCCAGTAATCACCATACTGTTATCTGTGTATGAGTTTTTTTTGTTCATTTTTGCTTTATAGAGCTTCTTTAGCAGTTCAAGATAAGTTCAGCTCTAAAAACAAGTCAATGAGTAAACATGAATATCTTACTCTTCATATGTAAAAATAGGCATTTCCCTGCACTACTCAAGGTTTTTGAAAGGACTGGATGAGGTAATATACGTGAAAAAGTTTATCAAAATTCAGGCATGTACATTTTAGTTGTTTCCTTTTACTATAGCTTGCAGCTACTACCTTTAGCCACTAGATGGCAATGCTGCTCCAGTAAATTACTGCACAAGAAAAGTCTAGATTTTATTTAACTTTTAAAAGTAAAAATGTGCCAAGACCGGTTTGGCTCAGTGGATAGAGGGTCGGCCTGAGGACTGAAAAGTCCTGGGTTCGATTCCGGTCAAGGGCATGTACCTTGGTTGTGGGCACATCCCCAGTAGGGGGTGTGCAAGAGACAGATGGTTGATGTTTCTCTCTCATCGACGTTTCTAACTCTCTACCCCTCTCAATTCCTCTCTGTGTAAAATCAATAAAATATATTAAAAAAAAAAAAAAAAGTAAAATGTGTGTCCTAGCTGGTTTGGCTCGGTAGATAGAGTAGCAACCTGTGGACAGAAAGGTTCAATTCTGGTCAAAGGCATATATGCCCAGGTAAAGCAGCTAATTAATGATTCTCTCTCATCATTGGTATTTCCATCTCTCTCTCCCTCTCTCTCTGAAATCAATAAAAATATATTTTAAAATGTTTTTAAATAATAAAAAAAAGTAAAATGTGCCAGACCCAGTGTGGCTCAGTGATTAAGCAAAAAACTATGAACCAGAAGGTCACGGTTCAATTCCTGGTCAGGGCACATGCCTGGGTTTCAGGTTTTATCCCCAGTGGAGGTTCATGCAGGAGGCAGCTGATAATGATTCTCTCTCATCATTGATGTTTCCATCTCTCTCTCCCTTTCTCTCTGAAATCAATAAAAATATATTTTAAAAATAAATAAATAAAATACAAGTAAAATCTTAGAGGTGGGATAGGCGGAAGTGGGCAAAGTAGGGATATAGGGAGACAGAGAGACTTTATTTTGGACGATTCACAATACAGCATGCAGATGATTTTTTTTTTTTTTGGGGGGGGGGGGTGTTTAAGAATGAGTCTTTATTGTAGAAGCCAGAGGCCACATATTGGTATTTTATTGTATATGTGAAACCTTTATAGTTTTATGAACCAATGTCACCCAATAAATTCAATTATTAAAAATATAAAAACTAAAAATAAATGTGTAAAAAATAGATTACAGGGCTTTTCTTGGCTTTTGATGAGCTTATAGATAAACCTTTCAACATCTAAAAGAAGCTGTGATAATTTCACATTCTGCAAGAAATAAAGTACTAATGGTGTCTTTACTTACCATTTTTAAAAAATCTTAATTCATTTGAATTAACAAATGTGGGAAATCCTATGAAA
Source organism: Pipistrellus hanaki (assembly GCF_964339955.1). Classification (NCBI taxonomy): domain Eukaryota; kingdom Metazoa; phylum Chordata; class Mammalia; order Chiroptera; family Vespertilionidae; genus Pipistrellus; species Pipistrellus hanaki. The sequence continues at coordinate 17,620,194 of NC_140511.1, forward strand.
AGGGCATTGTATAAGGTAAGACATTTGTTGATAGCTAATAAAAATGTATAAATACTTACCTCTGACCCCAAACTGAGAGAAATGATCTCATCCTCAAAAGCAGAATGTGTGTCAATATGAGCAGGAATTCCTGAGATGGAAGATAGGAAAACACGTTAATTCATTTTTTCCTTTCAATAGATTCAAGACAAGTTAAAGATAGCCTCCCACTATTATGGTGAAAACATTGATTATCAGGAATTAGTTAAAAGGAAACATTTAGGGTCAATGTGACTAAATAAAATTAAACTAAATTTACACTAAAAATCTCTCAAGTGGCTGAAACCAGTTTGGCTCAATGGATAGAGCATCAGCCTGTGGACTGAAAGGTCCCAGATTTGATTCCGGTCAAGGGCATGTACCATGGTTGCGGGCACATCCCCAGTAGGGTGTGTGTAAGAGGCAGCTGATCGATGATTCTCTCTCATCAATGTTTCTAACTCTCTATCCCTCTTTCTTCCTCTCTGTAAAAAATCAATAAAATATATTTTACAAAAAAATCTCTCAAGTGCACATTCAAGTGCTATTGAGACTTGATTCTAAAATCAAGACTTGAAAGTCATTGCTTAATTAGGACATTTACTCAACCCCAGGCCAAGAAGAAGATATGAAAGATAAATAACAAAGTCATGTTTCCCTTAAACACTGGATTCCCAAAAACAAACAATAGCCAGATGTGAAGGCTAAGTATATGAATAATTAAGATATGGTCTCTTCCACCAATCTCTTAATCTATATAACTGAGCATCTCTTTGCTATATGGTAAGAGTATATAAAGTAAATAAGACGGTTCCTGTTCCCAAGGAGCTTACAGATCAATGTTAAAATTGACTGGTAAATAGGAATCATAATACACTAGAGGCCCAGTGCACGAATTTGTGCACTGGTGGATTGTGGCCGGCCTGCCACAATCGGGTCCCTCTCCCTCTCCCTCTCCCTCTCCCTCTCCCTCTCTCTCTCTCCCCCTCTCCCTCTCTTTCTCCCTCTCCCTCTCCCTCTACCTCTCCCTCTCTCCCTCTCCCTCTCCCTCTCTCTCTCCCTTTCCCTCTACCTCTCCCTCTCTCTCTCTCCCTTTCCCTCTCCCTCTCCCTCTCTCCCTCTCCCTTCCTCTCTCCCTCTCCCTCTCCCTTTCTCTCTGAAATCAATAAAAATATATATATTTTTTAAAAAACCCAAAAACAAAACAAAAAAAGTTGTGTAAAAAGTACATTTGTAATGTGCAATGCAATAAAACAAGGTGTGCCTGTATTTATAAATTATTTGGTTTCTTCCATTATACATATCTCCTATGTTTTTAATGCAATCTTCTCCATCTCTAAAAGAGTCATGAATAGCAATTGTGTCAGTTTACACTTTGAGATTCAAGTGTCTGAAGAGAGTCATGTAGATTTGCAAGGGATTAAAGTCAATGCAGCAAAACATAAGCAGTTACTAAGGGTGTGATATCCTGATATCAAAAAATGATATATTTGATCACAGAGAGTTACACAATCTACTTAGTTATGAAATCTGACTGTAATTTTAAAAGAAGAAATACTCACCCTGCCCAGGTTCATACTGGTTCACAGTCAACTGATCGGGTTTGTGTCTAATGAAGCCTTCTTTCAGCCATTTCTCCAGCATGCTATCACAAATGTCAGGAAGACCTGAGGTAATTTTTTTAAAGGTGAAATATATCACAGTATTTACTCTGCATGTTTTGCCCAAGAATAAAAACACAGTCACTCTGATAAAAATCATACAAGTTCTTAATTTAGTAGTCAGATCCAAATATTAACAATAAACATACAAGCAAAGCAAAATATAAAGAAAACCTTCCTAAAAATCTTTTAAAGTTATTATATTGATTTCATCAAATTAAATATAAAAAAATAACAATTTGGCTAACCATAATTTTGGTATTTTGCAAAAAAAACAATAAAATTATAAATTTATTATATTCTATACTGTAAATTAATTTATCACTTTCCTTTAATTTAAAATTTTTCAATTTATTTTAAATCTAATTATTTTACATTATTTTTCTTTAAAATAAACACACACTTTTAAAAGTGGAACTAACTTACTTGAACTGGAAGAAACCCTTAAATAGGACCATAGTCATAAAAATACAGATAAATTAAACTCAACAAAGAATTTTACCAAAGGACTAATATCTATATTACATAGTAAGTTCTTATTAATAAACTAGAAGCCCAGTACACAAATTCGTGCACAGGTGCGGGGTCCCTCAGCCTGGTCAGTGATCAGGGCCAATTGAGGCCCATCTCACCCAGTCCTGATTGGGGCCAGCTGGCCAGGGGAAAAGGACCGCAGGAGGCTGGGTGGCTGTGGGAGCGCCCTGCACACTAGGGGGCAGTTCCTGCATTGAGCATCTGCCTCCTTGTCTTAGCGACCAGTTGTTTGGTCAATCAGTCATAAAGGTAACTTAGGCTTTTATATATATAGAATATATAGATTAGATAATCATTAGAAAAAACTGGTAACAGATATGAAAAATAATTCACAGGAAAAGAAATACAAATGGCCAACCTCACTGCTAATCAGGTAATTATAAGGTTAAAATTTTTACAATTACCACATGTTGGCCAGGGTAGGGGGAAGCAGTACACATTTGGTAAGAATATCATGGTATAGTTGTTTTAAATAAACATAACTTTACACAGTCCTAATGTGCTAATCTCCCTTTAGAAACTCTTGCTTTGTGCATGAAGAGGCATGTACAAAGGCTTTCACTGAAGCACTACTTGTAAAAGCTAAAAACTAGAAATAAATGTCTATCCAAAGGGAACTAACTGAATAAGCTATTATCATCATTCAAAAAATGGAAAATTATATAATATCTCTAAAGGGACAAGAACAAGTTGGAGTGATACATGTAATATATTAAACAACATAATACTCACATTAACAACTATACACTTATATTTGGATGTAAACTCACATAGTAAAGGTTTGGAATAATATATTCTAAGCTGTCAATGGTACTACTAAGAAGAGGTATGTAAGTACAGACAGTGTTCAAGAGAAACTATAGCTTTATCTGTTTCTATGAAGTTTTTAACACAAAATTGCACTATTTAGTTAATATAAATGTTGTAGTTTAATCAACTGTTTTGAAAGTTCACCTAAAAATGACAAATAAAACACCCTCAACTATGATTTACTTCTAATACATTAAATCTTTTTTCCCTGAATCAACATTTATTAACAATTACTTACCTCCAGGTAATGGCTTATCTTTATGTACATTGTTATTCTCATAGTGGAATTCATAACCAAAATGCTTTACTCTTCTGTGTTTTAAGGATTTTTGAACTGTATGAAGAGAATAAAGTACACTATTTGGGTAAAGAACAATTTCATTCCTTCAGGTATTTCAAAATTAATATTATGAGTAAGGATTACATATAGTAACTTTTGTTAACTGCTAAGTTATTGTCTTTAATAACATCAACATTCTAACTCATATCTGCTGTCCTTTTAAGTCTAAAATAGTAACAAACACTTAGAAAGTTTCCAATCAATCTGACAGAGCTAACTAAACACATACATTGCCAATCACAGACTGCTAATGACCTGGAAGGAGTCACAGTAGCTAATTTGCAAATATCTCCAGGAGGCTCCCACGACATGATGATGGTATGGCAATGAACTGCTAATTCCTCAGAGGAAGCCTGCCTTACGTAGGGGAGAGGATCATATAAGATGATGTATGTAAAAGAGCTTATAAATGTTAGGTCTACTAATGTGGGCTAATCAATATTAACCAGTTTGGAGTTTAAAATTAATAGCTATATAATGTTATTTATTATTAATACTACTAAGATTTGTCAGTGTGGCTTGTCTAACATTGGATCCAGGCTACTTTAGGTAATTTTGAGGAAACATCAGTTTTAATAAGCCAAATGAGGAGAAAAGAAGGATCAGTAACAAAGCATTTTGCAGACACTTTTAAAAATCAAATTTTAAAGTTTTTACTTACAATTTGGATTGTCTGTATCTTCTGTCCAGCTAACACTTTCCAAAAGCAGTTTCTCATCCTCAGAAGAAATAATTTCTTCTACTACTTTGAGGCCTGGAGGTAAGGCTTGAAGCCCCAACTCTTTCCACTGTGCTGTGGAAAACCAAATTAAAATAGTCACATACAAAACTTAAAGTTCCTATATACAAATAACTCTGCCCAATAGCCATTTATTAGTTCAAAAACTCCCACTCCTCATTTTATGAACTAAGAATGCCAAAAGGCACAACATACTAAAAGGACAAAACAAAGACCAAGATAAAAATTATGATACGTTTTATCCACTGCAATTACCAACAGCGAATAGAATAGTATTTACTTAAATATTCTGTTTGAACATAATGGAGTCATTTTTTTTTTCCTTCTTTTAATCAAAATAAACTTAAGTTACTTTTTCTGGAGTCATTTTTTAAATCTAAGAAAATGTTTTTTAGTTCTAGACAAGATGGAGTCATAGGTGAACTTTGAATCTTCCTACAACCACATCAAAATTATAATTAACCCTCAGAAAAACCATCTCTCAGAACTGACAAAATCTAGCTGAACAGACTGAAAATAAAGGGATGGAAAAAGAATTTCATGAAAATGGAAACAAGCAAACAAAAAGAAAGGATGGGGTAGCAATACTTATACCATACAAAATAGACTTTAAAACAAAGGCTATAACAAGAGACAAAGAAAGACCCAGCAATTACACTTCTGGGTATTTATTTGAAGAAACCGGAAATGCTAAATTGAAAAAGATATATACTCAATGCAGCATTTACAGTAGCCAAGATAAGGAAGCAACATAAGTGTACATCAACAGATTAATGAATAAAGAAGTGGTGCATATATACAATGGAATATGACAGCCATAAAAAAGAATGTCTTGCCATATGCAACAACAATGGATTGACCTAGAAGTATCATGCTGAGTGAAATAAGTCAGACAAAGAAAAACAAATGCCAGATAATTTCACTTATATGTGGAATCTAAAAAACAAACTAAATGAACCATCAGAAGAGAAACAGAGAACATTTTGATGGTTGCCAGATGGAAAGGAGGTTGAGGGGTGGGTAAAAAAAGTATAGGGCTTAATTAAGATGTATAAATTGGTAGTTATAATATAGTCATGAGGATGTAAAGTACAGCATAGGGGATATAATCGATAATATTCTAGCCCAGCCTGTGTTGCTCAGTGGTAGAGCATCAATCCAGAAACCAAGAGTTCATGGTTTGATTCCCCATCAGGGCACATGCCCAGGTTGGGGGCTCAATCCCTAGTAAGGGGTATGCAGGGCTCCGCAACCAATGGATGACATTTCTCTTTCATGGATGTTTCTATCTCTCGAACCCTCTCCCTTCTTCTCTCTCTAAAAAATAATAAAAACATATAACTATGTTTCTGTATATGGTGTCAGATGGGTACCAGATTTATTAGGGCAATCACTTAGTAAGTTATATAAATGTCTAATCACTGGGCTGTGATTAGATATTTATATAACATGTAACTATCAATAATATAATATTGAACATCAACCATAACTGAAAAAGTTATTGAAAGTAGAAAAAGAAAAAAAAAGAAACAAGCTTTTCTCATAATATCTACAATATGCCTCTCTATAAACAAGTCAGATTGTCTATACAAATTAAAATCCCAACTTCGATGTGAAAAGTAAACTCAAACAAAAGCAAGAACTAGTTTGAAAATATACCTGTATGATAATACCTTTTTCCACAAAATTCAAGTACAGAATGATCTTTTGTCCTAAATCATCCACTATGTTTTGTCCATTGAGGGTAGCATAGGCTCTCTTGGATTCCTCTGTAGTTTTGTATGTGACAAATGAGTAGGGCTTATTAGGTGGCATTAGGAGAGCATCCACCTGTCCGAGTTTCTCTAATTCTGGAAGCAGTTTGTTCCTACTCACACCATTACCCAAACCACCGTTGGCAACAACCAGGATCTTAAAAGAAAAAAAAGAAAGTTAATATGAACAGTTGATATCAACCTGTTTCTTTTTATTTATTTATTTATTTTTTAAAATATATTTTATTGATATTTTACAGAGAGGAAGGGAGAGAGATAGAGAGCTAGAAACGTCGATGAGAGAGAAACATCGACCAGCTGCCTCTTGCACACCCCCTACCAGGGATGTGCCCGCAACCAAGGTACATGCCCTTGACCGGAATTGAACCCGGGACCTTTCAATCCGCAGACCGACGCTCTACCACTGAGCCAAACCGGTTTCGGCTCAACCTGTTTCTTTTTAAAATACCTTTTAAAATAAGATTATTTTTAAATAACATTTCTACAAAGGTGTAACTATGAAAGAAAAGAGGGTTTCCTTATAGTTGTTATCTCGTTTTCTAATTTCATAAATACAGTATTTGGGAATTAAAAAGTATTCCTATGTTGTAAATAATACTGATTTTGAAATAGTCATTTCAGTAAAATATTCATTTCTTAATAACCTACATACAAACTAAAATATAACTTTTACTGTTCATAAATATAATTAAACATAATGAAAGAGGGAGAAAGGAAAAGGAACAAGGAATTACTGATACTTGCTTTTTGCCAGACACTGGCCATATGCTTTTACCTATTTAATCCTCATTAACATAATCTTCACAACAATTCTATAAAGTGGATAATATTAGCCCCACTTGATCAAGTAAAAAACTGAAGATGAGAAATATAGTATTAGGTGAACAGACTAATATAGTATTAGGTGAAATTCCTTCCTACTCTTATTGTAGTGTTTAGGAGGAGCTGGGCTTCAAACTTATTTCTGACTGTTTTCAGAATTCACTTTTGGTATCACCACCCTACAGTGTTTACTAAAAACTAAAAGTAAAGACAGTGACTCAGAAAACCAATTACAGGTTCCTTAAATATAAAATAGGAAAATTTTCCTCCGTGCCTGAGTAATTCATTCATTTTGTAATTTTTTTTTTCTTTTTAAGTTTCATGCTGACTCCTGTCATTTACAGTCCTGCACACAATTTTATTCAAGGAATTCTGATGATTCTAGTCTTTGTACTTAAAAACATCCTACATGGTGTTAAGATCTTTGATTCATGACTCCTAAAAATTTTATAGCATAACGAAAGTAAACCACTAATGGCATACTTTCATCAGGTTCATCATTTATAGCAGATATTGGCAAACTTCTGAAAATGGTCACATAGTAAATATTTCAGGCTCCACAGGTCATACAAATAAAACATAGTCTTATTTTTATTTAACAACCTTTAAAAATATAAAACTCACTCTTGCCTCACAAGCCAGAGGACAGTAGTTTGCCAATGTCTAATCTAATATAATAAACTGGAGATTGGAACATAATGTACTGGTTTCATATTCACAAAATGGAGCTATCTAGAATCTTGTTTTTAAAAAGCATATAATAAAACTAGAGGCCTGGTGCACAAAATTTGTGCACTCGGGGTGGGGGTGGTCCCTCAGCCTGGCGTGCGCCCTCTCGCAGTCTGGGAGCCCTCAGGGAGTGGGCCTACGCTGGCAGTCGACACCCTTAGCACTCCTCGCAGCGGCGGGAGGCAGGAGGTGAGACGCCTCCTCGCATGATTTCAATCGTGCACTGGGCCTCTAATTTGGTTATATGCAGCCATGGTTACAAATAAAAACATTTCCATATTCTCAAATCTAAGGAACTGCAAAGATTTTACAATGGCCAGGGTCCACTGAGGAACGGAGGAAGATGTGAGGTGTGACTTGAAGAATACAAGTGGTCCTCAAAATGCTAAGTTCAGTGGGGGATGGAAGGGAGAAATTTATTTCCTATTACATGTGAGTTATACAATATAATTAAATGTAATAATTGTTTTATTTATAATTCCCAGCTAAGCAATTTCCCAATGATATGAAGTAGAGAATTCAAAAAATTTTTTAAAGTTATCTTCAATCCTGACAATTTGAGGATCACTACTCTACAAAACCTCACAGTGGCTATAGATTTGCACAAAGCACCCATATTTATAACACCTGGTGAAAAGAGCATTTGTTCTCCCAGGGATAGATAATACATAATTAAAGGTCCATCTATAATTTTATTCCTTTTCCTTAAAATTACTGTGGAGAAAAATATCAAGCCTAAATAAATGGCACTTTGGAAGACACAAAGATAATAAAACTTCTAGAGCTCCGAATGAAAAGACAGACCCAAACAAAAAGCATGCTTCAGCGGGAGCCCGTTTCTTTTCTTACCACTTCTCTTTGTGTTCCATGTAAGGAAAAGAGAGCAAATTACACTTGGGAAGAAATGAGAAAAGAGTATAATTTTCCAAATGCTGCACATCCTCTGTGGCTCTTGGCAGAAAGTGTATGCAGACGTATTAACCTAATCCCAACCTTTCCAAAGGTATTTGATTTAAATTCTCTGAAGTCATTAATATGTAACAAAATCTAAGTAAGCTCCTCACCTGCTAAATTTTAATCTCCCTCAAAGGAGTAGTCATTCCTAAACTATGGTGCAGCACAGCAGACAGTGTATTTGTGATATAAGGGAAGGGTATTGGTCTGAGAGTCAGGAGACCTACATTTTAATCCCAGCTTCACCTTCTCAATTGTTTGTCTTCAGCCCTCAGTTAAATGATGGCTAAGCTTCCTTCCTACTCTTATGTATATCATAAGAATACTTCCTATCCATATGGTACTTTAATGGCTAATAAGTACTGTAAAATACATGTCCTCTTTAAAATCTAACAATCCAATAGGATAAAAAAAATAGGCAATGTTATGTCCTTATAAATGAAAAAAGCTAGGATCAACGGATGCTGCTCATGTCCAAATAAGTGGAGAATCTAAGAGTCAAAGTAAAGTTTTCCTAATTCATAGGCCAGGAAGTCTCACAGTCCCATGTGTATAATTTTTGCCCTAAGACAATGAAAAGGCATTGTAAATTAAATCTAATAAATAAAAAATGTCTTATAGCATATAATCAAAATACTTTATAATACAGATGAAGTTAGGAAGAAAAGAAAGAAGACTAAAAAAAAAAATCTAGCTTTGCTTCAGCCACAAAATATCACTGGACATATCACAACCACTCAAAACCTTAGTTTTCTCATCTATTTCACAAGGATTTTTTTAGGTAATTAAATATAATAATAAATATAAGTATGCTATATAAACTGTAAATAATGTATAGTTAATATATACCCACAATTTCCTCTAGTTCCACCAACATAATCAATGGAGATTCAAACTACACTAAGGCTATGTCCAAAAATAGAAAGTTGGATGTGAGGGCGATCTGGCTGCGACATCTGTCACCCCATTGATCGCCAGGGTTGATTCGGCTGATCTGGCTGGCTAGGCGGGTGTCCCCCTCCTCCCTCACCGATCCATGTGCGTCCCTCCCGAAGCTGCGCTCGGTCGAAGAGGACGACTTTCCCCCAAGAGGAGAGGACCGGTCTTCGGTCAAGGGTATAGGAGTAGCTGCGCTCCCTTGCCAGAACCTCCAAACAAGCTCTCAAAAATAGAAAGTTATATTTAATACAGATGTAATGCATGACTGAACAATAACAGCCCTCTTCTCTGAGCAATTTTCAGCAAATATTACTCTAGCATGTTAACATGACAATACATTTACATTCAAATGATGATAATAGTTTTAGGTCACCTGAGTGGCATAGGATACTGTTTCAATGCCTTCATGTCTCAGCAAAGTATGCCTGGCTTTTATCTGTTTCCGTAAGAACTTCTTCTCAGTTTTACTGAGTTTGCCATTACTTTGATGGTTGCTATCCATGGCAATACTGGAAAAAAAAAAAAAAAAAAAAAAAAAAAAAAGTCAACTTTAAGAGTCTTAAAGGGATAGTTATAAAGATAGTCTATATAAATAGTTCTATGTGACAATTCTTTTAAATTCTTACTTGACCTTTTACCAACCAACAAAAGTGAGAATAAACAGGTGCATGGACAATAAATACTTAAGAAGGTAACAAAGAAGCAAGAACATCTAATAGCATGTCTTGGAATTCTACAAAACATCCCAATACTCTACCTCTATTAAGTAAGCTTTTTTACTATAGGTATTGTATCCCTTTACTTATGAAGTTCTAGGTGAAATGTTGCAGACAAATTTCACAAACATAATGTTAGGAAAGAAAAAAGAAGGAGAAACAAAACAAATATCTCAAAGAAGAATATACAGTTCAAAATCCAAAAGTAAGGCATATATTGTTTAGAAATACATAGCAAAATGCAAATAAAGGCAAGGAAATGATTAACACAAAGTTCAGAAAGACGTTTATCTGAGAGGGAAGAGAGGGACATAGAAGGTCATCAGTGGTGTTTTCATAGCCAGGTAGTGTTCAAGGAGAGGACATGCTGGCCAGTACGGCTCAGTGGGTTGGTGCGTTGTCCTGTACACGAAAAGGTGGCGGGTTCCATTTCCAGGCGGAGCACAGACCCAGACTGTGGTTTCAATCCCTGATCGGGCATGTGTGGGAGGCAACATCGGTGTGTGGGAAGCAACATTGATGTTTCTCTCTCGCTCGCTTTCTCTCTCTCTCTCTCTCTCTTTCCTTCCTCTCTCAAAAAATAAAGAGGAAAGAGTTTCAACAATAAAGATAAACTTTTTGAAAAAGAGAGGAAATGAGGTTAGAAAGTTTTAGGAGTCATCATTAGACAGGAAGGGGATGATAGCTAAATCGATATTTTTAACATTATACTAATTATAATGGTTTATTCTTATCTGTCCCCTTTCATTGAACTATGAACTCTTGAAACAGAGATTAAATTTATTATTTATTTTTTTTGGTCTGTTTCCCCAGGCCCCCTGCAGTGCTATGAGACAGTGTTTAGGGATCTAGGTTCTAGGTTCAAATTTCAGCTCTAACACTTAAGCTGACCCTGTGTGAGTTAGTTATTTATTTCTGTGATTAGGTTCCTTCAGCTATAAAATAGGAATAGCGCCTAGCTTGGCACATAACTCCTTCCAAACACTGGACTAAACAATGTCACCAAACTGTAGCGTGGCTTCTAGCAGCATAAAGACATGTCCCTAGGATGACCCCAATAAGTAATGCCTAAGAGAACTTAAAGTGCTGCCTGGACATTTTGCCATTTACTCTAGCAACACCTGACCATAGGCCCCTGACCTCCCTTTCTTAGAGCACTTTTAAAAGGGCTTACAATTGTGAATATGTATCTCTGAGAGCCATTCCTTTGAAATGCAATCGTTAGGAGAGATAGGGCCTGTCTCCCAATCTCTGTGGCAAGACAGAATCCAAACCTCATAACTGCCAGTAGCAAACAAAGCTGGCCTAGATGCATGTACTGACCAACCTCTTGTGTATTTTCATGTGTCTGACTCTACTGAGCAGTTATATCCCAACCCCATTATCCTTTTAAAACAGCCCTACTGTCAGTAGTTACTAAACAAAATGTCCTCACTGCTGTCACTAATGTCTGGCTGTGTTAATCTTTGACACTCTCTCATAACTTTGTTACAAGGATTAAATAAGTCTATTATCAAATCACTGTCAATTTCCAGAAGAACCAGGTTAGAATAATTTAAGAAGAAAAGAAAAGGCGAGACCTTCAAAGGAACTATCTTACTGTCATTCCATGTCAAGGTCATCACCTTTGGAATGGCACCTTTGCAGTACGCAGTGGAGAACAGGGGATAAATGACCTGAGAATATTTTTCTTACTATGTCACATGAGCGAAGACTGCAAAGTGGAAATGAGAAAGATGCTGCACATCTTTGTAAAAGTCTGACATTGAGTCCAGCACCAGCAGATGGAGCCTCCTAATCACATTTCTATCATTCCCTTTCCCTTCTCCTCACTCAGTCATGCAATGTCACAATTACATGTGAAGAAACAAAGCCAGATAGCTCTGGATGCTCATTTGTTCCCTATTCCAGTGACTTGGCAATGGACTGGCCCAGCGGGTCTGTCACCTCAACAAGGAATAGGCTGTGGAAGTTTGGAGGTGCCTCCTTTCTTTTCTTTCTTTTTTTAAATATATTTTATTGATTTTTTACAGAGAGGAAGGGAGAGAGATAGAGAACTAGAAACATCGATGAGAGAGAAACATCGACCAGCTGCCTCTTGCACACCCCCTACCGGGGATGTGCCCGCAACCGAGGTACATGCCCTTGACCTGAATCGAACCTGGGACCTTTCAGTCCGCAAACCGACGCTCTACCGCTGAGCCAAACCGGTTTCGGCGAGGTGCCCCCTTTCTAACAAGGCCACCTCCCTGGCCAAGGAATTCCCACTATTGCACAAAGGCTTGGATGCTCCTTCCATCCCACAGGCGTGCTATGGGATGTTACAGAAGTGAGGTCACTTTGCTGGAATACTAGTCATGAAAGTCAAGTCTAATCATGCTCAGCCTATGCACACTCCCTGAAGGATAACAAAAGTTTAGAGATCATACATGCTCTGCTAGTAAGTTAAAGCCCAATATATCCAATTGGATATTGCCCTAAATGGTAATAGTAGTATATGCATCCATACCCTCCTTAAATAATAGAATACCTATAATGAATAAGTATTATAAATCAATGTTCCTGTGCTTATATATAAAGTATACTTAATTAATAGCAAAGATTGGAAAGAACTAAAATTCCTATCAAATAGGCCTGATTATGAAATATAGCACAGAAATAGAGGGTATACATATAAATCTCTAGGACTTATAAGTAGTTAGTGATACAGGTTGCCTCCAGGAAGGGGAAATGGGTAAATGGGCATGGCAGTGAAAGTGAGCTTTCCTCTTTTGTAACTTTTTAATTTATTTAAATATTTTTAAATATATTTTTATTGATTTCAGAGAGGAAGGGAGAGGGAGGGAGAGAGAAACATCAATGATGAGAGAGATGCCTCCTGCATGCCCCCTATTGGGGTTTGAATCCACAACTTGGGCATGTGTCGTTGACCGGAATGGAACATGGGACCCTTCAGTCCACAGGCTGACGCTCTATCCACTGAGCAAAACTGGCTAGGGCAGTAACTTTTTAATGTGGCTATTCAAATTGTATTACCTATTAAAATTCTTTAAAAGTTGAAATTAGGCCGAAACCAGTTTGGCTCAGCGGTAGAGCGTCGGCCTGCGGACTGAGGGGTCCCGGGTTCGATTCCGGTCAAGGGCATGTACGTTGGTTGCGGGCACATCCCCGGTAGGGGGTGTGCAAGAGGCAGCTGGTCGATGTTTCTCTCTCATCGACGTTTCTAGCTCTCTATCCCTCTCTCCTCCTCTCTGTAAAAACTCAATAAAATATATTTAAAAAAAAAAAAAAGTTGAAATTAGGGAAAAAAAAACACTGATTCCATACTTTTCTTACCAATCCATTTTAATTCCTTGAACACCTACACTATATTTTTATGCCCTCATTAATTTGTCTATTTTCCATCTTATTTCTCTAACTGATTACAAAGTAAGCTCTATGAAAGTAGAAAGTCTGTCTGAATTCTTCACCTAGTAGTACATAGCACCAAGAACAGGATCTAGCACCTAATGAAGATTTATTGAGTAAACCTAAATTTACTAACCCTGCCATCTTAGTTCCTAGTCCTCTTCTTCAGAATTTTGGGTTTGGTTAATGTTTTCACTAATACTTGGTGTGCATCCTGTAGTTGTCACACCATGGCATAATTTTACCTGTTTGTGTGTTGTACTCATCCCTAAGGCTGACATCTACTTGAGGGCACAGACTTGAATGCCTGGCATACAGCAGAACTGAAATCACTGGCCCCATGGTCTTGGATTACTCAAGTAAGAGCACAGCAAGAGAGGACCCAAATAAACAAATCAGAAATAAGAGGTGAAGTAACAACCAATCCTGCAGAAATACAAAGGATTATGAAAAAATACTATGAACAACTCTACTCCAACAAAATGGACAACCTAGACGAAATGGATATATTCTTAGAAAAATACAAGCTCCCAAAACTCACTCAGGAAGAATAAAAAAAAACCTGAATAGGCCTATAACTACCAAAGAAACTGAAGCAGTGATCAAAAATCTCCCAGCAAACAAAAGCCCTGGTCCGACAGCTTTACAGGGAACTTCTACCAAGCATTCAAAGAAGAACTAAAACCTATCCTCCTCAGACTATTCCAAAAAACTCAAGAGGAAGGCACACTTCCAAGCTCTTTCTATGAAGCCAGCATCACCCTAATTCCAAAACCAGATAAAGACACCACACAAAAAGAGAACTACTGGCCAATATCCTTGATGAACATAGATGCTAAAATCCTCAACAAAATTCTAGAAATCGGATTCAGCATTACATTAGAAAGATCATACACAATTACCAAGTGGATTTATTCCGGGGATGCAAGGATGGTACAATATTCGTAAGTCAATAAATATGATGCATCACACACACAAAAATTAAGACAAAAATCACATTATCATATCAATCGATGCAGAAAAAGCACTTGGAAAAACCCAACACCCTTTCTTGATAAAAACTCTCAACAAAGTGGGAATAGAGGGATCATACCTCAACATAATAAAAGCCTTATATGACAAACCTATAGCCAACATCATACTCAATGGGCAAAAACTAAAACCATTTCCCCTAAGAACAGGAACAAGACACGGATGTCCACTTTCACCACTCCTGTTAGATATATTATAGTACTGGAAATGCTAGCCAAAGCAATCAGACAAGAAGAAATAAAAGGCATCCACATTGGAAAAGAAGAAGTAAAACTGTCTTTATTCACAGATGACATGATACTATATATAGAAAACTGCAAAGACTGCATCAAAAAACTACTAGACCTAATAAATGAATATGGCAACATAGCAGGATATAAAATTAACACCCAGAAACGTATGGCTTTTTTTATACACCAATAATGAACTCACAGAAAGAAACGAAAAAGCCGAGACCGGTTTGACTCAATGGATAGAGCATTGGCTTGGGGACTGAAGGGTCCCGGGTTCAATTCCAGTCAAGGGCATGTACCTTGCGGGCATATCCCCAGTAGGGGGTGTGCAAGAGGCAGCTGATCGATGACTCTCTCTCATCAATGTTTCTAACTCTCTATCTCTCTCCCTTCCTCTCTGTACAAAATCAATAAAAAGAAAGAAAGAAAGAAACGAAAAAAACAATCCATTTACCATTGCACACACACAAAAAATTAAGATATCTAGGAATAAACTTAACTAAGAAGGTAAATGCCTGTACTCCAAAAACTATAGGGCATTGAAAAAAGAGATAGAAGAAGACATAAACAAATGGAAGAACATACCATGTTCATGGATTGGTATAATCAACACCATTAAAATGTCCATACTAAACAAAGCACTCTACAGATTCAATGCAATTCCCATTAAAATACCAACGGCATATTTCAAAGATCTAGCACAAACTCTCCAAAAATTCATCTGGAATAAAAAAAAGACCCCGAGTAGCCACAGCAATCCTGAGAAAGAACAAAGTTGGAGGAATCACAATACCAGATAGCGAGCTATCTATATTACCAAGGCAAGGTTCTCAAAACTTCCTAGTACTGGCACAAGAATAGACATATAGACCAATGGAACAGAACAGCGAACCCAGAAATTGACCCAAGCCATTGTGCTCAATTAATATTTGACAAAGGAGGCAAGAGCATACAATGGAGTCAAGACAGTCTCTTCAATAAATGGTGCTGGGAAATTTGATCAGATGCATGCAAAAAAAAAATGAAACTAGATCACCAACTTAAACCATACACAAAACAAACTCAAATGGCTAAAGGAATTAAATGTATGGGAAACCATAAAAATCCTACAAGACTCCATAGGCAAACATATGTCGTAGCAATATCCTCACCAACACAGCTCCTAAGGCAATGGAGATTAAGGAGAAAATAAACAAATGGGACTACATCAAAATAAAAAGCTTCGGCACAGCAAAAGAAACCATCAACAAAACAACAAAATAGCCCACTACGTGGAAAAGCATATTTGCCCATGATATTTCAGATAAGGGTTTAATCTCCAAAATTTACAGAGAACTTAACAAAAGGAAGATAAACAACTTAACAAAAGGAAGATAAACGATCCAATAAAAAAAAAAAATGGGCAAATAGACACTTTTCAAGAGGACACACAGAAGGCCGAGAGACATATGAAAATACGCCCAAAGTCATAATCATCTGAGAGATGCAAATCAAAACGACAATGAGATACCATCTCATACCTGTCAGAATGGTTATCATCAACAATGACAAGTGCTGGTGAGGATGCGGAGAAAAAGGAACCCTCCTGCACTGCTGGTGGGAATGCAGACTGGTGCAGGCACTGTGGAGAACAGTATGGAGTTTCCTCAAAACACTAAAAATGGAACTCCCATTTGACTCAGTAATCCCATTTCTAGGACTAAATCGCCCCCCCCCCCAAAAAAAAAACACACAAAAAACAGAAACACCAATCAGAAAGGATATATGCACCCTTATGTTCATAGCAGCACAACTTACAATTGCTAAGATTTGGAAACAACCTAAGTGCTCATCAGCAGATGGGTGAATTAAAAAACTGTGGTACATCTACATAATGGACTACTACGCTGCTATAAAAAAGAAGGAACTTTTACCATTTGCAACAGCGTGGATGGACCTGGAGAGCATTATGCTAAGCGAAATAAGCCAGTCAGAGAAAGGTAAATATTACATGATCTCACTCATTTGTGGGATATAATGATCAACATAAGTGGATGAACAAGAATAGATCCGGATACAAATGGCAGGGGAGGGGGGTTCGAGAGCAAACAAAGGACTTGTATGCATGCATATTAGCATAACCAATGCATACAGACACTGGGGTAGGGGTAGGGGGTGTCAATGGGGGAAGGGAGGGAGAGGAGATATATGTAAAACTTCAGACTATAATAACAAATAAAAAAGAGCACAGGAAGAAGCAGCTGTGAGTGACCAATCGCTGGATTGGCAGGGGTCAGAAACCCCAAGAAGCTCGGAACTAACACTCCCCAGGCTACAACCGTCAGTTCCCATAGGAAACCTAAGACTGACACAGACACCACGTGAGCGTCCGCGCCAAACACAAACACAGGCCTTCAAACACTGACAGGGCCGCCCTACGGTGTAACCTACTGCCCAGGGGCCGCACCCGGAAACGCTGGGGACAGCCCCCCTCTCCCTGGGTCCTCAGCCGAGAGACCCGCACAGGCCGCCGACCGAAAGCGACGATCGCAGTCATCGTGCCCGCCGGTCATCGGGCCACAAACCTCCGCCTCGGCTCCGGCAGGGCCCCCGCCCCGCGAGGGCTCTCCCCTTCGCCCGCCTCTCCCATCGGGGCCAGAAAGCGCGGCGGGCACTCGCGCCTCGCCAAGCCTCACCTGGGCGCGGCCATGTTGGAGGCGACCGCACTACATTTCCCATGAGCCTGCGGGCGACGCAGGGCGCTCCCACAATCCCCTTCGCCTCCCTGTGTTCCTGATCCCTCTTTCTCTGCGAAGAGGCTTTGGGGAGTAAATCTTCCCCCCTGACAGTGAACATTCTTATTTGGGGAAATAGCAAGGGTTGGGAGAGCAGCTTATTAGGGGTAGCTCCCAAGTGGGCGCGGTCCAGCAGGTTTGTCTTCCTGGGGCCCTGGGGTCTGAGAGAGAACATCGCAGGAGGGAGGAAGGTGGGAGGGAGGGAGGGAGGGAAGGGCGGGAGTTGCTTGAATGCGCTAGTGCAGTGGTCGGCAAACTGCGGCTCGCGAGCCACGCGCGGCTCTTTGGCCCCTTGAGTGCGGCTCTTCTACAAAATACCACGTGCGGGTGCACACGTACAGTGCGATTGAAACTTCGTGGCCCATGCACAGAGTCCATTTTCGGCTCTCAAAAGAAATCTGAATCCTTGTACTGTTGATATTTGGCTCTGTTGACTAATGAGCTTGCCGACCACAGAGTGATGGAGGATGTGTGGAAGAATGTGGACACAGGTGGGACAGGACAGGTGGGCTGTGCCAGATTGTAGTAGACTTTGCATATTGTTATTCTGTAAACTAAGGGGGGTCGCTGAAAGGAATGGAGTAATAGGACCAGAGCTTCTCCTGGAAGGTGGAAGGAGAGACTATAAGTCAAGAGATCAGCCCCGCCCGAGTGGCTCATTCCAGTCAGGGTATATGCTCGGTGTGGCCTCGGTCCCCAGTGTGGGGCGTGCAGGAGGCAGCCCATCAATTATTCTCTCGCAGCATTGATGTTTCTAGCGCTCATTCCCTCTCCCTTACTCTCTGAAATCAATTAAAAAAATTTTTTTAAATAAAAATAAGGAGGCCATTTAACAGATTGTTGCAATGGTAAAGTGAAAAGTAATAAATTATTAA